>NC_140468.1:22985101-23685101 GCF_051167445.1 Perissodus microlepis | reverse complement strand
TGAAACACTTTGAAACACTCTAATCATTTTGTATGTTCATCTTCTGCTTTGTGACCATCAACAGTTCTTCTTCTAAGTCTAAACTGATTGCTTTTGTTTTCGGCATGATGCTGTCTCAGTTTTAAAGTAAACTACTATATTTGGAAATGCTATGCTGAAAATCCCTTGCTCTTTTATAAAAGCACTTGGGAAATTTTTGACAAATTCGAATTTCATTGAAATTTCTAAACTTTATTTAGCGTAACCCCCTCTCCTTATTTGTCCTCCCCAGTGTAGGGATTTCAGTTTCATCTTGAATGTAAATTAGTCGCTTCTTTGGAGGACTACCCGGTTACGCTTCCTATAATTTTAACTCGCAAAAATAGATCCAGACAAAAAAACACTTCAGAGCTCGACAGAAATAGAATATAAAAGCAAGAAGAAGAGGCAGCGTGAGTCAGAGGGGTTTACTGAAATAGACCAAAGGAGAAGAAGAAAACATAACAGGGCTACAAATAGTGCGGCATGTCATTAACATGGGAAAGCATGTTCTATGTACAGAAACAATAAAAACCGTCTGCGCTGACTCACGCTGCTTTTTTACCCCCTCCCCTGTTTGTTTCTTCCCGCTCTGCTGTGTTTTCTCACTCTTGCACGCCGTCTCCTTTTCCTCGCTGTCTGCATAAATGAGATTTCAAACGATCTTTAATTTCAGCTTAACTGAAGTATCATCTGACACCAACCAGTTATAATATCGCCCCATCACTGTTGTAAACGTCTCCTCTGTTTGATCTCCTGTCTCCTATAAAGGCTTTATGGTACCAGCTCCCCTACCACACACACACACATTTATTTCTTTTTTTCTTTCTACCCAGGGTACCGAGAGGGGTTTCTATGGAAACGAGGAAGAGACAACGGTCAGTTTCTCAGCAGAAAGTTTGTCCTGTCAGAGAGGGAGGGAGCGCTGAAATACTTCAACAAGCAGGATGTAAGAAACACGATACAGCCAATAGCAGAATTTCTCTTTGGTGCACAGCAGCCATACTGAGGAATATGAGACTTTTACAATTCATTGTTTACCCCTGCTCCTGTCAAGGCCAGAGATCCCAAGGCAATAATGAAAATAGAAACCCTCAATGCCACCTTCCAGCCTGCCAAGATTGGCAACCCCTGCGGACTGCAGATCACCTACCTGAAAGACAACAGCACAAGGAACATCTTTGTTTACCACAGCGACGCCAAGGTACGCACGCGCATGTATTACACACATTTCTGCACAAGTAACTCCAAATTACTATGTACACTAAAATGACGGGCTTCTGCTTCTCACGTGCGGAGCTTTAAAAATAGCACAGAGGAGATCTGTGGCCTCAAAAGATGACTCTGATGGCAGAGTGCAGACTTTAATTTGAGGACACTATGCCTTAGATTATGAACAAAGCACAATACTGACCAGAAGGAGAAGGCCTTGGGGCAAATTTAAACCAGGCTTCTGCATCAACATTAATTCAGTTTAAATAAAGTGAATTGTACAACATGTTCTCATCCCAACACGTAACATACCAACTCAATGTGACAAATCGTTGGTGTGTTTCGCGTTCGGAGGCTCACGTTTGGAGCCGTTTGAAATAATAATAGTAATAATAATAATAATACATTTTATTTGAAAGTGCCAAGACATCCAAGGACACTTAACAATAGAATAAAACACATAATAGAACAATGACAGAAGAAAAATAAGAAAACAAGAGCACAAGATAACATACACAAACAACAGGTTCACAGTGAATATGCAGATTTGAATAGATGGGTTTTGAGTAGGAATTTAAAATGGAGGGGAGAATCAAGGTTTCTTATACAGTGGAACCCCGACTTACGAAATTAATTCGTTCCCGAGGGTCTTTCGTAAGTCGAAGCACCCATCGCGCCTTTTTGAGTGAAGGATAGGCTATAGGCTAATTGCTAACGGCAACAACAATACGTCGTTTAAGTGGAACAGCGAAGCGCAAGTACGAAAGCCAAGGGGGTTGTCACATGATTCGGAAGGCATTGTGGGCATTGTAGGCATTCTGGGCTCAGCCAATCAGAGCCAGCAGATTTCATAACATTTTGCCGTAACACGGGCAGAAATATTGCCGTTCAGTGCCTTCGTAACTTGAATTTTTCGTTTAACGGGGTATTCGTAAGTCGGCGTTCCACTGTACCTGGGGTAGAGAGTTCCACAGCCTGGGAGCAGAGCAGCTGAAGGCTCTGCTTACCATGACGGTGAGGCGGAAAGAAGGCACAGCAAGCTGAACAGAAGAAGAGGATCAAAGTGAGCGGGCAGAAGAGAGGTAGGGAGGAGCGAGGTTATGAAGGACCTTGAAGGTGACCAGAAGAAGTTTGTACACTATCTGGAATTTCACACGGAGCCAGTGAAGTTCCTGGCGAACAGGGGTGATGAATGAATTTGTACATGTACCTTTGTTTTACGTTCTGATCATGAATCACTTTGGAAAACACTATCTGATAGGGTTAAGGTTAGGGTTAGGGCTCGGACTGGAATGGACGGCTGGAGCCTCTGCTCTAAGCGTGTGTTCCCGCCGCGAACAGCATTCTATTGGATTCAATTGACAATCCGGAGCATCTCATAGTAAGGCGAAATGTACCCTTCCGCGTCCTTATGAGACGCCTCGGGCCGTGATAAATCGTCAGCATGTTACGCGTTGGGAATGAGAATTCTCTGGACCTTTATTTATATAGCTCCAGATCACAACAGCAGGCACCTTAAGGTGTTTTATATGGTAAGGTAAAGGCAGTATGTGGGTCACCTGTATAGCCCAATGAGCAAAACCAGGACACAACGTTCATAGACTGGTCATCTTCTGAACATAGTGTTTTAGGTTTGCCACTTCTTCTTTTGTCCATTTTTCTTAAAGCCACACCATGATGAGTTTTCAGCTAATTGCTCTTTGAGAATCATCATCTTGGTTTAATTATACTATTTTATATTTGTCCCATTGTGTTATCTTTGGCATTTTTCAGATTTTTTAACAAATTCTGCACTTTAGTGACAGGCTGCTGGAAACAAAGTGTCTAAAAATACAATTAGTTCTTTGCTAAGCTGTCTGTTCTGTGTCGAAAGAACACTCGTGCATTTCCTTGAGCTTTGCTTTTTATGCTTGCATGATTCATAAGTCAGTGTTAAGTGGCTTAACAACAACAACAACAAAATATTGCGCTGAAAACATAAATAAAAAAATAAAAAAATTATGTTTACCTCCTTGGAAGCAAAATATAAAGAAATTAGGGGCAAATCTAGACTTGTGCACAGTCCTGGAAGCAGCCAGTTGTTCAAAAACCAGGATGTTATATTAAGATGAAAATAGCTGTGATCGCTACAGTTTTGCCTGTTATCACGAAATGAATTAAATCAGTCAGAATGCACTGAGTGCGCTCCACCTGCTAGGCTTATTAACCTTAATTAAAACACAAGCATTTACATCAAATTAAATCTTAACTTTTAACTGTTATTTTAATATTATTTGATACTGAAATGATGACAACAGTAAGCACCTGCACATATTTATGGGATTTCAGACCTAGTGAGAGAAAAACATGAAGAGGCCTCGAGTCCTGGGGAGTAATGAATCATTCTAGTTGTGAAATCATGTTTTGTCTGGTTGGTCTGGCTATAGCTGCTACAGACACCAACGCTGAAGCTAGTGCTGGATTAGCCAGTTGTTATACCAAAGGTGATGAAATATGCCAGCTGTAATACAAAATCAAAGCCATGTTCTTAGACAAAAGCGTCGAGTGTCAACTTCCCAAAATGCAGCCACACCTGTTGCTTGATTGAGGGTCAGAACATTTAAATCTGACTCTGAGTAAATGTTAAGGACATGTAAATAGTGAGTAATGTTTGCAGGCTCTCTTAGGTTAGGCCAGTTCATTGTTATTAAGGTGCAGGGTGTGTTCACAGGTGTTGTAGCCCTTCCGCTCCCAGAGGTAACGGATCAGTCCAATAAAGCTCCTGACAGGCACTTTTCTTCTCATAAAAGTAAATGGATGGATGATAATGTCTGCACACACTAACCCGCCCCTCCGCCCAACACCCACACCCTGATCTGCCACTGCTGCTGGTCACATAGATATCATTTGGAAAAACTGTAAAATATCGGCACTGAGCATATTCTGTGACTCCTTCTTCCTCTATATACAGTTATCCAGTGGTTAGAGCATTTTAAATGTTTTTGTTTGTATGACCAACAGTAGGCCTTCACCGGCCACTTTATTAAGCACAAATTAGAAGGACTTTTGCCTTAATTCCTAATGGGGTAGATTCATCTAGTCCTGCAAACATTCCTCAGTGATTTTGTTTCATGCTAACATGACAGCATCACACAGCGTTTGCACGCAGATTTGTCGGCTGCACATCCGTGATGTAACTCTCCTGCTCCACCACATCCCAAAGGTGCTTGCTTTAGATCTGGTGACTGTGGAGACCATTAGAGTCCAGTGAACTCAGTGTCACGTTCAAAGAACCAGTTTGAGATGATTTGAGCTTTTTAACGTGAAAGCAGCCATCAGAAGATGGCAACACTGAGGTCAAGGGATGGACGTGGTTAGCAGAAATTCTCAAATGGACTGTGGCATTTAAATGATGCTCAGCTGGTACTAAAGGGCCTAAAGTGTGCTATTACAGGACCATCACCAGCCTGAACCGTTGATACAATAATGAGCAGCTGAACAAGTATACCTAATAAAGTGGCTGTGAATGTGTAAGATAGTGATAGAGCTCTTAGACACTGCAGTAAATATGGTATCTTAAGCTATGGTTGCCCAGTGATCAAGCTACACGCTGAAAGATACAAACAAACAGCATTAGCTTACTGAACAACACAAACAACCATATCTGACATCTTATAGCCCTGCTATGTGTAAGATAAGCTGTCCATCATTACACTTCCTCCCTGAATACAATTCTGCACTTTAACCTTTAAACTGACGGTGTGTGTTCCTGAGAGTTTTACACTGCTGAGCCTCACGTTGCTGCTACATTACTGGGATTTGGGGCTGAAAAAGAATTAGAGGGAGACATAATCAAAGCTGAACAGATGAAAGAGAAGAAACGGAGAGGTTTTAAAGCCATTTGGTGGAGTAAGAATGACAGAGGGTGCACTGCTCCCTCTGCTGGTGCATTAGAGTTCTTGCCTGCTGTCACAGGAAGGGTTCACTGGGTTCATTCAGCATCCCTGTCACTCTCACGTTTTGTAGCGGATTTATTGACAGTGCTGCAGCTTCCACGTAGCAACGCACGCCTTGGAATTCATTCTGCTGTGTGTGACAGATACCTTCATCCAAAATCTGTTTTATTTACTCAGAACAGAAATGACGGATTAGAATGAATAAGATATGAAGTGTGGCAGGGCATGGTACCACTGAGAGAGCTTTTTGTCCTTTGCAGGAGATGGTCGACTGGTTCAATGCTATCAGAGCTGCCAGGTTCCACTACCTGCAGGTTGCATTCCCGGGAGCGAGTGACGAAGAGGTGAGGATGGTGTGATTTAAGCATGCGCATCGCTGTTACTGAGTTTATAGTTTAAAAAAATAAACAGCATTCTCAGAGGTGTCTGTTCATGATGCTTTTCTACTGCATGGCAGTCTTGACGCCTGTGATCCCACTGCACATGTCCATGCTGAAATAAGGGCAGTTTTTAATATTTCATGCATGCATTTTCCTTTTTCTTTACATGATTCTCTTTTGTCTATTTGCTGCTCCAGCTGGTGCCCAAACTGACCCGAAGCTTTATGAAGGAAGGCTTTATGGAGAAAACGGGTCCAAAGGTTGGTGCTGTAGTCATCCCTCTATAGTGAACTAAGGATGATAGTATCAGTTACACCTGAGTTTCAGTGTTCAGGTGACCTAAATATGGCCAAAGTGTCTCCAGGTTCAGAGTAGTGCATTGGTTCCTAATCTTTTAGCCTCCTGGTTTCTTCTGCTGGAATTATTTTTAAGGTTATGGAGGCTCAAGGGAGTAAATCTGTTGAGAATTCTGCAATAAAAAAGTAAACATTAGCGATTACAGTTATTGTTCTTCTTTCTCATTCTGTGAACCATTACAACCATAAACCAGACTGACCTAATTAAGTCTGAGTAATGCCTAAAGCTAAGGTTAGCTGTGTGGTAAATTGTAATTAATTATTTAAGAAAATATGTAAGTTTGAAAATGCAGTAGTGAAAGTGATGGAACAAATGCAGATTTCATTAACTGTATATAAAAGATGGGCGTAATTTGTCAGTCTGAAAATGAAAGGGAGTTCAAATGCATTCTTTCTAATGGCCAGCAGGGGGCGACTCCTCTGGTCATAGCATATATCATAAATATTAAAAAATTACTTATTAATGTTGTCGGGTGAAGCTGGAATTTTGACTTTCATTAAAACCTGTGAAGTGAAGGGTGCATGAGGCTAAGAAACTTAGGGACAGTGTACACTCATAGGCTAGCTACTTGTCAATTATAAAATCGAGTCACCCAAAAATCAAACCGGGAACATTGTTTACAAAATAAGCTTCATGTTGTATCCAAAAAGACTTGGAGCTTTATTGCTCGGTTCTCCCATTTGGATTTAGGTTGCTCCAAAAACACGCTAGTGCACTCTCTCATGCCACTCACCCTACTGACTACACCTGCTATTGTTAGATTAAGTTTCTCTCCAGTATTTCTTTTATTGAAACAAACAAGGTATTAATTGTCTTTGGTGTTCTTATCCCTTGTTGCCAAAGCTGTGTAGACCCAGTTTTTTGTAGTCACTTCCTGTTGACCATTAGAAAGAATGGCTTTCACTTTTTCAGACCAGGAAGCTCCATCCATCCTTTGTATACAGTCTATAGGTTGCAAGAAGAAGTATGGCTGTGTAGGAGTCATCTGCTCGCTTAATTTATTTTCTCAAATAGCCTCAGATACTAGTTTGGTTTAATATAGCATGATGGTAACTTTGTTAAAGTGAAACAAACGACGAAGCAGAATATGATTTAGGGCGTGGCTACTTTGTGATTGACGCTGCAGCATTTTTCAGTTTCTCAGTAAGAGCCAACAATTGTTGATGACATCTTGACAAGTGATTCCACAAAACGGTACTTGACAGCCTAATAGTTCGAGTCACAGTGGCTATGTGATCTTTTATATACAGTATGTATTATAAAAGCTAAAAACTAAAGAAGAAATTCTGAAATTTTGGAGCTTTTTTCACCCTAGTGGTAAAATTATGATTTTTTTTCTTTACCTGTATTTGAAGCAGTTTCTTTGAGTTTAGGGAGGAGTGAGTATTGCAAGTTACAACAAAACTTCATCTTCATGTCTTATGATAAGTGACAAAATGTGCATTTGTCTCCCTCCTTTCAACAAATGTCTTACTCTGCGTTAGCACACTGAGGGCTTCAAGAAGAGGTGGTTTACGATGGATGACAGGCGGCTCATGTATTTCAAAGACCCTCTGGTAAGAAGAGCCCTGCATCGACCCAACCTTTTGATTTGGTTCATTTGTGGCTTGCTTAGTTTGTCTTTCTGTCCCTCAGGATGCCTACGCCCGCGGGGAGGTGTTCATCGGGAGCAAGGAGAACAGCTACACTGTCCTGGCTGGCTTGCCTCCGTCCACACAGGGCTACCACTGGAACCACGGCATCACCATCGTCACACCAGACAGGAAGTTCCTCTTTGCCTGTGAGACCGAGGCCGAGCAACAGGACTGGATAGCCGCTTTCCAGAGGGTCATAAATCGACCAATGAGGCCACAGGAGTACGCAGGTCATTGAGTAAAACATTAGAGTCCTAAAATGGTTTATTTTTAAACACTGAGGCACACCCTGCATGTTTTGTTGTGGGGGAAAGGGCATGTGTAAAGCTTTAAAATCCTACCATAATATATGGACTATAAGCGAAACACGAAAATAAATGAATTTCCTGTTACTGAAAATCGTTTTCTCTGTGTCCCTGCAGTGGAGGCCCATTTCAAACACAAGCCTTGAAATCTGCTGGAAACCAAGCGCTCAACTGGACCAGCCCGGTCTCATTCAGATCAGAGACGGCCCCAGCGTGCGACCACTGACCATGGCTAGAAGAGGCGGGGTGGGTCTTATGGGTCACGAGGGGTTTTAGGGATGGGCCGAGATGGGAAAACACGAAGAAAGGAAAGGAAACACCGGCAGGACTCCAGTCTGTCTCGTGTAGGAAGCCTAAAACTCTAACGGGACTCGAGGCCCCTCATGGGGTGATCCAAGGCCAAAGGGTAGATGATGTCATCACTCTTGTGCTTACCAACCTTGTGTTGTACATTATCACATCAGAAACCCTTTCCTCTCCTCTCCTCAGCCATGTGGACCCTTCCCCTTGCAACAAGCTCCTCCTCCCCCTTCCCACCCAGAATTTTTTGTCTTGTGAATGGTTCATTCTGTCTGTAATCTAATGTAATTATGTAATCTAGAGTCATTTCACTGGTTGCTTAACAAAGACAATGCATTGTTAATTTATTGAATGTACAGTTTTGATGACAGTGGCTTATTCTGTGTGCGTGCGACGTTTTTCATTGAGGACACTGTGAGGTTGAACCTCCCGCACTAAAACCCTGGTAAACCTGAAATCTGCAAAGTGCTGTTAACAACAAATATGCATACGAAACACACAAACATACACACAACAATCTCTCAGTGAGCACCTCTGCTGTTTCAGCAGCACGAGGTGGCATATCTGCATCCAGGCAGGGTTACCTTTCAAACCTCAATCTGACAGATGTTCTCTTATTTATTTGTACTGTTGAACATACTGAGTCATCGTAGATGGTTATCGCTGCTTTCCAGGATTGTAATGTGACAGGATTGTAATTTATATGACACTTCTACAGACGTTTCGTTTCATCTTTGCATCTTGTTTTAAAGACACATGGTTGTGTTGATCCTTAAATCACAGTGATAGTTTGTTTCATTATAAAATCAATACAAATGATCCTGAAATGAGCTGCCGGTGTTTTGGATTGTCCTCCGTGTTCCCTCTTCTCTGTTGTCTTTCAACAGTTTTCCACACACTGATCCATCTGCTGTTGCTTTCAAGTAACCTTGAATCCTGATTGGTGCACAAAAGTCTAAACTAAACCATGGCTGACAACAATACACAAATACGCCTGTTGAAAGTACTGTCTTTTTGAGCATGGCTGCCAGTGCTCCCCAATTCTTCCACTAGGTGGAGCTCTTTTATCACCCCGCCACTGCTCACAGGGCGATGTGAATCATGTGCGAGCATGTGGGGGACATTAATGTAAACTGAAGCAGTTTGTACAAACAGATGGCAAAAAAAAATAGACTGACACTTTAGTCCAGAGGGATACTACACTGATGGGAAATTATTGAAAGAGAGTTAGAGATCCATTCTCTTAACTTACAGACAAAACATACAAAGTCCACATCGTGAACAGCTACTGGACCTTCTTGCTCTGAGGCAGCAGTGTTAACCACTGTCAGAGTGAGAGGTAGTTTTATATTGTAATCGACACATCCTTATGTGTCTCTGGTGTCACAGGTAAAATATAATAATGTAATCATATATTCTCTGACTGGTTGGAAAATGGTTGCAGAAGGTTGCTGGCTGTCATTCAGTGAAAACTTTCTGCTTTGGTTATTAGTCACAGTTGCCCATAGTTTGCATGGAAGACCCTTACTTGTCTGCAAACACAATGCTAACCAGAGAGCATTCAAAGTAACATTTACTTTAAAGCCAGACGGTCTTTGTTTCTGGCTTATGACACACTTTTTAGAGTTTCACTAGCTCCTGTGTATTTCCGTGCTAACTGTGGCAATCTGTTAGCAACCAAAATAATCAGCAACCAGGCGGGAAATGCACATTTTTTTCCTAGCAACCAGTGGTTGCACTGATATGTCTGAATATATAGGAATCGATTTCAGAGCAACTACCACCAACCTCCAGCAACCACTTGCCAACCGGTCAGGGAGCACAACAATTTTCTCATAGTTGCGAGATGGTCGTCGACTGTTCTCTAGGCTGGTGTGTGACTTGGACTTCATTTACTTGACCCCAGACTGTTACACATCTGAAACAGTGGAACACTTAATATCATACGGTTACTGATCACATGACTACAAAATCAAATCTGATTATTCGATTGGTAAAAGCTTGAGTGACATTTTTAATTGATGACATATTTAATTAAAATCATTAGAAGCTCAAACGCTATTTGAGAGTTAGCCTAGTTTTTGAGCTCCCAATTTGAAAAAAATGATACAAAGAGGTAGAAGCAGGGGGTGAGAAGTCTTAAAAAAATAACCTTGAAAGTTATTGAGTAGGAAAGTCAATTTCTGGTGTTGTTTTTTTCCACTCTTTTTTTTTCTTGGAGAACTTCAGAAATTCCAGCTTCACAGTTGCCATCGAATGCAACACTATACCCAGAGCCAAGGGTGGTGTGAATATGCTCATGTCTCTCTTAGTGAGAAAGCAAAATGTCATAATTCCCATCATGTGGACCTACTTAAGACATATACTCACCACAGGGATCACTGAATGAAATGATAGATGTTCAGTTCCCTCCTTTAAACTCAAATAAACAGCCTGAATTTTCAAGTGACATGTTAGAAGCTCAGTTCGTTTTACAGTAGATGGGGCTCACTGGTCAGCAGCAAATGGAGCTTGGCATGTGTGAAGTTGCACACTCACCACAGAACAAAGACTTAACTGAAGGTCTGTTGGTGCAAATGTCACCTGATGATCTCGCCACTCTTCCACAAACATCCGCACGTTGGCTCCAGGGCCGTACGCACATGTGAATAAATCAATGTCTCTTCTGTCTGGCGCCCTTGTTGTCGTTGGCACCTGGGTTGTCACGGTAAACTGCTGAGACAGGGAGCCACTGAGCTGCAGCAGCCGGCTCGGACCCACACAGGAAGTGTTTAAAAACGGGTGTGTTTGTCCTAAAGATACCACGGTCACTGAGTGGCTGGAACATGTGGCAAACATTCATTCTCGGTGAACCTGCGGCTTCACAGCACTGCAGTCCTTACATGGACGTAATAAGCACAACCTCAGCTTCATTTTTGGTTATTTTTTATTGTCAATATAGCATGTCTACACAGCCATTGGGTGTAGGACTTGTTTTTACCCACATTTCTTTCTTCTTTAATAATTTGTGTGTTTCTTGTGCAGTGCCTCTGTGAAAACCTCACGCAGCTGTCCCGCCTATCAAACCTTGTGGCTGACGGACAGGACAGCCGCAGCTTGGACTGTGAAATTAACTAATCTCCTCACAGGAAACTCAGCAGGAGCAGCTGTCACAGTAGAAATGAAGCAGCAGGAGGGACCGGGTCTGCAGAGAACAACTGATAGGACCACGAGGGGCTTCAAAACTCCTGCTCACAGGTACAAATTCCTTTTACGTAAACTACAAATTCGGCAAAACATCTTTTATTTTGTCCAACTGTCATACATAACCACGAAATACAACACATGCTATACCAAACAGTTAAGCAGGCGTGGGCCTTTAAGGCTTGCAGGTCTCCTGTTTTTAATCTAATTAAGAAAAGTTACAATCTCCTGGTCATGTCGATGTAAATCACATTCTTACTGGTGAAGGAATAAGAAGCCCTTTGGAAACGCGTCACTTTCCAAGTGACTTTAATAAAAGTGTATAAAAATTAGGAAACTATTTAAGTTTTAGTGTGGAAAAGTGTTATAAAACGCCCTGTCTGAAATAGGTGCTACTTTCATGCTGAGATTTCATTAGTGTGGCATTTCAGTGGAACATTTTGGTGTCCAGGGCGGGTTTAAATGTCACTCTGCAGGTGTTTGTACTCAAAGTGGACAAAAACGCTAAAGTTTTTTGCCTGAAAATCAACAAATGCAGCAATATATGACACACTATGTGAGTTATGATCATCAATGTTCAAAAATTTTGGTCTGTTAGAAGTCAGTCTATATGGCTATATATTTTTGTCTTCTTCAAGGCCTGGTGAGGGTCGTATAGATGGGCTGCTCCCAGCCAGAGGGAGGACTATGAGTAGGTGGTGCCAAGGCCAGGCTGTTGATCAGTGGGGTGGTGTAAGACCTGCGGGAGGAATGAAAGTATGGGTACTGATACAGGCTGGCGGGGTAACCAGAGAAAGCGCTGTAGAAGCTGGAATTTTGAAGGTTGGTGTAGTCTGACTGGTTGGCAGACGAGGAGGCGGTAGGGGTGGAGGAAGGACAGACGCCCGAACCCAGGGATGTATACTCAGGTTGGTGTGATGGTGGTGGAGGACTTGAGGAGTTGTAGTGACCCGGGCTCATCCGCTCAGTTTTAATCTGAGGTTTTTGGCCGCCATCCTTGTGCAGCCCGTCGGTCTCACAATTGGAAGAGGTTAGCGGCATTCCAGCGGAAGTCCCACCAGACATTTTGGACGTCCAATTTTGGATGTTGGGAGTGTGACAGTCGGTGCTGGGTGGGATGAAAGTACCGGAGGGGTTGCTGGTGTCTGGCGGGGTTAGGACAGTGGCACCGTGGCTGTTTGGAGGCAGGTACTGGTCGAGCTCGTGAACGTCGAAGGCGTCGATGGTGCCGATGACGTCAGTGCTGAGCTCAGAGATGTCTACGTTACTGAAGTCAATGTTCTGACGGTTGGGAGGAGGAGCAGCGCTGGAGCTCATTGTGTCCACAGACTGACGGCTCTCGTGTTTGGGTCCCATATGCAGGTCTGTTTTAGGGGTGGTGGGAGGTGTTGGAGGCCCGTGAGACTGACCTGGAACGCAAAATCAAGTGAACCTTAATCAGCTTTTTCACATTTAACTAAAAAAAGGGAAAAGAAAAGAAACGAGTATCACAGTGTCATCACCTGTTCTGTCTGAATGGTAATGCTGCTCCACTTCCACTGTGCCAGCCAGCCTGGCCACACCCGGGTCCATTTT
This sequence comes from Perissodus microlepis, assembly GCF_051167445.1. Classification (NCBI taxonomy): domain Eukaryota; kingdom Metazoa; phylum Chordata; class Actinopteri; order Cichliformes; family Cichlidae; genus Perissodus; species Perissodus microlepis. Next base: position 23,672,202 of record NC_140468.1, on the reverse strand, counting down.
ATACAAGCCCTGCTTCTGCTGCTGCTGTTGGACCAGCGCAGGTCTGCAGTCGCCCTGGTCCGGTTTATTGCTCTTGCGTCTCCGAGGCTGGTACTTATAGTCTGGGTAGTCTTTTTTGTGCTGCAGCCTCAGCCTCTCGGCCTCCTCAACAAAGGGACGTTTCTCTGTTTCAGAGAGAAGTCTGAGGAGGACAGGGACAAGTCAGAGAACAACCGCTGGTGTTTCAAACACAGCAGGAAGCAAAGAAAAACAGACAGACTCCTTGCTTCTTTCATCAGTGATGTCAATAACTACAGTTATTCACATAAGTAATCACATAATAACTCTATACATGTTACAGTTTTGTGTATTTTCCATTTTATTCTACTTTATATGAATACTCCGTCACAGAAATACCCACTTACATACTTACTTACATAAGTGCATTAACGCAGGACTTCTTTATTTTACTTAAATAAAGAATATGAATATTTCCTTTTCTTAAAAAATCTACAGTTACTGAGACATGACCAATGAACTAGCAGTTGTTTTTTTGTTTGTTTGTACTGTACAGATAAAGCCACAATGAAGTGGTTCCTCAGTGTGTATTACCACAACCACAAAATGATATTCCCGCCATAATAGCTTTGTTTATGCACAATCTGCAGGTTTTCTCTCATTTTACTGGAATTCTTTCTTCTTTTTGTTTGTTTCAGTGAATAAAACAGGCCTGTCATGATATTAGATTTACATCACATAATCGTGGTAATGAAAAAAAAGGGGGGAAACACACAGTAACGTAGTAATTTTAAAAAATCTATTGAATTCTACAAAAATGCAAATGCATGGAGGAGTCCAGAGTCTGTAACTCCAGACCTACAGATCAGTCATGTTCAGTCACAGCGCAGTGTTTCAGTACTGTGCAGGTGTTCATCAGATGAAACTCAGGTGTACTCACCGCCACAGCTTGCCCAGCGTCTTGCTGAGCTCAGCGTTGTGCAGATGTGGATACTGGTCCGCCAGCTTCCTCCGCGCTGCCTGCGCCCAAACCATGAACGCGTTCATAGGCCGTTTCACGTGAGGTTTACTCTTCAGCCCCCTCTCCCCCAGACTGGGCACAGGCACCAGGGACCAGTCGTAACCTTTTAGCACCTGCGACACAGCGTCGCGAATGCAGGTGGGGAACCGCTCGTCTTCCGAGCAGCTCTCCAGTTTGGGCGTAATCCCGGGCGGGCGCGCTGCCTCCTGCGCTTCGGGCCTTACCGGAGAGGCCGGAGAATCTGAATCCGATCCGTGCTGGGACGCAGACCCGTCGGTTCCCGCTGGACTGCATGCCTGCTGTGACAATGGCTTGTTCTCCTCAGTCATGTTTGGTGCTGCAAAGATCTACTGACCCCCACCCTCCAAAATCCCAAAGAGCTCTCTAGTTGCGTAAAGGCGCGCGACTTTGTAGAAAGAGTGTAACCCCGCGTAAATAACCAAAATCCCGGATTTGGTCTGTTGAATTTTTCCATTCCGTCTCACATCCTTCTCCAGGACCAGGCAAAGTTTGACGAGGGACGGTTACATTCTACTCTTTGTAACACTTTAGAGCTCATGTCACTCCACCCCTCTTGTCCTATTGGCTTGTGCAAAGCTTGAGTTTCTTCAGAGCCCCTGAGTAGTTAGTCTAGTGCTGTGATACTGCACACTTTGGTATCCAAGTAAATCCAAGGCCAGTACTGATACTAATACTGACTCTGATTCTTTTATCTTTTAAAGCCAGCTTAACTAGGGGAGAGCAGTATGTCATGATTTATGAGATGAATCATTCTGAACACATATTAATGACCAAATCACTGTGATTGCTACTTTCCACAATAATTAGTTACCACATCAAATCACTTTCATGTATTTCATGTATTTTGAAACTGGGTTTTTTGAAGCCATTGAATATAAAAGTGCCAAGCTTCCCTTGTTTAAATGTGATATAGGCTATAAATTAAAAACATCATAGGCAACACACAAAGAATCAGATATTTTCTACAGTTCATGTCTGAGATATATTTTTTTCACACAAATAAAGCAAAAAACATTAACATTGTTCAGTGGTCTACATATTGATGTGATACCAATACCACAGTTGTTATTGATAAAAAAAAAAAACCCCATCCCATCAGCACCACCTTCAGTAAGTAAATGTAAATGTATTCCATTATTAAAAATAACTGCATGCACATTTATTCTCTTTTTTGGGTTCTATGAGGTGTGAAAACCTGTTCCACTGCTTGTCTTTCAATTTCTTTTTCTTTTTTAGAGCTATTATTGCTGAGCTAATTCCTAGATGAATAACTGATTTATTTCATTGTTCAGTAGCTAATCTTTATTCTTCAGCTGTTATTTTCTTTTTAAATGTATCGGTAAGCACCTCATTACTCTTTATACTTTACAAAACAACATCGTTTACTGCAAGCAGGTGACAAGTTAATGGAAAAGTCAGTCTAAGGAGCTGAGCTACCACACGTCCACAGAGAAGCCTCAGTGCACCTCGGTGTGGATTCTACAAGTCTCTGGAAAACTACTGGAGGGATGGAACATTATTCTTCCAAAAGATATTCCCTCATTTGGTGTTTTTAAAGTGGTGTTGGAGAGCAGTGCCGCTCCAAAATCTTCCATAGTTCTTTCGGTTGGTTCTTGAGACACCTCATGTCCTATGGTCAGTTTGGAGGAAACCACTCCTGTTAGGACGGAAATGTTTCATCATAGTGTAAAGGTGTTCTTTCAGAACAAGTCTCTGTTCATTTTCAGTGAACCTTCACTGTAAGACCCAGAGCGACTGCAGGCGGAGTAAAGAAAGTGTAGAGAAAGCTAGGAAAAACATAGAAACAAGTCTTTATTCTGCTAAAATTCCACTTGCATTCCTTACCTATTGATAAAAACAACAAATTAGTTAGTTTGCTTAAAAATATTATCCCAACTTGCCTGATGAGGCTGTGATGGATGAAACTGTGGACGTCAACAAGACTGTGATTCAACAGATTTCAAAAAGTTCAGTGTTTTTATTGTAATTGGTTTTGATAAATCTTGCCTCTGACATATGCCCTATATTTAATAATAATTAAAAAGACCAATATTAACAATGAAACTAATAAAAAACTAAACTACAACTTCTCATACAATAAAAACGAACTAAACAACAAAACAAAAGCTCAAAATGAAAAAAGTCATATTATAAAATACAAAAGTATAATAATAAAAATAATATTGGTAATAGTAATAAAACCTATAATAGTTCTAACCTGTGATCTTCATTTCAGCGTCTGAAGAGGGGAATGCCAGAAAAACTCTGACTGAAAGCCACTGGAGAGGAAGAAGCAAAATGCCTCTCGAACAGCTTCAGGTACAAGAACCCCTCAATCCTGGTTTATAGATTTTTCTTTAAATTTGTCATCTTAGGCAACTGGTAGATTCAGAACATTTGTACTACGGAAGATCCGTTTACTTCCAATAAATTAAATTTAAATTGGTTTTGAAAAAAATGTATACGTTATACATACAAACCGTATAATATCATTAAATTAAAAATGTAATAATAGTAATAATAATAATAATAATAATAATAATAAAATAACATACTTCCGCGTCTGTTCTGTCACGTGACCGTGACATCCTTAAACATGGCGGCAAGCGGTGAACGTGCAGAGATCTCTGTGAGGAAAAGACGTGTTGGCAGTAAGAGAACAGAGACAGACTCCGCTGTTAGCGGTGGAGAAGATGGAAAACTCTCCAGCAGCGACGCAGAGAAAGAGAAGCCGCTTCTGTCCTTACAGCCCGGGACTTACTGGCTCACTCGCATTGTGCTGCTGCGCTCCGTCGCCTTTATTTACTGTATGTTGACACTTACGGCCTGCAGTCAGTTAGTGTGTGTTTGTCTGTCTGTCTTTGGTAGTTTAGCTGTAGGGGTTTACTTTTTTATCATTAGCATGACAGTCACAGTTTAGTGCCACGGTATCTTAACGCATGCGCACTTTACTGTAAATAAAACTTGCAATTAGTGAATGTACCTACACGTGTGTTTGGCAGTTTTTTTTTAACTACTGTTATTAACGCTCTGTTCGTTTCTGATAACCATTCATTTGAAACACAGGGATGGCGCAGTCAAGGAAATATACTGATATCATGAATGTGAACGTCAGATAGGAAACAGCATAGAAAAAAGCGCCTGAGTGAATGAGGCAAGTTGTGTAAAGTGCTTTGAGTCTAGAAAAGCGCTATAAGAACCAGTCCATTTACCATATATTCTGATTTTACTGGTGCTTCTTGCAAAGAGCTGAGCTTACAACCACCACCAGCGTTTTACTAACTTCATAAATAAGCCCCCACCTGAATAGCTCCTGTCAGGACAGCTGTGCCTCACGGAGAAGTTTACTCTTTAATTTGAGAAAAATAAACTAATTGCATCTGTCTCACAAACAATTTCATCTGTTTTTTAGTTGTGGCCTTCAGTGTTGCTTACAACCAGAACAAGCAGCTGATTGGTGAACATGGCTTGATGCCCTGTAAGAGCTACCTCAGAAGTGTCAAGCGCTATGTTGGGGGGAAGATCGGAATGGCCGCCATGGCGTACACCCCCTCCGTTCTCTGGTTCTTTGACTGGAGCGACATGGACGCCAACCTGGATGGCATCGCCCTGATGGGGATGGCGCTGTCAGGGTTTGTCCTGGTGATGGGAATGGCCAACATGGTGATCATGCTCACACTGTGGGTGCTATACCACTCCCTGGTCAACGTAGGACAGCTGTGGTAAGTGTTGGTTAAATCACGCTTTCACTCTCAATAAAACTGGATTAAAAATGTTTTAATGTAGAGCACCTAATCTTAAAGATTGATCAGATAACTTTTTACAGCCAGATTTGTAGAAATCTTCAAAAAACATTATAGAAGATCTTAAGTTGTAGCCATATTTAGTGAGTAGAGAAGCCCTGATTGGAAAGTTCTGGGTTGATATTAATGTTTGAAACTATTAGATTTTGAAAAACCATTAATTTACTGCTCAGAATGTAAAATAAGTTTTGCATTCCTGCTACAGTGCTTTTAATGTGAAATTAACAGGAAGTGTTGTTAGAAAAATAAAATATATCACTGGGAGCAGAATTTGAGTAGTCAAATGTGGCTACATAGAGGACTGTGCAAAAGCCGACTCATTTCTTTACATTTTGATTCAGAATTGTCATTTTTCAGTGATTTCAAACCATATTTCTCCAGGCTTTTTAAAGGTCTCTAAGTATTTTTTAAGTCCTATCAATCATTTGAGTATAATAAAACATCTAACTTGCATTTTTAAACACATAATTGTGTTTGTGTGTGTTCGTGTGAGTGACTCAGAAAGAATATGTAGGTTCAGGCGACTTTTACGATGGAATATTTTCTTGCATATTAGTCACTACAAGATTTCAAGTGAATTCATTATTAAGTGTATGCTATTGCTATTGCATAGCATGCACTTCAGTTATGATTGGATGTTTCCGTGTTTAAAAAGATAAGATTATGTGAACTATTAATGTTGTAGGTCCTAATTTGGACAAAAATGTTAGGTCCAAGCGCTCATGCCCGCGCTTATATTAGCATAAAGCATACATGCATTTAAAAACATTCCCTATAAGATGATACCACAGTGATGGTTACCATAGTCAGCTGTCAACTTCTCTACTAGACAGCAACTGCATATTTCATTTCTTGTATTCATGTTGTGACTTATTTTTCCGCAAAGCATTTTGGCTGCCCAGCGTGTTTGATCTCTCCTGACACCAAACAGTCTATCAGAGTTTCACAGTATTAACCTGCTTCCTTTTTCTCTTTCCAGGTACTCCTTTGGTAAGTGAACTTCCACAGAAGCTTCCTTTGTTTCGCCTCCAAAAAGAAGTGGATTTGAAGGAAAGCATTAATGTGAGACAGGTGTCTGTGTCATTTATATTTTCATAAAAGGTGAAACTGATTTTGTGAGATGTTTTAAACCTGTGTTGGGCAACACTTTTTAGAAAAATCGAGTTACGGGTCACAATTTGAAGAGTTGGATTTAAATAGTGCTAAAGATCATCAGTGTTTGATCCTTGTTCTTAAAAAAAGAAACAGAATTTTAGTGTGTATTTTTATTACTGTTATTTAGAGTAAAAGTGTAGTTCATGCTGCTGTAGTTCTGCTTTTTATTAATGTGTTTTTGGTTGAGTGGTTGTTCTTTGGTAATGGGACGGCCTGATTGAGTCAGTCCTTATGTTTGTATTTTGCACATGTTCCTTAAACCAAAAGCATATCTATACTGACACATTGCGTTTATTTAGAAGCCTATGACTGTAAGGCGGGCTTGACATATTTGTAAAGATGAGCCAGTCTTATTACAAAATTCAGTAGATATCAAGATATGCTGCGAAAAAATCAACTACTTTGTTTGCAGCTTAGAGTGAAAACTTAGTATATTGTTTTTTAACGGGGTGAACCCAATAAACTGTCATGGCTATGATGGTAAAGATGGTGGCGGGTTAAGTATAAACATGAGGTTGCATGTAGAGCTTCGGCCCAGATAAGTGGTGAGGTCAGCGGCAGCGCCGTGATTGCCTAATGACACTTTGTAGTCAGAGACGCCAGGCCTGTGTCTGTGTCTGTGGTTGGGCTGTGGCTTCTATTACCCGAAAAAGAAAATTCCTTTTCTCTCACTCTGCTGCAACTTGGACTCATCATCACACTCTGGCTGACAGTGGAGCTGAAAGCCTGCAGATGAAGGTCCACTGTTCCCATATTAGTGCACTTAGCACTAATATTGGGTTGTTTATAGACATTTATAGACTATAACATTAGAATTTTAATAGGTGATTCCAATTTAAATATTTGTTTTTCTTCAGTGCTTGAAACAATTCCAATCCTAATGAGCATATGCAAACCTAAAAATGTAACGTTATATTTGCTAAACATAAGCACTATCATTGTGAGCATATTATACTGACACTGCCATTTAGCTTCCAGTAAAATGTCAAAGTATCTCTGGGAAAAAAGCTATTAGGTAGCCCGTAATAAGTGTCTTTGACCAGTCTGCTGGCGACCCATGTCGAAATACGGTTAGAGTTGGTTTCATTTTAGCAACATGACTTTTGCAAACTGAAATATTTTACACTTCAAATGATGCCTCATGTAGTCCTGAAATAAGGATTTAACCCCCGGTTGAATTCACAGTTTTAAACACAAAGAAATGAGCAGCTTAGGTCAGTGGTTGGTTTATTTCTGTAGTGAAAGACAAATTATCTACAAAACAATCAAGAATGAATCATTCTGCCACAGTTAGAAATTAATGGGAATTTCAGAGAGGGAAATAACTGGAACTCAAATTGACTACTTGGTAGAGTAGCCGTTGTCAAGCAGAGATCTTTGCTGACCTCGTCGAAATCCTCAAGGGTTTTAGGTTGTGGTTTGGAGATACAAAACTTCAGCTTTCTCTCTCATCTTTAGCGGGTGTCTTCTTGAGCTTTTGACTTTGAAGTATGTTTTGGATCATTGTTTTGTGGGAAGGCCCACCCACGATGCATTTTCAGTGTCCTGGCTGAGTGAAGGACATTCTTATCCAAGACTTCTCCATTTTTTTCCCTCAATGTGATGCAGGGATTTTATAATATTGGCAGAAAAAGACCCCCAAAACATAATGTTTCCACTGCCATGTTTGAGAGTGTTTTTAGGGTGGGAGTCAAAAAATATTTTCCCACAAAGTACAGGAAGTGGATTGATGCCATCACAAAATAAAAAAAATTACAGACTACTCGTTTCTTTGAGTGCTCAAAATTATGAATTCAGCAGCAAATCAAATACTTATTTCTCTTACTGTACATGCATGACAGTCCTGTTATAAGCTTTTTCACATATGTATGGCAGATAGGCAAAAGATCCACACACTTAGCCATTAAATAGGTTTGCAGTGACCGCGTGGAGGTTCAGCAGCAAAAACCAATCACATAAAGCTGTGTTTTTGTTTCCCATCACTACTGATGTTCACCTTGTTATGGCAATAAGTTGGGCTCACAATACGTTAATCGGCTGGAAAATGTTACTCCCTATTTTGGCAAAATTTAGAGTTCCTCTTCAACTTTGACAAAGATGTGCTTCTTCAGTTGTATCCTGACTTTGACTCCCAGAAACACAGTTAATGTGGCTTTATCAAGTACATTACCAGACAAACGTGTGACATTCCTCTCATATTTATTGATATTGTTCCAAATCAGAAATTTGACGTCATGTTGTTTTCTTGGGGCGTGTATGTGTTACTTTGTTGACCTGAAGTGTAATGTTCCTGCACTATTAAAGCAGTATTAGCTCTTCTGTGCTATAACGCACTGAGCCTGCGTTAAGTAAAGCAGGTCATCAATGATCTTCTGATTGTTTGTGCAGGTTGGGAGAGTCAGCTGTTGGAGACGGGCTTCCTGGCTATTTTCTTGTGTCCGGTGTGGACTCTGTCCCAGGTTCCCCACCGGTGCCCCCCGTCTCTCATCTGTATCTGGACCTTCAGATGGCTCATTGTTCGCATCATGCTGGGGGCTGTGAGTATAGCAGTTTATAAATACACAGAAGAGATGTCTGCAAATTTATAGATCATTTATTGCATGCCGTTAAAACAATAATACAACTGCTTTGACAGTAAATTTTAGGAAGTAATTTCAAACAAATTCACAATAACTGAAAGATAAATGAGAAAGCTTACTTTTGTCTTCCATTTGTGTGCATATATCTTCTTCCAGTGGCTGTTAAAGTTTCTAAATTAAAAGCCTGACATAAACACATCTCAGTCATGTGAAGAAATGAAACCGTTTCTGAGCAGCGTGAATGTTTGTCATCGGATTTTAGACTGTTACTTTTGGGTTTTTGCTATTGAGCTCTGCCAGCAGCCGGTGATGCCAAAACAAATATATGGTCGACTAAAACAATATGTCTCTTTGTTTGACAGTTTCCATGGTGAATTTTAGACCTCCGTCTGTGTTTTATCTGTCAATCACTGTGTTTTCCACAGATTCAGTGGCATTTTTTCAGTTAAGACCACAAAGCGAGCTGAAACGCAGGGAGCCCCCAACTCAGCGCGTCACTGTAAAAGGCTCTCATAGCGTATTTCATTCTCTGATGTACAACGTCAGAATGAATGTTGAGTTTTGTTGCAAAGGGCTACCGTTATTTGAAAGCACCTCAGTTATGCTACAACACGGTGACTGCATAAGCAAAATGAAAGTGCTGTTATTTTTCAGAAGGCATAAGCAAACTTTAATCTTTTAAGAAAAGATTGAGAAAGTTTTTTTTGTTCTGCTCTTTGTGCCACCAAGATACACGTATCTTAACAACTGACTACTGACCAAGGAAACTACTAGAGATCATGGTTTCAAAGGGGAAGATACAATGACTTTGGTTGTTTCCAAATATTTCATTTATAGGCTGACATTTAGGCATTCATGTAAAATTTCCTGACAAGTATTAGATATGCAGATATTCAAAACACTTAGAGGAAATGTGATGATGATGATGTCTGGGGCTTAAATTTGTTCACTTTGTTGTTTATTGACTAAATACCTTCAAAATTGTGACTAAAAACTGAGAGTATATTATTTTTGTGTGCAAAAAAGAGAACTGCTATTACTAGTGGAATTGTTTAGATTTTAATAATTATAAAATTTTATAATTTTAATCTCAAGTACTTATGACAAGTTGTTCTGTTGCAGTGTGCTGCACAGATATACAGCAGTTTTGATTAAATGCATCAGCTCTGCTTGCTTTCCTCAGTTAAATGAAACCAGCTGCTGCACGTTATTGTTCAGAGTACACAGTGTTAAGTGTATGGATTTATAACAATGGATGATGTTCTGGGCTTTAGCTTTACAAAATATTAGATGAAATTATTGTTGGACCTGATTAGTATCTAGTCAACTGATCACCCTCTGTCTAATTGGATTAGCTGATTAGATTTTGTTTATAATTTATTTTGTAATGTTGTTAAGAATGTCAGAACTTTAAGGTTAAGGTCCAAATAGCATTCACATGCTCCTTTTGTCAGGAAATCAAATCCAGATGATAAACAGTAAACAAAGGAACCACACTGACTGTATATTGTCTTACTCTGAAGCTCTGCTGCACATTTTCTACTATGATTATGAGATGAACTTTCCTATATTTTAATTTTTCATGTGAGACGTCTATCACGGGTTTGATGACCTTATAGTGGGAGAGCTTATGATGGTCCAAACTGAGGTCTGCTTAAACGTTACAACGACTCAGTAACTTTTCAGCAGTGTTAATTGCAGTGCTGTTCCTCCCACAGTGTTTGATCCACCCTGGCTGTATCTATTTATCCATCTGAAAGCACTGTGGTTCAATGCTGTTCTTTGACTCCTATATTTGTGAGGATGACAAAGGTTAGCATGTACTTTTAAGGTCCCTGAAAATATAGGAGATGGGTTGCGTATGAGCCCATAATTTTTTATTTATTTATTTTTTTTAAGCAATGAAATGTCCTACAATGTCGCACAAGTCATTTTTTCCCAATAATAATTTCATACCACATGCTATTGCTGTAGCATCTTTTTTTTTTTTTTTTTTTTTTTTTTTGGTGTCCCGTTTGGATCTTTAGCCATCAGAATTGTTGTCTTAAGACCAAGAAAGATGCCAAGCGAATTTATTTTACCAAGTGGATCATCATGGCCTTGCCATATTGGTCCATTTGATTGACCTTTATTATAATTATGTATTTATTTTACAAACGGGACAGACGTGACTGGGGGATAGGACAGGGAGAAAGAATGAAAGAAAGAGAGGGAGAGAAAGAAAACCAGAGGGGAGAAGAGACGGTGAGAAGGGGGGGAAGAAAGAAAGAAAAACAAACAAAACACCTGGATCACCTGTATGGAGAAAAAAAAAAACAGAAGAGAAAACAAACAACAAAGAGCAACATAATAAAAACAGCACCATCACAATAAACTAGCTAGCAGTAGATAACAGTAGATACTAAATATTAAACGCTATTGTGCAGCACGCAAGATAGACAGCGCACAATGTGCTTTGAGGCAGCAGCCAAGAAAGGTGTAGTCCGCGTCTGTGAACACCCGTGTGTACACCTGTGTGCATACCTGTGTGGATCAGCACGCTTGTATTCCAAAGGTTTCTCCATGTAACGATCTGCTAGGGAGTGTGGGGAGCCATAGCCCCGTCCACCAGGGTATGAAGCAGGTATGGAGGAGATCCAGGCCCCAGACATCCAGAGGCCCCAGAGTACGAGGACCCGAGGAGGACCACCAAAAGGGGGGAACCGTGCCACCCTCCTGGGAAGAGCTGAGTAGAGCCCCAAACGAGAGGTCACCCAGCAGCTACGGAGCAGAGGCCAGAGGGGGTTGCAGTGGCGTGCCCGCGGGCTCTGCCGGCAGCCAGCTGTGCCAGAGAGGACCGAGCTTCAGGCCCAGAGACCTGAGGGCACCCCACCCCCCGGAAGGGGCCCAGCCGGGCCACAGGCGCCAGGCCCCGCCAATCGGCTACCAGGAGTGAGCCGGTACATACATGAGCACCCAGCCCCAGTCGACAAGGACCACCAACACACCAACGCCTGAGGGCATCAGCCACCGGCAGGGAGTGTGGTGAGGGGAGATAGGCCTCCATACTTTGGAGGGCCTGAGATGTACCCAGAGAGGTTGAGTCTAAGACCCAAGCTGACATATAGACACAGACGAACAGGCGCACGCAGACACAAACGTGCATTCCCACCCCATATACACAACCAAATACTCGGCACTCACCCAACGTGTAGACAAACACAAATAGACTATTGCTGTAGCATCTAATATTTTTAATATATTAAAAAGGAAAGAATCGGACTATAAATGCATTAACCATATATTATTAATTGGGATGGGCTAATAAGATAACAGTTTAAATAAATGTCATTTTCCGCTTTGTGAGCCTTTACCTACCATTGAAATAAGTACATAAAAATCATTTTAACATCCTTGATAAAAATTTATACCCTGCTCTATTTAAACAAGCCTTACCTTAAGCATAAAAATCCAATTTAAAAGTATAAATAAATCCCTTTGTTTTCTTGCTTAACGTTGTTATATAAACCAGATTTTCCCTGCTAATCTTGATTAGAACCATCTCCACTGTACCTTCTGTAGTAAGTAATTACCTCATTAAAACAAGGGGAACTTCCAGCACACTTGCACACACAGAAATGCCCCAGCAGTTTATAAAAATATTACATGACCGTATTTTATGCTAAACAACAGTGTTGACATTAAAATGTTTCAAAAATATTGTTGTAATTATTACACGTTTCCCCCTATTTGTTTCCTAATTACCGTAGCTTAATATATTTAATACATCTTGCACATTGAGGTGGCATGTTAAGCTGCTCGGATGCATTTCAATTTGTGCCCTAGCAGCTTGTGTGCAGCAGCAGTAGACTGTGAGGTTAATCAGGCAGAAAGCTACAAAATGTGAAGCTAATTAGATTTCAGAAGATCGAGTTGGCTAAATATAAAGGATAAAAGCCTCATTTTAAATTCTGATTGATGTTCAGCCTTATAGACCTTTAGTCCCTTCTATATCTTAAAGGTAAATTAGATAAGTGACCCTCAAATGAAGTCTCAGTGTTGTAAGATGTGATGCTTTTTCAGTACAGTGTTGGGTAGATACATTTTTGAGTATAAGCATGGTATGCTTACTTGATCAAGCTTTTGTATGAGGACTAAATTTCTCATGTTACCAAGAATATTGACAACAAAGTCAAGTAATTAATAATAGATCCTTCATCTTAGCTTGCTAGCTGTTTCCTGATGGTTTAGTTGTAACTTTAAATTAAAATTGGTCTTAAAATGGCCTTCTAAGTTTGTTCATAGTAGAGTTTGATCATACTAATCACTGAGGGTATAACAACACCCCCCCCCCCCCCCCCCCCAGTAAATTCCTGAGAGTTTAAAAGCGCCTCTTAATAGATGAAGGCAGTGAAAATACTGGTGTTGATATTTTTTTTTTGTCAGAGAATCAATAAATTATTAAGTTCTACTGTTGCGTATAGTGATTGTAAATGCGTTGTATTATACATTTTTTGCTTGATCAGACATTTCCATTAAACACCGCAGCTGTAGGAAATATTTTGCTAGGTGTGGTTTGTGGCTTAAATTGGCTTTATAGAGTTAACGGTGTGTAACGTGAGCTGAAATCACATTTAGACTTTGGTTCTTGTGTTGCTGACACGTTGATTCGTCCAGACTGTTGGTGCACATCTGGTCGACTGGGATGGATAGACCCTTATTGCCTGTTATAATAAATATATGTGGGTAACAATGAGTTCAAGGTGTACAAGAGAAGCTGCTCATGATTCCTGGCTGAATAACATTTTGGCTGTAACTGAAGATATGTTTAAGTAGAAGTCCAAATTATTAATACTGAAAGACTGATGTGGATTAAGGCTTTCATACAGTCCAGCTATGAGTCAAATGTAACTCAGACCTAACTTAAGTGTGAATGAGAGCAGCAAGAATGAGCCAAAAGCAATATTGAGATTGTAAACCCCCCCCCCCCCCCCAAAAAAAAGCTGAAAGATGCTAAAGAGCTGCTTGGTGCTAATAGGAATTGCACTGTAAGATAGTAATTCTCTGTTTATTCAATAACTGCTAGCGTCAGGTTTCTGACAGCAGTCATTGTATTCATTGCTAGCAAAACAATATTGATTATAGCAGCTTTAACTCTCTGAGTTCTGAATCATCATAGGTGATAACCCTAACTTTGTATCACAGAGGAAGGCAAACGTGTTTTCTGGGGACAAATGCCAACAGTTTTTGATTTTTCTTTGTTCCCTGAATTATAAGACTTGGGAGAACAATTCAATTTAAAAAAAAAAAAAGAACAACTTTGCAAAAAAATTAAGGAAATTTGTATCTGGTTGACAATGTTTTTGCAGCAATGTTTCTTGGCTATAAATCTTATACCCCTGTATCTACATATGTTGCCTTTAAATGGAGCCACATTTGTAGGGAAAATACATTTGTGGGTTGCAACCATGATAAGTTTCTCTGTCAGTGCCAAACAGCTTATTCGGTTATTGAATCTTGTTTTGAGCTTCTGGTACCCCAGGTGCAGCTAATCGGGTGCCTGACTGGCAGCTTGTGGACCCTGCTACAGGGGTTAGTTGGCATCTGCTCCAAGGATGCCTTGTTTACCAGGATGCCATGTTTGATTGATCTGGAGAGGGCATAGGGCAACTTCAGGCTGGTGTTCCACAAAACAGAGTTGGAAAATTATTTGGAGTGAGTTCTAGTACCATCTCCAAATTGAAGTCGAGTTCTATATAACTGGGAATGTCAGAGACGGGCTTTATTCTTCTGGTGATGTTGTCTCCCAAAGAGACCTGTTAGCACTTAGGAACCGTAGGCAGTGTTCTACAAATTTATAGTCAAACTTTGAAGGAAGATACGGCCGACGACTCTGCCCAAACAATCCACAAGAGATCACACACAATCCATCTCTGCTCTCACAGTCCTGCCAGGAGGCCTTCCATGACTGCCCTGCACCATCAGGACCATTTGTGCTTGTGTCGACAACACGTGCACTGGAACATGTCTGCAGTCCTGACCTCAACTCCACTGAACACTTCTGGGATCACCTTGGGTGTGCTGTTCGTGCCAGAGTGACCAACACAACAGCACTGATCTCAAATGCTGGCTGAACAGTTGGATGGCATCTCACAGCAGTGTGTGACCAAGGCAGTGACTGGCAGTGACTGAGTAGAGGTGTCAGGCTGTTGTGGCTGTGTATGGTTCTTCCACATTCTACTTGTTAAACTGCCAGTATGTCTTCTTTCTTCAGACTTCAATCATCCTAAAAATGACACCAAACAAGAGTCAATAGGAGAATAAGCTGTTTGCCATTGGCAGGGAAGATCTGAACAACCCACATACTCGGCTCTCCCGCTCAATGCACAGATGCATTTTTCTTACAGGGGCACCATTTCCAATGGTATACGATTTATTGCTAAAAAGCATAGTTACAACAAAGTAATAATTGATAAAACACAAATGTCCTTAGTTTTTGTGCTAAGTTTAGATATTATGATTGCCTAGGGTCTGGGTTAGAGTTTGGATTACATGCTTGGGCTTTTAGTCAAGGATGCCTTAAACCTCCTAAAGTTAAGCCTTTAAGCTCATGACAATCAATGGACTGAAAATGTTTGATGATTCATTACCATTGTGTCATTGGCATATGTTGATGATATTACTATTTACTTTTGATAAGTGGCTTCCTGTTTGACTTCCAAGAAAGGCCTTCTTAGATTAACAGTATGTTTTCATTCATGTTGGAAAAATGCCATGTCAAACAAAGCAATGTAACACCAGTACTGCTGTGGCATTAACACCACAGTTCCTCTTCTCTTCTGTTTTTATATTCTGATTTTCATAGTTTGAATCCATTGGATACATTTGTATCCAATTTTCTTTCTTTATAAAATTTTGAGCGGATCATAGTTGTGAAAGGTTGAATCTCTCTGGCGTTCTTTGCTGAGTTTACAGGTTCATATCCTTTCCCTAAGGCCTCTTGATACTGAAGAGATATCTGTTTATGTCAGAGGTTTGTATGTTGGGTAGTAATTGATGACATTTCAGAATCTCATGACTGAATTGAATTATCAACATCTTTGGCTTCATCACCTCAACAGCCAGCAGCCAAGTTTGTAATCAGAAAGAAATGTCCTGGTTTTTGTAAATCTGGTTAGAGAGGTTAACAGGCGATTTATTCCAAATTCCAAGTCGACCACATGACAGGCTGATGTGTCAATATTGACACTTGGGTCCTGGATAGTGTCCTGTTTGCTTAATTCAGTTGGTGGAAAACAAGCCCTGACATTGCATTTCTCTGCATTTTGGGCTTAGTTTGAATCATTTCTTTGTTTTTTCTTATTTTATTAAGGGAAAATCCTCAGTGAGGGACTATGGTTAACCTTTTATTACGGTCATAATCTGCATCATCGATTTAAAAATACCATGGACTTCTGACAACAGACTTGTGATTCAGTAGCATGACAATTTCTTTTGGCCAAAAACACTCCTAGAGCTCCATAGGCTTCCCCCCCCCCCTGTATTCGTCACCATACTTATTTTTTAGCACTGACTCTGTTTATAACTGAATCTTCTGAGGGCTTCTTCCCAATTTGAGCCATTAGCGCAACAGGGCTGCACAACTGTGAGCTGCTATTGAGGTAGAGAAGGTCAGAAAAGCTAATGATGTTTTCAGACAACAAGCAAATTAGATTTGTTGTGTCAGATTTGATCTTTGGTGGTGGATCACCACTTTGTATTGTGTTTCTTGTTGTGCTTAAAGTGTGTCAGCCACTGAGGGGCTTAAGTATCTTGTCACTTCTTAGATATGGCTACATGCTATCCTGTTTGTTAGAGTGTAGCATGTTAATGAATTTCTTCTCCATAAAGCATTTGGTTTATTTAGGCTCTGAACATACACTGGATGAGTATGATTTTAGTGATGCCTTAAATTTTCCACTGTAAGATTCATATTTTTGGTCTTTTGATTGAGATTTTAAAGCATTAGTATTATCATGGTGCCCTGATAATAGACTGAAAGATTGATATAACTGCAGTGAATGTCTTAGTTTTGAAGCCTCAGTTTTATTTATTGCTGTCGCCATTGTGGATTTCTGGAACCAAAAAAATTACTATATTAACAACCCCAATTGTAACATGTGAATAGAAAACAGAATGCAACCCAATGAAACCCAAATTTAATTCCCAGTGGAACATTAAGGAAATAGTGATTTTGAATTTAATGGCAGCAGCAAGTTAAACTTGGCGTTTAGGTCAAAGGCTGAGCCAATGCCCAGTTTTACAGAGCCACTAGCATGTTTTATACACATTACATATATATGAATATGTAAATTTGATGTTATTATTTATTATAACTCTCCAGCATTTCCAGCAAATTGGTATACTGTGTAATTACTTTAATTTTAACCAAGAAATCCAATCAAAGGTTTTTAAACTCACTCATGTTTTCACCTCAACAAAATCAGGTGAAAACATTTACCTGATTTTACAGTTATTATTGGATTATATGTAATGCAAAAACAGTGACAGTTGTTTTCAATAGTTTAGGTTGCAAGTGAATTTGCACACCAAGGTCCTGAACTCCATCAACACACAGTTCTTGTCTATGTCTTAATCTTCTTCTTCCTTTGAATATTGATCTTCCTTTCCTTCCTTCTCTTTTCTCTTTCCTCCCCATTCATTGGCTTGTTTCCTTCCTTTTTTTTTTTTTAAATGTGCAGAGGCAACAGTACACAGGCTGGATTGAGTTGTGAATTGTAATAAAAACAATGTGCGATCCTGTTGTATGTATACTGAGGTCATGATTGATGGAAGAAACGGTGTTATTATTGACTGGTTCATGTTGAACCATTTCCTTTTGAGACAGACTTTTAGTTGTCATGTGCTGACATCCACTAAGTCCAGCTAAACACAGAAGTGCTTGCTGCTGTGAAGTTTGAAGTATACTGAGGTTGATGTAGCACAAGTTTTATGTTTTGTCTTTTCAGGGTCTTATAAAAATCAGAGGAGACAAATGCTGGAGAGACCTCACCTGCATGGACTATCACTATGAGGTGCGTATGTTGCATTTAATGTACTCCCTGCATTTCCAGCTTCCTGGTTCTCAGTGTTCTGTTGTGTTAAATGCACAGTGCAGCCTCAAGGCCCTTTGACATTTGACACGGCGTGTGCTGCACTCACCCCAACTAGAGTGAAGGACCCAAAAATTGCAGCTGCTCTACGTGTACTACATGCGCCTGCTTCTTGTCACTTCCAAACATGTATCTCTCTGACTTTATATCCTCTAGAGAGTTTGTGACGTATTATGTTCAAATGTTTAATAAAAAAATGTATCGCTTATTCATAAAGACTTAATCTTTGTAACTATCCCGATTAGTGAAGAGTGTGTCGTTTACACAAGACGTCTTTGCCCCCGAGGTCCTCAGAGCCATTGGAAAGGCTTTGGAAGTCCCTATATATGCATATGGTGTGGCTGAACTTAGCGCAGCATGCTTCGTTTCTATTGGCTGTGTGAAGGTACGTCACAGCAGAATGCGCGCAAACAAAAGACACGAATGGGTTTCAAAGGGCCTTCAATCCTCACAGGTTGGGCCAGGAGCTGTTCACACTTGTTTCCTTCACACTAGAACCCCTTGGTGGTTCTAGGAAGTTTGTTAAACATGTTCTGTGCAGAACACAGATTAAAATCCCACGTTTGCTTGTGTTCTGAGTACAGTGCAGGAGCCGCTGCAGTAATGACCTCCTACAACCAAAGATTTCACCTAAGCTATCATATTACAAGTGTCCAGCAAAACCAGAATCGCTTTTAAATTTCCCAAAGGCCAGTTTTCTTCAGCAGTCTGAACGTCTCAGTCTGATTGATATATAAAAACTGAACCTTGGCTTCGTCTCCTGGATGATGACAAAGCTGCAACAAACTCACATCAGGCTAACCACAGCAGGGCAGCACATTACAGAAACCGCTGTTGTGGGATTCAATAAATCAAACTCTTACGCTGAGTGTGAGGTTGTGCAAATCCAGTGTTTGTTTTTCCCTCGGTGGGACACTCGACCGCTCTAACCAGCACTGCTCGATGTTAGCGGGCCGCAGAGGGAGGAGGACCTTCTTCTGTCTTCTGTAATTAACATAGACAGGAATATTCTGGCTCCTATGAGACTGGATACATCAAGAATACTTCATAGATATTCACCCAGCCGAAAATACAATAGGAATGGAGGTTAGGTTGTAACACACAGGCTTCCATGGAGTTGATAGCTAGTGATGTGTAGGATTATAATGTGGAAGTATAAAGCGCTTACATTTTTATCCTTTCTAATTATGGCTTTTCCTTCTTTCTTTCTTTTATTCTTCCTTATAAAATTTTCCTAGATTTTCCCACAGTTTTAGCATTCATTGCCATACAGTGCAGCAGAGTGTGTGAGGCCAAATATTGTCCACTGTACAAATTTCACAATTTCATGTGTATCGAAAATGTTTAACTGTCTTAACCTCAACTAAATTGATCAAATGTCCTGTACATTGAAAAAAACATCTGTTAATTCTCCCCATGTTCTTACAGTGTATGAAATATTATACTGTCTGTTCATATGTCATGTGATTACCATGACATCATAAAGAAAACTCCCCTAATGACCTTGTTGTTACCAGAAAGATGGGTTGTTTTTTTTCCTCTTCCTTTTGATACCTTCATTTAAACTTGTACAATGTAAAAATAGTTAAAGTTGAACTGATCTGTTGGTTAAAGTGTTGCTTTTCAGTGTGCTCAGTAGTAGTAGGGGCACACAGCTGTTACAGCTAGAACAATGAGAGCCAGATGTTGACCAATTTGAGCAATCGAAGGTAGATGATGTTTAAAATCTCTGAACTGTTAAATTCAAAGTGAATTTCTGCTTTGCTAAGTTCAGTAAAAACAAACAATAAACACAACCTTTAATCAGCTCCAGGTTTAATTAGTCTGGTGTGACCAGTAGCTTATTTTAAACTGAGGCTAACATTAGCTCCACTGACAGTAGCCACTGTGATGTCAGCTGTTGGTTTTGGAGCGCTTATTCTGAAGCTTCAGTCTGACTGCTTTGGTTGTCGCCGATATCTGGCTGAAAGGGTCCCCCTAACTCCAGGCACATGGATTATAAAAAGCTTTTTTTTTAAAAATTGCGATGAAGGGTGAAAACAACTTTTATAATGACTGAGTGTATAGGGATTAATCTGCCTCTAGTAACGCTCAGGAGAGACTGGTACTGGCGAGTGGGTGCCAGTACCAGTCTCAGGAGAGACTGGTACTGGCACTTGCTGATTTGTTAGTTCAGGTAAGTGATGAAGTCAAACATCTCACATCCTATTGGCGTGTCTCGTATACAGCACACTGCTGAAACTGCTTCAACCTGCTCACACTTTCATTTCAGCTGCAAGCTCCTTTGCAGCCCACTTGACATGACTTGATGTCATTGAAGTCTGGTCTCTTCTGCGATGGCGGTTGTGCTGCTGCTCTCCCATCAGGTTTTGAAACATGTCTATATAAACTATACCAATTAGAAATGACAACAAGTGGAAATGGCAGTCTTATTTTAACTGTAATGATCTTCAAACCTATGCATGACAGCGCTGGTTCAGTTCTCAGAGCTTGTGACTGTTGTGTAGCTGCATGTAGCTTTGTTTGTAGCCTCAGCTACTGTGGTCACTGTATCTTGCTTGAATTATTAAATAAACTATAGATGCCTGCGGAGGCAATTCCTTAGCTACATGACAGTTATTTAAGGTTAGTGTACCAGAAAATGAGTTTATACCTGACAAATCATCCTACAATGTGGAGCTTATTCCACGCTGGGTCACTTTCCCTGACCTGGTCCAATTTCAACAGTTAGCAGCCTACGTCGTAATGTAGACACACACGCGCGCACACAGTACCGGAAGCCAGTGGTGCCAGGTGAACCTTATTAACCCCTCTGACACAGTGCTCCCTTTCAGATGAGCAGAGGAGCTGCAGATCTCCTCCTGTCCTGACTCTCGGGGGGCTGTGTAGCTGTGTTTCAGCATAGTTGCTGTTTTGTTTGCCTCTGTATGTTTGTTGTAATAATGCTGGTTTCCAAGTCCTGTGGGGTTGTTTGGCTGTCTGAGGTCGCAGGCCCCTTGCCCTTGGTCTTCCAGGGGTGTTTCAGTAAGCTGCAAGTTTAATAACCCCAATTTTCTGCAACATAAAAACAATAAAGGTTTGGGTTAGGATGCCAACTGTCTTGTTTTCATTTTTCCTACGCCTATTCCTGTGCTATATTTATTTTTCACTCCCTGTAGCAGTTTGCATATTCAGCTTTTACATAGCAACCAGCTCATGCACGCATAATTTACCAGTCTGTATGAATCCTCTGGGTTTTTTTTTTTTTTTTTTGGGGGGGGGGGTTCATAGGTGTGGTTGCTGTTATTTAAATAGGTTTCCATCTTCATTTAGACATGGAAATGTTTCCCTCAAGGTGTGACACTATAAATTAATTTTCATCCCATCTCAGACAGTTATTGCCAAAGTAAATCCGAAAAACTTCCACCTTAAGCTGTGAGCAGACTGTGTTTGGAAAATGTTTGCAGATCAGAAAAACTTCAGGGAGGAATCCGTTCATTAAAGATGAGATGTTACCGTGGCACTTGTCACTTTGACCTTGACTTTTTTCTCTATGCAGACCCAACCAGTTCCCAATCCCATGTCATACTACATTCACCGCTCTCCGTGGTGGTTCCATCGCTTTGAGACCTTGTTGAACCACTTTGTCGAACTCATCGTCCCGTTCTTCACTTTCCTCGGCAGGCGGATGTGTATGGTTAATGGAGAAATCCAGATCCTTTTCCAGGTAATTTACATTGTTCACAAGCCACAGAGAGCAATGAGAGCAAAGGCTGAATGATGATTGATGTTTATGGCAACTGAGATAACGATCTTAACGGTGGTGCCAAGGTAGTAATGATTAAGAGGGGAAAAGTCAAACAATAATGAAATATAAATGCACCTACTGATGTGATGTTGTTGGCTGGTTTTGGAAACACTGTTCCTGTTCAGTGTTTGCACACACACAGGTTTAACCAAGGCGGGCTGCTCAGATAGATTTTATGTCATTATTTTATTTTTCATTCCTTGAAAGTCCCCTTACTCTTTGAACTCTGAAAGTTAATGGCTTTAATGTTGGGATGTTTAACTGCATTTAGCTATGTTATCCATTACTGTACACTTAAACTGAATCTGTGCCTCATGTGTAGCCTGTGGTAGGCTCTCTGGTAGCCTACACGAGGTGAACACGAAAAACAAACAGGATTTTGAGGTATTGGTGCTGTCCTTCATTTTGTTAGAGCTCATTGGGTCGTTCATTTCTTAAAAGAAAACATGTTTTCCAGCTTTTTAAGTGGTGCTTAAACACTGCTGCATCATCTCTCCTCACTGTGCCTTCTCTCTGTCCCATTATTTTGGGCTGCAGGTGGTTTTGATAGTGAGCGGGAACCTTAGCTTTCTGAACTGGCTCACCATCGTTCCCAGTTTGGCCTGCTTTGACGATGCATCGCTGGGCTTCTTGTTTCGCTCTGGGGCTGGAGCCAAGAAAGCAGTGCTGGAGATACAGAGTGAGGATGTAGCTGGACGCACCCCAGCACCTACCAAAGGTATGCACATCCCAAACTTTGCAAACGCAGGATATTGTTGTCTACTTATGAATTTGAAATGTTGGTATTCAGCAGTACAGACTGACAAGGCTGTATAGCATCTGGTTGTGCTAGAGAAGGAATTATGGGAATAAAAAGGATTAGCACTTGGAGAGCTGAGTAGCTGGGAAAAGAATGACATCAAGTTTGTTGGAATTTAAAGTAACGCCACTTACATTTTTACAATACAGACTGCTGAAACTGTGGTAAAAGTGTGAGAGTGGCCCCACTCTAATTGGTCCCACTGGACCTATTAGTGTCTTTGCTTCACTGTAGCATAGTAAATATGAAATAACCTGGTACCTGGAGTGTGGGCCTATTTGAATCATTTGAACAGAGCCAGAAAGTTGGTCCTGGTGAGAAATGATTTTGGGTACCCTGATGTGTTTAACATGTGTTGGGGCAGGCAGAAAGGTAGGAAGGAACTGATGCAGACTTAGCAAATGTTTGCCAGTACCAGCTACCCCGGCACATATCGTCCACACCAAGAAATTGTTTCACTGATCACAAACACATGCATACACGCCGGCTCACTCGTTAATGCCAACCTCCACTGCTCCAGGCCAGACACTAATAAATGTGTCACCTTGATTTAAGGTGCAGTTTTCCTCGGCTTCAGGTACAGGTTTGGGGTGAATACACGTTTTTTTGGCTAAACAGGAGCGACAACATGCATGTGCAGTTTCATATTTAGCTTAAATGGAGCAGATGACAGAGAAAGCAGTGAGCTCTATCCAGTGACAGAACATTAAGATGCATTTAGAAGTTGTTTTTGTGTGTGTGTGTGTGTGTGTGTGTGTGTGTGTGTGTGTGTGTGTGTGTCTGCGTCAGGTATGTTGATTCGTCGGGTGGTTAACATATCTTTGGGCATTCTGATTGGCTGCCTGAGCATCCCTGTGGTGACGAACCTGCTGAGTTCCAGGCAGGTGATGAACACATCCTTTGACCCGCTGCGCATTGTCAACACGTACGGAGCATTTGGCAGGTACAGCCAGAGGATCCGAGAGGAAACGCATATATTAGCAGACATATTGCAAATTACGATTTTTGCATACTGAAGAAATTAGTGAAATTTTAAAAATGTGATCCTTTATTCATTTATTTAATGTTTCCTCTCCTTCTGGTCAGCATCACTAAGGAACGTACTGAGGTGATTTTCCAGGGCACTCTGAGCCCAGATCCCAAGGACCCTGAAGCATTGTGGGAGGAGTACCAGTTCATGTGCAAGCCGGGGGACGTGTACCGGCGGCCGTGCCTCCTCTCGCCGTACCACTATCGACTGGACTGGCTCATGTGGTTCGCTGCCTTCCAGGTAAAACCTCACTACAGCATTTTTTTTATTTATCATCCTAATGTTGATAAAGAGTTTGAATGTATTAATATTATTGTTGCTATTATGGCTGTTCATATGTAAATGTAATCAATGTGGAAAAGCTTTAGTACCCCATTTCCAACACTGGGGGGCAGTGTTTCCACGATAGTGCTGCACGCTTGTTTTAAATCAAGCCAGAACTGTCGCGTTTGCCCTTCAGTCTTCATTTGTGTGTTTCTGTCTCCCTGTATCTGCTCATTATTTCCCTTTTTCTCTCTCACAAACACACATTAAATTCCCTTGCCTCCTCCTTCTCACTTATTTGATTCCCAGTGTGACTCGTTAAAATTCTCCTCTCTCCTGATTTCTGTCTCTTCCTCGTCCTCTCTTCTTTCCGTCTCCTTCTCCTGTGTTTATTTCAGTTTCTAACACATTGTCTCCATCTGTTCGATCAGACCTACGAGCAGAGCGAGTGGGTGATCCACATAGCAGGACGCCTGCTGTCCAACGACAGCACAGTCCTCTCACTTCTCGACCACAACCCGTTCCAAGGCAGAGACCCGCCCAGGTAAACGTACACAGTCTACACCAGCCTCACCAAAACACTCCCGTTAAGTTTAGGAAAGTCCTCAGAAAGCTACAGCTAAACTTAGACGCTGGTAAAAGAAAAGGGATAAGTCCAAAACCACACTCATTCACACAGCTGTGAGCCACCACAATGGCTCTGTGGAGCTGACTCCTGCTCCTCAGCTTAAGTACTTCCACTGCTGATTGCTGAGTGGAGTCGCTTCAGTAGCGCTTCACAGGAAGAAGAGAGCAACTCACACGCACACAACCTTTAGAGATGTAACACAACCATCAAGAAAAAGTGTGTATTATGTGTACAATTTTCACCTGCACTGGTCTCTATCATGGCCAAACCATTTTTAGCCAGCAGTGGAAGGATAGGCCTTCACATAACTAGCTAGTTGAGGCATGCTAAGTAACTAGCTAACCGGGCAGATCTTTTTCAGGCAGTTGAATCGTTTAATAACAAATACTACATTCTTCCTCAGTGTTTTAACGTGCATGAACGCCAGCGGCACAACATGCTGGTATGACCATCATGTTCCAACCCATACTGTATATAAAAGATGGACAACACGCACTTTGTCATTACACAGTGATTAGTTAAGTTCTGTTGTTGCAGCTGAAACTTTTTTCTGTCGTTCTTAAATCATTTGTAATGTTTTTTGGTGATTTGTGTTGTGTGTTGTACAACAAGTTCTTTGGTCAGTGTCTGTTGTTTTTAAATGTGCTATATAAATAAACTGGACTATTTTCAATGTCACCATCTCGGTGTTTTAAAAGCAGATGTGAGGATTGACAGGAGGACTGCTCATTGACTTGTGATTGATAACACAGGTCTGCAAAAAACCCTTTTTCAGCTGCATGGAATATTTTTGGTAAATTTTATGTTTTTTAGGGTGCTGAATTAGGGCTGTGCGATATGACCAAAATCTCATATCCCGATATAAGAATTCTATCGTCCTGATAACGATATAAATCACAAAAATGTAACATTTTTCTGTAAATTATGTGAATCTCGGGCAGCTCGACTTGCGGGAAGTGTTTCCAGCTGCACGTCGTGTACCTGGAGTTGAGTGTTTTAACCGATGCATGAAACTATACATTTTTAGACATAAGCTGTAATGGCCGCTGTTTTCTTTGTGAGTATTTATTACACGGCGTGCTGCGGGGAAAAGCCTGTTCTAACGTTTGAGTCTAAGGTTTTTTTTTTAGCCGTAAATAATCTGCTCTTTCACGTGATTCAGTTTATTTTGAAAAGTCTCAACAGGATCTTGAGCTTTATTGTGAAAGGTTTATGTGGTACATAAACAAGCGGACACGCGATGCTGTTACCGTCGTTGTTGCTAACCACAACGCATAAAAACTGGCGCTTGTCCGTCCGTAGTGTGGTTATATTAAATATAAGAGAAAGAGAGAACTTTAAGAAATTAATATAGCCACTACAGTGACCATCAAAACGGAGAAAAAATATTGCCGTAAACAGTTTACTTTGCGACACCACGAAACAAACGATAGCGTAAAATGAAACGATAGACGTTTTTATATCGTCATCCGATATATATCGTTATATCGAACAGCCCTATGCTGAATCCAAAAATGACCTCAATTTCCCTCCATCACATACATTTTTTTTTTTTGCAAAACATGAGTTTACCTTAAAAAAAAGCGATGAAAAAAATCAATATTTCAGTATTGTTTTCTAAGATTCCTTACCTTTTGCTCTGAGCAAAACAAACCTATTGGGACATGATCACCTGAGCTCCTCACCCACCAAACCCACTGTACCCTCCACTTCCTACTGACCCCCCTCAAATCCTCGCATTTTCTATTTGTTTTTCTCTCAGAAATATTAAATTAATGTAAGAAATCATTATTGGATATGGTTTTTTGACTCAAGTAGAGGATACCAGATTTCAGTTTAAAAAGGGAAATTTTACGCTTAATTACACTAAAAATATGAGTTTTGCAAGAAAACCAGACGAGATGGAATTTAAACAAATATTTTTCCCAGTTTCAGTGAGTAAAAATCTATAAGAAACAGCCAAAAAATCCTATGCAGTTGTTTGGTTGCAGACCTGTGTAATTCATTAGCCAGAATGATGAGCAGCCACAACAAAAGCAAGAATCGAGCTCAGGGAAACCGGCTTGCTGACGTCTATGTGAGGAAAATAAATAGAATATAGAAACAATGTCTTTCTGTGAGTCACTGTTGTTGGTAGACAAAGTATTATAAGCCCTGAAGAATGTACGCTGACGATAAAAATCATTACTTCATGTGAACGCAGTTTTGGGCCCTCTTCCTTGCAGGTGGGTTCGGGGAGAACATTTCAGGTACAAGTTCAGCCAGCCAGGCAGTGCCAGCGCAGCACAGGGCAAGTGGTGGCTGAGGAAACGCATCGGAGCTTACTTCCCTCCTGTGAACCTGGAAGGACTCAGGGGCTACTTCCAATCCAGGAACTGGCCCCATCCGCATTTACAGCAGAACAGAAAGTAAAGCTGTGAGCTCTGAAACTCACTGTGAAGAAGGGTGGGATTCGATTTCATGAAGAACTTTTTCATTGATATCGAGCATCCACACATTTATTCCCACATGATGTGAGGGTTTTTGTAAAGCTTTCAATTAAAGATGAGAAGTCGCCCGCCTTTGAATATCTGAATGAGTGCAGTTTCTATATTAAAAGGGATCTACACATATGTAATGATCAGCTTTCCTGCTTCTTCTTGTTTGTTTGGTTCATGCAGAGTGATGTCCCACCATATTTGTGTCTGTTCCGACAGTCTTTTAGATAGTTTGGTCATTTGTGTCACTAAGGACGTACTCATATGAGATATTGGTATCTCCTTTCACTGTTATGCAGATGATTCACAGATCTACCTCCCACTGAAACGCAAATCTGTGAACCCTCTGAAGAGACTGTTCGATTGTCTGGAAGATGTTAAGACATGGATGGCTTTAAATTTTCTCAATCTAAATGAACAGAAACCTGAGATCATTGTTTTTGGCCCTAGTGACCATTACGACCTCGGCCCCTTAGAAAATTATAAAAAACAGTTTGTGAGGAATTTAGGTGTGATTTTTGATAGTAACTAAACATTCAATAAACAGATAAATAATGTGATCAAGACCAGCTTCTTTCACCTCCGCTTACTTGCAAAGGTGAAGCCATTTCTCTGCTCCAGAGACTTTGAGAAAGCAATCCATGCCTTTATTTCATCTCGCCTCGACTTCTGCAACAGCCTCTACTCTGGTGTTACTTCGTCATCTATTGGTCGACTATAGCTGGTTCAAAATGCTGCGGCAAGGCTTTTGACTGGCAAGCGGAAGAGAGAGCACATATCCCCTACACTTGTCTCACTGCACTGGCTGCCAGTAAGTTTTCGAATTGATTTTAAGATCTTGACACTTGTTTTTAAAACATTGCATGGACTAGCTCCTATATATCTTTCTGATCTTTTAAATTGGTATACTCCGGCAAGATCTTTGAGGTCTGCGGACCAAATGCTTCTGGTTGTCCCAGGTCTAGATTAAAACAGGAGATCGGATATTTTGCTGTGATTGCACCGAAACTGGAATAAACTGCCTTTACATATCAGGACCTGCAACACTGGATACTTTTAAAACTCGTTTAACCTCCTAGGACCTGGCGTCCACATCACATACTAAATTTTTCTCTACAAGGGACTGATATCCACATTATACTGCAACTGTTCTGTCGAAATTTAAAGCGAATGTCCTCATGTGTGGATCTAATTTTTCTCAGAAACAAAAATCAGGTAAAAAAAAAAAAAAAAATCTGGTAATTCTTTACTTTTAAATTCATCAGGTCCCAATCAGCCCAAATATCAAAGAGAAATTTAAAATGCATGCCATGAAAGAGTTCGGGTCTCAGGAGGTTAAAGACCCATTTTTACTCTTTGGCATTTAATTCTGTACGAGTCTGTCATTATTTTATTCTTATTATTCTCTTATCTTTTATTTTCCTTTTTAATTTGATCTGATTATTTTATTGTACAGGTCAACAGTTGTTGTTTTTAAATGTGCTGTATAAATAAATTGAATTGATTTGATGGTTGCGTTGTACCAACCATGACTGCAACCCCTCTACTGTGTATTCAAACTGTGCTGAAGGGTCCAGGAGCAAGTAAGCATCACTTTCACAGTTAGCGATCACACTACTTGCTTATATTGCTCAATCCAGCTGATCTGTACACAGCAGTTACTATGAAATAAGCTAGAATACTTCCACTGGGTACAGTTCACCAGATCATGTGAGTCTGCTTTTAGTAGCTTGGCTACAGTTAAAACAGTGTCAGCTAAAACTGAACTTGGGCAGGTGTAAAACATCTTGTGTGCTCATCCAAGAAATCAGCCGTGTCATTTCATTCTGTGATGTAAAAGCTACCAGTAACTTTTACACGCAAGTGTCCTTTGGCAGTAAAGTTGATGCACAGATCTATGGCATTACCTAATGAATTATTTTGTCACTAAACTTGTATTTACAAGGATGTTTGTGCTAAAAATTAAGTCATTTTATGGCCTAAAACCAGAAATAAACAACAATAAAATAAAAATAAATGACAGACATGACATTAAGTCAGACGATATTGTTAAAAAAAGTTAGAAGTGGTTTGCAAAGTAGCTTGCAGAAAATGTGGGCAGGTTAAAGCGGCTTAAACGGGGTAGCCATAGCAAAGTGTTGGAGCAGGGCATCTACAGATCAGAAGGTTGGTGGTTTGATCCCTAGCTGCGCCATCTCCAGGTGTCATTGGGCAAGATAATAACCCTTAGTTGTTCTCCAGTTCATCCATTGGTGCATTTACCATTAAAACAATTCAGTCTCACTGTGAGGCCTGACTGTCGGTCAGAAGGTTGAGGTTTCAAGTCCCTTAATGGTTGTCTTTTCACACTTTTACTGGGAATATCAGATAATCTGCCAGTAATGGAGGAGTCTGATTTTCTGGACTGCCGCTACGCTCAGTTAAATATCACAAAGAAAATCTTTGCAAAAGTAGGTATAAAACTACTGCTGACAACCAGGCAACTAATAATAATGATAAAGTTTCATTGATCATTTTGTCAATTATTTGCTATGTAGAAGCCCTGTACCTTATCACCGCAGGATTTTCTTGAATACCATACTTGGACTTTTAGATTGTGATGCCTAATATCTTGTTGAGTGATGATTTTTCCTTTTTTTTTTTCCTGTTTTGGCTCTGAAATGAAGACCGCTCCTGGCAGGAGCTACAACTGTTGGTTATTGATTATTCTTCAGCTCTGAAACACATTTATTATCCGGAGGCCTCACAGAGTTTTTTGAAACGATGTGACCGATGTGATTAATTCTCCATCGAAAATACACTTTACAAACTTCAGAGGAGCGTGTTTATGGTTGCGGTGAAATATGGAGAGTTCTGAAAGTCTTGACGGTAAAATATTGGACAAAACAAGCTGGATTTGAACCAATAAATCTTTCCTCCATTCCGCGATGAAACCGCTTTGGCCTGTGTTAGTGGGTCATTAATTTGTCAGCCTGAGCGTTCAGCATCCGCTAAGGTCTGAGTTACGTCTTTATGTTACAGTCACGATTTTTTAGGGCTGCTTGACTTATAATTATATACAAGTTAATTGCATTTACTTAATAACACGAGTAGATATCAGAGATGTGAGATGAAGGTGGGGAAAACATGTTTCTATGCAAATGAAAATAACCTGTAGTAACATAAATGGCCTATAGATGGTGCTGTTCACCATGTTTTCAGCGTATTTAGGTCTTTGTGCTTCATTCTTCCAGATTCACTGCTTCACAAATATTTTTCTCAAAGGGAATCAATCTACCCTGTGTTTGTGTGTGTGTTTGTGTGTGAGCGCTACGCTGCTATTCAGGACCTTTTGTTGGTACGGCAATCCTTTTATCTGTTAATGACAAGTTTCCAGATTCATCAAAGGCTGCCGGGTGCCTGCGATTTTACACACATTCTTTAGTGTTGTATTCTCCTCACATGACAGATATTATTCAGAGTTGCTTTTATGCTACCTTTTCAGTATCTGTACTGATGTTTAAATATAAACATCAATGTTTCCCTCCAACAGCTGTGTAAAGTACCACAAATCATCTGTTTAAAATTTTTAGAAAGAGAGCAGGAATAATGATTTGTTTTGGTGTACATGACAAAGTGGATGTGTATTTTTTGAAAAATGAACACATACACTGTGGCTGACAAAGTAATTTCCACCTTGCTTGCTTCATGGATAAATAATAGCTTCCCTTCCTGATGATGGAGGGTGCACCATTCCCTGGAGAACTGACTATGACTACTGTGTATCCTGTGTGGACCCATATTTTTCATTATTTTCATCATTAAATAATAAAAGCTGGATATAAAAAAGGTGCGCGACTAAACAGTGTTTCCTTTTATTTAATGTAATGAAGCCGTTCATAACAGAGGAGCAGCCGTCTGGTTAATGCAGAATGAATGTGGCTGCATGTTGTGTTCTTATAATATGACCACATATTGTTTTGGTTTGAAATTTTTTTGTAAAAGCCTCTTTTATACTATATGAAAAAAAAAAAAACTAAACAAAAGTAGGGCAGGGGTGGGGGTTGGTAGCTAGCTACAAGTCTCAGCACATATTGACTTAGCCTAGCTGACTGTGTTCAGCCATGTTCCCTTTTAGCCATTTTAAACATTTCTTCATTTAGTTCAGTGTTTAGTTAATTTATTATGTTTATAAATATCATAATTACATGCTTAATACATCTATGGCGTTTCTTTCTCAAATAGCAAACTCTTCAGGTCCAAAAGGCTCCAAAATGCACTGACATGACAGTCAGTCAGTCATTTTTTAAGTTTATCTAATAGAAAAAAGAACATTGAACTAATTCATGTACATCAATTAGTGTGTAATTATGCTTTCCTTGAAATGAATGCATTCTCATTAAAGCAGGTGCCAGTTTGTGGATACCGCCATGTTGCTCACCCATCTTGAATATAAGGACCGAAATTGACCTTCCCCTTCTGCCTTTTATGTATGTGGCTGGAGACCAGCTATATACAGATGATGATAAGTTGCCTTCAATCTAAAGATCAGAAATAGCTTTTTAAAACTATATATGACATTTGAATATTTATATTTTCATCATCTCTCCTCCCTCTTTTCCACCTCATCAACTTCCTCCTCACCTCTTATCTCGTGAACTGAAGTCAGAGATCAAGTACTTGCATAAAACATGCATAAACATGCTTATTTATTCCCAATGTTATCATAATGACTTACTGTCCATAGATTTGACATGTGATTCCCCCTCACCCCTCACCCCGCGCCTCAGGGCAGCTGACAATGAGCCAGCTTAACAACAACAACTGGTTATAAGCTAGCATTATAGCAGCTAATGGCTTGAATGTGATAAACAGTTTGATTACATTCTCACATTGTAGAAAAGTTTATTTGTTAAGTGCTCAAGTCGAAAAAGTTAGCCAACTGTTAGCAGTTAGCTAACTGACAGGAAAGCTATTATCAACAATACACCTCAGTAACGCTGTCATCAAGCTTCACTAAATAACCAACTCGCACTGGACTCCTTTCACAGTGTTTTACAGCCTTGTCCGGAGTAAATAGACATGGATAACTGCCATATTCAAAGCTGAGGTAAACAGCAGACTGACAGCTTAGACTCACTACAGATGAACAGTGGCCAGAATCTTAGGATGACTTGGGTGTAGAAACATAAAAAAAAATGCAAAACATTTAATTAACACATATCCAGTTTTTTTTTTTCCGAATCCACCGAACGGCTGCCCCGAGGTACCCCTGAGCAAGGTACCGTCCCTACAATCTGCTCCGCGCTAGATTGGTGGATGCCCACTGCCTCACTGAGTGAATGGGTTAAATGCAGAGAGGAATTTTCCCACGGGGATCAATAAAGTGTACATTATTACAGTATTGTTATTATTCAAATATGATGAAATATAGCGTATTCAAAAATATTGTTCTTTTTACACAAAGTAGAAACACACTGACCAGCCATGGACATTGTCAGGTATATAAATTCAATGTTTTTGAGGCCGTGTAAGAAAACAGAATTGAGCTGAGTGTAATCTACTGACATCTAGTGGTGAGATTTTCCCACACAATACTTTTAAGCACCTTTAAGCAACTCAACAAGCTCTTTAAATCAGTGTGTGTGTGGTGGATGGGTGTGTCTGTGTTGGTTCACTCACCGGATCTGACAGTGCCACGCTCACACAGCGTGGATATTTTTAATAGCCTGCTCATCAAACGCATCTGCATTCCGTTTGTTTCCAACCTCCCTGTACAATCACTTCCGCTGCCTTTCCTACAGTTTTATATGCCTTTGATTGTTAACTTACAGATCGGTCCCTGGATCACACAGACATCCACTGTGCATCCTGATTGTGTAAAACACGGCAGGGTGGTGCGTCTGATAACTCTCCACAGCTCCAGTTTGGCACATTCCCAGTTGTCCTCTGATATAATATTAAAGCGGAGGTGGCAGCAGCACTCAAAGAGTAGATATGACCAAAATGGGTGTGGGCCGCAAGTTCAATTCCCTGCTGGTAAAATCAGGCTAGAGGAAGTGAATGAATCCCACAGCAGATGCATCAGTGACTGCTTAGAGTTGTTGGAAAGCTGTCAGTGTGAAGGCTTGTAGCTGAATTAGGCTGCACTGGAAAAGTATGCTCAGCAAGTCTTCCATGAACAAAACAGATCAAATACAGTATGCAACCCAGCAAATGAGTCACAAGTGCAGCTCATCATCCTTTGTTAACCCTTACATAAAATGCTTTTTAGGGTGTGTGTCGTCACAGTAGACGTAGGAAAATGACTGTTTACTTGCAATGAGGGAGGGAGCTCCTGAATATAAAGGAGTGACTCATGTGGTCTTTTTCTGTAACACGGTAGCTACTGTATTGTCTTCAGCTCTTCCTGGGAGCAGGGCAGGGATTTTGTCCTACACACACACACACACACACACACACACACACACACACACACAACATATAAGCAGACAGCAATAATTGGTTGGGTCAAATCTGAGTGCACAGCTGCAAAATCATGTTGAACTAGACGGCACATCCTCCAGCAAGGCCAGCACCCTGTATTGCAATTTTAATGAATGTCAGTGAATCTACAGTGAAACGTTACGGGGTTGTGCCATTGCTTATGCTCCATGTCTCCACCAAGTTCCTGAAATTCAGCTTATTTCTTCTTTCTTATTGATAACATTAATGATCCACTGCTCAAGGAAAAATGAGCAAAGTCAATAAAAAAAAAAGAAAAGATAAGATTTCTTTTTTATCTCAAATAAGACAACCCAGAATGCTAAGTGTGAACTGGTGTTGCATTGAGAGTTCCTCCTCAAAAATATAGAGTGTAAAAATTGATAACCAAACTAAGTTTAACGTAATAGTTATTTAGTCCCAGTTCACAACCGTTTTCTTAAGGCATTTAAGGTAATATTGCAGAAGAAAAAAAACAAAACTATGATCTGTTAGCAAGAACATGGCAACAGTGGGCAGGAAGAACTCACTTTTAACAGGAAGAAATCTTCAGCACAACCTATTATGAGGGCTCTGAAATCAACGTCAAACATCTTGCATTGATTTATTTGTTCAAAAACAACAGGTCCTCAACATCCATTGATAAAAAATTACCATTTTTTTCTGCTTCTGCCAATATTATGGTGCCAACTGAGATTATGGCTACTTTTACTTGAAACCAGGTTAACATGCTGATATTTTCACACATTTTTACTTAAAGAATCAAGCCATTAATAATTTATATATAACACAAGAAGTGCTGCCAATTACCTCCTGGTCAGCTTTTGAATCATTGCAGTTGAAGAGCACTTTGTATCTTGGAAAACACAGTAGGTGACATGTAGGGGTGTCAAAAATAAGGCCTGTGGGCCAGAATCAGCCTGGCAAAGACTGAAATCTGGCCCACTGGAAGGTTTTGAAATATAAAAATAATTAAATAAAAGATAAACAATAACAACTAAAGAAGAAAAAAAGTCTAGATATTTCAGGTTTGTTTATTTTTTTGTTTTAGTTTTTTTACAATAAGTACACAGCGGGGCGAAAGAATGGGATGTTTTTTTGTGAATTAGCCAGGGCGGTGAGCTGCCGGAACTTTTTCTGTAATTTTTTATTTTATTTGTGTTGACAGATTTTTCTAATTTGCTAGAGCAGTATTTCTTTGTCATGAGTAAAAACCGAGACGCACCGTTGAAGTTCAAATAGGATTGAATGTGTAACGTCTAAAGTGGGCGGCATGTGGCCCACGATGTAAGTTCGACATTCCTGCCTTGCAGTTTGTAGAGGATGACATGACTGCACTCTTAAATCCTGTACTGAGACACTATAAGAGATGTAAGAACCATAGATCTGCTGTTTATTGACTTCGCCCTTGGTTTTAATCGTATTCAGCCACATCTTCTTGCACACAGCCTTTAATTTAATTTGAATATAGATTTTAGCACAGTGTTGGCTCACTGGCCTCTTAACAACCAGATCCTGTGGGTCTAGGCTGTTGGAACCCTGTCCAGTCATCCTCAATTGGATCCCCTCAGGGCTGTGTGTTTTTTACCACTTCTATCTGGGTCTAATACTAATAAGTATTAGAACAACCCTAGATCGAGATGCATGTCGACAGCACTCTAATTGTAAGTCTTCTGCAAGATGTGGAGCAAGATTATGTTCCAGTCCTTGATGAGTCTGTTAGCCTGTGCGTTCTCCTAAGAAACATGGCTTCAACCAGAAGTGTTTGATTTCAAAGAAATTTGGGACATTTAACTGTATTTTCTTAAGTTTTAAAGCTTTTCCCTACTGACAAAGACCTCCCCTATGACCATTCATATACACGAAGTTAATTAGGTTATAGATTTCTGTAATTTTACACATTTACTTCTTACAATTTAATCCCAAAGAGTCATGCTCACAGATTCCTTTAATTTACTACAGCAGAATTTCTTTATCATGTAGAAAAACTGAAACACATGGTTGAAATTGTGCTTCTTTATCTTATATTAAAATGATTCAGAGATTAAATGTGCAGTTTAGTGCTGTGCAATACTTTAAATTTTGTTATGCTCCAATGCCAAGTAAATAAAGGGCCAGTGTTTCAGACACCAGTACAAAATATGCCTGCTTAACAGCTGTTGGACTTGTGCACTATACCCAAGAGGAGCTGCCTCAGTAGTATTGGACACAGGAGATACGAAGCCATGAAAGTGTCTGAAAGTGTCTGCACAGAACAGCAAGTAGAGGAGGTTTGATCCAAATATTGATAGCATCGATACCAACGGTGGTGTTGGTATCAGATTGATAAAACCAGAATAGGATCGATACTTATCCTCTAAGTTGAGCAAGTAGCCCACTGAATTTTTTTCATTCTTTGCAAA
Source organism: Perissodus microlepis (assembly GCF_051167445.1). Classification (NCBI taxonomy): domain Eukaryota; kingdom Metazoa; phylum Chordata; class Actinopteri; order Cichliformes; family Cichlidae; genus Perissodus; species Perissodus microlepis. The sequence goes on along the minus strand of NC_140468.1, from coordinate 23,636,646 downwards.
TTAATATATATACCTCAAACTATGGAAAATGTCAGAACCGTTTTGTGTTGACTGTCTATTTTCTTTATAGCCTGTAGCACACTTGAAAAACAGAAGTTAACCCAGACAGACTAATTTACATTCCAGGTCTCCAATAAACCCAGTCTCAAAATACATGAAAAGCTGAAAGATGTGTTTTGATGTGTAAACTAATTATTGGAAAAGTGAAAATCACAGTGAGTTAGTGGTCATTGGAATTTGCAAATTGATGATGATTCAGCTCATAAGTCATGACACACTGCTCTCATCTGCCTTTAAAAGTTAAACGTATGAATATCGGTAATTGGTATCGGTATACTTGCCCCGCATCATACCAAAATTTGCAGTATGGCACAGCACTAACAGCTAACTGAAAGTCTGAATCGGTGCCAGAAGCAAGCTGGACCTTTAAGACAGGAAATACACCCAAAACATTAGTGCAGTCTGTTTTTGTATTAAAAACTTGGAGTCACAGCCTAAATAAGATGTGGAAGCCAAGTGATGTGCATAATACTGTAAAGCTTCCATTACCCCGTAAAAAGACTGATTCCGGTCTCTCGTCCTTCCTTAAAACAATGACCGATCATTCATCAAGTATCTTTGATGTGCCGCATTATCAGCTATAAGAAATCTGTTTTCTAGCTTAACGTGACTGCTTTTGTGCTGCATAATTTTTTGTTTTAGTGTGGATTTTCCACAGAACCATGCCTTCTCCCGCTCCCAACATCACGTTACGAGAGAACGGGAGAGAGAGGCGGGGAGGGAGAGCGAGAGAGGGTGCTGTTTACATTGTGAGCAGACCTCAGATTTACAGTCATCCAGCTGCACCGCGGAGACAACAGCTGCCTCTATTTAAAGGACAGTTTTTCCGTTTTGTTGTCGCTTGCCAATTTAGGCTTTACGCACAGTCATGATTTTGACGCACAGGTGAACTTACCTCACCTCAACGCACCCCGATTAGAACTCAAAAAAGGAGAAAAGAAAAGTGTCCAGTTCACACTCTCCTCCTCCTCGTTTTTCCTTTTTTAATTGCTCGAAGTGGAGCAGGTCGTCAGAGTCATGTCCAGGAAGAAGACAGCGAAAGGCAAAGGGAGCTCCAAGAGCCCCAAGGCATCTCCGAGCAGCGGGAGGACGGGGAAAGGTTTGACCGCAGCTGCTGCTCCGTCCTCCGGGCTGGTCTATCCCAGCAGACCATCCATCAGCAACAGCGGAGAGTTTTATGACATCGCCTTCAAGGTGAGCACAAGCTTAGCGTAGGGTATTCGTCTTATAGAGACTTTACCTGAGAAGTGAAGCGAATTAGCATCAGCCAATTTTAAAAAGTCCCTCTTTAAAGGAAAAAAGTGTCTTATGTTCTTAGTTAAAAGTGTGCTTGTGTCCAGTAGAATGCATGACTCTACAGACAAATCACAGTGAATGTTTGCAGAGATGAATCTAAAGATGATTAAAGATGATTTATTTGCCCTGAAAAGCAGGCTTTTTCTTAAAATAGTGGGCTTTATACTTTGTTTCTACTTTTGTAGTTTTCAGGCATGGCTGTGTATGGAAGTTAGTTTCGGCCAAGAAATATAATTCCCTATTGTGTTCATTTTTATTTCAGAATTTTCTTTTAGTTTAGTTTCTCTGAGTTATCATCTCATCTCTTTTGATTGCTGGATAGTAGCTCTATATACACCATACACCTTGTCATCTATTTTTCAACAGGCTTCTTAAGCCACTCAAGGTGCTTTAAAACAGAAAAACATACGTAACATATACAAAAACTTTGTGCTGTGTGCTTATGCAAGAAAACAAATGTTGTTTTCAGTGTCGTGTTTTTGACAGTTTTTCCTTCTGTGCTTGAGATTTCCTCATGTTTACCTTCCAAACTGCTCGCACATGCATGAAATGCTGCTTAGTGCATCCGGTGTCTCCTTTCAAGCGCTGAACTTTAGAAACATTAAGTGTTGCTGCACACATGTTGTCCGGTGCAATAACATGGAAGAGCTGATGATGATGGAGAGAGGTTTCTATTATTAATGAGATAAATTAACTGCAGTGAAGGAGAGCAGCGGCGCTTTTTGTTTAACAGGAGTGGAGCTGACAGAATAAGTGCTACTGCCATCTCATGGTAAAGCTCTGGTTTGAGATGTCCTGATAGCTGTGTCAGGAGGCAGATGCCATCAGGGATGAAGGACTGTTTTAGTTTCCCTTACAAAAAATGTAACCCCCCCCCAAAAAAAAACCCCACCATCTTGGTGTTTTGAAACCAGATGTGAGGAGTGAAAAGGTGGATGTGATTGACTGGTGCTCATAGGAGGTGATTGTCAGTCACATGATACGGCATACTTTGCTTTAATGTCGTTCATGCACACTTATGGGCACACAAATTGACAAAACTAACATTAAGTTTCACTTGTTATAAGTAGAAACAAGCAGATGAGCTCATAAGCTTATCAGGAAAGTCTTTACTGACGTCAGGAAACTCTTTTGCCATACACACTTCCGTGCACCCAGATGTTTTTTGCAGGGTGTCGCCCACTGCTGGCTGTTAAAAAAATGCAGCTTTTGCATCCCTTCCTTCTTCCCTTTTCGCAAGCTACATCTACGCTGTGTGTGTGTGTGTGTGTGTAGCCCACTTTATGTGTCTAAAAGAATATTTTTGAGTTATAGCTTATAAATGAAAGACATTTTTTCATCATTTAAAAATCTAAATATCTTTTCTGTTTTTCTATACTATGTGCAATTCTAAATACACGGTTGTGCAAAAGTCTTGAGCCACTCCTCATTTGTTTATATTTTGGTAGGAAAATGGGAAATTGGTGCAGTAGTTTATTGAAATGTGCAAACTTAACACTTAAATAAATAAATGTAAATAAATGTAAGCCTGAAAGTCAATATTTCCATGACTGTTAGTGTTCCATTGTGTGTTTTTCTACTTTTAGTGTATTGACAGTGTACTTGGAATTACTGCTATGCTGAAAAATGAAGCATTTTCCAATTAGTAGGTCTTGCCTGGTGGATCAGTATCAGACAGTACTTTTATCTGCATTTGTAATTCCATCAATTTTGACAAGATTTCCAACACCACTGGCTGAGCCTCCATCATGTTTTAGTGGCTGTAGAGACTCACTTTTTTACCTCTCCTCTGACCTCCTCCATGCACTTTGATGACTTATTTTGTCAAACTGTCCTCAGAATGCGTGGATATGGTCAGAGGAGATCCATCCATCTCTGTAACCGATTTTCAGTCCAATTTTGTGTGTAATTTCACATAACCCAGCCTTTTCTTCCTGTTTCCCAGATACTGTTCAGCTACTGTAGGGTTTTAGGTGTTTTGGTTCTTCTTTTGTCCTTCACCCATTCAGCCAAGATATACTAAGATACACTTTCAGTTCTTTGGCAATCCTCTTGTTGGTGCTAAAATACTATTTGATATCTGTCAATCTGTGTCATCTTTAACATTTTCTATGGATTCAGCTAAAGACATTGAAATCAATTATGTGTTTTTTTTGACAATTGGTTCTTTGCTTAATTATGTCTGTTATGTGTACACATAACACTGGTTCATCCCTTGAGTTAGGTACCTTTTTATGCATGAATGATTCATAGGTATATGTCAAGTGGCTTAACTTAAAAAAATATTAATCATATGGTATAAGACTGGAGTAAAGGTGAGTGAAAAAACAGCAAATGTCTAAAGAAAAGCTTGAAAAGCCATCAGAAAACTAGAGAACTATTACTAAAAACCTATTTTGCAAATCACAAGAACGTCTGGAGTCTTGGGCTACGTCCACACGTACCCGGGTATTTTTGAAAACGCAGATTTTCCTATGCGTTTGCACCTTTCGTCCACACGTAAACGGCGTTTTTGGTCACTGAAAACGGAGATTTTTAAAAACTCCGGCCAGGGTGGATATTTTTGAAAACTCCGTTTTTGCATTTACCTGTGGACGAGAAAAACGGAGAAAACGCTGAAAACGCAGCGTCAAAGGTGTGCACATTTTTTGACGTCACATTGTGCGCCACGTTATTGTTTCGGTGAAATGAATTTCTACAATACTGTTACTGTTAATTGTACTCTCTGCAGTGTTTAAATGCTTACATATACACACACAGTTACTGTCCCTCCACACATAGGACTGGGTTCTGCTTCTATGCCCAGGTTTTGTTTACTTTTTCCCACCGAGGCTTCTAGACTTCTGATTGGCCAACATTTCTACACGGTTAGGAATATATCGCCACCTATTGCTTTGGCATGTTCCTAGCAGCGTTTTCCTTCATTTCTGCCTTTACGTGTGGACGGGATTATTTTTTAAACCGAAAACGGAAAATCTCCGTTTTCAAAAATACCCGTGTACGTGTGGACGTAGCCTTGGAAGCAAGTACTATGAGTGACAATCTGGAAGAGCCAGATCTGGATACCCACAAACATTTAATGTTTTTTAGTTTTGTCAAAGCTCTAGATCTCCACCACAAAATTTGACTTGGTGGTTTTTACATACTTTAGCTAACAGAAAGACAAAAAAAGACAAACTGCAATGATTCACAAATATGTATCTTGATGCTATACTTGTTGTTAAACCCCTTGAATTAGTCTGTAGTACAATCATATCTTGACTGTTTGAAGTAAATCTCTCTGTACCTCTGTCTTGGCTCTCGACTTGGCTGAGGAATAATCAATAATGACACAGCATTGACACAGAACATACATAATTTAAAGTATGAAATGGAGATGAAAAAGACTAATGATATTCTACATTGGGCATATGCAAATCTAAATTCTCATTATGTGGGTGGCAGCTGGTATTAATAATGCACCCTGATTAGCAACTGTTCCCATGGTAGACTGACCAAAATCACAGCTCCACTTTGACTTTGTGTGGTACTCCCACTTGTAACAGTTCAGTGTACCAAATGTCACCTCTGAACACGGCAAATCAAAGCTAAATGAACACCAATATCAGAGTAGACCACTGAATTAGAGAAAAATGTATATATATTTATATATAATGTGATATGTAAAACGTAATAAAAAAATCAGTTTTGTGTCCATTGGTCTGTACATGCTGCCTTTTCCCAGTGTAGTGTATTTGTTGATGTATTTTTTTATATATCTTAAACATCTTCACACACACGCACACACACGTGCGCAAGGTTTAAAATTTTATGAACCAATATATTGTCACCTTCTGTCTCAGGTGATGCTCGTGGGGGACTCAGGCGTGGGAAAGACTTGTCTGCTGGTTCGCTTCAAAGATGGAGCCTTTCTGGCTGGGAGCTTCATCTCCACCGTGGGCATTGATTTCAGGGTAAGCATTAGCATGTAGGCTACATTGTGTCTGCCTGCTGACGTCATTGCTTCTTCAGCCAAATGTACGCTTTGTCAAGTTACTGAGAAATTTTAAATTCTATCCTTATAGTCCCTATGTGAATATCATAAGCTATGACTGATGCTTCCATCCAAAGGAAATCTCTTCCCACTATTTTTCAAACTTAGTCTGTCTCTGAGAATTGTAGCTGTTTGCAGTGTGAGTTGTGCCAGAGATTTTTTTTATGGAGGACATATGGTTCCGAATCTTTGGGACATTTTTGAAATGCTAGAGATGTTCACTGCCTCCAAAAAGTCGATCAGCAGTCGAAACAGGAAACATATTAGTGGAATTGTTTTGCACTAACACATGCAAGGTTTACAGCTGTATCAGAAGTATAAAATATGCATGAAGCCTCCAAGTCTGAAAAGCCAATGCCCAAGTACCTTAAACCTGAATTTTTTTAAGAGCCACCAGGAGGTGCTATCTGTGGTTGCTAAACAGCAGCTGTGGCTATTTTGAATAAATTAACATAATAATAATAAGTTAAAAAATTGACAGAACAATGTACTTGGGGCAAGCAGCTGACATTTTCTTTAACATGAATCATCTTAAGTGCCAAAATTTGGGAATTAGCTAGTGTAGCCAAAGGCAAATAGCCTAACAGCTAGCGATCGATTTGCAGCCAAGTGACAACAGTGTACTATAATGCGAGGAGAAACAGCAGGTCTACGTTGTAATTTTAGAGTAGTTTGTTTGAACAGATAAATATTTAAAATCAAGTCAATGGGAAAATGTTGAAAATTCAGGGTACTGTAAACGGTGTGGGTGTCGGGGATACTACAAAAAATGTCTTAAAAATCCTGAAATGAATGTTCTGCCCACACCCACCACAAAAGCCAGGCTAGCATAGCAATTGCTCATAACAGGACCTCCTAAAGTTGTGTGTAGCTGTGTAGCATATTGGGTTTTTTCAGGGTTTTTTTGTGTGGTATTGTGACATTCCTAAATAATATATTTATAAATAAAATATCATAACACAGATGTGGTGAGCTAGAGTTTATCATGATCCATAGAATGGAGATTCTTAGACCTATGTTTACTAGATTTTCCCTTTATACAAGCACTACTGAGATTTTACATTGAATATTAATAAAGAGGGAGGCTTACACAAAGCATGATAACAATGAGAAAGGCTACATTTCCTCATAATGTTAATTAATAACACCTTTATTAAAGCTTTCAATGTCTGGCAAATAATATTTTGACAGCTTTAACACCAAGTGTAAACTTGGTGTTAAAGTCTTTATTAAATCTTTATTAAATATAAATATTTAAATATTTAATAAAGATTTTCTGTCAAAAATTGTAGGTTTAAATCAGGACTGGGAGTATTTTGCAGTGCCAGAGAGGAAACTTTATAGCTGCTTTCACACATTCAGTAGTGCTCTCCTTGACGATTGAACCGGCCTTCATGTGCAAAATCAGTACCTCTTAAATTCTTCACTTGGGAAGTGCACTGATTTTCAAGGATAGCAGCAGCAAGCGGGAGAGATTGAGAGCATATTATTGTCTGACTGCGAGTGAGTAGCAGCCGCTAGAAAAAAGGGTTCAGCTATAATGACTAGCCTTTAAAAGTTTAAACCCTCTCTGTCCCCTAGGCAACACAATCCATTTAAACTGAATGGAACAAGATGAAAAAGTTTTAGTTAAACTAAGTTAATTTATTGAGTTATTTGCCCAATTTTTGCCCGTCGTGCCCTGGGGGAAATTACATGCGAGGCTTACATATAAAAAAGGAAAGAAAGAAAAAAATGGTCACACTTGAAGTGCCAGAACTTGGGACTATAAACAGTTATAGTAGAGGGTGTTTAATGGTAGAAAGTAGGTACATTTCAATATCTGAAAGCACTGTTAATGCAGCATACCAGGGCATCTTTTGTTGTATATTCATTGATACCACACAGGGGAAGCATTCTGTGTTGTAATTTTAGAGAACCATGCTGCTTATTGAGCATTTAACATATCAGTTGCTGTTTTACCAGGGCAGCCAGGGTCTCATGATACATATAAAAGAAGTAAAGGTATGATGTCGCAAGCAAAGGCTGCAAACTGTGGATTGGAACTGTGCTGAACACAACATTAGACAGCATAACGCTGTTTCAGACTCAAGAAAAACAGAACAGCAAAAGAGGTAAAAATAGATAAAAGTGCTTTATCTCCAGTCATTGGCCACAAAGACTGTGTAACAGAAAAAAGTGGTCATTATTACTTTGCAAGCAGACTATAGAGCTAAAAAATAAACCCTAAACTTTTACAGATTCTGGATCAAAAAACTCCTGTTATCCCAACCGAGCTTTGGCTGTTAGCGTGCTCTGTGTGTTTGTCCCCTCATTATCACTTCTATGACACGAAACCATCTTTCCTGGCAATTACAGTACAGGGGACAGTGTGAGCTGATTATTATGAAAAATATTATTGGTTATTTCAAAGATACATATTTAAGAGTTTATATATACTTTACCTAAGTCTTTTTAGCATTTATAGAGATCCAGATGGATCTCATTAGCATTTATTTACTCATATACTGTAGGCAAAACAAGAACCATGAACCTGGAACATAGACAACATAACAGTAGCCAGTGTGATGTCACTTGTTTTGGACTATATTTTGAAGCTTCAACATTTTTCTTGGGCTTTTTTGGAGCCAGAAGTGAAAACATTTATGCTAAGTTGATGTGCTAAGGGATAAGTTAATGCTAACTAGCTTGGCTAGCAAGCTAATAAAACACTAGTATCTCGTTCATAAACCAAACATCTTGTGTGGTCTGTACCATGTAGCAAGCTTTAGCATCAGTCAGATTATCAATCTAAATGGTTTTAGAGCAGGTAAAAGGTGCACGCATACAGAATAGGTCCAATTTAATGAGTCCAGTTAGCAGAGGTGAGGCATAGCAGGCCTAGCCTCCACTGTCTGTATCGTAAATCTGTTAATCAAAGCGAAGTCCAGGATCCAGGTGGATGAGTTCACCCAACTCAGAGTTGTTCTGAAGGGGGAAGTATCCTGTGAAGCTAAATGCAATTCATACGATGGGCTTTGAAAGTCTACGGGTATTTAATCACTTTTAGAGCCAGCTTCGAGTGGTACTTAGACGTGATGTAGTTTTTGGTACTTGTGCTTAAGACCTTTACACACTGAGCGTGATTCTGATGCAGTTTTGTCAGGTAACATAGACACATCAATAACATTGAAAAATTCATCCTAAAAACACACAGAAAAGTCAACTTCAAGCAAAGACGAGCTGGACCTGATGGAAGAAATGGAGATTTTGAGTTCATCCAGTTCTTACAAGAAGGCAGTAGGACAGTAAATTTCATGATATGATCTGAGCATTCAAGCTGTATCACAATAACTCATACGCGTTGGTGGCCAGCCATTAAGGGGCAAACTGATTATCTGTTTCTAGCCCAACAGCACTTTGGCATACGGAGGGGATCAAACACCCACACCTGCTTTTAGTGTACAACTTTTCCTATCACCTGATATGAGTCAGATTTCTCCCCTGACACAACAGAAAGAACCACACTTTCAAAAAATAAATAAATAAACAATTAGAGCGATTTCTTTAACCTTTTTAAAATGCCTGTTTTACTTTTTGACAAAGGTGACAACTAAAATCCTTGCTCTAATGTTCAAGGTCTATAACTCACAAGCACTCCCACACATGCTGACATTACCGTTTACTCCTCATTAGTGCGTCTGCTCAGACGCTCATCTCTTCAGTCTCTGCCTCTGTATATATGTTTTTGAAGTCTTGAGCACTTTGTGACAGATTTCAGTTATTATTAGGAGCCTGAATATCTGGGCTAGACACTGAAAGAAGCACTCCTTTGACGGTCTTTTGAAATGCGCTCGTTTCGTCAGGCTACTTATATGGGATCATACGCTCGTTAGACCTTAAAATAATCCATGTGTGATTAACACTTTAGTGTGACTGCTTTTGTAAATGTACGGTTTATCATCAGGATGAACGTTTTAAACAGCAGAACCTACATTATGTCTCTCTTTAGTAAGAAAATTTACTTTAAATTGATCAGAAACGTGGTCTGATTCCCTGTATGTTAGCTAGCCCTAGCTAAAAATGACCAAAGGTGTGTGTTGCTTCTCATTGAGTGTGTTGCTTCTTCTAAGAATATATCTACCTACATTAGTAGAGTTCATTTCCCTTTCAAAAGAAAATTGGAGGCACTTGCCATTAACATTTTGTCTTTACTTAACCCCTCTGCTGTAGATAATGTTATCAGCTTGTGCTGAACAGTAAATGATGGGCGCCGGAGCTTATCTGCAAGGACGCCTGGGTAATTTGGGTGTCTTTATTCTCATAACTTCCCTGGTACCAGAGGGTAGTATCCTTAGAGCTCAGTGAAAATCTTTAATTGGCACTGTCAGTGATATTTGAGGATAAGTAATTAATATTTAGCAGCTTGCAGCCGACACAGTGCCGCACAGGTCACCTCGACTCTCACCCCACGCTTAATTAAAATGAATATTTTAAGTTAAATTGCTCATACTGGTAAGTTACTTGGGTGAGTTTTTAAAGATCTCTTAGATGTGAGGCAATAACAGATTTTATGAGCAGGTTAACAAAAACTTATCTCCTGTTTTTTTTTTAATTTGTTGAAGTGTAAATATGATGTCAGAGTTGCCAGTAGTGCCGCCTGTGTGTTCATACAGCCATTAGGGCAGAAGCACTGAAACTGAAGTGCTGTAAATGTGCTGTCGTAAAGTTTAAAATGTCATATATTCCAGCACTGAGTGCGGCTGTGAGTGTTAGAAACCAGCACTATCGGCTCTGTCAGGATTGTGCAGCAATGTGACCTTTTTACATTTAAGATAATGAGGAATATGTCTCAGCACTGAGCAGGGGAAAAAAGTTTTTGGTACTTCTGCCTGCTTTTTTCTCTCCATCTATTTATATTTCACTTGACAGGAAGAAGTGATGAGTCAGAAATCAAACTTCAAACGCTGCTCGACCTCTCTCCTGTTCTATTTTTATTTGTTGTCTTTTCCTGGGAGAGGTTTGTTAGAATTTCTGACGAGATTTACCTGTTCCATGGTGGAGGAATGGCAGATCGTATTCCCGTTTCTCTTCCCTGCTGTCGATGATACATGTGTGTGTGTGTGTGTGTGTGTGTGTGTGTGTGTCTGCATTTAATTATTTGTGTTTTCTCTTATTACCATAATGTGGTTTTCTGTCCCTTTCTCCACCTATTCACACAGCTTTAAATGCTGCACAGCACCAGGCTGGCTAATCATTAAACACAATGCTGCACAGCTCACATCGACACACGTGGTTTGTGTGTGTTTGTTGCTCCTTCCAGGCCACACACACACACACACACACACACACACACACACACACACACACACACACACACACACACACACACACACACACTAACAGTCTATCAGAGCATGACACGCAGGGCAGTGTTGACCACCTCACTGTATTTTCTTTTTGAACTAACTGCCATGTGACATGTTTTGCTTGTGTCATTGTATGTGGGAATACAAATGTCTAGACAGGAGGGACAGCTGATCCAGAATCAGTTGCAAGGCTCTTATCTTAAAGACTCGTAGTCCTGTGTCACTCAAATAGAGCACTGCTCTCAGACTGATGGCTTACCTGTGGTTCCTATAGGATATTTAAAAGTAGAATGGGAGGCAGAGCCTTCAGTTTTCAGGCCCCTCTTCTGTGGAACCAGCTCCCAGTTTGGATTCAGGAGACAGACACCGTCTCTACTTTTAAGATTATGCTTCAAACTTTCCTTTTTTTTCTCTTTTTTTTCTTTTTCTTTTTTCTTTTTTTTAAAAAGGCATATCTTTAACCCCATCTTAGTTATTTTGCAATAGGCCTAGACTACTGGGGGCTTCCCATGATGCACTGTTTCTTCTTAACTCACCTTTTTTCACTCTCTTTGTGCTTATACACCACTCTACATTTAATCATCTTGCTCTCTACCTGTTTGTCTTTTGTCCCGACTCCTTTCCCTCAACCCCAATCAGTCGAGGCAGACGGCCGCCCCTCCCTGAGCCTGCGTCTGCTGGCTGCTTCTTCCTGTTAAAAAGGTTTTTTTCCTGCCCACTGTCGCCAACTGCTTACTCGTAGGATGCCGTGTGATTGTTGGGATTTTCTCTGTATTATTGTTCGATCTTTACCTTTCAATATTAAGTGCCTTGAGGTGACTGGTGGTGTAAAGCAGCGGTCCCCAACCTTTTTGGCACCACGGACCGTTTTATGTCCAACAATATTTTCACGGACTGGCCTGTAAGGTGCCACGGATAAATACAACAACAACAAAAAAAACCAGTACTGGTACCTAAAAAAAGACGATTTATTCAAAACACGGGAAAAAGAGTTAATGATAAAAATGATTAAAAAAAATAACGATAAAAACCCAGAAAACTATAAATTTCACACCCGAGCCTCAACTCTCGTGGCCCGGTACCAAACGACTCAAGTACCGGTACCGGTCCGTGGCCCGGGGGTTGGGGACTGCTGGTATAAAGTACTGATGTAACTAAATCGAGTGTTAATCTAACTCACAGTTGGTGCCATATTGCAACCCACCACTACCCTTGTCCCTCCTTTCATCCTCTATCTGACTAAATAAGTGCTATATCTGTAGTCACTGATGCGTGTTCCATGGTGTGCTGGTGTCTTGCATGGTAGAGCAGCGAGGTGTACTCGCCCCAATTTATGCACTCCACGTATTCGCATGGAAGAGCAGGGAGGTCCCAGAACAAAGCTATGCTGCAAAATATAAATGAATGCAGATGGAAATAACAATCATCCTTTGACTATTATGGTCTTGACTGAGCTTCAGGGTTTTACTTTTGCATAATCATCATGTCTTAAATATCTGAACTTTACATTTTAAAATATTTCTCTGTAAGCTGATGGGCTGGATTTGATGAAAATTGCTTTGTCACTTTTTGGCACAAAATCAGAAGAGATCACAGATCCTTTCAGTGCACACGGAGCTCAGGATTTTAACATGTATGTTGATGCCCAAAGGTGGAACAACTGAAAACACACAGGAGAAATAATAGCCACAGTGTTTATCCCCCTTGGTAATGACTAACTAGAAAATAAATTAGTTTGTAAGATGGAAGCAATAAGGGTGCAGCAGATACTGAAAGTGGCTTTTGAGAAATCTCAGACCTGCAAGTCAGACTCTATTCTGCACATTCTAAACATGATTGCATGCTCCAGAAATGTACCTCTTCTCTGGTAAATTACTCACTGAAAGAGAAGTCACTTCCTATTGTGTTTTACTTTGTGAGCCCCAAGGTTAGATTTGGAGAAAAAAAGCTGCAGGACTGATTTATGGTGCAGAACTGGAAGACACTGTTTCTCTTCTAGGGCAAATTAAACTAGTTCCTTAGAAATGTGTCGTGATCGATACAAAATCACATCAAAACCCGTTATCCTCTTGACCAAAGACAGAGAGAAGTCGTACTTTGCATCAGAGAAAACACCTCAGTTAATTGTTTTTTACATTTCGGCTAAATTCGTCACCTAAAATGTTTTTAGGGGGAAAAAGTGAGGCATTAAAATCCATCTATTTTGGAGGTTTATAACTTTCTGGGCCACATGTTTTGATCTGGACCCACGTTGAAGTTCACTTGGTAGAACATCTTTGGGATTGGGATTGGACACCAGTTAATGTGGATCATCAAAGTAAAAATATCATGTCACTTATACTTAAAATAACAGTGTCCCCAAACTGCTCTTTGGAAAGGTTTTCTTAAAGAAATTTGACAGAGTTCAGGTTGTATGCTTTTATTTGTTGACTGTATTAAAATTAGCTTGTTCGTTCTGATCAAACTCCCAGGGCTAAAATTTGATGAGGTTGCTGGTGGTGGAAGATGCCGAGGGGAAGAAAACACTTCAGCAGCAGTATATGCCTGACTGAATGACTGGATTTGTGAATGGATGCTACTGTATGGGCTCGTCAAACTGCAGGCGGAGCAAAAATATGTGGCACTGAAGTCAGCCTGTACTCTGCATTTTACTACGTGGCTAAAAAAGCAATCTTGGTTTGTTTAAATCACAAATGTGAATGAAAGCGCTCAAACAAACAAAAGCTTACATCCTATGAATCTGTGGCGAAGGCAGATGGTGGATTTTTGAGAAGAACTAACAAGAAATTGTTTACTCTTTAGTAAAGACGAAGCTCTTGATAGGCAGCTCTGGTAATAATCAGAAAATGTCACATTTCTTCATAACAATCCCCCTAAACTTTTTCGGAAAATGCTGAAGATCAAAAAGGTCACAGTTTCAGCAGCGTTCAAGAGTTCTTGTGACGTTTGAGAGGCGCTGTTTTTATCTTCATCTTAGCTTTCAGGATGGGTTGTCTGCTAGTTTCAGGAGATTCTCAGCAAATGTTGTTAAGCCTAAATTGTTGCCGTGAATATTAAGCTTGTGAGATTAAGCCTGCTTTACAAGGCTGGGGAGCAACAGTGTTCATGGAAAATGTGTTAATTTTAGACACTGGCAGTAGTACTGCTGTGAGATAGAAGCTCCTGGCTGTGATCTCAGTAATTCAATATTTTAGTGATCTGAGTTCTTACTAATCAGTATTAGTATTTTTGTCCCTTTCCACAAGTAACTCTGCGTATGTGTATACTTTCTGTACACACATATCTATAGGGGTGTTACTACACATAGTCACAGCAAACTAATGTTTATAGCACTCCCTGAGCCAGACGTCCATCGAGCCTGGGAGGCTTTTTTGGGGGCGGCTAATCTTAACGGTACCAATGAACACTGGGAAACTCAACAGATTTCACAGTCGTACGTTTTAATAAACATGTGATATTTCTGCTTCATTTTCTGCTTCGTAATTTCCCGCTGACCGCGCTGGACAATGTTGGTTGTCATGGTAACAATGCACAGGTACACCAAAGGCAATTTTCGTTGCAAAAAGCTAGAAGGCAGTCTTCAATATGCATGAAGCAGCAAAGACATCCACAAATTAGGACACACGCTTCTGTCATCTGCTTAGTGTCGTTTTATTGGTTTCTTTCAAGTTGTAGAATGAATCACAGACTTGATCCTTGCAGCCTACCAGTGTATCTATATTACATGTGGTGGGATTTGCCAGTGACCTGATGCACCCAGGATATGCATTATTTATGCTGACGTAAAGGCACTTATAATTTTCAGTTGCGTAACACTGTGTAAGCTGTGGGCTCAGCTGTGGACAGTGATATGGCTCTGTGAGACAGCGTGGCTGCTATAAAGTGGAGCCTGTATTTCCTTATATTCGACCATATGGAAGGTATGTGGCCTTTGCAGACTGTAGCTCCTCTTTTTTGCTTTTCAAGCATATAATAAGTAATTATTAATAAAGATGATTAATTTTAAGAAACCAACACAGCCAACTACAAACAAACACAAAACGAACAGAGGTGAAAACGCCCCCCCACCCCCCACTCCCTCCTTAATTGGAGAAAGGGAAAATGAAATATTATCTAACTATAGTATCTTAAAACATGTTAATAAATATCTATTCATTTTTATAAATTGTGTTTTTCTGGATAAAACCAAGCAGAACTTTCTTTTGAATGAGTTTTCGCATCACCTTTTCACTGAATCATCTTTCTACACTGTCGAAGGCAGTGTTCCTTTAGCCCTCATAACCACCATTTGTAATTATTAACAACAATTTAACACGAACTAACAGATAAAACTGTGTACTGCAAACTAGTCTGCATTCAAAGTCATAACAGGAAGCCATGCGTATGAGGTGTACACAGCAAAATCTCCAGTGTTAAATTAACACTAGAGTGTCTATATGGGTCCACACCTCTGAGTGTTAAATACAACACTGTTGAGTGTTAAATTAACACTTTTGACAGTGTTATATGTTTAAAAGTGACCTAGTCCGTTTTGAAGATTAACAATGGCTAACACTGAGCAGTGCTGATTTTCTAACACTGGAATATTTCTAACATTTTGAGTTATTTTCCAGTGTTAGAAAATCAGCACTGCTCAGTGTTAGCCATTGTTAATCTTCAAAACGGACTTGGTCACTTTTAAACATATAACACTGTCAAAAGTGTTAATTTAACACTCAACAGTGTTGTATTTAACACTCAGAGGTGTGGACCCATATAGACACTCTCTAGTGTTAATTTAACACTGGAGATTTTGCTGTGTAGGGTATGGTAGATTTAAAATCCACAGGTAAAATTAGACTTTAGTAACACATTAGAATATTTTCATTTTGGTGTGTTTTGGCTAACTTTAAAATCAAACCAAAAATCAAATCAAATCACTTTTATTGTCACATCACATGTGCAGGTACACTGGTACAGTACATGCCGAGCTTCACAAGCAACAGAGGTGTGCAAAAATACAATAACATAAGAACAAGCAAAATATAAGAATGGCTAAATCTGAGAGTTATATGAATCAATATATGTACAATATAAGAGTGTATGCGCATTACTGAATGTGTATACTAAATATGTATATCTACGTGTGTGTGTGTGTGTGTGTGTGTGTGTGTGTGTGTATACATATTTTAAAAATTAAATAGAATAGACAATAAAATAAAATATACAGAGTTTGGCAGTTGGAAATGTGCAAAACAAGTGGCATTTATATACAGTATAGAGTAATGTTGAAGTTCTGGTAAGTGAAGGTGAGGTGTCTATGAAGTGTTCAGCAGTCTGATGGCCTGATGGAAAAAGCTGTCTCTCAGTCTGCTGGTTCGGGACTGGATGCTGCAGAACCTCCTTCCTGATGGAAGTAGTCTGAACAGTTTATGGCTGGGGTGACTGGAGTCCTTGATGATCCTCCCCGCTTTCCTCAGGCACCGCTTCCTGTAGATGTCCTGGAGGGAGGGAAGCTCACCTCCAATTATCCGTTCAGAACACCGCACTACTCTCTGGAGAGCTTTGCGGTTGTAAGTGGTGCTGTTGCCATACCAGGTGGTGATGCATCCAGTGAGGATGCTCTCAATGGCACAGCGATAGAAGGTCCTGAGGATGCGGGGGCTCATGCCGAATCTTTTTAGTCTCCTGAGAAAGAAGAGGCGCTGCTGCGCCTTCTTGACTGTTTTGTTTATCTGTCCTGACCACGTAAGATCCTCAGCCAGATGTACACCAAGGAACCGGAAGCTGCTCCCTCTCTCCACAGCAGAGAGAGTGAGCAGCTTCTCCTAAAGTTTATTTCATGACTTTAGGAGAAATCATGAAATAAAAAGAACTACACTAAGGTGATTTGTACTGCTTTCAAATGTAAAAATGGATCAAAATTGACCTAAGCTGTGTGTAAGGGTTAAAAAATGGAAAGGTACAAATTTGGAGGTTCAGATAGTTGCTGATGGAGCGAATCATTTCACCGTCATCGGGTAAAACCATTAAAAACGAGCAGATATGGATGATGGTGTTGGTTAAATGGTAATGGTTACAATTTCTTTTCAAGCTTCTTTCTTGGTTAGCATAGTGACTGATTTCACTTTGTCTGAACAACACATGTGCTACAGACACATGATAAACTTTACATTGAAAATTGCTGTCGCCAAAAAGGTTGTCATTCGTAGCCATGAACACAGAAAAAGAAGCTTTTTTGTGACTATTTCATGTTTTAGTAGGCTTTACAGCTGCATATGGCATTAATCAGCTGTACCCATTTTATTTTTAGCACTTAAAGCTTTTGAATATTATTTATTTAAGTTTTGTGTTTGAAGTATGTACTTAGTACATGTGATGCATTATAGCTCTTAAGGCTATGGCACCAGGCTGTGGGGTGGAAAGTGAAAAGCACAATCATAACATAATCAGAATCATAGCATACCTATGATATCAAAACGTGTCATCATGTGACTCGAAGCATTGATCCACAGTTATCAAAAATTCTGTTCAAAAGCCATCAAACCTTGGAATCGCCCGCATTGCAATGATCATTGTCAGAAATCTCCTTTCAGTCTGCAGCACATGGTCTCCTCCTCTCCTGCAGTATCTGCTGAAAATAAGCCATATGTAGATGCACTTCAGTATTCATGAATAAGCAAAATGATGAAACACACTCATGCTAATAAGCTGCCACAGGATAACAACATCAGGAACAGTACAAAGCCACATTTTCTCCACTCTTACATAACCTCAATCATTCCTGCTGTTTTTGTCTTTATTTAAATTCTTTCTGTAGGTTTTCATTTACATTTATGTTGCAGTGTTTTATTAAACCTTGGTAAATAATAAGCTGTAGTGTGAGAACATTTATGTTATTATTACTAGTAAATTGACAAAGGGGACCTGGACACCTTGGAGACAGATATACAATAAAATGAGATGCTTAGAGAATCAATTGTATTGGTCTGCTTGTACCTCTTTATTTGTTTATTCATTTGCTTTTGCATCAGACAACTCTTCATGTGCTTGTTGAGTTCCCAGGAGACCGTTGTTATGGACCAGTAACCGTGACAACGATGCAATGCGATGAATATGTGGCACTGCTTCCACCAGATTCAGCTTGTTCGGCTGGCAGATGGCTTTCAGGCCTTTTTTGAGCTCCAGGTTTATCCGAGGTCCTTCTCTGGTGACGGGGGCATGTTGATGTTGTCGCTGTTGATGTTGCAGCCGCTACAACCATAATCTCCATGCGGTGACAAATATACAGATGGGGGTATTAGCATAGTATTCCATCAGGACAGGTTTGCTCAAAAGAAAAACCTCACTTCCCATTTCGACAGTTGACTAATCTCAGACTGGAAGCATTCCAATTCAATCACAGTGCTGCAGTGAAGGCTGCCGAACACTGGAGCAAGTCTGGGTTCAAGTGTCAATCTGTGTGGCACAGGACTGCCCACAGAGAACTGATTTCTTACACTGGGAAGCAAATTATTATCTGCACACATCATGATGGAATTGTTAGCAATTTCAGAGCCACAAGGGACCTATCCTTAGTATTACTGGGAGGTTATATTTTACAACTAAACACAAGTTAAACAAGGTGACTTTGAATCACATGACAAATTTTTAAACAATGTGGTTTTTTTCTTTTTAATAAAACAAAAGTTAGCGAGTAGATTACATTTCCAAAATAGTGCCAATGGCCCTGTAATATCAAAAAACGTAAATGACCAAAAACCCTTTGAGGTAGCATGGAAATGAATCACATCCTGATATACAGCGAGGACATGTTTGATTAGGGATGTAATGATTCTCTACATCTACCATTTGGCTCTTTTCTCAGGGGAATGACTGATCACGTGGTCGCAATTGGATCACAAACAATAAATGAACTATAGTATTCAAATTTACTCTTTATGGGATCTTCTTTTTCTTTTTTTTATAGAAATGAAAGCTTTCATCAGTCCAGCTTCTACCAGGAATTAACAATAATCATTACCAAAGACATTTCTCTGGCTATATTTACACACAGACGCACATGCTGTTTCCACCAACACAAAATCTGCTCTTAATTTAAAACGGTTAAACAGACCGCTCAGCTAAGCTGTGCGTTTTACCACAAAGCTTGCGGTCGAGGTTTGAGCCGTGGCTAGAGACTGTGGAAATCCCTTCTGTGTTTCAGACGCATTACAGCCTTTTATTGCCGTGTAACAGTGGCAGCTTTATCATAGTAAATAGGTTTTCCTATCACTTACCATACCACTCTTTTTTTAAAAGAAAAGACTTTTAAAAACAACAACAGAGCTGACCACACAATAACACCAAACCAAACACAAAAGAGTTGTAGAAGAATTAAAAATGCCACATTGGGATAATGACAGATGACCAATCATGGACCTTTACAATGATTGTATGACTAGCTAAAGTTGCCTCTTGATGCTTTCATGCAAACATGGAGTGTAATGGAGCAGATTTGTAATCAGTTGAAATTTCAGTTGTAAATGATTATTATTGATTATGATTATTTTGCTCTGTTTTTGTCCAAATGATCTCATATCTCCTGCTCCACCTGAGTGAAGTAAAGGTTTCTCTTTGTGAAAACCTAAAGCCGCTCATCGATTGTCCCAGGCACAGTGCAGCGGGAGAGAACTCATTATTTGAACTCATTATAAGGAATACGGCTAACCTGCAGTTTGATTTAAGGGACTTTCTCAAGCCTGTCGGTCTTCTTGCTGGAGGCCCGGGAAAACCAGAATACTGCTCCAACAATTGTGGCATATTTGATGAGGTATGGTACTCCCATCTGTCCCTCAGTGCAGTCTGACAGGGCCAGATTGAGGCAATGTGCACAGTGCACGGTTGTAAGGCCAGGAAATGAGTTCTAGTGTCTCTGCTTTTTGTCTCACTTAAGCTTCTCAGCATGATCACTCTGACACTCTCATACCTCACACCAGCTCATACCAAAGGATAAGGAAAAGCTGCCACTCGGGATCTGTCACTCACGAAGGAGCTCTTTGCTTTTTTAAATCAAACGCTTTCCACTCCAGAAAACTATGTCATCTTCATCTATATTCAGTGAGTAGCCTCATCAACGCTAATCCCCACTCTGGGAATTTTAACCGCTCTGCCACCAGCTGGTCATCCAGAATCTTGAATAATTGGTGATGAAACAGACTTCGGGCAGAAAAGCTATTTTGTTGTCCTGCTTGACAGTAAATATGTAAAGATGTTCCATGTACAGTGATTTAATTGAGTGGCTGCAGGATTTACTTTGAAACTGTGACAATAAGCACAGTTCAGTCAGTTGCAGTAAGCAAATAAAGAGTTCACAGCTGCTGTGGTGAGGCCACTTTGACTTGAGACATTGATTCATTATTCTCAAGCCTTTGAGAGTCCACTGCAGCTTTCCTCCTAAAGACATACAAGATTACTTCTAAAGCAGCTGCTCTATATTTATTTTTCTCAACTTTTATAAAGCAAGGTATTTGCAAAAGTGTGTTCTTCTCTAAGGTGTGTTTGCTCTTCTTCTGCTGACTGTCATCCAACTCATATGCATCTGGTAGTTTGTGCTCAGCTCTCATAATCCAGCAGCTTTTTACAGCGTGGAGGCACAATGCTTTTGGCATAGGTAACATATCACGGTTTTTCAGACTCTCGTGGGTCATAACTGACTCTGCGTCTGGGACTATTTTTAATAATATAAAGTTAAAATTATGTAAACATAAGCTTTGTATTAATACACACTTAATGACTTGGCAACTTAACTCTCTTGCTCCCAGGCCAACTCTGATCCCCTCCTTCATGTTAGAACCTGATAAATTTAAAGCACCTGATCAGTAACACGACTGCCTGTAATAAAATCATCTGCAGCATTTCTCAGCATCACGAGCAACACCACCAACTTCCTTCTACATTGATAATTTTCAGTGGTTTATGTTCTGTTTATAATGTTGTTTTTCTTTGGCAGTGCGACGGCACTGTACCGCTATGTTGGTTTACCAATGAAATGCTGTCGTATATGCAAACGACAGGCACTGACTAAGCACAACCACAGACTGTGTGTTAAAAATGCAGTTGGTGGAAGCCCAGTTGTGAAGCTTGAAGCTGAGTGTTTTGTGCATTTTGATATTTTGAGACTCTACGCCACAAACTAGTTGTTGAACTGACTGGGAGGCCATTTTCCTGTAGACTTCTATGATATCTAACTTCTTTGTGAAGCTAAGCACGTGGGCCTGAAAAATTAAGCTAACATGAAAGAGCCAAAAATTGCACTTACTCTAGGTGCTACTTGAGGCTGGCTCTGAAAGCAGATCAGTCATCACAGACTTTTAAAGGTAAGCCTGGTTAAAAAAAAAGGTTTTGTCTCTATGATTAGTCTCTCCCTCCATCCGGCTGAACTGTTTTGTCTTTTTGGAGCATTTTTAAATGTAATTATCTGACAATTATTATGGCCCATCCGAGATGTTTGCCTCTTAGTACACTGACAGCACACAGTTTATGTTTGCAACC
Organism: Perissodus microlepis; assembly: GCF_051167445.1. NCBI lineage: Eukaryota > Metazoa > Chordata > Actinopteri > Cichliformes > Cichlidae > Perissodus > Perissodus microlepis. Next base: position 23,615,397 of record NC_140468.1, on the reverse strand, counting down.
TGCTGACGAAGCATGCTACTGTTAGCTGATATACTTCTAACACAGTAGTCACCAAAATACTAACGTCACACTTACCATGTCCGTCTTTTGAAGCGATCTGTGTTTGAACTCAATCGAATGGACTTCTTCTGGCAATTAGAAAGAATGCAGATTTAAAGCACTCGTGTTCTGGCTTTAATTTTGAGATCTTGAAGTTATGTCCAAATTTCTTTTAATTTGTTTGTTTTTTGTTTCCAATAAATTTTTGCCGCCTTTGGGAAAATGTTAAGTAGAGTTAGGGGAGTTGGGATCAACAAGTTTAACATTATATTGCTCTTATAATAAATTAATGAATATAACAATTTTCTACGTATTTTATAGATTTTTAAATAAAAATATATACAGTTATAACTTTTTTAACAATAAATAAATTATATTTTATGGCAAAATGATATTTATAATATAGCGCCTCTCTACTTAGTTGAGCACTTGAAGCACTCTATTACAAGTCTCATTCACCAAATCACACTCTCATAGCATAATCATACTGAAGGAGGCGGACTGGAGGAGTCGGAGATAGAGCTGCCGACCTTCCAGCTGATAGACGGCCTGCTGTACACAGCTACCCCTGCAAAAATAAAACTAGTGTTACTCACAAATTAGGCGCAGCATAATATTCTCCTTCAGAGAAGCACTGACTAAAAATTTTCTCAGATGCACAGCGGTGGGAAATCTTGTCAGTATCTAGAAAGTCCTCAAAGTTGAAAGAAGACCCTACTGGCCACAAGAGAGAGATCATCTTAGAAATTCATCCCAGTCCAGGAATAACTACGAGAGTCACGCAACGTTTCATTTGCTCGCTGGCTTAGTGGAGCGGCAGCTTCAAAGAGCCTTTAGTTCTTCTGATCATGAAGTCAGAGGAACCACTGGACACTTTGTGTACAAACTCATAAATGAACCATTTCTTACCTAAAAAGCACTTAAACATATTTTAAAACTACATCCTCTTCCTCACATACAAGGTCTTGAAAAATCAGGTCTATCTTAAAGACCTTATAGTACTGTATCATTAGAGCACTTTGCTCTCAGACTGTGGGCTTACATGAAAGTAAAATGGGAGGGAGAGCCTTCAGTTTTCATGGCCCCGCCCCTCCCTGAGCCTGATTCTCTTGGAGCTTTCTTCCTGTTAAAAGGGAGTTTTTCTTTCCCACTGTCACCAAAGTGCTTGCTCATACGCGGTCATATGATTGTTGGAATTTTCCCTGTTGTATTATTGTAGGGTCTACCTTACAGTACAAAGCACCTTGAGGTGACTGTTCTTGTGATTTTGTGCCATATAAATAAAATTGAACTGAATTGAATACATTCATTCATTTTTATATATATTCATTTTTAAAATGAAACTAATTATTTATTGATATTTAATTTGTATTAAAATAAATTTCCAATATGGCAAAATTAAATGCTGTTTTAATTTTGTTAAAATGCTGATTAGTGCACTTTCTAAAAACAAAGATGATCATAGTTTAAATTTTTTATTCTGCAAAAACACCCACCACACAGCTTTCTGACTCTTGTACAGCTCTATTAAAACATCACATTCCTGTAAGTTGCCACAGAAATTAAAAAGAAAGAAAGAAAGAAATTATCCTTCCTTCCATAAACAAAACTGCCCGCTTCAATTAAACAGACTCACAGAATTGTACTGAGGAGTTTGGCTGCGAGGCTGGAGGCACTCATAATTGCTGAAGCACTGAAACACACTGCTCATTCACTTTTCCCCATCCTCCTATTCTCTGCCACTTCAGGGATCCAAACTGGCAACTTTGATGCCCCTGCGAGTCTTTGTTTTTATTGGCTTTGCACAGCCTTGGCGCATGGATGTTAAAACGTGTTTTTATGAATAAATCTGAGAATAACTTTGCGAGGCCTAAGGCTGACCCTCGGGTTATTATTGTCACTGGTGGGAATGAGATTTATAATTAGAATTTTTTTTCTTATATTGTAAGGAGGTGGGAGTGGAAAATAAACAGTGGCGTTGCCATTTAATAAAAGCACTGAGTGGAATAGGATTACCTGGCACTTTCTGCGCTCTGAGATGGCAGAGTGATTCTGAGTGAGGAATTGGTTTTACTCGTGTGTGTGTGTGTGTGTGTTAGTGAATGAGTGCTAGGTGGCGAGACTGAAATTGCTAACGAACTCCATTTCAAACTCTGAGGAAAAATGTGTGTGTAATTTGTCATGAGAAGTAACAACACAGCTGTATTCACTTCTGTTCCCTCCATATGGATATTTATCTCATCGCTACATGTCCACAGAGCACAATTTCACACTGCACTGCTTTCATTGGGTTTACACAGACACTACTCTTGCGGCTTATTTATGAAAACGGATATCAAGGCACTTAGAGACGAATGGCATTCAGTCAAAGTTTAATTTTTTTGCATTGTTACGGAGATTAGCATACTTCAGAGTAACATAATTACATGCAAGTTCAATTTTTAAAAAAATCAAGTGGTGTAAAAACTGCCAAAATCATCCCTCAGGATGAGCGGTTTTAGTGCTGTTATCTTGGTGTGTTAAAACATGATGTGACAGGCGAGTGGTTCATCTAATTCTAAAACCAGAAACAGTTTGGTATTAGTTTTTCTCAAATGCTAAAACACATGTCACAAACGTTACCACCAGGTCCCCCAATGTCCAAACACAACACCCTTCTCTAAAGCTACATAAACACAACCACACCTTCCCACTGCAAAACTCAAACTCCCACACCAAGAGAGCAGCTCGAAGCTGTCAAAACTGTAAACACTATACACAGCATTACACACTACAGCAAAACAATTGAAAACACAATGCTCAATTTGTGAGAAGGTTCTTTGGTTCATAACTGCCAATGCATATTTTTATAAACTGTACAGTAACGGATCGTCATAGAACCCTGCAGAGGATTAGGCATTTAGATTTGTGAGTTTCACATGAAGACTATAAATCTATAAAAACATCCTGCATGTACGTACACTACTGTAACACAACTCAATGCAAAAACAGAATCTATCGCACACAACAGTACTCTCGGAAACATGATCAGGGTGTGAAGTCTTTTTTATTGTCTACACGGTCTTTTTACAGTATTACACACAGTCACTGTGCGGCATCATGTCGCCGAGCTGCATTGGGCCACATCACCTCATCCACATCACAGGCTATATTGTCCCTTGCTAGGCACCGCGGGAAAAACGCCCTGGAATGGCGAATCCATCCCTGGAAGGCCTCCACTGGGATGTCAGCACAGGCCAGCTCCATTGCCCGTACGAGGTTCTCTCTTGTGTATGGCTGTCTGTCATACACCTTCCATCTCCATGATGAGAAGAACTCCTCTATAGGGTTCAGGAAAGGGGAGTAGGGTGGCAGACAGACGTTAAAAAAGTGGTCACTGTTGGTGGTGAACCACTCTCTGATTTGGTGTGTTTTGTGGAAGCGGACGTTGTCCCAAATGATCACATACATGTGATGTGCTAGCCTAGGATGGTGTTGTTGACGGTCCAGGAGGATGTCTTTTAGCTCCTCTAGGAAGGTGAGGAGACGTTGGGTGTTGTAAGACCCAAGGACAGCATGCCGGTGGACAAGCCCCTCCGTACCCATAGCTGCACAAAGAGTAATATTACCCCCCCGTTGGCCAGGAACCTCAGTGATGGCTCTTTGGCCAATGATGTTACGGCCTCTTCGCCTTCGTTTCTGGAGGTTGAAGCCAGCCTCATCCAGGAAGAGGTACTCATGGGGTCTGGCCATCGCGTCCAACTGCATTATCCTCTGTGAACATGGAAAAACGTACAGGTGTTCAGAACGGTCAATCAGGTAGCACAGTATTGTCCAGAAGTAATGTAGGCCACTAAGCAACACAGTATGTCCACTAACTGTACTGTGGACATGGATGTATACGTACTTGCACATACTCGTAACGTTGTTCTATGTGTCGCGCAGAGTTGCGCTCAAAGGGAACCCTGTAGACCTGTTTCATCCTCATCTGTTGGCGCCGGAGAACTCGGTCTATTGTGGACACGCTGACAGCATCAATGTTCTCAAAGTTTACATTATCTGCAATGACTTTGTCTCTGATCTCTCGGAGTCTAATGCAGTTGTTCTCACGGACCATATCTGCAATGAGGGTTTCTTGTGCCGCTGTGAATATGGCAACCCTCCCACCTCTATGTGGCATCCTTTCAGCTCTAAAGAAAGAAACATGTGTTGTCAATTGACTGATTTATATGTAAAACTACATGTAAAGTAACAGATCACTTTCACAGGCCTGTAAAACTGTAGTGTGACAAAGAAAGCAATAGCGTACTATACCTGTTGTGTTGTCTAAATGCCTTGATAATGGTGGCCACGGTGAACCTACTCAGGTTTGGATGTACTCTTCGTCCCGCTTCAGCCATTGTCATGCCATGGCCAATGACATGATCAATTACTGTTGCTCGCATATCATCTGTTATGATGGTGCGAGGTTGTCTTCTTCTCCCACCTGGACCTTCTCCTCTCTCTTGTTGGCCTCCTTCTCTTCCTCCTCTACTCCAAACTCCTCTTCTTCTTAGGCCTTCACCTCTTCCTCCTCTGATCTCAACCCCTCTTCCTCTTTGGCCTGCAGCTCTTCTCCTTCCGCACGCTCGAATGCCTTCATCCATTGTGATTGTTTGGCATCTTCACCAAACTATGCTTTTATAGGTGGGGTCACATCATTAGCAACAGGTGTCTTCAATTTTGAGTTGTTGTGTGTAGTGACTGACGCCAGGTGTGTTCCCTGTGTTCAAAGATTGGTGACTGTGGCAAGCATTTTGCATCACATGGGCTTTCATTTGAGAATATGAGCAGAGTTGTTTTGCAACATGTGTTTTAGCAAGGAAAAATGTGTTTAGATTTATGAGTACAGAGGGTTGTGTTTTGTGAATTGTGTCTTCATGTGACATGTGTTTATGGTACTGGAATATGGTGGCTACATTTAGTAAATGTGTTTAGACTACTGGTCATTTGGGTTACAGGATTGGCTTTTGTGTTTTAACATTTGAGAAAAACTGTAACTAGGTGTTAGCCAACGAGCGTATCCTGGATAATCCTCCTATCTCTAATCATAATTGCAATTTATACTTTTTATTTATCCTATATTTGTGGACAGAAACTTTGCATTGCCTTGAGGCAACTTTTGTTTTAATTTGACACTATATAAATAAAATTAAATTGAATTGAGGCCATAAATTCTTTAGGAGGGTCTAACATGGTCACAAATGGCCGTCACCCCGTAGATTTCTACAGAACTTTAAGTCTTTTTTTAGTCGCCCCCTGCTGGCAAATAAAATAATGCAGGTTTAAGACACTTCGATGTGCCTTCAGTTTTCACTTTTAGTGAGTTAAATGTACAATGGGGTACTAGGGCAACTTTAAGAAAGAAAAATGTTATTAATCATTTTAGGAACAATGTTGAAATTTCAAGATTAAGGTCGAAATTGTAGTTTGAGCAAAGCTTTGGTGCAGAAAGCTGTTTCTGGTCAAAAGGAAAAAACACAAACTTGGAAGAGTTGGCTGGCTTTGTACAAAATGAAATGGGTGCCAACGATGTTGATGGTTACGCCCTTGCGCAATACAGAGGATACATGATGTTGATACATGATCACAAAACACTTGAAGAGACAGCTGATCAGGTTGTTTCACTCACTCATCTAGACAGGGCAGTTTTCCAGAGGGTATAGCAGCCATGGCAGTTTGCATCGAAACAACTGTAATCCCCACATTTCTACTTTTTTCTTGAAATTTCAACTTAATTCTCAAAATGATCAAATAATACATATTTTCTTTTATTAATGTGGTAGTCAGTTTTTAGAGGGTTGAAACAACTTCTGAGGCAGCAGCTCATGTAAACTTTGTCCCAAGTGTTAATTGAGCTGTTACGTTGTATTCCATTTTAAACATTTTGCGTGTTACATCAGTATTCTTACCTGGTATTATTGTGTTTTTTTAACAATAAAATATATTTTATGGCAAAATGATATTTATAATATAGCGCCTCTCTACTTAGTTGAGCACTTGAAGCACTCTATTACAAGTCTCATTCACCAAATCACACTCTCATAGCATAATCATACTGAAGGAGGCGGACTGGAGGAGTCGGAGATAGAGCTGCCGACCTTCCAGCCGATAGACGACCTGCTGTACACAGCTACCCCTGCAAAACTAAAACTACTGTTACTCACAAATTAGGCGCAGCATAATAGTCTCCTTCAGAGAAGCACTGACTAAAAATTTTCTCAGATGCACAGCGGTGGGAAATCTTGTCAGTATCTAGAAAGTCCTCAAAGTTGAAAGAAGACCCTACTGGCCACGAGAGAGAGATCATCTTAGAAATTCATCCCAGTCCAGGAATAACTACGAGAGTCACGCAACGTTTCATTTGCTCGCTGGCTTAGTGGAGCGGCAGCTTCAAAGAGCCTTTAGTTCTTCTGATCATGAAGTCAGAGGAACCACTGTGTGTACAAACTCATAAATGAAGATTTTTGGGGGGATTTTTGGGCTTTAACCTTCAAAACGTTATGTTTTTAGAACCATTTCTTACCTAAAAAGCATTTCAAAAGCTGGAATCTGCATTTTCATACATATTCATAGACTCTCAAAGCAAAATTTCTGGTTTTAAACTTGAGAAAAGCAAGTAAGCAGTATCATCAGATAGCAAACTCCTATTGAAGTGCTTTTTTGCAGCTGGTGGTATTTGTAAAAACTCACATCCACTGAATAACAACACATAAAATATACCGTGGTTGGATTTAGAGTTACTGCTATGGGATGTTAAATAAAACCAGTGTAAAATAACACATATTTAAATGTGATGAGTGAAGGTGAAGTGTCATCTTTTTTTCATGCCTGCCCTTTTCATGTCATAGCTCAGCGGCCTCATATTAAATTCTTATTAACGTGTTGGAAGGGGAAGACTGTACCCAGGTGATCAATTAATGTTTCTGCAAGACGTCTTCTCTGGAAATATTACAGCCACAGCTCCGCCTGTGTGTCCCATCTGCAGTGAATCAACCCTAATCCCATACGGTGACGTTTACAAATCATTGCTGTGCTCTGCTCTGCTGAAAGACGGCACCGGGGTTGTATTTCTTTTTTAAACGTAAAGGTGATTCTCAAGTTCCCGCGGCACACCATAAACAATCGCACAACAGCACGAGCGGTTACTGCCTCAGCGATGGTCCTCTAAACACACTTTATACATCCACGGCTATATGTTTTTGCCTTAGTATTCATACATGATGTGTATTGAGAAGCTAAAACATTAGCCAACACTGAGTTTATAGACCATTAGCAGAGAAAATAGAGTATTGGTGGAAGCTAGAAAACTCTAATTGACATCCATATCTTCAGTACATGGTGACTATTTCACAATGTAAACATATGACATTATATAAAGCTTTTTCAAGACCACTGTAGTCAAAAGAAGATTGATTCCATTCATCTGGAGTGATGTGCACTACTTGCAAGGCAGTTTTTCTGGGACTGCTCTCAAAATAACTTGATGGAAACTGTGAGGCAGACAGAGGACACCTCCCTGCCTCTCCATGTGCATACATGGAAACCTGAAGGGACTGGACAAAAACAAGACCTAGCTCAAAAGTTGACTGGAAGCTAACTTATGTCCAATGACAGTGATGTTGAGGTAAGTTGATTAGGATTCCTAAACTTGTCACTAAGACACTTGACTTTAACATTAGCTAGCACAATGTTTGCTTATAACCAGCTTGTTTGCTCGTTGTTACCTATCCGGAGACGTGAGGGTTGCATCGAAATTGCGATGACATCGTAATAAAAAAGCATGTGCGTGCACGTTTTGGATTGTTAGAGCTGACTTCAGTTCAGTAGATGACGCTTGAAGGTGAGGAGGAAGAGGATAAGGTGGAACTGAGGAAGGAGAGACAGCAGTGGTGAAGGAGAAGGAAGACATAATGAGAAACAGAGGCAAATACAAATATTATAATATATTATTATAATATTAAATGGTCATATATAGTTTGAAAGATATATTTTGAGCTTAAATTAACAGTAACTTATAAGTTGTACTGTGTATGTGGCCTGTCACTAGCCACATACATAAAATACGATTAGCTGGAACAGCAATGTGTCATGGTCCCTGCCAGTGTTGGTCAAGTTACTTGAAAAACTTATTTTCAAAAGTAATTAGTTAGTTACTTTTTAAAACATGATTTACAACCTGAATAGGTAATACAGCAACAGATCTAGTTTTATTAGTTTTAATCTTTTAACTTTACGCATGAAGCAAACATTAAATTATGTGCAACATTCTCTGACTGGAAGAAATTTGTTTAACATTTAAACCTATTTTCTGCATATACCAGCACATAAAATAAAATAGGTTTTTGTCTTTATACACACTCTTTCAAATAGATGCACGTAAAACACAGCAGAAAATACATAAAATCAAAGACTAGCGGTCCTGTCGCTCTATTTTTACCTGTATAGCAGGAGTGGGGCAGGCGGAGGTTTGCCCTGGTGCAGGTGTGTTGTAGCGGTCAGTGGAAGGATCTGGGAGTTTCACATTCCTGTGGCAGCGTACTGTCGGTGCTTGCTCAGAAGTTTAGGGTTTGTTTTTAGTTCAAACTCAAAGTAAGGTCAGTACTTCCACGCTTTAAAGCTGCACGGTCATACTCCATATTATCCATTGTTGATCTGCACACAGCTGTTGCCACGAATGTCACACTCGCTTAACATCATTGTCATGAGACACTCTCGCAAAAAAATCACAGTTTTAGTAACGCAGTAACGCAGCGTGCTTATGGGAAAGTAACAGTAATCTAATTACCTTTTTTGCAATAGTAATCCCTTACTTTACTCGTTACTTGAAAAAAGTAATCGGATTAACGCATTACTGCCCATCTCTGGTCCCTGCCCTCCCAGCATGTTGTCTGGTCTCTCTCCTTCTCTCTCTGTGTTGGACTTACTCCGGGTCCCTGCTCACCTGTGGATCATCACCCACCTGGGCCTGATAAACAGTCACCATCTCCCTCTTCAGGCGGTGGCTGGCAGTCATTCGTTGCAGGATCATTGACCTGCCTCGTTAGTGAAGCTTTCCGTGTTCTCCATGACTAGCTGATAATTGTGTGTTTCCCCGTGCACAGGTCGACCCTGGTGCTTCATCTGTGGTGAGTGGTGAGAGAGAGTTGTGTGGATTTCGCCCCTTCACCTTCTCTCCCTCTATATTAACCTCGTTAATAAGATGTGAGTCCTGCTGAGTCCTGCTCGCCTGCTTAAGACATGACACAATGTCCACCTCTGCAATTGTATTCAAGATAGCCGGACAACATGACGGCTTCCACAAACTAGCGCCTGCTCATGTATTGTTGAGTTTATGAGAACTCATCAGTTTGTTGGAAGACATAATTTCACACTAATCAGTGTATATTTATACAAGATTACTTTTTTCTTTTCAATTAAATAACCTCAAAACAATACTTGTACCTTTTAAGTGCATTGATGAAAAATACCGTAGCTTTTATAATTATTTTGAGAGCTAAAGAAGCTTGTTTATGTGACCTATGTGACTTCGTGCATTTGTGATGAAGTCCATGATTCTGTGTAGCTTTTTTCTAGCTAAAATAAATCACTGAGACTTGAGCAGAAAAAAACTAGGCAATGTTTTTACAGTGTTTAAGGTTTCATAAACTGCATAAGTAGCAGGCTGAACCGTTGTTGTTGTAACAATCTGAGCCTTTTTGATTATCATATAATTTCATTCTATAATTAAATTTTAAGCCTTTTCTTTCTGAATAATTTGTTCAGTATTGCCTTTAAAATCTCCAGAATATGACGTTTTTCAGGGTTATGACCCTAAAATAACAGTATCAAGTAGTAGGATATTGGCTACTTGCGTGATGTTTGAATAGCAGCAGACACTGATTATAAGGAAGCGAACATCAAGCTTGAAGGATGACAAGAAAATGAAATATCAGTGCCTCTTTCTCTGTCAGATAATAAGATGTCTTCTTTTTCCCCTTTTTTCCAATTATATGGTCATGATTTAGCCATGAAGGAGAAAACAATGTTATTTCTGATATATCCGTGAATATACAACATCTTAAATTTTATGATTACACCCTGACATTCTGGTAAATAGTGGTTACAAACCTGTAAACATTCGCTGAAAGACAGGAACAGCATGTCTGTATTCATAGCTTCTATTGGTGAGTCCAATTCAAGGACACGGGAAAAAGAACTAAAGGTATTTGATCAGCACAATAAGGACTGAAGCTGAAAGCTCTGACAAGTGCATCAGCCTACTGGCTGAAAATAGTTTGCTCTGTGTTGTAGCTATTTCCAGACACTCCACCAATCACTGCTTCTGTGTTCTGTGGCAGCATCCTATGTAGCCTTCCATTTATATTTTCTTGATGAACAACAGGGCACTTGCACCATGCCTCAGCCATATGGCAAATTGAGTTTCAGTGGATCTGAGCAGTAACTGTAGTATCAAAAATACTTGGTCCAAGAAGAACTGAGCAATACAAATCATCTGTTGGTCCAGGCAGAAAAACTGCAGGTAAAATAAAATATTATACATTAAAAAAAAAATCAATAATAGTTGTTTAATAATTAAATCTGTCAGGAAAATAAAAACTTCTACTGGTTCCAAAAATATAAATATGAAAAGTTAAGGTTGTAAAATCTTCAAAGTATCAGTAAACTATTCTTATAGGGACACTGTTTTTTAAATCTCGAGAGTTTTTACCTGGTTATATATAAAATACTAATGATTAACTGCACCCCAAATTATCATTTACACTTAATGTAGAACGTGTATTCAGTCATTCGTGTTCAGATTTATTTAAATAAATAATGGAACAGATCATGTACAATTAATGCAAACTGCACCGTGTGTGTCATACTGTAAAATGTTTTCTTAATGTTTGGATGATACTGTTATTTGCTATTACTTTTATATTATTGCAGAATTAAATAGATGCTAAATCTATTTTCTATAAAATCATGGTCACCTACAGCTGTAAAGTGAACTGCAGTAACTTTCTGATGCTCACAATTAAACACAAGATCTCCACCTGCTTACATTCCGTGGACAAGCGAGCAACAGCCTAAGCGGTTGTGATCAGGAAATTTATGGCTGGCTAAGGTAGAAGACCAGCCCCAGTTGGGTTATCCACTCAAAATACTATGGACAGTTTTCTTTGTAAGATAATTTGCAGTAGTAGGCTAGTGTTAGCTAACAGTAGCCTATAGAAAAACATCTGAGATGTTCTCAAAAGGTTGATTCTATTCATCTGGACGAAGCGTTTTTAGTAGGAGAAACGTTTCGACACTCATCCAAGTGACTTCTTCAGTCTCAGCTGACTGCAGGTTTCCCCAATCTTATAAACAGTACATTTGTACAATGACTGAAACCAGCCTACTGAATGAAAAATGGGCTGGGAGGTCAGTTCATTGATCATTAATTTGCAAATTGTCATAACCACTGATCAACAACCACTGATCAAAGCCCACTGATCAATGGCCATGAGTACCATTCACAGAGAGTTTGGGAATGGCTGCAATCACAGCATTGTAAGATGGTGACAGATGTACCCTTAGTCCCGCCCTCTTTTCCTTCTCACGTATATGGCCTCCTTGACTCAATCTCAGGATGTACCTTGGCTGTAATTTTATGACCTTATGTTGGTGCTGTTCTGGTTTGATGACATAGTTTTAACTAAGAAAATTCATCTTTTTATGGCTAAAGTCAGATAATGTTAGTTTACCTACTAATGTGGGGAAATTGCCCGATGCCAGCAGCTACTTTACAAATGCTTTCTGAAGCCACATTCAGTTTTGTTTTTTGCCTTTGTGGAGTTTGTGTTGTGTTTCGAGCCACCTGTTTGTTGACATTTGCTGATAATTAGATACTTTAAAGCTCCGGTTAGCTAGTGCTATATATATAGCACTAGCTAACCGCAGTGCTATATATATATATATATATACATATATTGGATGTAAATGTGTTCTATGCAGTTTATATATATATGTATATATATATATATATATAAACTGCATAGAACACATTTACACAGTGCTATACACACGAGAGCAGAAAATAAAAAGGTCTTAGTGTTAGAGGAGAACTTTCTGAACTAATTTGGAAACAATTCATTTAATCATTTCAACTCGCAGTTAAGTCGACATTGAAAAAAAACTATCAGAATTTTCAGTTCATTTTGTTGACTAGTGCTGTTGTACTTCTTTATCACAGTGTAACAGTGCTACTAATCCCAGAGAGTGAGGGATGACACCAGAACAGGATGAGTAGCAATGCATTATCCGCACACGCACACACTAATTTTACACACATTTTCATGTATGCAGCGAAACACACACACACAGATGGAAGAAAGAAAGCACCGACACACGTGCACACGTTTGCTTTTTTAATCCGTCGTTTTTTCCTCTCTTCTCCACCCTTTGTGCCATTCTCTGACAAATGCACTACTCAGTGATCACAATAATCAAACTCCAGTTCCCGACAAAACAAAGGCGGAGTGGATGAAGTAAGGCGACAGCTACCAAGATGAGAATCTAATTTACTCCCCAGCTTTTGATTATGAGACGCACACTTTCTCCTCCTGAACATACGAGCTGAGGTGGGCTGCATCTAAAAAACAGCAGCCTTTAGAAAACTCCCTCATCATGGCCAAACCGCAGAGATACACAGTGACTATTCATCAAGCTGTCAGCCTCTACTTTCTTAACAATTTCAGAGCCTCAACAAAATGCTGCTGCATTATCACACAGTGCTCAGAAAAAACTTTAAAAGAGCTTGCACAGTGTCCTACGAATATGGAAAGATAACACTTTGGCTTAAGCAGAAGTTTTAGAGCCTAGTGGGACTTATTGGAAGAACACGACATGCTCTAATAGGATTTCAGTCCTATTGTTTGGTAAAGCTATCATGTTTGGCTGAGGATTGAATGGTTTATTAGGGCATTACATGCTGCACACTTTCAAATTAGAATTTCTTTCGAGGCTGTTCTAATATTCAGACAGACAGGATTGGAACAGCACCTACGGATACCCTGGAGGAAAGGATTTCACGTACATTGTTTGAGGACGAATTCATGTTTGAAGTCTATTGAACAACATGACTGAGTGCATGTTAAACCACTAGACTGCATCAGTATCTTTACATTTGCATCAAATATAATGGCAATGTGTAATGTGGAAGATTACAGTGGCAGCGCTGCATTAAACCCTCTGAGGTCTAAATTTTCTACGTCCAGAACCAACCAACCCTTATTCTTATTCCAAAGGACCGAGGCGAACTAATTATTTTTTGTATACTTTATTAATCCCCTGTAGGGGGAGGATTGTCTTTCATGTCTGTTATCCTGTCTTCCTTCTCTCACCCCAACTTGTCATGGCAAATGGCCGCCCCTCCCTGTGCCTGATTCTGCAGGTTTCTTCCTGTTAAAAGGGAGTTTTTCCTTCCCACTGTTGCCAAAGTGCTTGCTCATAGGGGGTCATTTGACTGGTTTTTTTTCTGTATGTATTATTGTAGGGTCTACCTCACAATATAAAGAGCCTTGAGGCGACTGTTGTTGTGATTTGGTGCTATATAAATAAAATTGAACTGAAATTACTCTCTGCATTTAATCCATTCACTCAGTGAAGCAGTGGACAGCCAATCCAGTGCCCGGGAGCAGTGTGAAATAATCACTCTAACTAATGTCAAAAACTATTCATATTTTTTCCCTAACAACGGTCATGTTTTCTTTTGTCCCCAAAAGATTTAAGGTTGGGGTTAGAGTTGCTACCACCACCATATTATCTTTCTGAAATCAGATGTCATGAGCACTGGGCGAATCTGACTTTGAAACTGAGGGACACTGCTCTATATTATTGGATAACTACTTGCCAATCAGGAGGCATACTGGGGTCTAACTTCTCTTTTGACTCTAATAAGGAGCGTAATTTACAAAATGAACTTGATATTGCAGCCACAGTTACTTAAAATCACTTTTTGAAATCATGGTGGCGATGAAAAACAATACAGGTTTAAGGAACTGACCTGGAAGGTATTCATCTTGGAGTCTATGGTTAGATCCAAGTCTTTAGTCAAGCTGTAAACTACATAAATGCAAACGTAGTGACTAGCTGTTGAAATTAACCATGAATATTGGTGGGCCATGTTGCTTTATGACTGTGTTATATAGCATATCACATTGTCATAGGTAATTTATATACCATACTGTCTTTGTAAATATATAAATAAAAATCTCATTACTGAATGCACAATATTTATATTTGTAATTACAAAGGTTCACATTGAACAAGTTTAATTGAGTTAATTAAGGAAGTTCACATTAAAGTTTTAATGCAGTTCACTAAGTTTCATCATCATATTAGCTCAAGTGCATTTCAGTCAAGTCAACAACATGTGTGTTCTGAACAGACTAAACCAGCGATTCCTAAAGGCCAGGGGTGCCCAACTCCAGCCTGAAGGGCCGGTGTCCTGCAGGTTTTACATGTGTCCTTGATCCAGCACAGCTGATTTCAATACTTGACTTAAATGGCTAAATTACCTCCTCAACATGTCTTAAGTTCTCCAGAGGCCTGGTAATGAACTAATCATTTGATTCAGGTGTGCTGACCCAGGGTGAGATCAAAAACCTGCAGGACAGCGGCCCTTGAGGCCTGGAGTTGGAAACCCCTGCTATAGTCATGACATATAGAATGAAAATCGTAGGGCACTGCTTGATAACAATTTAAAAAAGTGTAACAGCTAACTGTAAAGCCGTAAAGGTCCTTGATTATAAGAAAAACTTACAGTATGAATTCCTAATGCATCTATGAGAACTGATTTATGTGAGAACAAAGACATGGAAAAAATGTTTTTGCCACTTTGTGTTTATCATAATCAATGCAATGGAGGCCTTTAAGACACACCTGTAGTGTCAGTTTAGATGTTTTTACTGCAGCGATGAGGGAGTCCTTTTTTAAAAGTTTTGGAGAAACAGAGTTAGGACAATGTTTAAGATTTCTCCTGGGAATGAAAGAGAACACCGGCGCAGGCCTCGCCTTAAAGTGGACGAGTCAGACTTGCTGTGCTTGGCTGCCCACTAATCTAAATCTTTTCTGAGATTTCTGACCGCAAGACAAGAAGGAAAGGAGAACGAGATAGAGCTCCCATGGACCCAAAGCTATCCAAACCTAAGCCAGACCTCTCAGAAGCAGAGAAATATATTTGATATTAGCTGTGGCTAGTCTACACAGGGAAGATCCTGAATGGATTACAGTAAGAGAAGGATAAAGAAAAAAGGAAAGTCTCATCTTGAGACATAGCAGTTTCAAAAATGAGCACAAGGTTCAACAGTAATTGTCAGGTGAAGCTGCACAGAAATCACCTAGGTCATGACAGAGCAGTACCTGGGGGAGCAGGAATCTAAACGAAGTAGGAAGAAGGAAGAAAGGAACCTGAGCACGGACATTTACTATTAAGGAAAGGGAAAGTGTGGGTTGGGAGGCTTTACGAAAAGATGTATTAAAAATTTCACTTGGGGAAAGAAGGAGATGGATAGAGAAGAAAAGAGGAAGTTGAGAGACAGAGAGCCGCAGAGGATGACAAATCCAGGATAAGCTGGTTTTGCAAGGTGCTGGGTGGAAGCCATCCTGTACCAAACTGCTGCAACATAAGTGAAGAGGAAGAGGGAAAGTGGAGAATATGTCTTCTAAAGCAAGCTAACGAATTTAGCTCCACTTACTGTGATCTACTGTTACAAGTCTTGATATGCATTTACCTGAGATTAGTGCATCATTACTGCAAGCAGACCAAAGTTAGTGCAGTAAATCAATCTTTATCCAGTTCTTACATGGTATGTTGTACATCAGTCTGCACTAGAAAACAGCTATTTGTTTATATGAGTATAAACCAATTTGACTTGTTTGACTTAGGTGATATTTGTAATTATTGTCACGGCTTAGCAGCGCCAAATCACAACATCAGCGGCCTCAGGGCGCTTTATATTGTAAGGTAAGGATCCTACAATAATACAGAGAAAACAAGAGAAACCCCAACAATCAGATTATCATGAGCAAGCACTTGGTGACAGTGGGAAGGAAAAAGCCCCTTTTAACAGGAAGAAACCTCCAGCAGACGTAGGCTCGGGGAGGGACAAAAAACACATTGTGAAGAAAAGAGTTACAGATGAATAATAACTGATTCTAAAATGCAATATGTGTGTATAAACACACAGAGAATGAAAAGAGGTGAGTAAAAAAGAAACACTCGTGGAAGCCCCCAGCAGCCTAGGCCAACGGTCCCCAACCCCCGGGCCACGGACCGGTACCGGGCCGCGAGAGTTGAGGCTTGGGTGTGAAATTTATGGTTTTCAGGATTTTTATCGTTATTTTTTTATCGTTAACTCGGTTTCCCTGAGTCTTTTCCCGTGTGTTATGAATAAATCTTCTCTTTGTTTTGGTAGTAGTACTGGTTTTATTTTGTATTTATCCGCGACACCTTAAAGGCCGGTCCGTGAAAATATTGTCGGACATAAACCCGTCCATGGCACACAAAAGGTTGGGACCACTGGGTTAGGCTATTGCAGTGAAACCAAGGGGGGATTCGTGGTCACCAGCTCTAACTATATCTTTACTTTTAAGGTTAGGCTGAAAACTTTACTTTTTAAAAAGCATAGTGTCTCCTAAATCCAGCCTGGGAGCTGGTGCCTAGAAGCTGAAGGCTCTGTCTGCCCTGAACCATAAAATAAACTTGAAAATTCAAATTGCCTGGCAAATCTATTTAAGGAAAAAAAAAAATCATAGTTTTGGTGGTGAATTCTCAGAACCACAAAAAAAAAAGAAAAAGAAAGAAAGAAACCACAAAAAACGTATGTACTGAATCAAATATGAGACAGTAGATCTTAAGGAGTTAAATATATAAGCCAGCGGTCTAAGAGCAAAGTGCTCTACGGGTGTGGAGAAACGTGGTCTTAAATCTCTGCCTGTCAAAGGTGGCAAAATGTCACTGCAACCCACCCAACAGGGGTTTAATTTCTCTGTAAACTAACAACCAAATGGCACAAAGCCAATATGGAGACATCTCATTTCTGCATTGTAGCTGACATAAGTAAAGAAGCTGAACTGCAACATTAGTTACCAACACTTATCCCGTCCAGTTTTAGGACTCACACTCTAACAGTCCTTTTAAATAGGGTGACGCTGTTTGGAGAGTCTTTTGGTTGTCATGAGCTGCAGAGGTTTTTGATTCAGACTTAGTCTAGATAATGCCCCAGGCACAAACATCCCAGCAACCCAAAAATATCTCAGCAGCACAGAAGCAAAGTGTAAAAGGCTTGTCGGCTGTTACACTGATACATAATGTTCTAGTTAATTATAAACCAGAAAACAAATACGCACGCATCTGTGTTTGAATGCTCGTGGCAGGGCGCTCCAAGTGTTTTAGGCACTAACTTCGGATGTGCATTTGTCTACATGGTGAGAGTTAGACCGAGTTAGGGAGTGCGATTAGAAACACAGCAGAGCAGCAGGGTATCTTAGACGTTTCTGAAGTCGACTGGAAGAAAGTGAGAGAAATGTATGACTTTCTTCTCCTACTAATCAATTAACAGGCTGATTTTATGTCATATTTGCGACATTAACCGAGTCCAGAGTGAATGTGTGAACATTTCAAATCATTTTGAAGCTGGAAAAGAAGCAGTGGGAGAAAAAAGGGTAAAGGGAAGATAGATTTCTTTATGAATTCCGGTAGAGACATCCAGACTAAGAGAACAGTCTCTTCCCAATCAAAATCAGCCAAGCATATTACGATGATGGTGTGTGAGACGAGCAATTCAGTGATTTCATTTTGCTCTCATCACTGTTAAAGGTCCTTCATTAGGCATATTTTCTTTGCAGACTTTGTCAGGACCAATTTCTCTGACAGCGGAGCAAAGTGGGTGTTCATGCTACAGTGCTTTATTTGAACCCAAGGCCAGTGAAAGGAAATGACTTTCTTTTATTTCTGAACTTTTGATTTCAGTAACTGCTACAGACTACATCTGTCTTTGTCAAATAACTGCCTACAGTAGTTTCTGTATTCATCTCTCGCAGAGGCACTTTGGGTTTTTATTTTTCCCTAATTTTTCATACCTTTTGCTTGTTTCCTACCTGAAAACTTGAACCCTTATTAAGTCTCATTATGTCTGCGCTAATTAGGCAGCGGGCTGCTGAGACACGTGTGTTTGTTTTAGGAGCTCGTGGGAGCTTACCTGCTTTTTCGCAGTTTACCTCCTGACAGTGAGGCAGAAGCTGAGAAAATGAACAGCAGCTGAAAGCCAAATGCTGACGGTTTTGTTTACGTCTGTCAAGTTTGTCTGATCTGCTGCTTTTTGCCAGATAAGCACCTGCTTTTCTACTCTAAATATCAATTTGGCAGGTCAATGTTCAAGCCTTTCAAAAAAGTGCTATAAAGTGAGTTGAGTCAATACAGCTGTCTGTTAGCTGTGTCATACCTTGCTGACACTTTCTGCCATTATGAGTGAGGATTTCTATGCTTCAGGAATTCAATCTGTGCTGAACATGTTTACAGATTCTAAAGGTCCGGATTCATTTTGATAATCACTTTGCTGCTAACTGAATTCATCTTACAGAAATGTTCATTATATTTTTATTAAATAATAAATTAATGAATGATTATAATTTGAAATAACTGTTGCAACTGTAATTTGTTTTATATTGGATAGTGAGTGATATTTTTATAGTCCACGTTGCATGGAGGCATTAGTATTCCTCCTCACAGCTTCATCTACTACCACAAAATATCTTTCCATTTACGCTGTGATAACAAAACTGCTGGGTGGCACTCTGAGATGAATGCTTTTTAAAAGAATGAAAAGAAACATTAATGAATTGCCTTACAGCTGGTGGGAGGTACTTGGGGTTGATGGTGGGCAAAGAAAGCTGGAGCACTGTCTCACAGCAGAAACTGGAATTTGCATTCCAAATTCAGTTTGTCGTTAACTCCAGGCAACAATAACAATTTGACCCCCTCCAATTCTCTACTTATAGCCCCCTAGAATATCCAGCTTGCTCAGAATGATCCTGAAAACAGACATCCTGTGGTAAAACAGTTTTGACTGTCTCGCATGCTTTTATTTTAAAAATGCTTTACATGAAGACTGCAGTACTCAGTCTCAGTCTTATAAAGTTACTCTCAGTGTCTCAGTGCTATAGATGACATATGCTAACACATGTAGCAATCGTGTTGCTTCATTTTGAGGGTAAACCTAGTAAGGAATGTTAGGGAACAGTGTTGAGAAGGTCATGGAAACGTGCTAGCTTGTGTTGGTGCAATGTTTATACTGTATTCAGTGATGTTTCCAGGGAGTAAAGATTTGCTATATTGAAGCAAATATCTCTTTATACTAGAAACCCATTTATGTACTTTTTACAATCTTCTGGACTTGCATGAAGAAAATGTTCAATAAATCAAGTTGTGTGAATAATGTGGTTCACTGTAAAATTGTAGCACTACGTCTTAGCAGGAGATGTCACTGCTGTTATTTTTGCAGCATTTATTTTTTTGGATCAAGCTTGATTTTGTGATTTTTCCCCCCATGCAAATAAACATCTGTCCAATCAGATCACTGAATTTGGCAACAAGTGCGCCTAGGCTCATTGTGCAGCGCTACCGTCACAGCGGCCGCAAGCCGATAGCAAAACTGGACTCAAACGCAGAGAACCACAACAGAGATGGCAAGTACGTTTTACAGTGTTTATTTAAGAAAACAGAATAATTCGTAGCACAGTGTTACTAGCGCAGGGCATGGGTGGCATAGGGACGCAGCTGTAGGTCAATATGGGAAAACTGGGAATTAACAGGTGCGTCTAGAACGAAGCAGGTACGTCTGAGAAGAGAAGAGAATGGGGTAAGGAAGATGGTGAGGCAAAGGACACTCGGGGAAAGTGAGTATGACTGATGTTGCTTACTGGTAGCTGGGGAGCTTGGCTTTGAGCATCCAGGTCAGTAATAGCAAAGACTGGCTGACCTGAGTTCCACTGTGTCCAAAGTGGTGAGAGATGGTTAGAAGGCAGACAAGTGAGGTTCACGGTATTTTCCAGAATGGAGAGGTTGTCTGGGAAGAGCTGAAGCTGAAGGTAAGTATGAAGGATGGTCCAGGAGAACTGTGGCTCAGGAAAACAAGGTAAGTGGGAAAACCAAGCGCATGGAAACTTTGAGCTAATACCGACGTGAGCTCATTGACAAACTGGCAGCATGGATCTTAAATCCTCAACCTGGTTACCCAGAATCAGCTTCAGGTTTGCAGGACTGCACGTGTTAACCTCTTCGACATTTCAATGGCTGTGAACAAAGAGAAACTTGTAAATAACTCATGAAATAATAAAGTTACGTTGAAACCAAGCACACCATTGTTTTTCTTGTGACATTACCAATAAGTTTGATGTGTCATATGGCCCTCTTCCTATTGAAAAAACAAAAGTTGTATCCAAGATGGCCGACTTCTAAATGGCCACCATGGTCACCACCCATCTTGAGGAGTTTGCCCCCTCACATATACTAATGTGCCACAAACAGGACTTTAATATCACCAACTATTCCCATGTTATTACGGTGTATCCATAATAATACGGTATATATATATATATATATATATATATATATATATATATACACACACATATATACGTTACACATCAAATTCGCATAAGGAAGATTTGGAATCTTGCACCTGTGCCATATTGTCTTTAGAAAGCACTGGATACGAAAGAGTTTGGATAAAACTGTTAAGTATGAGTAACACAGACTATAGTCAATGTGGGCTAACATTGTTGTACATTTATTTTGGTGTGAACGCTATTCATGGGGCTAAATGATTTCATCAGGGTATACACGCATCACATATTTTAACCTGCAGCTTTTGTTATTGTTTTTCTCTAATCTTAAACTCAAATCTCACTACTGGTATTTTTTTTTTGGAAACCAAAGGAGTACATTGTTGAAATAAATTAAAGGAACCACTGAGCTGTTTTATTTAGTTCGTCATTTTACGCACAAAAGAACACAGTTTGCACCACTGGGCATGAATTGTATTTTTTATTATAGCTTTGATTTGGTTTTACATGAAGGTACAGACTGAATGTGCTGCAACTCTTTGCTGGTAGCCGGAGTGTTTTTGGCGTGGAATAAGTGTTTGTGTTGATTAATCCATGAGTGGTTTGAGCTTTTCTTTTCTTCAAGTGGGAGACTTCATGGGAGTTCTAATTACTCAAATATATTCAAAACAGGGACTGGTCAGGCAGACAGGTTGATTGACAGGTAGCTCAGGGCTGCTGTTGAATATTAATGCTTATTTGTCAGTAGCTCAGGATTGTGTGTAGGTGTTTGATTCCTAGTCTGCGTATGCATGTGTGAAATGTCGTTTCGTGTTTGTGTATGTCAACTGCTTTTTGTCTTTGTATGTTTATACTTGTTCCGTATAGGTAGCTGCTGTTTAACATACATGCCAGTCTTTTAGACTTGCTGTTGTTTAATATGCATATATTCTTTGTGCGTGAGTTTGTGTGGCACCATGTGGGTGTCTACACTGCACAGTACTCTGAAAATGTGTCAGCCTGTCAAAGCTCATTCCAAAATGTGTCACTTTCTTTCTGCCATACATATCAGTTACACCTTAGAAAGTATCACCTCAGACCTTTTTTGGTGTCAGCTTCTAACAAATCACGTATCTGTGGCCGTCTACATGGAGAGAAAGTTGCATTTAACTTACATTTGCGATCTGCCTGTTCTATAGGGTAATAACCCCAAATACCACCAGCTAGCAGCCAGTTGTGCTGATTGATAAAGACTTATTCAGACTGATTGCAAGAGTCTGTATTTAGACAGCAAATTAGACAGCAATTATTTGAAAACCTTCAACAATCTGTGATTGTAGTCTGTCCAAGTCAAACTGCAACTGCTTGCAGAAAGGTTGCCTCATATCAGGTGACTTGTGCAACTGTGCAACACCCTCAAGCGCTGAGCAACAATTTACTCAACACAAGTTTCAAAAGATTGCAGAATATAGAAGAAAATGCCATGCAGTCACCAAACAGTCACCAATTTATTTGTTTATTTTATTTTATTTTTTCGATTTTTTGTAAAATGGCACATTTGCAAATTCATTTGACAACAACAATAATTGTATTTACCATTACACGCTGCACCCAATATGGCACAAAAGACAAAATCTCCAATGCTTTCTAAAGAGAGAAATGAAGTTTCTTAAAATCTTCACTCTAAAGGGAATTTTTCAAATTTTTTTTATTACACTTCATTTTCTCTTCGCAAGATGTCATAAAGATAAATTGCCTTTCGTTTTTAATGGTCAATTCTGTGATTTATCGGTGATATAATCGCATTATATATTATATATTGTGTGTTGTATTGTTGAATAGTTTTATATTATGTAAAACTACATACAGTTGCACAAGTATTCGGCCCCCTTGAACTTTTCCACATTTTGTCACATTACAGCCACAAACGTGAATCAATTTTATTGGAATTCCAGGTGAAAGACCAACACAAAGTGGTGTACACGTGAGAAGTGGAACAAAAATCATACATGATTCCAAACATTTTTTACAAATAAATAACTGAAAAGTGGGGTGTGAGTAATTATTCAGCCCCCCTGAGTCAATACTTTGTAGAACCACCTTTTGCTGCAATTACAGCTGCCAGTCTTTTATGCCAGCGGTCCCCAACCTTTTTTGCGCCACGGACCGGTTTATGCCCGACAATATTTTCACGGACCGGCCTTTAAGGTGTCGCTTGGATAAATACAACAAAAAAAAAAACTAGTACCGGTACCGAAAAAAAGATTTATTCATAACACACGTGAAAAGACCCAGGAAAACCGAGTTAACGATAAAAACGATAACAAAATAACGCTGAAAACCAATAAAAACCCTGAAAACCATACATTTCACACCTGAGCCTCAACTCTCGCGGCCCGGTACCAAACGACTCACGGACCAGTACCGGTCCGAGGCCCGGGGGTTGGGGACCGCTGTTTTAGGGTATGTTTCTACCAGCTTTGCACATCTAGAGACTGAAATCTTTGCCCATTCTTCTTTGCAAAACAGCTCCAGCTCAGTCAGATTAGATGGACAGCGTTTGTGAACAGCAGTTTTCAGATCTTGCCACAGATTCTCGATTGGATTTAGATCTGGACTTTGACTGGGCCATTCTAACACATGGATATGTTTTGTTTTAAACCATTCCATTGTTGCCCTGGCTTTATGTTTAGGGTCGCTGTCCTGCTGGAAGGTGAACCTCCACCCCAGTCTCAAGTCTTTTGCAGACTCCAAGAGGTTTTCTTCTAAGATTGCCCTGTATTTGGCTCCATCCATCTTCCCATCAACTCTGACCAGCTTCCCTGTCCCTGCTGAAGTGAAGCACCCCCAGAGCATGATGCTGCCACCACCATATTTGACAGTGGGGATGGTGTGTTCAGAGTGATGTGCAGTGTTAGTTTTCCGCCACACATAGCGTTTTGCATTTTGGCCAAAAAGTTCCATTTTGGTCTCATCTGACCAGAGCACCTTCTTCCACATGTTTGCTGTGTCCCCCACATGGCTTGTGGCAAACTGCAAACGGGACTTCTTCTGGTTTTCTGTTAACAATGGCTTTCTTCTTGCCACTCTTCCATAAAGGCCAACTTTGTGCAGTGCACGACTAATAGTTGTCCTATGGACAGATTCCCCCACCTGAGCTGTAGATCTCTGCAGCTTGTCCAGAGTCACCGTGGGCCTCTTGGCTGCATTTCTGATCAGCGCTCTCCTTGTTCGGCCTGTGAGTTTAGGTGGACGGCCTTGTCTTGGTAGGTTTACAGTTGTGCCATACTCCTTCCATTTCTGAATGATCGATTGAACAGTGCTCCGTGGGATGTTCAAGGCTTGGGAAATCTTTTTGTAGCCTAAGCCTGCTTTAAATTTCTCAATAACTTTATCCCTGACCTGTCTGGTGTGTTCTTTGGACTTCATGGTGTTGTTGCTCCCAATATTCTCTTAGACAACCTCTGAGGCCGTCACAGGGCAGCTGTACTTGTACTGACATTAGATTACACACAGGTGCACTCTTTGCAGTTATTTATTTGTAAAAAATGTTTGGAATCATGTATGATTTTCGTTCCACTTCTCACGTGTACACCACTTTGTGTTGGTCTTTCACCTGGAATTCCAATAAAATTGATTCATGTTTGTGGCTGTAATGTGACAAAATGTGGGAAAGTTCAAGGGGGTCGAATACTTTTGCAAGCCACTGTACATACATGAGTTGAAAGACAACCTTATATTGAAATTGTCTCTGTTAACACAGTGTAGCAAGGTCTGGCTGGAGGACCGATTAAATTCCCCAATGGCAAGGTGTCTGTCCTCTTTCACAATTCACAATCCATGGTAATTGCTGCTTCGCTTACAATACATGTTGATTACTTAATTCACCCAAACTGCACTTGACAGAAAAACTCCCTTTTAACATGAAGAAACCTGCAGCGGAACCATGCTCAGTGAGGGGCAGATATCTGCTGCGACTGATTGGAGTGATATTTCCTAGAACAAATTAATAATTATTTTTTAAATTAAAATACTAAGCTCTTGTAACCAGAATTGGCTGAGCATTATGTTTTACAATGTGAATACTCTGAACAAATTTGATGAAAATGGATAGCTTAGTACAGTGGTGTCGAACTTTAGGCCGCTGTCCTGTAGGTTTTAGATCTCACTGTGTGTCAACACAACTGAATCAAATGATTAGTTCATTACCAGGCCTCTGGAGAACTTCAAGACATGTTGTTTTCCAACACAGCCATTTAAATCAGCTGTGTTGGATCATGGACACATCTAAAACCTGCAGGACACCGGCCCTCGAGGACTGGAGTTGGACACCCCTGGCTTAGTAGAACCAGCAGTGGAAGGCCGGTTGACTGGAATGTTGACTTCCTCATTGCTGTGCTTTATTGCAGTACTTAGGTATACATCTGGGTTTTGGATACTGTGTAATGCTGTGTGCCTTTTTTAATGTTAACAGGAAGGTTGCTGAGAGACCAGTTCTTTTATGTCATTGCAAGCATTACGTATCTGGTTTGCTGTGGTTGGAATCCTGTTTCAAACTCAAATTCTTCTTCTGTCTTAAATATCCAATGCTGTTTGCTGATCTTTTCTTGTATGAAACAGTGTTTGGTATCGGTCATAATCCATATTTCCAGGATAGAGTGCCTCATAACGTGCTCCATAGCTACCCGGCCCAGAGATCAATTATCAGTTACTTTAAATGAAATGCACACTTTTCCCCTAACACCTGGTGGTTATCAGGGGTAACTGATGCGTGAATAGAGCTTTACCAGCTGATTTCATAGCAACTGCAGGAACCTTGAGCAACCACTCGCAACCTGTTAAGGGGATACACATCTTTCCCTTGCAACCAGCCTGTGTGACTGAGGGCAATGAGCCACCACATGTAGCCGACAATGCCCGGCCACATGTGGTGAGAGTATGCAGGCAGTTCCTGGAGGATAAAGGAATTGATGCTATTGACTGCCCCTACTTTTACCTATCCTAAGTTCAATAGAGCACTTCTAGGACATTATGTTTCAATCCACCTGATGCCACCAGGTTCAGCCTCAGATAGTCCAGGAACTTAGTGATGCCCTGGTCCAGATCTGAGAGGAGATCCCCCAGGACACAATTTGTCATTGTCAGACATGCATACAAGCACGTGGGGCCATACAAACTCAAAAGTACCTTTTTGAGTTGCTGCAATGAAATTTTGTCAAAATGCACTAGCCAGCCGCATTTTTTTTTTCATTTAGATTTTTGGGGTGTCTTTGAATTTAGCATTGTGTGGGGTGATAATTTTTATTCCCATCAAACAATATGGCATCCTTTTCATTTTGTGTTATGAGAACTAAAGTATGTAGTGAAAAGTCTATATTTACAAGTTGCTTCTAAATGGCGGATGTCCTGGATTTCAGATTTTGTATCAGTATCTCTGCAGGTTTGCTCTGCGGACTGGTTCACAGTTATATAAACACCCAGCCTACACACAGTGCTGCTAACATCTTTACTCCTTTAAAGTAAAAAAAACAAAACATTAGTAACACTGTGAGTCACATTCCTACTTCAGTCCCTGCGATCAGAGAGTAACACAGACATTTCATTCGTGGCTTTTTGCATAAAATAAAAACAAACAAACAACTCTACATAGCGCTTACTGGTTACTCATAATTGCTGAAAACGCTGTAACATCTGCACCTGGACGGGTGAATAGTGAACTTTCCCTTTACAGACATCGACTATTGCAAATAGATATAAGTTTAAAGCAGTGTTGCTCCTTCAGCTTGTAGAAGCCATAGGTGCTCAGCTATAAAGTCACCCTTTAACTATTGCTTCTCTTAAGTTGTTGATTAGTTATATTTTAAAATTGTACCCATTACTTTTGAAGAACTCCTTGGTTTAGGTCCATGGTGCACATCATAGGCTCAGATCCAGGTTGGATCCAGTTCAGGTCCCAATTCAAAACTGTTAATATGCTTTCAGAATTAGGCTCCTTAAAGATCTGGATCTATAACTGGCAGACTAGCTTACAAACACTGAGGCAGCACTGAGAATTAAGACTCAGATTTTTAAAAATCTAATAGTTATCAGGGTGGATATCTGTTCACCTAGTGGAATTAAGTGTAAAAGTAGTTCAACAAACAATGTTTATAGCAAACTTACGCAGAGCTGTTAAGTTAGATTTGTTAGTTTATTGAAAACGAAACCAGGGTGTAGAGAAATTTATGGGAAAACAACTTGTCTTCTTTAATCTGAGAATAAAACAATTTCATATTAAACACAGGAACTAAGAAACCGAAATAGTACAGTGACGGAGATAAGGTGGGTTGTATGTACCAGTCATGGTGGGCAGTCTTAGAGTTTTCTTAGTTTTGAATTGGGTCAAATTGTTCTTTAAAGTTAAAGTCGGTTTTTCTACATTTGCATTATTTGTTAACAAACTGGTTTACTCATCATAATCCATATTTGATAATGTTCTGTCTCTGGAGGTCAGTGTCTATTTTGGCAGATAGAGTGAAAAACCTCTGTTCTGTAAATACGTGACTGGTGATGTCTACTCTGGATTGAATTTGAGCTGAAAATATATTAATGGAGATGTTGCCACTTGACATCTTGGTAAACTTAATGACTTTATTATTACTGTCAGCCCCAAGTTTTATATTTTCTTTGGCTAAAGCATAATGTTCATTTTATTATGATTGACATTAGAGTCTAAAGGTATGATAAAGTTTGGTAAACGACTCTTGGCCCGTCAGCTTTTCAAACAAAACGATAGCAGAGATGAAACGTTGCCTGGTGACACTGCAGTCGCTATGAACTCGTCCTTTATCTGGAGTCTGTGGGCTAGGATAAACACAGAAGGACTTGTAAAGTCTTTGATACGTGCAAAGGTGAGTGTTACACTTTTAATTGTCGGTCAGACTCGACATTGAATGTCAGTCAGTGATGGACAGCACCAGATTGTTATCATTGGTGATTGATAGCTGTTCTTAACAGTGGACATATTGAGCCTGTCAGATAGTGACATGGACATATTGAGTTGTTTTTTGAGCCAGTCAGATGTGCGGTGTTGCGTGGATCTGTTTGTATTGCAGTGTGAGTTCCTGTATCCCAGCCCTGTTGCTAAAAAGTATTCATGTTCTAGTTTTTGACCTTTGGTCCTAACCATATAGTGTTTTGGTGGTGGGGAATCTGGGGAAAACTGAACTGTAAGAAGGGTTTTAAAGCAAAACACTGCACAGATGGCTGTGAGTTTATCTAACAACTGGAAAGTTAATGTAGCAATTCTTTTTTTTTTTAAATCTTGTGCAGTCCTTTTCTTTGGGTTCTTCTATAGCTCAGCTGGCCATCTGCTAATTGGAATGTTGGTGGTTCAATCCCTTGATTCTCCATTCTGCATGCCAGAATATACTTGGGCAAGATACTAAACCCCAAGTTGGTGTTGGGGTGTGAATGCGTGTGAATATTAGATAGAAAGCACTTAGGTGAAAAAGTGCTTATGTGAATGTGTGTGAAAGCACCTTGAGTGCTCAAGTAAAGTAGAAGAGCACTATATGAGAACCAGTCCGTTTACAATTTACCGTGACAACGTAACCAGTAGTAATACAGCTTTCATGTCCCAAAATAATCCACCAGGAATATGCACGAACACGTGATTCCTGCTAGATGCTAGCTCTATTTGGGCTTATAGAAAAACTGAACGGGTTATGCCCCATATGTCAATACTACTCTGATGGCTTTGGTTTTAGTTTTGAGTGATCTAAAAACCTCTACCCACATTTCGGACAGGAAGTGATGGTATCTTTGTAACAAAACACTCAAATATCATTGTGCTTATTTGCAGCCACTGACAATGAATTAAATCAGTTATTAGTTACAAGCTGCTATATTTTGCTAGAACAACTCAGCACTGGAAGAAGCTTCTGTGTGCATAAACAGTTCTGCATTCCATAACCTCACTGTTTGCTTCCAGAGGCTGCCCTTGAGTAACTATTCTTTCCAGGCATAAATGCCCTTTAATGCAGTCAAAATGAGGCGTAGGAGCTAGTAAGTGGTTTCCATTTGTAAAGTAAACTAACTCCAACTCACAATATCCCATGTAATATGGATGAAATGCATTAAGAATGAGGGGAAGAATACTGTTAGTGAATGGGTCAGTTGCTCAAGGCTTCAAACCCCAAAACACAGTTTCTGTGTCTACAGTTTAACTGCAAAGCAGAGATCAGTATGCAAATTAAAAGTTAGTTATGCAACATTAAGTAGAGTGACCAAATATTTATGCATTATTTGCTCTTGTAATTAGCTTATATTCATTTATGCCCCGTGGATGCGACTGCCTACACACATGCCAGCCTGTGATTTGTGGCTCTCAGACGAATTCACTAATCAGCTTTGACCTACTCAGAAAATATTAGGCTCTATTAGGAGCCTTGATTTTGTGTGTGTTACTTAGGTATATGCTTTAACTTATGAAACCACTGGCCCTCTTGTATTTTGCAGCTTTCTTTCCTTAAAAATCGGTTTCCTTGCTGTCTGATGTGGCAGTCTGCCCACAGTTGTTAGTTGTGATTGAGAGTCAGGAGATGCCACCTCAGTGAAAAGGGCTTTTTCATCCAGGTGGAAAGCAATCATAACTTCAATTTTTCAGCAGCTAAAAGTGGAGCAGCAGATCACACAATTCAGCAGTCAGTTCCTTTCTTGTTTCACTTGTGACTCAAAAGATTCCCCTTTAGGTCTCTGACTGTGATTCTGATGGGGTTTTTTTTCACTTTTGGTCAAACTAACCTGTTCAATTTTTTCATTTTTCTTAGAGTGGTCCTGGCTGCTGAAAGCAAAAAGCTAGGTTGTCCTTTGTGCCTCCTGCTCATGTGTTGGCTCTTAAACATTCACACACATCCATCCATCAAAATGGAAATAGAAAGGTCAACAGATTTACAGTACATGCTACAACCTGTGGGTTTGCAGAACCCTTAGTAAAAGTTTCTGTTTCTATGCTGAAGGGCAGGCTTGCAGAAATATTCAGTAAAATTTTTGCATCATACTCATATTTTTTTGACATAGTTCTTTGTGTGGTTGTTGTTGTTTTTGTTAATGTCCTTTTGCAAATATCGATTATACAGTAAAAAAGTGAGACATTTCCTTTTAAAAAGTCTTAATTATTTTTGACAAGTCTTTGATTTTAGACTAGGGGATTGAAATAAGATCTGCTGTTTATCAGCTGTAGATAGCTAACTAGTTAACAACCTACAGTTTAGCTACCCACAAGTACATAACTAGGCAACACGAGGTGGTTAGAAATTCAGTTTATGATAAGCGAGCTATTCAGTTAGCTGCTAGTGGCTGGCTAGCTAGCTTACTACATAGGCTAGCTAGTTTGGAATTGGACAAAGACTCATAAAACATGTATAGGTTCACCTCTTCGTGTTTTAAAACTTTAATAGAAAAAATATCTGTGCAATGATAAACATGAACAGCTGTGGTTAAGAACTGTATATCATGTACTGTATCTTTACATTGTGTATCCTTTTTTTTTATAATACTGCATTGTTTTCCTTCTGTTGACTGTTTAATGTTGAGTTTTTGGAAAATGAACTTGAGGGGCTCTGACTATGAAAGAGAAGACACTTATTTATCATTCATAACTCAGCAAAACCCTAATTCACATACTAATCTATCATCTATAATCTAAATTGAAATTTAATACAATTGATCGTACCATATTTCGTAAGACTTTAAACTAAATAGATATATGGTTATTTTTAAAAATGCAGGTTTCACCATGGACTCACTGCTGGAGACTACTACATACAATACATACTATACAATCATTGAACATATTTTTGTAGAAGGTCTAGAAGGTCTGTAGAAATTTTTATCTGTTTACAGCCACTGGTATACAGCTTCCAGCTGATTCTTTAAGTGTTAGTAAGCCTGCTTTCTGCAGTAAATTGGCATCTTTCTGTGGGTAACCATGACTTGACCTGCAGTTTCTGAGAAGGTGCTATTTTTATTATGAAATGTGATAAGGTACAGATGAATCAATCAAAAATAAATATGCAAAATATGAAAGCTTAATGTTGTTGCACTTTTGCAGGGACACATTTGCTCTAAGAATAGGCACCTTTGTACACTGAAATATAGAATGACTAAGTTATAGAAGAGACAGAGAAGAGTTTGTGAAAGACCTCACACAACAATGTATTGACTAAGCTTTTTCAAGAAATGTACAACTGCACTGTTTTGTAGATTGTTTTTTGTAGAAGGTCCAGACGTTGCTTCTTCCAGTGTTTCAGCAGTGTACATTAAGCTTTCGCAAGAGCCAAAATAATTCTTTTCTCAAGAAGACAGTTAGAATCCCAGAGTTCGGCATTGAGCCAAAAATAGATAGTTTGCAAAGATTTGAAACTTCTTGTTCAGACATATTGATTGTCTTACATCACTCCATAAGTGCCAGACCTAAGGAATATAAAATTAGAACGGAGGCTTTGGTTTTATTCACATCTCCAGCAAGGTTTTAGATTGGATGTATTTAGAAATCTGGAGTATCTGAA
Source organism: Perissodus microlepis (assembly GCF_051167445.1). Lineage (NCBI taxonomy): Eukaryota > Metazoa > Chordata > Actinopteri > Cichliformes > Cichlidae > Perissodus > Perissodus microlepis. The sequence continues at coordinate 23,584,216 of NC_140468.1, read as the reverse complement.
GCATCTTCGTCATATTTTCATTTGAGCAAAACTGCCACTTATTTCCTGGTACATATCAGTAGTGTTATTTAAAGACGAACTTTAGTAGGCAGGATATGTTTCTACAGGCATGTCTGGTTTCCTATATTGACCTTGAGCAAGCCAATAAACATCATTAATTCAGCCCATTTTTGCTCTTGAGTTTATTTCCCTTGTGACAACTCTACGAACTAGAAAGAACTCAAAGTTTTTATACCCATAATCTTTCCTTTCAGAAAGCACTTGTTTTTGTTGGATTTTTGTTTTTGCTACAAAGTGGACGGTGATGTGTCAAAGATCATATTTGCATTGGGGTGGCAAGACATTATAAAAATGCAGAGCAAAACAGGTTTTTAAGGGGTTTGAACCAAGTGGAAATTGGCTTCCCTGATGTATTTTTTTTTTACCTGTATCTGCTTGAAAGAGTGGAAACAGTTGCTGAGATTCCTGTTTTGTCCCAACCAAAGAGGTGTGTGCATTGCCAGTATTATCGCACTCCCTGCATTGATGGAAAAGTTCCCTGTTTACACTAAAAGAACTGCAGAACATAATGCAGGAGTGGCTGCCATCACTGACCATTAACACTTTCCGCATAACGTGACATGGCAGAAGTACTGAGATGCCTTTGTATTTGTGTTTGCGTATGTGCTTTGACAGTCGTCATGCGGGTAAATGATGCAACTCCCTGAAACAAAAGGCTTCATCATAACAAAAGGTGTACACGCATAGAGCTATAGATAGTACAGTGTGCTGGCAATATCACAGTGATAAAAGAGAGCCTTACGGCAGAGGCCAAGCCCTTATTACAACAACTGTGGTCACAGTAAGCCGACTGTAATACATCAGCCTCTGCATGCATAGCTTGTCTTACTTTCTAAGCTCTTCTTCTGGGAATCAAACAAATTCCTTCAGCAGTACCTGAAAGCATCATTTAGTCTCACTCTGATGCCTCTGTATTCTTTTTTTATGCGCTTGCAGCAAAAGTTCTTATCACTGTTTGACTTTTTTCCCCTTTCTCTTGTTACCTGGCTTTCTGGCTTTCCGTCTACAGCTGTGTTTTAGCATTTATCATTTTTCTCTTTTGTCTTTCAGAATAAAGTTATGACCATTGATGCTGTGAAGGTCAAACTGCAGGTAAGAACCCAAATCCACAATATCTGTCTTTAAAACGATTAAATCTTCTTTTTCTTCCCCCATTCCTGTCCAAACGTACATGTGGGTTATTTTTTTTAATAATAAATCTCCAGCAACTATTATCCATGGTGTAAAATACGTCTCCCATACATCTTCATTTCCTGCTGTGGGAGGGGCAAAAAGTGCAAATGATGACTTAATGGGGCCTTAGTTCATCTCTATCAGTCAATTAGCCTGCCGCTCTGCCTGACTGAAGACACAAGAGGGAATTGCAGACTTTCCATCAGATTATCAAGCCTGGAAGTTATCAACAAAAGACACAGACAGGCAGAGAGACCAATGACTCTTGGCCGTTCCAAAACCGCATTAGCTACTGTCTGATGGTTTTTTGCACCTCAATTACACAATGCTAATGCTCTCTCTCTTTATCTTTCTCATCTTTAATTAAACCAATGTCATCCATCTGTCTGTCTGTCAGATGGCATATTTCAGGTGATACGTCATGAATTAGTTTAATGAAACTTGACGTATCTTTAGACTAATGACATTATAGCATAAGTGGAAATGTGACTGCTGAGTTTAAGCTGCACTATTACCAAAATGTTTATGGCAGTAAAAAAAAATCAAGTAATTCAGTCAAATCTTTAAAACTTTTCAAAAATCCTGTAATATTGTTTTATGGTTGAGTCACACACGGGTAAAAACAGGATGACAGCCTCCATGAAACTAAGAAAAGTTGCTGGTTATCCATTAACTGCTCTGAATGTTTTTGCATTGGTAGCTTGGTAGTTGCACCAACTGGTCGCCCACAGGTTTAACGTGTAAGACCACAAACCTCAGGAAAAGTGTTTTTGATTGTAAGATGATTGCACAGGTTGCCTAACTGGGACTGACTGCAATCGCTCTCAGACAGACTTACAAAGATTTGCAACTAATGTTTGATTTATAAATGCGGACAGATTGCCAGCATGTTGCAATTAGTCTGAGTCAGTCTGTGCTGATAAGCAACAACTGTACAACTTTCAATCTCATTTAATATTAACATTGGGTCTTGTAGGTACAAGAACTCAATAATTATCCTTACACGTGTATAGCAGAAAGCAGTAAAAAATCCACTTCTGATTCGCTGTAGACTACTTTCATTATAACGCACTCACCTATGATAAAACTTCCTTATCTGCACTAGGATGTTTTATCATAGGAGTCATTTTAGCATATTTGGTTCTACTTTGGCTCATGTTCTTGATTTGACATGTCTCCGATGATGACTGGATCACCTGTAGAGACATATCTAAAATGTTTGATCTGTTTTAGTTGGTTTTTCTCATTAGTTAAAATTGACTGAATGGAGTAAATGGAATTGAAAAGATTAAAATGAAGGGAGAGGAAAATTAAAGAAGTATAAATGTGAGAGCAAAACCAATTAATCACATGCTGGAGATTCATTCAAGAAAGTGCAAGCTGTTTTGGTGAGTGATAACACAAGTTACAACAGCAGGTACCAGAAAAGGAGAAATATGGGATAACATTAAAGAGTGAAGGCCGTTAATGATTTCTTCAGTACAAGGAAAGAATGGTAATGTTCAGAGGAGTTAAATTTGATAAACAGCATCCTCTATAAAACTAGAGTCAGTGGACTGTGACCATGTTACGTTCAGTAGAAACCTGAATATACAGGGCATCTGCATCTTTACTTGTTCCACATTCTGTTTTGTTACAGCCTTATTCCAAAATAGATTACATTCATTTTAAATTCTTACAAATGTATTAAAAATAAAAAGCAAAAATGTAATGTGTATATAAGATCCTGTTTCCACTGATCGTGTGTCGGATGTCTCTTCAACTCAAAAATTAAATATGCAAGAAGTTCAACCAAACGTTTTTCACTTCGTCTTTATGAGGTGTTTGTAGAATTTTTGTAGTGCAAAATGAATTTAATATATTAACAAAAGGCTGGAGCTAGAGCTTAGAAAGGACTGGATTTCCTGTGAAACTTTGATTAGGCTACTCTAAAACCTTCATTTTATTTGTCTGAGCCATTTAGACTTGCTGGTGTGTTTTGGGTAATTGTTCTGCTGCATAACCCAAATGTGTTTGAGCTTAAGGACACAAATGAATGGCCAGACATTCTCATGGAAGATATTCTGCAAACTTTCCAAAACTTTTGTCTCATCAGTTCACAGAATATTTTCACATCTTGGGAATCATGAAGATTTTTTTTGTCAAATGCGAGAAGAGAATTTGTTCTTTTTGGTCATTCATATTTGTGTCCTTCTCTTCCACATCTCTTCCACAGATGCTATTTTTTCCTAGTCTGTTTTTTATTGTTTTACGACAGCGAGACCTGGAGGGGCGTGATTGGGAGGAACGGCCTCCCTGATCTGAACCTGAGCGGTGTTTTGTTATTGGACTTCTGTGCAAATCACAATTTGGCCATAACGAACACCTTGTTCGAACATAAGAGTGTCCATAAGTGCACGTGGCACCAGGATGCCCTAGGCCGCAGGTCGATGATCGATTTTGTAATCGTATCACCAGACCTGCGACCATATGTTCTGGACACTTGGGTAAAGAGAGGGGCTGAGCTGTCAACTGATCACCACCTGGTGGTGAGTTGGATCATGTGGCGGGGGAGGACGCTGGACAGACCTGGTGCACCTAAATGCGTAGTGAGGGTGTGCTGGGAATGCCTAGCGGAGGCCCCAGTTCGTGAGATCTTCAACGCACACCTCCGGCAGAGTCTCAACAGCATTCCGAGGGAGACTGGGGACATTGAGTCCGAATGGACCATGTTCAGCATCTCCATTGCCGAAGCTGCTGCATTGAGCTGTGGCCGCAAGGCGGTTGGTGCCTGTCGTGGTGGTAATCCCCGAACCAAATGGTGGACACCAGAGGTAAAGGGAGCCACCAGGCTGAAGAGGGAGTCCTATCGGGCTTGGTTAGCCTGTGGGACTTCGGAGGCAGCTGATAGGTACCGACAGGCCAAGCGGAATGCGGCTCGGGCAGTGGCTGAAGAGATTCTGGCAAACCGTCAGGCGTCTCAGGAGGGGAAAGCGGTGCTCTACCTGCACTGTGTATACTGCTGGCGGAGCGCTGCTGACTTCGACTGAGAAAATTGTCGGGCGGTGGAAGGAATACTTCGAGGACCTCCTTAATCCCACTGACACGTCTTCTGAAGAGGAAGCAGACTCTGGGGATGAGGGTGATGACCCGACCTCTGGGGCGAGGTCACTGAGGCAGTTAAACAACTCCTTGGTGGCAGAGCCCCTGGTGTGGATGAGGTCCGCCCCGAGTTCCTGAAGGCTCTGGACGTTGTAGGGCTGTCCTGGTTGACACGCCTCTACAATGTTGCGTGGAGATCAGGGGCAGTATCCCTGGACTGGCAGACCGGGCTGGTGGTCCCCATCTTTAAGAAGGGGGACCGGAGGGTGTGTTCCAACTACAGGGGGATCACACTCCTCAGCCTCCCTGGGAAAGTCTATGCCAGGGTGCTGGAAAGGAGAGTTCGTCCGCTAGTCGAACCTCAGATACAGGAGGAACAATGCGGTTTTTGTCCTGGTCGCGGAACATTGGACCAGCTCTTTATCCTCTCAAGGATACTTGAGGGCGCATGGGAGTTTGCCCAACCAGTCTACATGTGTTTTGTGGACTTGGAGAAGGCATTCGACCGTGTCCCTCGGGGTGTCCTGTGTGAGGTGCTACGGGAGTATGGGGTGTCTGGCCCATTGCTACGGGCCATTCGATCCCTATACAACCGTTGCAAGAGCTTGGTTTGCATTGCCGGCAATAAGTCGGACTCGTTCCTGGTGGGTGATGGGCTCCGCCAGGGCTGCCCTTTGTCACCGATTCTGTTCATAATTTTAATGGACAGGATTTCTAGGCGCAGCCAAGTGGCGGAGGGCTTTCACTTCGGTAGCCTCAGAATCTCATCTCTGCTTTTCACGGATGATGTGGTTCTGTTGGCTTCATCAGGTGAAGGCCTCCAGCTCGCACTGGAACGGTTCGCGGCCGAGTGTGAAGCAGCGGGAATGAGGATCAGCACCTCCAAATCTCAGGCCATGGTTCTCAGCCGGAAAAGGGTGGAGTGCCCGCTCCGGGTCTGCCCCAAGTGGAGGAGTTCAAGTATCTCGGGGTCTTGTTCGCGAGTGATGGGAGAAGGGAGCCGGAGATCGACAGACGGATTGGTGCTGCGGCCGCAGTGATGCGGACGCTGCACCGGTCTGTCGTGGTGAAGAGGGAGCTGAGTGTAAAATCGAAGCTCTCAATTTACCGGTCAAACCGCTCCCTACCCTATCTATCTATTTATATATATATATATATACATATATATATATATATATATATATATATATATATATATATATACACACACACACATGCTTGTAATCACTTAATTAGCCTTTTGGCTTTGTGTTCTACAAATTCCAACCTCCACACTCAATGCAGAATTTGTTTTAACATAAAGATGCTGTTTTAAATTTAGTTCCTAAACTGCTAAGCTATTAATCTATTTATTTAGTTGTTCACTATGCCAACCGATGTTCTGTTCATCCTGCTCTTCCTTCCTCCCTTCTCTCTCAGATATGGGACACTGCTGGTCAGGAGCGTTTTCGGAGTGTCACTCACGCTTACTATCGTGATGCTCACGGTAGGCTTCCTCCGTTTGTGTTTGTGAGAACCTCTTTGGTTGTGACTGACATGCCTTCTCTCCACTCTCTATTTTCTCCTGACACAGCCAGACTGTTCTGACAGACATTTCATTGCCTTTGTTTTCTTCAAATGTGTGACTGGCACCAGCAGGCACGCTGCTCCCTGTTGTTCCCTCATACCGGTTGGGATTGCAAAAATATGCATGTTGCTTTGATAGGCCGTGGTGTGTGTAGGCGTGCATGCGTGTATGTGTGTGTGGGTATGTGCATTTCCACCTGTATTTCTCACGTTGCCAGGACATGAACTTCCTTACTTCTTGGTACAAAAAGCAAGCCATTTTAACACAATTAATACACTTTGCCACAGAGTCTTGGTTCTGCAAGTATTGGCTGAGTATTGGTAAGTGATGGAATCACCATACTCTGTGTTTGTGCATGTGTGTGTGTGTGGGCACAAGCATTTGCCAGAGGCTCAATGCTGTGTGCAGGTTCTCTTAAGCGAGAGGCTAACCACTGGGTGGGAAAATGAGCCTGCCTCTCACACAGTGGGGAATCGGAGAGGGGGGGGGGATTGGGGAGCTCTGAGCTATTCCCACATGTGCTTGTGAGGGTGTATGTGTGTGTAGTAGTTATATCTCGAACAGCCCCGCTGAGTACTGATAACAGTTTGCCTCAGGCCAACCTGAATGAGCAGGTGTAGTCGAACACACACACACACACACTTGCTGGCATTATCTGAAACGCGAAATCTGCTCAGCAGCATATAAAATAGCATCATGATGGGACGTGGCTGAAAACGTGTACCCGATTGTGTCCGTTATGTATGGGTGTGCGCTTGGCTTTTATGAGGTTTGCATGTGTTATACATAAGTACGTGTGTCTGTGTATGATGGCCAGTTGCCCAGCATCATTCTGATCTGTCAGTGCAACAGTTTAGCCTCACTGATCTTTAACAAGGCACCAAGGGAACCTCAAACCAGCTCCTCTGAGTTGTCCGTCTGTTGCTGACTTTTAAATAAAGCTCATTCGCTCTGACAGACAGGACCAGGGGAGGGAATCCAGCCCAAATGCAGCCGTCACGAAAGCTGTCTACTACTGTGAACTAATGGACAGTTTTTCGTGACTCAGACTTTGAAATGTAGAGATCCCACAGTCAGGGGTCTCGTTTCCATTTCTGAGCACCGCCAGGTAAAAGTGAGGAAGTCCAAAGTGTGGAAATAGTAAACAGATTTAAGTCAGTAGTTTAAAATCTGCAATTTTAATTACAGTTAAAGTCTCACAGTCCTGTCAAGGAAGATAAAGTTTCACTGCTTATACTTCTTTATTATTTTCTTTTATCTCTACATGGATGATTAGCTGAGTGCATATGCTCTCTGTCAAACTCATTACTAGTTACTGATTCGATGTCTTTGGAGCTCTTCACTATAGCCCGTGCTCTCTGTCACTGATCTGCTCCACCGCCATCTGCTGTATTGTGCACATAAGGTACTATGCTGAAAAGCGTCTACATGAAAATGTCACGGCTTGCCAGATCAGACAACAGACTTCACACTGCTGGTTGTGTCGCTACACAACACACAATGAGTCATAACTCATCTCCCCTCCTGCTTGCATTTGTTGGTGACTGACACATAACCAACCTTGTGATACTTTACAAGGCATACTTGGTATAATAAGATAACAATGAAAACTTGACTGCAAAGATGGAAACCAGTCATACAAAGCAGGCAGTTGCACTTTATATTTGTATTTAATAGTGCTGTCAATAAATTAAAAACAAAACAAAACTAATTAATCTCACAGTTGTCTGTAATTAATCGCGATTAATCGCAATTACTTGATCCTGATTACTTGATTTTAACTGCATGCGCTAACTGCGTTAACTGCATTTAAAGTTTTAATTGCAATGCGGATTAATTTGCGTTAACTCGTTTTTGGTTTAATTTAAGCAATAACTCACAGTTGGGAGAAGTCCCCCTTTGCTAATGACTTTGCCTAAATGCTATTTGGACTCATTGTTTGTGAGGACCTTTAGAAGAAGCAGCGAAAAGTTTTGTACATTTTTTGGGAGACAGTTTAAAGTTTTTTAGTTTTTAAATGTGACCAATGACTTGCCCAAGACAGCTCAGTAGTTGTTGGAGGGGAATGAAGCATGTCTCAGAGTACTACTATGCCCTCTAGACAACTATTGATGTTTGTCTTATTTAATTCTGGCCCCACTCTCACTTTTTATTGTGTCCATGAACAGACAGCAAAGAAATTCAGACAATCAGTACAAATGAGCTGGTGGTTGGAGTGAGCCCAGTGCAATCTGCCAGGCCCATCTGGTGTAGAGGGTGACGTGAAGGTCCAGCTGGGTCCACAAAACCAGCCGCAGACTCTTTTTTTCACCCCCTCTCCCCCAGTGGAACTGACAGTTTGTCATTTCCGCAGCATGGAGCGAAACCACAGGGTACTAAAAAAGAAAAAAAAAGAAGAAAGGCAGACTTGGTGGTTGAGACAAGAAACAAGAGGAGGAAGGCAAGGAAAGGGAGGTATTGAGACATAAAATACTACCAGGGTGGTGTGGGGGGGCTGATGCAAGCATGACAGGGTGATATATTGAAAGATGCTTGGAAAGACAAATTAATTTCTCAAATCAAGAATGGAAACCAAGATGTCTAGAGGAGCAAAGCGGTCAGAACCATTTAACACTGCAAACAACCAGCTTTCATCACAAAAGGCAGCTGACAAAAATCAATTAACGTCAAAGCGGAAAGCAGTGTGAATAAAAGACTATAATGAAACACTGTAGCACTTTCCTCAGAAGATTTCCTGCATGGCAAAACGCCTCATTGCATCTGAACACAGGCGCAAAAAAAATTTATACAGTAGAATAAAAGAAGAGTGGAGCTCACGATTTTGAAGTGACTGGTTTCATTTTAGCCACTTAGCATGCTGTTACTGAATGCAACTGCCATCTTTAGCGAACACAACTAAAACACAACACCATCACTACCTTTAACTGGGTGTACTCAGTCACTTTGTAACAAAATGCCACGTCAGCAAATGGGAGACCTTTCAGCCCGAAATGAAACTCTTCCAAAGTCTTTCCCATTTTTATATCTCACATATAGAAGTAACACGATGAACTCAGTGAAACGGAATAATTGAGTTAATAGATTTAGAGGAACAGGTAATGGCTGCATTGGAGATGATGCCTCCAATGGGTGCTTTATGATTGAAAGGGTTGTTCAGGCGGTATTGTTCTGAATGAGGTGCTTTGGCTGCTTCATTTCCTTATAATGGCCTTCATTGCTTTTGCTACCCATGGTGTAAGGAAGCGGGGTTATGGCACGTCTCAGTGAAATGCTCCACTCCATCATTAATGCTGCTATTTAAATAGGTTTCTGTCTAAAATGCAATAATCTTTTCAGTCTTTCAGTGTCATCCAAGGTCTTAAATCCAATGTCACAAGTCTTGAAAATGATTAAATCATTACCATTAACATTACTATTGTCCTCTAAGTTGCATAAACGTCAGTCTTGTGTGTTTTTGGAGACAATGTGAATTGATTTTTGTGTTAACAGAAGTATAAAACAAAACCAACATGCATCGTAATATGACATAAAAAAGATAACACTATGGAAGTAAATGTAGATGGTGTTAACGTTGGGGTCCGTTGATGTTACTACTTATAATACAAAGAAGTGGAGGTACAACCAGTTTTTTTTTTAACTGAAAAAGTAAGGCATTCAAAGTCAGTTGCACTTTGTAGAAGTTTGAGTACGCTTAATAACCCAAGTATTTAAGTTGGACAGGAAGTCAACAAACATAAAACAACTGAAACCAGTGACCAGCAAAGACCTGCTATCACTCAGTATTGCTGTGTGGAACATCACCCAGCACAATCCACTGAACAAAATCATTCAAAAAGCTCATAGGCATTTCACTTATATTGAAAAAGAGAAAATCAATGCTAGAACATTCTAAGTGGCACAAAACCTTATGGGCCACTGTCACCCCTCATCATTACAGTTACTCAAATTGTTTTATTAAAGTCTCTGTTGACTGAGCTCAATCAATAAGTAAATTGCTTTTATTATATTTATCAACCCAATGTCCATATCACGTGTGCCAGTTTTGTTTTGTTTTTTCCCTGATATGACTGTAAATACTAATGTTTGGGAACTCAAATTCCCCTCTCCCTTTTCTATATATTTTCAACAGTTTAACAGATTATTCTCGAATTCTGATGCCCCAAAAGGCTGTTGGTATTTCTAGCAGAAGTCTTCTTTGAGATGAACTAATTATTCTTTAAAGGGATGCTGTGATAATTAATTGAATGGAGTCATAAAAGTGACAGGCAAATCGCTGTTTAATGCATAAGTGTCTCAGTTAATTGGTCTATTTTAGAGGGTTTTGAGACTTAATTCCCAAGTGGGATGCAAAAAGGAGAGGCGTGATGTGCACATACTGCAGGAGGTGGAAAAACCAATGTCTGGCTTGCTTGTCAACATCATGACTGGTACTCATGGAGAAAATTAAGCTCCTAATATCCACTAGGTCATTGGCAAGACATTTTGTGTTCGGGGTTTAATAATTTACTTTTAAAGTAAATTTTCTCTAGTTATGACCCACGAAATGAAAATATTTGAACAGAAAAAATGTAACGTCAAAATGTATTTGCCTTTCAAATGTAATATCTTTTGTTTTTTTTTGAAAATCAGCCTTTTTTAGCACGTGGCTATAACACAACGCAATCCTAAGCGTAGATGGGTCACTAGATCACAGCAGCAAATCTACAGCAGAATGACTGAGAAGAAAAGAATGAAGGTGCTGCAATTAGAGACCTGAATCCCAGTAGTTCAATTCCTTGAACTGTTAGTCTGCTAGCTTAATGATTCTACTTATCAGTACCACTGCCACTAGCACTACAATCAGCTGATTTCAGTTCATGTGCCGGAGGAGGTAAATAGTGGTGCAGTCTGCAGCTTGGCTATGGACATTTTTATAGCACAAAAGTGTGATGGTAGAGTACAAACTCCATCCAGGATAGAAACAACTGCATCATACTGCTAACACAACTTTGGCTCTTTGCAAGCACCTGCACAGATAGCATGCTAGCGTTAGCCAAGAAGCCAGAGTGATGTTAGCTAAGTGAATGCTGACTACAACCCAGTAGGCAGATCCTGAACTTCAACCAATAACAAATGACTGAGCAGTTAGGCCGCAATCTGCATTTCTGCCTGTCCATGTTTCTAAAGTAGAATCACTGTGGGGATAGCTTTAAAGTCTCTTTGTGCTGGTTTTTATATCTGTGCTGTGTGCTGTGCTTTATGTTCATACCTAAATACTAAGAGAAAAATCATATGTGTGTCCTCATTAGCATAGGGCAGAGCATTTGGCTCTTCAGCTGCTAAATAGCTGCATGTGGCTCCTGAGTTACTGGTTAGAATTAGGGTTAACCGTAACCCTATTTAATTCTGTTAATATGAATACAATAATTATTAGTCTGTTCTCTCACAATTACATCAGCCCATCTGTCATTTTCTCTTTTTGCTTGAAGGAAGTAAAATGACTCTTGATGTTAAAGGTTGCCGACGTCCGAGTTAGGGATTTGTGTTGGTGTGTGGGATTGTGGCCTCAGATTTATATTTTTAAATGGTAATTATGAGACAATGTGTTTCAGATTATTTTATGGAGACATGTGAAAGTAATGCAACAAGTATTATAATTGATTACTTTCTTCTAGGAGTAATTAAGTGACATAATGCATTACTGTTAAGAAAAGTCTTCTGTGTAGTATGTGCAATACATTACTTTTTTTGCATGAATGCAATGCCATTGGTATGCTGTTTAGCGATGGTGGTGACTCCCCAAGCAGAGCCAATGAGAATCAATTAGGAATCTAATCGATGGTGGAATCGGAATTGCTAAATTTGTACCAGTTCCAATCTGGAGCTGCAATGGTCTAATCAAAGTCCAGGCGTCGATGTGATATGAGTTTGTGACAATTGGGGTGGTATCCTAAGAGCGAATGTGTGCAAGCCAATTTTGTAAAGAAGAGTTGGCCAGTATTCTTTCCTGGTGATGAATAAAAAACATTAGTTACTGCTGCTAAATGTGGTTCTAACATTAGAATCATGGAGTACCTAGTTTTTTTATGCAGACCTGTGAAAACTTTCTTCTTCACACTAACAGGTACCTGTTTCCAAAAAGTTGCACTCCATAGCCAAACTCATTAGCTAGTTTCTCAAAAGGTGCTACTTTACTGCTATGCGGAAAGCATTAATAGGAAGAATAACAATAGATAATGTTTGGCTGTTTGTTTCACCTGCCTCTTCATCAGAATGTCATCAACTTTGCTACAAGCATCTGCAAGATAATATTAGTGACAAAGAACAGCTGTAGAACCTATAGAGGCTACATCTATTTCAGATTAAATCAGTCTCATTACCCAATAATGTTGCTGCTCTGCTCGGCCTCATCCGGTCTTGCCCGCATCATTTTTTATTCCTTCTATTCCATCTTACTGGGCCACTATTCTTGTCACTAATGAGCAACCACAGACCTCAGTCTGCTGCAGCAGCTTGTGGGGGCGACACATAACCCAACTAAGATCGGAAGGAGGGACAGCAGCAGGGAGAACGCTGATCAAGACAACATCTGTGGCAATGAGGAGAAAGGTAGAAAAGAAAAGATGGAGTGAGAAAGATGGGCAGGAACAAAGAAAGGGGATGAAAAGGGTTTGCATGAAAAAGCAGGAAAGGGTGATTGGAAGCAAAACATTAATGACATTGCTCTGTTCTGGGAAAGCAGCAAGCTGTGCAATTCATCATCAAAATCTATGTATTTCTTTCTCATATGCACATATCTTATATCTACTTGTGTATTTTAAATATTATAATTTCAATGCAAGGTCACCATAAAAAATTTTTTTTTTTCGCTTTTTTGGGGGGGGGTTTGTAGAGAGTTATGATGAAGCTCAAAATCTGCTTGTACTCTCCACTGAATTCATTATTGAGCTAGTGTCATTACTTCTTACTCTACCTGCTTATATTTTTATAGTCTCCTGAAAAGACAGGTGTCAGCTATTTGTGGGTGCTTCCTAGAGAGGAATCATTAATCGCTCTTCATGGTGATAGAGCCACTTCTTTTTATAATGGATGCCATAGAATGAGGACTATTCTGTGCTCAGGCAGTCAAAGAGGTAGAGATGGTAAGTGGTGCTATAGCTGTCGGAGGAATAGTGAAAGTCATGTAAGGAGGGGACTGTGTAGCAATGTCACATTCTCCCTTTCATTTTGACATACAGTAACATCAATGGCAGGACAAAAACTTGCCTGAAGGGATGAAATGAAAATATTTCTCATCAGTGAGAAATGTCATATAGACAGAAAGGCTTTTTATTAGCAGGGGTCCTTTGCATGGTGTAGAGGTTCCGTTTGATTCTGAAGGCAGAAATGGATTGTGACTCTACTTTGTAAGCTCATGAAAATGTTATGGCACATAAATTAGTGCAATTTGTAAAGTCACCTTTGAAACTTATCTTTTAAGGCCTAATTTGAGTTGTAATTCTCATGCCTGTATATACTGTATGTTTACCAGATCCACAGATTTGTACACTAAATATAAAAACAAACATGCTTCGGTATGTAGTCTTCCAAGATGGCGACCAGAACTACATTCCACACTTTTTGATTTTTTTGAGTATTGTTCAGGTACTCATATACATTAAATGTAGGGATACTTATTAGTAGAAGTGGGCGATATAGCCTCAAAAAATCTTGCGATTTTGCGATAACGATATTTTGGACAAAACAACGTCATAGTTCAATAGTATTGATGCAGATGGCCGCCCCTCTCTGAGCCTGGTTCTAGAAAGGTTTCTTCCTGTTAAAAGGGAGTTTATCATTCCCTCTGTTGCTAAGGGCTTGGTCATAGGGAATGTTTTTATTGTTGTTGTTTCGTCTCTATTATTATAGAGTCTTGACCATAAACTATAAACCACCTTGAGACAACTGTTGTTGTGATTTGGCTAAAGTAACTGTAAAACTGTCACTGCCCAGACAGTTTTTTACTGCAAACAGCAAGCCAAGACAGATCGATCCCAGATAGTAGACTGACACAGTGTCGACAGTGTCCGGGCAATCAGGTATCCCAGAATACATTTCTAACTGTGGTAATGACAAAGAAAGGTGCCCTGAACTATGAGTAGAGTTTTGAAATAATACTGTTTCTGTGTCACCAAATGCACAATATTTTAGGGAAGAATGTAGGGGGTTACTCTTCACATGTCTGGTCGATGTGTCAACATAGCGCTGATCTGCACAAGTGCTCTGATGTTTTCATTAACTGTCAGCTGACTGGTTGCCGCCATCCATGATACCTGCTGAGAACATCCTCACCACAGAACACTGAGCGTGGGCTGCTTGAAGTAAATCATTCACAGGGTTTTTTTTCCTGATCAGACATGTTAAACTTAACAGTTTAAATAAATAAATTAAAACCAACAATAAACAATATAAGTATTTTAATACAGCAAGGAAAGTGAGCGCTTTTTCACTGGGTACATAAACATATGGACCAGCATTTTGATGCTGTTTGTAGATATTATTGATTCAACTGTACTCTAAACACCAGCTGTCTGTTATACGTGTTAGAAGTCTACTATAAAAAAAGAAGCTGTGTATGAATTCCTAATGTTTTTGAAAGCAGACAGTCTGATGATTAATCAGTTACCTTTAATTTAATATACAGGTGTAGAGTTCTTTACCACCTCCTTCCACATCAGTCTAGTGTTTTTGACCTTTCAGAATAATTTCACATTAATGGGCCTTTTACTGGATAACTGAGCGTATAGGCACAGCAGATAATTTGGTGTACTATGTGTTTTTTTCATTGCAAATATAAACCATAAAAGTAAAAAGGCAGTAAAGCACATAGTGAAGCCAATTTAATGTCATTTGTTGTGGTGCTGTGTTATCCTGTTCTCAGAAGTATGGACAGGAACTGAAATAATCAGTTAAATATGTCCATTTCAGTCTTTGGGGTTTCTTCAGGAAGGGCATCTGGTGCACAAATCTAACGAATCAAAACATGGAGTAACCTGCTCTTGTGAACCCTCGTGAATAAGGGAATAGCTCGTTAGTTATTCATAACTTAACTTTCATTATGGTTGCATATTTACTTGCTTGTCCCTAACCATCAGGAACCCTCACGTTAACTTTTATCGAGTGGAAAAAAGTTATCGTTCATCCTCCAGCTTCACTGTGTTTATGTTATGCTAACATAGCTGTGTCGCTAGCGACCACATAGCACATCATTATATACCAGCTAGCCCACCTTCAGTAACCCTACAAACGTCACTGCTGTTTAGTTTTCTGTCTTCATTTATGTCGGAAGTGATAGCAGAGCTGTACGTTTGAATTTTTCCACAAATCTCTCAGTCAGAACATGCTATGTCATGTTTAGGTGGAAACTAGCGAGCTAACTTCCTCCTAATTTCCGTTAAATTTAATAAATTCTGTTTTCATGGGTGCCTGGATGTTAAACCTAATTGTTATAACTGGTAAAGCATCAACGCTGATCATTTTAATAAAGATGAAAGAGTTTAGACAGTTTTTAAGTCTCAGTGATCCCGCACTGTTCGTTTGACTTTGGGACCAGAAGTGGATGGAGTTTTGGACCCAGATTACTCCGCGAGGCTCTTGACTATGGTAGCCGTAATGCTCCGACAATCCATCAAACGGTGCGGCTTTGTAGCTTACCAAAGTCGTACTAAAGCATTTTTTGACAGATTTTTGAGCGCCGTGTACTACATAAAATTGGTTCGAAGTCAGTAAGCACAACCAGAATTCATACATAAGGTGCACCGGATTATAAGGCGCACTGTCAATATTTGAGAAAATTAAAGGATTTTAAGTGCGCCTTATAATGCGGAAAATATGGTATGTTTAAAATTGGCTGAATTACTGTGATGAAATAAAAATGATACAGTGCTTTTATCAGGTGCATAAAAGCTACAAATGGGTCATTGTAGCACATTCGTATGTTGTTGCTTGACAGCATGATGACATCATGCGCTTTCAAGGGCCAAGAATGGGCAAGTTTGGTTACGTCTGATCATACTGAAGATGTTAGTGGAAAAACACACGAAAAAAGACAGTATCATAATAATATGATATGTATTATAGCTTAGCTAAAAAAAAAAAAAAAGTCACATGCACATGTTAATTTTCCTTTATTATAATCTCATTGTTTAACTGTAAAAAAAATACCAAAGTTTAATTAAATAATCATGATTATGAAATGTTACAGTTTCAGGTAAAGTAAGATATTAAGGTGTATTTTGCAAATTTAACATTCAGCAGTCACGATACTCAACAGCACATTTCTGACCTGCTCCTATTTGCATTTATATGCATACGATCTGTATATTCAAAGGAAGGAGAGCAGGCAAGGTCAGCGAGTGATTATTGGCTCAGATTATCATCTGAGAGATGATGGATGGCAGTGCTCTTTATGGATCATTTCACTCTCCATCTCTTCATGCTCAAACTTTCATGCACGCACTTGGATTGTCAAGGTGGTAGTGGCTCACAAAGTCATTCATGTTGTGTGTAATACTGATAATAGTTTGTGCTGGGGTCATATGCAAAGATGAAAGGTGTCTTGGTGGATTGGCTGTCTGAAACTGATATGATATGAGTGAGGATCCTTGTTTTCACTGAGCTCTGGAATGAGTGATGCCACGGTGTGTTGCCTGCATATAAAACACACTTTTACCTTCATCTTTCTGCTCTCAGCTTTCTGCCCAAACAAATGTCACAGCAATTAAGGGGAAGTCTCAAACTCTCTCATTTGTGACAAAAGGCCTTTTTCTGCTTTCAGTACAAAGTCTGAACATGAGGGCTTTTTTTTTCACATTTTAGTGCCACACATCAGAGAGCTCAAAAGACGTTTCATGTACTTTAACTACTGGACACACACATAGACTGGTGAGAGGTTATAAATGACAGTCGCTAATGTATTTTTCTAAACCATGAAAAACATGCACATTTACACCATTACAAGAAAAAGTAGTTGAAATGGAGATAGAAAATAAATGCATGCTACACATTTAAACAGGGGAAGAGCAATTTTACGTCTTCTTTCAGAGCAAAGAGATGTGGACACTTCTCACACAGCATTGACAGCTGAGGTCAGTCAACAGTCAACAGTGGACTTCGACACATAGGGAAAAACAGCTGTCCAGACAGTAGCAGAAACACACCAGCAATTATGGGGTACATTTAATGGTTTTGATCTTCCTTGACTGACTTAAATATTTTGTCTTACAGCAGCCAACATAGCTATGATTATGCTCTTGAACTGGGAGGGGTAAGAAAGCAGAACTCAGTTGACTGTAATCTGTTGTCATGTAATGGCCAATATTTTACACACTAACTTTAAAACTGATTATTTTCTCAAAGAGAAACAGGCAACTCTTTACCCTAATCTATACCACCCCACAACATCTTCTTACTTGTACCAGTAGTTGTACGTTAGCAATCCTGACTTGCAGCTATTTAGTGAATAGTGTAATCCACTGCTTATGCATTGTCAGACCCAAAGACAGCCGACTGAGGGGCTGCCTGAGGGCACTGAGGCTATTCACAATAATTTTTCTGACTGATTATATTTGCATATTCTGTCAGACATGTGCAAATTGTACTTGCGTTTTTGACCCTGTGCAAACCTCAGTACACTTGAGCATTTGAATCTGTGACTGACTCTGTGATTGCAGATGAATCTGAGTACCCACATAGAGACCGAGGCACACTTTCAAACGTTTTGCACACATTAATATGCCATAATCATACACCAACACCTAAAACCAGCAGTATTTCTCTCTTTTTTTTTTGCAGAGTTCATTATTCTGCCTATTATTTTGCAACCTGTGATAACTAAACTCTGCTTCTCAGCTTCTGTGAGAAAGTTCTCCAACTTCATCTGTCTTGTTTTTGGCAAGATGTAATTGGATTAGGGAGGGTGAAGGAAAGCAACTCCTTGTGGTTTACTCTCGTCTTCTTCTAGTATCTTATAAACAACAGGAGCAACGGGAGAGGAAATTAACTTGTGGTGGCAGATCATCTCTCGCTCCCTCACTCTGTCCTTCCTATCTTTTTTCTCCATGCTTCCCTCTCCCCCTCACTGTGCTTTTTCAGTTTGGCTGGAGCTGACGGTGATTACAACTCATTAAACACCCTTCACGCACTTGTCTGGCTGGAATGAACAAACAAAGGATTTAATCCAAAATAGGCAAAAATGCAGCCTTGACTCTGGAGTGCCGAGATCGGGGGATGAGTAAGGAGAGTAAACAGGAGACATACTTTAGGGTGTGCATGGAATAAAGTGGCAGAATGAGGATAGAGTGAGATGTAAGTAGTGGAGAAGATGGCTGGAGGGATTACATGCAGTAGGAGGAGAGGAGGTGCTGGGGAGGTAAATAGCTTACGCTAATTCTTAAAAGAGAAGGTTGTTCAAGCTGTGAAAATGAGTTAGAATTGCCCTCGCAGGTGTAATGAGTTTTTCTTTCTGTCTTGAGCTTTATAATGCACACCCTCCAGTAACACCTGAGGTGATATTATGCTCCACAGCCGAACAATGCAGTTGGAGGTAATTAGAATTCACGCGTGCAATTATGTTGTCAGATATAATGCTAATACCGTGGTAAATGAAAGAGATCAGCACTTTGCTCATGTAACAGTGGGGGGCATTTTATTTTAAGTTTTTCATCCAGTGAAATCCAGAGTTTTTTGGAGCATTAAAATACCAGAAAAATCACATTTTAGTTTGATAGTTGGAAAAATACATACCTCCATCTTCACTGAACACCACGAGTTCACGTGTCTTATAATACAGTTAGGTTCAATTTGTTGGGAGATATGAGATGTCTAATATTTATGGTGTATTCTCCTATGTAATTATGGTGCAAAATTTCCCACATGCATCTACGTTGACCTTTTGTGAGTAAAATCTAATTAGACTTTGCAAAGTTCTGGAAAAAAGTTCTTGCTAAAGCAATGCTCATTTTCTGTACAGCAGTCTGTAATCTGTAGTCTACCTTGACATTTAGAAGAGGATATATTTTTTTAAAAAACAGCTGTGTGTCGGTGAAACCTCGTCATCATTGCCATCAAATAGATGCATGACTATATAAGTTTTCAAGATTTAATATCTCATAGAAGCCAATTCTGCTCCAATCACATAGGCAACGATGATAAAATACACAATTTTCGTATGTAAACAATGCTGACATCAGCATAAATGATCTATAAAAAAGTGTAAGTCAGCATGTTTTATAAAAACTTCATAAAAACCTCTGAATTGTAATGTAACCCTTGCCTATAAAAAACAAGGCCTGCATCATGCTGAGTTCTCAAAGTGTGAGTTAGATCATGAAAGTGTCAATGAATTGGCACCACAGTGGTGGGAAAGAGGTGTAAGAAAATACTTTCTGGATGGCGTGAACTGTTTGTTGCCACCAAACACGCTAAATAATCTGATCACTTGTAATTTTGTGACATGAAGTTCGATCCAATTTCAAATGTGACGTTTTTATTTTCTCTCCTCAGCTCTGCTGCTTCTGTATGACGTCACCAACAAAGCATCCTTCGATAACATCAGGGTAAGATCAGACTCGCCTGTTTGTCAGTTGCACCTCATTTCTATTCAGTTTCTGAAAGAATGTTGTTTCATTTATGCTACGCAAAGTGGTCTGTGTATCATCTCATTCACAAGTAAGGATGATATGGGCAATGTCTCTCGCCCTATTGTACCTGGGATAGGCTCCAACACCCCCCCCACCCCCACCCCGAGGCTCTGACAAGGATAAGTGGAAGAGAATGGAGGGATGGATATATGGATGATACAGTGGCTAGGCTTGCTGTCAAATTACCCTAACCCTCAGGTGGAGGGAAGCTCCTCACCAGGAGTCAGAGCAGTCAGAGGGACTTTTACTCCAAGAGTGACGGCCAAATATCTGCAAGGAGCTTGGAGAAATGGAGATGTTAGAGCTAAGTTATTAACAATGTGGGTCACATATAGCCCACTTTGAGCTCAGGTGGGCCAGACCAGTGAAACTCCCCTTTATGTTAGTGTAACAAAGTTTAACTACGCATTTAATGAGAGCTGTCTGGATAAAAGAAAAAGACGTATAGTTTCAGCAGTAGGTCTCAGTTTTTTCTACATGATAAAGTAATGCTGCTGGAAGAAGTCTGTCAGCATAATTAATATCTGGCTTAAATTGTAAGAAATAAATGTGTAAAATTAAAGAAATCATTCTGTTAGCTCGTTGCCCAGACTCCCAAAAATAGAACGTTTTTGGTAATTCATGAAAAATGTCCTCGTTTTTTTGGAGGAAATGTTGTTTCTTTTTTCTTTTTTCATTTCTTTTTTTTATTTCTATGTATATTTTTAGATATTTCTACAGTAAGTGCAACAATGCAAAGATTTCTGTTTAATTGCTTATTTATTAATTAGTAAAATTGGTGTGATTGACTGTGGGCAATGTCTAAAACATTAAGAAAGGTTGTAAAACACAGTTAAAAGTCCAAAAATTGATGCCTTCTTTCACATTTTTCAAAGCATCAAGTGGGCCGGACTGGACTCTTTGGTTGTCCTAATTCTGCCCCCCCAGGCCTTATATTTGGCCCCCCTGTGTTACATTTGGGTTGGTCTAGCACTCAGATATATGTGTAAGCATGTGCTCTCACACATACAAAAACAGAATTCCACAGGATGCTTAGCTGGATTATCTCTGCCTTGCAAACGTAAGCTCCTCCTGAGGTAGGGACATCTGCTCATTTTTAATGACATGCTGCCTTCGTGACCAGCCGGCGGGTACGAGACATGATAAATAGCTTTATTATATGTTACTGAGACTTAGGAGGTCGTTTCATTATTCATTGACTTTCCTCCCACGTACTGGCAGTCGGCTGTATCTCTGAACATCAGCTCCTGTCTACTTCTAAATTGTTTCTTTTCATGTAAACAAAGCAGAAAAGCACAAAGATATCATTTGTGTCTGGTAAAAAAATTGCATTTGATTACATTCGTTTTCAAAGCCGTCTTCAAAGTTACGCCATAAAATCTCCTATACTTGCTCATGCTCAGACCGGGGATCAGATGAAGGCGACGGTGATGATGATAGGAGAGCTGAGGATGACCAATGTAACACCAAATGAAGGGAGGGGACAAAGTTGAAGAGCATAGGGGTGCAGATTACAAAACTTTTATCTCTCCCTTTGAAGTGGCAGCCTGTCTGTCACCCAAACTCAGTTCCCACTGTGATTTTCCAGCCATTTCTTGCCCCATTTGGTGCCACTCCCCACCGTGCCTTGTAGGTGCATGATTTTCCTTTGATTAACACGGGGCAGAGTTAAAAGCAGGAGATGGCCATTTAAAAAAGCGAGTGTCTTTCACATCAGGCAGAGGAATGGTTCCACAGCCATCTGGCAGGTCTGATCCACTTACACCTGATGTGTGTGTGGATGGATGTGTGGGGCTACCGGTGTGACCTCAGCATGCACTTGCACTCATACAGGTGTGTGTCTGTGTAGGTGTGCAAATGGCTTCATTAGCAGCGGAAGAAATAGGAGTCCCTAGAGAGAAAGAGACACAGAGCTTAGCTTCTGTCCAAACAGCCGCTTACCGTCATTATGCCTGCATTTAAATAGCTCTCGGTTGGGGATATGAAACGTTGGATACTAACAACAAATGCCCAAACCAACCATGGATAACCCTAACTTTCAGGGGTCCCCTGTCTCGTCTGTCACATTCTCTTTTAGCCAGCTGGTTGTTACTGGTCTCAGCCATCAGCTTCTATTTGCTGCATCAGGTTTTCGAGCTAAATTTTGGGGCTACATCACCCTGATGTCACCCTGACACGTACTGTTAGGAAAGCGGTCAGCCTGTTCTTTTGAGGTTTATCAGCCTTACTCTATAATCAATTGATGATTAGATTACAGTAACAAGTGGGAGCTCTAAATGCAGCAGAAAAATTGGTTTGGAAGTAATGTTCCTGTGTTATCAGTAATAGACGAATTAACTCCAAATTATACCAGTAAATTCTAAAGGAAAATGTCAGGACATCTCTGGTACAGGAGATGTCCTGACATCTAGGCCCCATCGTACCATTTATCTGTGAAATGAATCTCAAGAGGAAGTGGGTGTTGTATCTATGCAAAGTTCACAAGACGCTCTGTTGAAGAAGAACAAAGGTTTGGACTGTCAAATGTCAAAATGTCAAAGACCCTTGTCGATTGTCCATGAACGATGCAGAATTTAATGTTCTGAGCACTAGATTAGGATAAGATTCACAGGCTATACAGGCCTGAGTTAGCATAAAAATGTTCAATGTTACAGTTCATGACAGTAAAAAGACAAAAAGACGAGTATGGCTTTTTAAAAAAGGTTCCCAGGGGAAAGGCTCTTCTCTCTGAAAAGAAGATGACATCATGGGTTACGGTGTGTTCACACCAAACGATGGACTCGAACAAAACGCCCCAAACGCTCCTAATTTGACGCGTGCACATTCGCGCCTCAACGCGTGTCCAAGAAAAATCCATAGCGTGTCAAAATATGATATTTTGTATGATATTTTGACAAAATATCATATTTTGACGCGCGTGAACCGGAAATGTGGGAGGAATGTGGGAGGAAGTTGTGCCAGACGGTATCTTTGCAAGATGGCAGCTGTCGAGCTAGCGCTTGAAGAGAGAGTCTCCCTTCTCTATGTACTGTGGAGAGCAGAGCAGCGGCGTAAAAGACGTCCTCGCCGTACCTGGGTCCATCAGGTCCTCCAGAGGCGTGAGCAGTTTGGTGAGTTTCACCATTTGCTCCAGGAGCTGCGCCTGGATGACGGCCGATTCCAGCGATATCACCGTCTTTCACTCGGCCAGTTTGAGGACCTGCTTTCCCGCGTCGGTCCCAGAATCGCCCGCCTAGACACCAACTACAGGCGCTCAATCCCACCTGCAGAGCGCCTGTCCATCTGCCTGAGGTTAGTAAAAGTGTTTAATACGGTAGTCCTTTATTGATACCTGTGCTAATATATGCTAAACCATCCATTTATACACTGCTAACATGGATGTGCTATGCTAACAGTGAATGCTCTCGGTGTTTACTGACCGCAAACTGTGGTACGGAGACGACTGTTTATAATATTTCTAGTGATACTCAGGTCTCATCAAGTCCCGATTTAATTCGATTTATGCTGTTATCAGTGTTTGAATGATAGCATGGCTGTGGTGTCACATCAATGTATGCGCTCGGTGTTTGCTGATATCAAACTGTAGCATTAGGACCACTGAGTTAACCTTTGTAGTGATACTCACTCCTTTTTATTTAGACCTGGTTTAATTCTTGGATAGTTGAATATTTGTATATAATCCCTGCAGCTGTCAGACTCTATAACAGGGGTCACCAGCCTTTATTAAAACAGAGTTAGATAAAACTGAACAGTTTGGTTCATCTTTAGTTACATGGTTCTATCTTGATAAGCTATGTCTTATCACAGATTAATTTTTCAAAAATATTAATGATTTAAGCAAGGAAAGGGCTACATGTCAACATACAACTCTTTATTTCTATTAATGTCTTACTTCATTCCTACCTGATTGACATGTTTAGGAATTATGAGTGATTGGCTCACTGTAGTTGTAAAAGTTGCTACCAATCAAATTATGATATGTTAAAGTTAAAACAAAACACAACTGTTTTAGATATTATCTAATATACATTTTGTAATTATCCTTATAATTACAAAATGTTTTATGTAAGATTTAAGTTTTGTGATTTAAATCTGACATCACAAAAGTATTTTGGAATTTGAATAATGTATTTTGTAACTGCAGTACACATAACACTAATTTTGAACAATTTTGTCCAGGTTCCTTGTCACCGGGGACTCCTTCACGACCAAGCATTCAGTTACAGAGTCGGTGTGTCCACGGTGAGCCAGATCACCCCCCAGGTAGCGACGGCCATCTGGGACTGTCTAGTGGACGACTTCATGGCTGTGCCTTCACCTGCAGACTGGCGCTCCACAGCAGAGAGGAAAGTTCCTCTCTGCTGTGGAGCTCTGGATGGGAAGCACGTCCAGACAAAGGCACCCCATATATCATATAGGAGACACACACATTGATATACACTAAATATTTATTTCATTTCTTTTTTTGTGGTGCCCAAATTTATGCACCTGCTTGATTTTGTTTAAACAATTATTGCACACTTTTTTGTAAATCCAGTGAACTTCTTTTCACTTCTCAAGTATCACTGTGTGTGTCTCCTATATGATATATTTAACTGACATTTTTTATTGTAACAACCAACGATTTAAACAGGAAAATAATGTCTATTAACAAGGTTGCCCAAACTTTTGCATCCCACTGTATTAGTATATTTTGTCATTAGTATATATAATATGAAATAAATTCTACATGTGTCAAGTCGTGTGCCAACATTTGCTGTGTAGTAGAACTGAGACATTAGTCATTATAAAAATTTATTTGAAATAATATTAAAATTCTCAAACAGAAAAACATTAAACATAAATATATAAAATATAAGTATTTACAGAGAGACAGGAATAAAAAGGACCCAGCTGCTCTCCAGAGCAGGAACAAGGCTGAGGAGGAAATGCTCCATTGGAGACTGGTGTGGACTCTTCAGGGACACCAGGATGGCCAGCTCCACCGCCGATGGACCGTCCTGGGACCCGTCCCTCATCTGCCTCGGAGCCGTCCTCCTCTGTGGGCCTGTAAAACAGCACAAAACACAAAGAAATGAGAAGACTGCTACTAGATTTTAATTTCAACATTGAAAAAAACAAAACAAAAACAGGATATAATCAGATTGGTTGTAGATATTTAGTAAAGGTGATCACAAGGGAATCCCACCGACTAAAAAGGTATCAGTGCTTGCTGTACATACCTGTGGGTGCAGCAGGAGCTCAGGGACTGGTGAGCCAGGAGAAGCAACAGGGGATGCTCTGCTGCAGAATCAGTTGGCTCTATCAATACAGTATTAAATGTTAACAGGTTGAATATAATCAGAGAAAGTATATACAGTGGTCCCTCATTTATTGCAGCAGGGGTTCTCAGAATAACTAGGCCCTCCCCATATGGAAAAGAAATAGTAAAAACATATATGATTTACTCATGAAAGTGGCCACTTTCTCATTACTTTCATATATTTGTTTAGTAAGTATACAAAACATACAAGTTTCATTATATAATTTTTTTTTTTTTTGTGTCCCGTTTGGATCTTTAGCCATCAGAATTGTTGTCTTAAGGCCAAGAAAGATGCCAAGCGGATTTATTTTACCAAGTGGATCATCATGGCCTTGCCATATTGGTCCATTTGATTGACCTTTATTATAATTATGTATTTATTTTATTTTCGGTTGATACAAATGGGACAGACGTGACTGGGGGATAGGACAGGGAGAAAGAATGAAAGAAAGAGAGGGAGAGAAAGAAAACCAAAGGGGAGAAGAGACGGTGAGAAGGGGGGGAAGAAAGGAAAAAACAAACAAACAAACAAAACGCCTGGATCACCTGTATGGAGAAAAAAAACAGAAGAGAAAGCAAACAACAAAGAGCAACATAATAAAAACAGCACCATCACAATAAACTAGCTAGCAGTAGATAACAGTAGATACTAAATAATAAACGATATTGTGCAGCACGCAAGATAGACAGCGCACAATGTGCTTTGAGGCAGCAGCCAAGAAAGGTGTAGTCCGCGTCTGTGAACACCCGTGTGTACACCTGTGTGCATACCTGTGTGGATCAGCATGCTTGTATTCCAAAGGTTTCTCCATGTAACGATCTGCTAGGGAGTGTGGGGAGCCATAGCCCCGTCCACCAGGGTATGAAGCAGGTATGGAGGAGATCCAGGCCCCAGATATCCAGAGGCCCCAGAGTACAAGGACCCGAGGAGGACCACCAAAGGGGGGGGGAACCGTGCCACCCTCCTGGGAAGAGCTGAGTAGAGCCCCAAACGAGAGGTCACCCCGCAGCTACGGAGCAGAGGCCAGAGGGGGTTGCAGTGGCGTGCCCGCGGGCTCCGCCGGCAGCCAGCTGTGCCAGAGAGGACCGAGCTTCAGGCCCAGAGGCCAGAGGCCTGAGGGCATCCCACCCCCCGGAAGGAGCCCAGCCGGGCCACAGGCGCCCGGCCCCACCAATCGGCCACCAGGAGTGAGCCGGTACTTGCATGAGCGCCCAGCCCCAGATGACAAGGACCACCAACACACCAACGTCTAAGGGCATCAGCCACCGGCAGGGAGTGTGGTGAGGGGAGATAGGTCTCCGTACTTTAGAGGGCCTGAGATGTACCCAGAGAGGTTGAGTCTAAGACCCAACCTGACATATAGACACAGACAAACAGGCACACGCGGACACAGACGTGCATTCCCACCCCATATGCACAACCAAATACTCGGCACTCACCCAACGTGTAGACAGACACAAATAGACACTGCACAGACAGTCGCACTCCCCAAACATACTCTATATCCCAGGTCCAGGTACCCCCACCCCCAGAGGGGCAAGCCGCACCTAGACCCAGGAGATGTAACCCTTCTCTCTGGGGTGGAGGCAAGCGGACCACCTCCTTATCTGCAGTAGCAGGGAGGCCCCGCATCCCAGACCCCAGTCTGACGGCCAGCACATTATATAATTTTTCAAGGGATCTTATATGTGTTTTCACTCTTGTATGCGTTTTCACTCTTGTATGCTTTTCATACAAGTTTCATACAAGACAGATAAAAACTTTATAAGATTTATATATATATCTTTTCCATATGGGTCGCCACGCACTTTATACACTGTTTTCCCCACACACATGAACGTTGGTCACAGTTCTCACAATTGATTCTCAAAGTGCAAACCTTTGTAGATTGCAAAACGTAAATGTATTATTATGCCGCGGTTTGTCTTCATCTGCCTGCCACTTTCGTGCGCCTTTTTCCCTCGTGGTGCAGGTGTCTATTTCCGAATGAGGGTCATAGTTATGGGTATTTTTGTGCTGTTTTTTTCTATTGGACATGATGGTTATCAAAACCAAACATGATAAATTTGGCAAGCGCAGGAGACACAACACGGAGGAGATTTGTCAATCAGGCTGCAGAATGCAATGCTGTACCAATAAAAAAGAAAAGAAAAAGGAAATCAGCGAAAAAGCGAAGCAGTGACGGATGAACAGCGGGACCACTGTGTGCTGTTTATTAATAAACAAAATATATTCCTATATGACAACATGCATAAAAGCAGAACGGTATTTGTATGTCAGTGGGAAAATAGCGGTGGCTTGCTAGTTTTTGTGCGGCTTCCCCGGGTCAGCGAAAACTTTCAAAAGAGAAATGAATGAACTTACCAGGTTGCCCGATCTCTTCACATATCTTCCTCCAAGCTCGGTCCTTTATATTCCTGTCTCGGTACAGAAAGCAGCTGGTGTCGTACAGCTCCGGGTTGTTTGCTACGGCGTTGATTAGCCTTCCCTCCATTGAAGAATGAAGCCTTCATGAAGAAATGAAGGCTTTGGCTGGATCTGCCCCTTTGACCTAGGTCACAGCCACGTCACCAGGCTCCTGATTGGTTGTCTCGGCGCGATTTGACGCTGGAGTTCAGATTTTTCCAACTCGAGCGGTAGACGCGTAACGCGCGTATGCACAAAATGCAACACAAAAACTCACGCACGTGGTTTTTTTCGCGAGTCAAATGCGCTAGACTGACGCGCGTTTCAGGCGTTTTCGCGTTTTGGCGACACAAATCTGCTTCCGAATTTTCGCGGGAGCCGCAATCGCGGGTCATCGTGCTTTTCCATTGACTTTACATGTAAACCTGACGCTCTATTCGCGTCCATCGCGTTCGGTGTGAACATGACTTGCAAAGATGCATCTGAACAAACCACAAGACTTCTCGATCTATGTCGTTTAAGAAGATGAGACCAAAGTGATATGTGATCATAATGCGTACACGCTTGCTGTAAACCAATCACAGCATATTGATACAAACACCTCATATCAACTATCAAGCATGGCGGTGGAGGGATGATGATTTGGGCTTTTTTTGCAACCACAGCACCTGCCTGGGTACATTGCTGTCATTAAGTTCACCATGTATGTTTTATTTATTGTACGTAACAACACAATCTACAGCAAATCTACAACAAAAGGGCTTAAAAAGAAAAGATTAAAGGTGTTTCAATTGCCTGGCCAGAGATCTTACATTGATTGAAATACTGTGGTTGAAACCTTCAGAGAGCTACTCATAAACAAATAACCCAAACATCAGTGAAGTAAAGAAGAGTGCGCCAAAATCTCTCCTAAACGAAGCTGATAAAGTTATAAAGAAAGTATCACTCCAGGTTGTTGCTGCTAAAGGTTTTTCTCATTTGTTTAGTGTTTCACAGGTCTGCACATCCAGTGAGGAATTTAAGGGGCTCACAGAATTTGGTGAAGGGAGCTAGTGGATGTTTTTTCTCTTTAGTGGTCTCTGTGTTAATACGCTATTTTTGTTGTGGATATTTTTCCATCATGCCATATATGTCTTCTTTTAAAATGCAAGTTTATATGAGTGATACCTTGGTGAGGTCTCTCTTGAAATAAATATACATAAAATAAAATAAAAAATATATATATATATACATATATATATATATATATATATATATATATATATATATATACATATACATATATATATTTTAATCTCAGTGAGACTTTATGGTAAATAAAGGGGGGGAGGCTCAATAGGAAAATCATAATGAATACCCAAGGCACTAACCCTTTCTTTTCTTTCTACTTGAGTGCCATGAGTTTACTGTCAGTCAGAGAGCAGAGTGCAGCATACACACAAAACATTGCTCCAACAGCCTGCAGACTTGTTCATGTGAAGGGCAGCTCCTCGCACCACCCCACACATACATAGCATGATTGTTAAATTCACTAAACATTCACGTTAGCCATTAGGAGAGAGGAGCTTAGTTGCTTTGCTGTAGTCCATGTTTTTTGTGATCCCTCAGACTCTGTTAGGGGTCTGGAGATGGTTTCCTTCATGTGTTCACAGTGTGTATGACTGTCGGTCGGTACAGCTCAAACCTGATGAACATCCACAATTGTTTCTCTTTCTTTTTTTCTCTTTTTGGAGTCCTCAGAAATTTAATTTGTTCCTGTCATGATTAATTTGCCTCAGCATGTGTTTGTGAACATTATCCTCACTTAGATCCTTGTCCTTCAAATTAAAGCCAGATTGTCATCGAGGTAAACATCTAGCTGTAATTTTACACTTAAACCAATGGAGTTAAATTCATTTAATCTGTAATATTGAATTGTTTTCCTTATATCTTTTTGTCAATATTATTCATTTTATTTAATAGATTTCTCTCTTTTAACGTTTAGAACTTGAAAATCTGTTGAGTTGTTTGGTTATACAGTATTCTGCAAAATTCTTGAGAAAATAGAGTTTATACAATTCTAATGCACTTGAAAGAAAATATTTGGAATGATCGCCTTTATTCTTCTGAACTCTCTTAGGCAAACTGTCTTGTAATTTCTCGAAGCAGTCTTCAGGAATAGTTCTCCAGTCTGCTTGATTGAGATTCAAAGCTTTTGTTTGGATGTTTGCTGACTTTTGTTCTGTTCTTCTTCCAGCCTGTTACAAAGTATTGAAGTCTAGGCTCTGAGGAGGTCAGTGTTGGAAAGGTTACTTTTAAAATGTATTCCACTACAGATTACAGAAAGCATGGTGCTAAATGTATTTTGTAACGTATTCCGTTAAGCTACTCAATGAGAGTAATGTATTGTGAATACTTTGGATTACTTAATATATTGTCATGGTTTTTACAACTACATGAATGTAATATTGCTGTGTGATTTATTACTATTACTGAAGGCTTTGGCCTTGGCGAACAGTAGATGGATGAACTGAAAAATACATCTCTCAGGTCCCGTGTGTGGTCTTTACTCAATTTGTTTGCTATTTCTTAAGGACTTGCTAAGTTGTCTGTCTAAATACAACACTGAGTCATACCTTGAATTAGATACCTTTTTTATGCTTGAACAGTCCATAGTTTAGTTTTAAGAGACTTAACAGACAAAAATCCCCTGAAGTGATCAAGTATAAGGAAAAGACTGGCAACACTCTCCATTAAAATATAATGTAAAGAAATGGGGGGGGGGGGGCTTTTGCACAGTACTGTATGTAATCTAAAGGGGTTCTCAGATGTTTTCTGTGTCTGTACCAGAGCAGACACAAATAATGTTTCCCACAGCAAAATCACATATTATAGCTAACTATGACATTATCCTCTCAGAAGCTACAAGAAGGTACGTAATTTATTTTTAATGAGTGAAAAGTGACGTTATTTGTGTGCCTCGTTATCATAGAGTCAGCAGCAGGTACATTAGAAAGTCTGTTTTGTTATCAGTTTGTGCTGTCTTCTTCAGAAAGGCCCACAGCTACATGAAATGCTCGTGGGTCTTGTTTCACTTCCCAGTTGTGCAGAGAGCCATGGGAGCAACTCAGATCGGTCTGCCAGGTATTCATGTAGCTATCAAAGCCAGAGAAACAGGAAGAGCCACCAGAAAACTTTAAAAATTAGAACTGGAGATTGAACTGTAAGAGGAGAAATACAAACAGTATTAAGCTATACACTGAAGCATCAGGCATGACTGGCCTGATTTGTTGAATTATTTCTTGCTTAATTTAACTTTATGAAGCACTGTTATCGTTTCACATCAGAAGATAAATCCTCATTATCCTGACATGATTTTACTCCAGGTTATACAGAGCAATTTCTCATGTGCGGTGTTACTTGTATAACGCATCCAGCCTCCTCTAAAAGGAGCGTCGTTGTTTCTGAGTGTTTGAGTGTTTTTGTAGTTATCAGCATCAGTTCAAAAAGACAAAAACAAAAAAACAGCTTTAATGCTTCAGAGCAGATGCAGACACAGTAGGATGCTAGTGGACAGTTGGAGTGTGTGTATATGTGTGTGTGTATGTGTGTGTCACGAATATACTGCGAGCCCTAATCCCTTCAGAGAGAGCACACCTGCTCAGCACAGTGAGCCACGACAATCTGAGAAACAGGCACCCACGCAAAGGTAATTTGGGTTCATTAGTGTTCATTAGTTCTAATTACAACAATAGAGGTGCAGACACCAACACTCCCTTGTTTTTATTTATACTATGTATTGTATAAGGTTCATGGGGCACTGTATGCTTCACTCTTACCTGCAGGATTTGTAGTATTTGGCTGTTGTGGGAGCAAGAAATCTCCCTGGGAGTTGTGCCATCATTAGCAAGCAATATCAGCTAATAGTAGCTACCCTGGTAAGCAAGGTGCAAATGGCCTGTATTTGAATAGCCCCCTAGGGACCCCAAAGCGCTTTACACACCCAGTCATCCACCCATTCACACACTGGTGGAGGCAAGCTACAGTTGTAGCCACTGGGGCAGACTGACAGAAGCGAGGCTGCCATATCGCGCCATCGGCCCTTCTGGCCAACACCAGTAGGCGGCAGGTGAAGTGTCTTGCCCAAGGACACAACGACCGAGACTGTCCGAGCCGGGGCTCGAACCGGCAACCTTCCGATTACAAGGCGAACTCCCAACTCTTGAGCCATGATCACCCCACAGGTTCTCCTAAACAGTGCACATCTGTTTGTGTAAACAAGAGCAATTTTTACTTGTCACGTTTGCCTTTCAGTGAGGATTTATTTCTATTTGCAGTCATTTGTATTTTCCACACCTTTCACATGTGTGTGGAACACCTGCTTGCCATTACACTGTTTAAGGAGGAGTTGTAAAGTGGCTTATAGCAGCTGGACTATCAACTGATGTAGGCTGTCATTACCTTCATCTGCTATCAGCTGATATAATGGGATTGCTAACCAAGCTTGATTCACACAACTCAAGTTACCCGTGGTCCCTCCACGACCACCACTACCCCATATTTGTCATAAATAAGAACATTATGTAGTTAAAAATGAGAAATGTTTTTGTAACAGGCTGTAGACTTATGTATTTCTACCAAATCGTCAAGATGCTATTCAACTGCCATAGTGACACGTTAAAGCACGTAAGTTATTATAACTGCAGTCTATGCAACAGTGTGTACAAATATAGAACTTAAACAGCTCTGTACTAAATATAACGTTCCAATTAACACTGTTTGTATGCATTTTGAGAATTTTACATTTAGTTGTCTAAAAATGTAGTTGCAGTGAACGGTGAATTTTTTTTATACTAGCAGTACTACTGTTAGTGAAGCAAAAGAGTTTTCCATGGGTTCTTCAAACAAGCCGTTTAAAGCTACATATTTAATAACTGGTTAAAACCACTTATTGTTGGGATGGAATTACAAGTGAGACAAGAAGTTTGAAGATCATCTATTCAAGCTTTAACTGAGATAAATGTAGTCATGTGGCGCACGCTGCTCTGCAAAGCTACTTCACTGCCCTGTATGTCACCCATGGTGTGAATCTATTAGCAGCAGTGCTTCAGAGTGAAGGCTGGAGAGCACTGGGGACTGTGTCTCCAGTGCTGTCCATCTGTCATTCTCTCTCCTTTTGAGACTCTTTTCAATCTGTAATCGCAACTACAGCTATTGTTATTGCTGTTTGACCGGTCTCTTTTTCCTCTATTCTGCCATTTATATGTCTCTGTTTTACTGCCAGTACAATGTGCCTGCTGTAGAGAATTTAAAACCCGCAATTTAGATTGTTTATTTATTTATTTTTTTCCTGTATTTGGAAGAAAGGGTGGCGTCATAAGCTAATGCTAGCTAGCTTGGATGCCAAGGTGCATCCCCAGACTGTCCAGCCCACAGATGCATGAGGTGAAGAGATTCTCACATCAGATTAGTAGTGATGACTGCACCTTTGCTTTGTTAAGCATGTTGCACTGTGGCCCCAAAGCAAGAAGGTTCCGGCCTTCTGATTGGCCCTCATCGGCTATGGTCTTTCTATGTGGGATTTGCACATTCTCCCAGAGCACTTCACAGAGACAGCTTTTACATTTCAATCCAATTCAGTTCCATTTTATTCATATCACAAGACAAGGTAATGACCGTACAATATTAGAGAGAAAACCCTGTGAGCAGACTATCATCAGCAAACACTTGGCAACAGTGGGGAGGAAAAAACTCCCATTTAACAGGAAGAACTCTAGTGTTGTTCCCGTGCTGTGCTGAATTCTGAATCCCGACTGAAACTCTTCAAATTAATAATTCTTCTGCAAACGACAAATTAGCTGTTTTACAACTACTCTGCTCTCCAGTGATTGGCCTATAATTAACTAACACAGCTGTGTCAAGTGATAGCTTTTAAAGTAATGGTTTAATTGCTGCCACCTTAAAATCCCATGGTATGTAGCCTGTTAATAGAGATTACTCCAGCTTCTTCCCAAAGCCATTCGTGTCAGGTTAATTGGTAATTCTTAAAGGGCTGTAGGTGTAGATTAGAGAGGGTGTAGATTAGAGAGGGTGTAGCTTTTCCTTTGTGATCGACCGATGACCTGAACTTATGTTCAAATTGTTGTGTCCCTACTGCAATCTACACAATGGGTAACCATAAGCCGAATGATCAAGGACATGTTGATGATCATGTGTTTTGGTGGTTGTCATGCCAACAGGTGCATAACTGCTCTATTTTCTTTTCCACCACCATTGCAAATATATTTGCCTGGACCTTGATTATGTCTCTTTGTACCTATCTTAGGTGCATTATTATAGTGCAGACGCTGTTTGTGTGGTGATTTTTATTATAAAACTCAAATGTCTCTTGAATAATCAAAAAGGAATGACCAGAATCGTAGAAGGACAGGAGTACTGTTTGGAGTAGCCAGATAAAAGCTTTTCAGGCTGCATTATTCATACTAGCTCCATTATTACATGTCCTGTAAATATAGTTGTAATTTTTCCTTGAAGCCTTGAATGCTTTACAACCTCATATCGGGGCTATACAGCTGCTACTGCGGAACCATACACTCTGCTGGCTAAAGATTTACGCTGACATGCAAGTAGCACACTTGAGTGCATGCATACAAAGGCCGCAGCATGCAAGCATGCATGCACAAGCAAATTTTATTGGTATCGACCAACACGCTTGGACACAGAGGTCACAGAAAGAAAAATCTTTAAATCATTAAATCACTGAAGGCCTTTGTGTGGAGGGGAGGCTCTGTTGTTTAAAAGATTACCTCGACAGTAGAGTAAAAATCGATGCGATGTACACTCAGTGTCAGCGGGCATGCTGCCAGCTAAACGTTTAGAGAGAAAGAAGAGGGCAAGACTATAGATAGCAGAAAAACTCTGTGCAAATAGAAGAAGTGGAGGTTTATTGCAATCTTTTTGCATATGCCGTATGGTACAACCTTAATACAATATCTGTTAATTTACTGAATGCTTAATCATTCCGCCCATGTATGCTGGCCCTGAAGCGTCCTTTCTCAGTGTGATGACTCCAAAGAAGTTTAGTCTAAGTTCTCATCTTTTTCTCATCTCATCTTTTCCTTCATTTTTGTCACATATCAATATGCTGTTATTTTGGTCATTGCTAATATTAAACAACGCGTCAAAGTTTTAAATGACCTTGTTGTTTGTACAATCATACAAATGTATTTGTAATTTATTCTAATTTATTTATTGTTTTATTCTTGACTCTGTATGATCTCAGCACAAAATATCATACTTAATACCATCATCTCAGCTACAAAGTTCTGGCTGTGAGCACAGGAGCCACACCCACACACAGTTCAAAACTTCTGTTTGCAAAGGACATCCAATCAGAGAAAAGTTAGCTTTTACCTTTGGCAGTAGCTACAGCCCCAAGGCTTTTTGAGTGTGATGCTACACACTAAGCACACCTTTTTTGGGCAGTTTCTCCCATTCTTCTTTGCAGAACCTCTTAAGCTCCATCAGGTTGGATGGGGAGCGTCAGTGAGCAAACATTTTCAGATCTCTCCACATATATTCAGTCAGGCTCTTTGCCACTGAAGGACATTCATAGACTGGTCCTGGAGCCACTCCTTTGTTATCTTGGCAGTGTGTTCATGGTCGTTGTCCTGTTGGAAGATGAACTTTTTGCCTAATTCTGTGCTCCACAGCGCGTTGGAGTGGGCTGTCATCAGTGATGTTTGTACTTTGCTGCATTCCTTTTTCCTTCATCCCTGTCTAGTCTCCTGGTTTCTGCTACCAATAACATCTCTCTCCACAGAGCAATGCTGGAACTCTGTCAGAGTGATCTTCAGATACTTGCTCACCTCCCTGACTACGGCCCTTCCACCCAGACACCAACAGGAAGTGTCCTGAAGGTGCCAAACATATTTAATGATGATGGAGGCCACTGTGCTCGTTGGACCTTCAGTGCTGCAGATATTATTATTATTATTTTTGCACAATCCTGTCTCAGAAGTCTGTAGACAATCCCACTGATTTCATGGCTTGTTTAGTGCTCTAACATTTTTATAAATTTGGAAGAACTTTTTTTTCCCTTTGTCAGTCACAGATGTTCTGTGCAGAATTTTAAGGTCAAAAATTAACGCAATTCATTTTAAAATAAGGCTGTAACATGACAAAATGTGGAACAGCAGCTTTGTGAATACTTTACAGAGGCACTGTTTTTATCTACCTCAGTCTGCAGAAACCTCACATTAGTTTCAGATCTTTATACACAGGGCAGATTGTTTTTAGTCTGAAGTTACCTTGTAGCAAATAATCGGTTCATTACCAGTTTGGACATCTGCAATAAAAAAATACTATGTAGGGATATTGTAGGGAATATGTATGGAATCTGAAGCAATACTTTAAAATAACTATAATAACAATGATTGAAGGGTCCTGTGTGTTTATGAGTATCGGTGTAAAGGAGAGTCTGTGCCAATTTGCCTAATTGAGCTGTAAATCTGCCTCAAATGTCTTGAATGCTGCTGAAATAGAGAAAAAAATCATGTTGACTGGCAGACTGGGGTGGCAGTGCTTTGCTGTTCAAGGTCCTCTCCTTTGCCAAGTAGAACATTAACAATGCAGGCACACTCTCCAGCACTCTGCCAGTTTACAGCACCAAATCAAATAAATGTTTGTCCCTCTCCCTTTCCTTCTCTCTCTTTGACACACAAGCAAATTTGTTGATTTCCTCCATCTCCCCTCTCGAGCAGCGACACGTTCTCTTCTCTGTTACTCCTCTGTTTATTTGCTCGCTCCCTTCTGTCGAAGCTGCATCTTCCTCAAACCAAGTTATCTTTTCGCACTCTACTCCCACGATAGCAGTGGCATTTCTTTTCTTCTCTTTTCTGTCTTTGGCTGAAAACATTCCCGCTGTCAGCACAGTTTATCAGACAGCAGTTAGAAAACAGCTTGAAATAGGCCAGTGTGTGTCCTATAAATATGTAAAAGACAAGAAATGGGCGATTAAGATGTGACATCCTTGTGGTAGTTGGCTACTAATTGGTTACTCCGCTTTTCAGGGGAATTTGACAGAAACTTTAATGGCTCCATCTGTATTTGGCTCATTGCAGCGTGTGATGGAGCTGGAAGAGGAGCACACACATTCACACTAATGCCCCTGCATGTGCTGTTGCCTCGCAGCCATACACAGTGGTATTTACACATACACATGCTGTATTAAAAAAACACACACGCAGAATCTGTACAAACCCAACAACAATCCTGTTTGCATATGTAGAGCAACCCAACTGTGCAAAGGGTGTTTTCTGTTTATTAAGATTAAATTAATTTTCAAGATGCAGCACCATGCTAACACGACATACGATTAAATGAAATGTGAAGCAACACTCAGGAGGACCATTTGGCACCATAGTAGGTGGCAAAATATTCACACAACCAGTTTTCTGGCGGCCAACTTTAAATGACATGTTGTGCTTCAGAAGCTTGAATTTACACCACAGTTTAAAGCAGCAGGTTCAGATGCTGCTGAGCAGGTGTACGGCTTTTTCCTGGCTTTGTGTGCTTTGTACATAGATGATGTCAAAGTGTGCATTAGGGTGGTCACAATACTAGAATTTAAACTCGATACCAATACCCAGAAAAATAAATACATTTCGACCCCATGCTGCAACACAACAGAAGCAATCGTGCAGACGTCATATCGTGAAAATGTAACTTTAGTTAATCTTACACACTTTCTTTTTAAACCTAAGTTTAGATGTTTTATTTGTTTTACAATTAAATAAATGTAATAACAGAACATGAGTGTAAAATGTATTTTAGGACCTACTAATAAACAAAGGATATGACAAATACCTGACATCAAAATAATTTAATTACTGTAGAAGAAAAGCATTCTGGTTAAAAGTTAAGATAAAGCTCTGTGTTAGTTATGCTAAAATATATAAGATATAAAAAGAAATATCTTTCACTATGAAGGATTAAACCAGTCACTGCCTGCATTTTAAATCTGACCTGAGCAGCTGGAAACAACAAACACATAAAAAAATATTGTAAAAGTTGAAAAGTTTATCATCTCTCTCATCTACCATTCATACTGCTCTGCCTCAGTCTGCAGCTCTTTACAGCCTCAGCTTTGCTCTTCAGGCCTGACATTCATCCATCTGATTTTGCTGTTCTGCTTCCCTTTATTTTCTCCGATTAGTTCTCCACACTCTGGACTCTTTTCCCAGTTCTATTACAGTTCCCCTGCTGCTCTGCACAGCCAGCAACCCACGCAGTCCATGTAGGCCTAACCTGCTCTGCCACAGTTCAATATTTGAATTGTGAGGCCAGTTGCTGGACTTCTGGGAGAGAAATGTTCCCCAGTTCTTCGTGATACTTGGTTCAATGATGTGGCACATGTTTTCATGAAATATCTGCACCGGCTCGGTGCCCACTTCTACTACAAAACCATCTTGCTGTGGCTGCAGTATATGGTTCAGAATTGTCTTGTTCCCGTTTTTTTCCATCGTCGTCTGGATGGAGAAAAACCTATATATACTGTTCAGCACTGACTGTGTCTTTACGCATGTATAAACTGGTAATTCCATCCCAATACCAGGCTTTCAATTGACTGCCTATGACAACTTGTATGGCTCTGCTCCTCTTTAGTGAATACGCTGCAATCCATGTTTCCTAAAATAAATTCAGGTTTTAATTTCTTTATCTAAATAACAGTTTTCTACTTTGCCTCAGTAATGTTATGGATTCATTCACGGTTAATTGCTCATTAACTGAAGGTGTCATAACTTCCAATTGTTCTGGGACACTTTAACCCCAGTTTTCCTCCTACCCTTTTTCCATCACTGGATTTTCTGGTTTCTGCTCTCTCTGTATCCTTAGACAATTAGTACATAGAATAAACATTCCCATTAACAGCGTTTAAGAAAGAGTGTATGTGTCTCTTCTTATGTTTTTTTTTTTTTTCAGGTGATCTTGTTACTTAACACCTGTCCATCCTCATCTGCCTTTCCATCAGCATGTCATTTTATTTTATTTGGACAGTTCTCCTGTGAATGCCCCGGCACTATTTTATATTCTACATCTTATTTCGCTAAAGTCAATAAAAAAACAATACATAAATAATTTGGAAACAACATACTGGTTGTTTGCTTGCATACTGTTAATAGTAGGAGTTAGTTTTGAAAGGGTTTAAACCACCAAGTATAGCAACCAAGTACGGTTGCCAGGAGAACCGTCTTTCTCTTGGCAACCTTGTTTGTTCAGTCTTTTTCTAATTTTCTAGTTTTTCATTTTTCACTTTCATGAACTGTAAACTTTAACATACTGATGCCTGTAACAGCTGTTTATAGTTTTTTTTTGACAGCAGGCTGTAAACAGGATTTTTTCTGCTGTGAAACTCGGCATTTTAATTTGGGGGATACACGGGAATATTGCCACTCCAGGGACTACACTTCAGTGTGGGTTTAATTTTTCAGCCCTGATGTTGCTTCTTTGTTTTGGCATACCTGTCCATCAAGTTGGGCAACTTTTACAATAGATAATGTGGATTTCTGCCACCATAACATTGTATAAATGATATAAAATTGCATACATAATTATGCCCACACATTTAATAGTAAAAAAAAAAAATTATGTGAAATGTTGTCACAATAAAATGGATTAGCAGCAATAAATTTGACTTGAATGATGTTTGAAGGAGAAATCTCTGATTTGGCAAGTATGTCTGTATCCTGTGAAACAGCTGGGCTTAATGGACATTTAATGCAGTGACGTGTCATAATGGGCTTTAATAGACATCGATTTACACAAAAATCTTGTGTTGAGTGCTTAATTTAAATTCCATAAAAAGATGCAACCTGGACGACATACTGAACAGCTGTTTTT
This sequence comes from Perissodus microlepis, assembly GCF_051167445.1. Classification (NCBI taxonomy): domain Eukaryota; kingdom Metazoa; phylum Chordata; class Actinopteri; order Cichliformes; family Cichlidae; genus Perissodus; species Perissodus microlepis. The sequence goes on along the minus strand of NC_140468.1, from coordinate 23,545,088 downwards.
ATTACTTCTAACATTGTAGTTTTCATGATTTCATTCGTACTGCTTTGGAACCAACAATAGGTTTTGTACCACTCACACATGAGCTGAATCCAAGCAAACATGTACACTTTAACACACGGATGCCCCAAACACACACACACACACACACACACACACACACACACACACACACACACACACACACACACACACACACACACACACACACACACACACACACACACAGTGCCAGCAGGCTAATAAGTGTCAGTGTGCTATGCTTCTACAGTTCTCTTTACTCTGACGGGGTGAAAAGATTGCTTCCTCTCTGCCTAGTCCATTTTTTTTTCAGTTTCTCCTTGCCATCTCATTTAGGCTCCTGGGACTTTTGTTATTTGTTACTCTTAAAGTTTCAGTTATTTTTCACTCAGTTTAAGTGAAACCTTACAGTTTTTTACAGCCGCTAGGACATATTTCTCAATACTTCGGTCACTTTTGCAAAACTCTTCACACAATTCCCCTAACTGACCTTCAGCTTGGCAAAGCAGTTCATTTCACATTCAAAATGCACTACAACTACCAAAACACTTCATTCAGGTCTCAAATAAACTCATTCTTCCAGAACACTAGCAAAGGTTGACAGCCGACAAACACACTTTGTCACCCACAAAACAATGACCTAAAAACCACTAACAACATGTAACATTACACAGTGTTTTCTTGTGTAAAACAAGGACACATCTCTGTTTATAATTTCAATATATGTTACTGGAATGAATCAGACATCATGCAGAATTCGTTAATATTTGTTTATGTATTTTTATGTTTTTGCACTAAGTAATCCCAAAATACAAGAATTTGTATACACACCATCCACTGATACACATACAATAGTAATGCTAATCTACTCGGTCTTCTCCATTTGGCCACAGGTTCTCATCCACATCACATCTTATGTCATCTAGGGCAATACACCTAGGAAAGAATCTTCTGGCATGCCTGATCCATCCCTGGCAATCCTCTGCTGATATCTCCAGGCATCCAGCATTCATTGCATCCAGGAGGGACATTTGATCATGTGGATGATGGTCGTAAACCTTCCACCGCCATGAGGAAAAGAATTCCTCTATGGGGTTGAGGAATGGAGAGTAAGGTGGGAGGAAAAGAGACTCCATTCTGGGATGGGCTGCAAACCACTCGGTGACTGCACGGGAGTGATGAAATGCCACATTGTCCCATACAGTTATAAATGTTGGCTGATTCCTTCTCTCCGCATCCCTTTCCTCACCTAGCACAACCCTTCCATAGAGATCATGCAGGAACGCAAGGAGCCGTTCAGTGTTGTATGGCCCAGTTAGTGGTCTGTGTAACAGCAGTCCATCAGTGGATATTGCTGCAAACATTGTGATGTTGGCACCCCTCTGGCCCGGGACATTCACTGTGGCTCTCTTCCCAATCACATTCCTCCCTCGTCGCCGTGCTTTGGCCAAGTTGAAACCTGCCTCATCCACAAAGATGAAAATGTGGTGTGTTTGCCTGCCTTCAATCTCCATGACTCTCTAACATAAATCCACAAGGCAACATAAGCTGTTACAGTAGTAAATTTGTAAAAATTGTCTTTGTGTGTGTTTGGTTTTGTTCAAAAACAGATCTGTATTTTATTGTGATCTTACCTGGACATACTGGTTCCTGAGTTGCTTGACATGTTCAGAGTTCCTCTCAAAAGGCACAGTGTGCAACTGTTTCATCCTGACCTGATGTTTTTTCAGGACTCTAGAAATTGTTGTTATGCTTACACTGTGAATATTTGCGAAAGTAACGTTGTCTGCCAAGACTCTGTGTCTAATTTCAGTGAGTTTAATCCCATTGTTTCTGATGACCATATCAACAATGGCAGTTTCCTGCACATCAGTGAACATCCGTCCTCTCCCTCCTGTGTGAGGTAACCGTTGAGTCCTAAGCAGAAATGCAACAACAATTAAAAAAAGCTTATTTACTTCTGAAATGTGCAAATGCCCTTGCAGAATACAAGTTACCTGTTGGTTTGCCGGAAAACTCTAACAATAGATGCCACTGTAGAGCGTTGCAGATTTGGCTGCACTCTCTGACCAGCCTCTCTCATTGAGTGACCATGATTTACTACATGATCAATTACAGTAGCTCTGATCTCATCTGAAACTACAGCTCTTGATCTTCCTCTTATTCTTCTTCCGCCACGCATACGTATTCCTCGCCCCCTCCCAGCCACTCTTCTTCCTCTTTCAGCCACTTCTCCATTTCTGGCTGGGTCCATGTTTACATCACAAAACAAACCTATTCAGCAGTTGTCTCCTTTTGTAATGAAATTGAAGGAGTAACACCAGTGTAGATGTTCATCTACAATGAGAATCAGCTGTGGCTGGTTAAACTGCATTTTTAGATTTAAAATATGTTTCACTAAAATATTGCTGTTGAATTTTGCTGTCTTATTCAGTTTTGCATTATGTTATTGTTTTGACCATAAGTTTAACAGTTTTGAAAACAGTATGTAAGTACATGCAAAATGTCCTGTACGTACAAAGATTTTTGGCAGTTGTTGTGTCTGAGTGAGAAAATAATTCATGAAATTTGAGAGATGTAGTCATTGAATGCATTTTGTGCCAAAACAATGATAACTGATCCTCAGTTTAGCCCACATAGACTTCTGTTGTGCTCACTGTGTGAGGAGTTTTGCAAAAGTGACCTAAGTATTGAGAAATGTGTCCTAGCGTCTGTAAAAAACTGTAAGTCAGAGGTTCATTCCACCTCAAGACTTTCAGTTCACTTTATTTAGCAGGGTAAGAACACTGAGCCTCATTCACAAACAGAAATGTGTAAAAAACCTTTTCCATTAAATATGTCAGTGGCAGACTTTGTTCTTACGGCTGTGCCCGTGTAAGGCTACAGTCACACTAAGGAAAACTGCTTAACAAATTTATTAGACCACCACCTAGTGTGAAGTTTATGTCAAAGCTGCCCTAAGTTATTGGTAATTATCAAAATTGTTTTATTTATTTAATTTACTGTATTATAAAAAAGCAGGCTGCCATTCTATTATTACTCTGGTGTAACTGAGATTTTAGTAAATGGAATTGGAATCACTGTGAGTCAATTCAAGTGATCATGGTCTGCATAGTGCCGTGGACCATTTTCTCAGAAACAGGTTTACTTTGAACTGTATCCAGGAGAAAAATGTGGAGTTTCTGAAAAACTACAAACTCCTGAGAAAAAACTTGCAGCAGGTTCAGATTTGCATGCATATGCTGTGTGTTTTTCTGTGCATGTGGTATTCTGCAGTCTCATTGCTCACCTGCCTGCAGCGTTGCTTCCAGCCTGCACTGGAGTTTTCTCTCCTCTTTGCTCCAGACCCAGCAGCTCATCTCAGTGGACCAAACCCAGATTCACGCAATTCTATTAGACTCCATCTAAACTCTGTCTGCGTTTTTTTAAAAATATTTCGCTTACAAAAGTAAACTTAAAGATTTCTTTGCCGTGGATTTTGCTGAAGTATTAACAGATATTTCATGTGAAAAGCAGTTTCTGTGTTATCATTAATAGCATCAGTCTGTTTTAAAGCTTGCTACTGGTGTCTTCATTTTTTAGCATTTTTAAAAAGAGCTTAATTTTAATAAAGTTTCAGAAAAGTGTTGATTCTGGCTAAGATCACCAACTTTCACATTAAAAAAACCATACCAACATGTTTGAGCCTAAACGGTGCGGTTCTTGTAAATGACCACTTCCAAAGTGAGTTAATTAGAGCCCAACAGATATAAGGGTTTTAAGATTGATGCCCATACTGATCCTTATACAACCGTTGTAAGAGCTTGGTCCGCAATAAGTCAGACTCGTTCCCGGTGGTTGATGCCGATTCTCTTCATAATTGTTAGGGAGAGAATTTCTAGGCATAGCCAAGTGCTTTCCAAGCTTTCACTTGGATGGTCTCAGAATCTCATCTCTGCTTTTCGCAGATGATGTAGTTTTGTTGGCTTCATCGGGTGATGGCCTCCTCCCAAATGGAGGAGTTTAAGTATCTCGGGGTCTTGTTCACAAGTGACGGGAGAAGGGAGCAGGAGATCGACAGACACTGTGGCTGCAGTGATACAGACGCTGTACCAGTCCGTCGTGGCGAAGAGAGAGCTGAGTGTAAAAGCAAAGCTCTCAGTTTACCGGTCGATCTACGCCCCTACCCTCACCTATGGTCACGAGCAGTGGGTAGTGACCAAAAGAACGAGATTGTGGATACAAGAAGCATAAATATGGTTCCTCTCAATGGTGGCTGGCCTCTCTCGTAGAGAAAGGCTGAGAAGCCCAGCCATCCAGCAGGCGCTCAGAGTAGAGTCGCTGCTCCTCCACATCAAAAAGAGCCAGTTGAGGTGGTTCGGGCATCTCATAAGGATGCTTCCTGGGCGCCTCCTGTGTGAGGTGTTCCGGGCATGTCCCACAAGGAGGAGGTCCTGGGTTTATGGCCGGATAAGCTGGGGGAGGTAGAAGATAAATGGATAGATGGAGCCATGCTGAGAGTGTGTGATTAAAAAATCCAATATATCAGCCAATAATTTTTTTCAGGCACACAAAACATAAACAACATTTGCTATATGTAGTTTAATATATATAAGTGGAATTTTAAAATTACTGACATTTTTACTGTCACAACAGGCCTGGATCAGCTGGTTTTTGTATTTGTGGTGTTCCAAGCAGAAGTTGCCTACACGGAAATTGCAGTGTGCCCTCATAGTAAACAAACTATGCAACATCAACACTTACAACACAGTTGAAGGGTGGCTCCTCTGTCTCTTCTTTACTTCTTAAATATTCATTTATGTGCAATTATACAGATACAACCACTTAGAATTCCTACTCCCAACTGGTTGTCAGCCAGTTCCCAGCCACTAGAAGTACACCCTCGTTCTCCTGGGGTGTATCTGCTTTTCACTATTTAGTCATTCCACTATTTCACTCAATTGCAGGTGTTACCAATATGTCAGGAAATAGATAATTACTATTATGTTGCTAATATGTTGGTTGGGCGTGTGTGAATGTGATTCACACACATCCCAGTGTGTGAATGTGTGTGTGAATGGGTGGATGACTGAATGTAGTGTAAAGCGCTTTGGGGTCCTTAGGGACTAAGTAAAGCGCTATACAAATACAGGCCACTTACCATTTGACATATAGATGCATCCATCTATTATATACAGTCTGTCATGATGTGAACACTGTAAACACTAATTAGGTTTCAAACAAGCCGTGGTAACAAAAGGTAAGCAGGTTCAGGCATTCAGTTGTCATTTTACGTAGTCAGCTGTTTCAAATGCCATAGACGCTATTTGCTACCAGTCTTATTCTTAGTCTGTACCCTCCTCCACCTACAACAATGCACCTCATTTAGTGACTCAACAGTGAGTCATATTTTGTAATTTTGCCTCTGTACACCACCACAGTGGATTTTAAATCAATCAAGATGTGGTCAAAATGCAGTCTTTCAGCTGTATTTCAAGGAGTTTAGCAGAAATGTCAATTGAATAATGAATTTTCTTTTAGATACTCTCATTTAAACAGAGTGCATTTATCTCTACTTTTCACTTCTACTTTCCTGAAATTTCTCAGTAAGCTGCTGCATGCTGGACTTGCATTAAATACACATCAGCCAGCTAAAGCACAGTGAAAAGGAAGACCGATTCTTAGCTGCATCACATTCACATTGTGAGTGTGTCTGCTGGTAAACAGACTGAGGTTTGTGTGCTTTATATTATTAAAGATATGCTGAGGCTGAAGGGGAGGATAGCAGGTGAAATTCATGTTTAGTGTCAAAAACATCAGACCATATGATCAGCCAATAATTTCAATCATATTTGATTCTTTTAATTTATAAAGATATTGCATGTAGGATACAGGTATACTTAAAAGCTCAATTAACAAGTCGTCACTTGAGAAGCTAAAATGAGCAATACAATTGTATGTACATCTCCAGCTGGAACAGCTCATTTCCTGTTTACCTAGCCCTATCCTTTGTCATTGTACCTTGCCTACATAGATAAATTCTGATTTTACCACAGAGTATTACACCGTAAGTAATGCTTATGTAATTATAAGCTGCAGTAATTTCATCATCTGCACACCTTGTTTTTTCCAATACAGCTATTACTTCATCCCCATAAATTGATAAAAAGAACAAATTAAAAGTCTCCTCAACAGAGAGGAAGAATTATTCTGCTCTATTCAGAATAGATGGGACGTGGAGTCAATGATTAGAGGTCTTTTCAGTTCCTATCTCTTAGATCTCTCAGCCCGGGAAGCGTGGGGTGGACCTCTCACTGTCGCAGCTGATGTGAAGTTGCTGCGTGCCTGAAAAATAGGGGATGATGTTACTATCGATTTCCACTTAAATGCTTGCATGTCATCTCAGCACCTCATAAAGGAAATCAATCAAAAGTAAATCAAGATACTCAGACATCTGCACTTAGAACTTCTGCAAGGGCAATGCCATGTGTCGTGTTCAGAGGTAACAAATTCACTTTCATGAACGTGCATACGTTTTTGGCTCTAGACCTTAATCAGACAAAAAGCCAAACAAATCCTAAAACTATTCTGTAAACAAAAGTGAAACTTTAAATGGGGTAGGGATAGGATTAACCCCACTGTAAAACAAAGCTACTGCGTCAAGGCTCCAACACCAAAGGTAACTTTGTTGCTATCTCTGCGTATCTATACTTTTCATTAGTTTCTCTAAAACATATGCTTTTGCAATGTTGGATCAACATTTCTAGATTTTGATATAATGTTTATGCGCAAGTAATCACTGTATTTCCACTACACTAATACCATTTTTTTTTTAAATTATTATCTGGAATTAAACGTTCCAGTGCAGGTGAAGAAAAGCAAACTGCTACCAACACTGTTCCAGTCGTCATTACGACCCATAGCACCAAATTACTTCCCACTGGTTCATACAATTAATATGTAAACTCTATATTGATGAAGTTACTATTCATGCATATGACATGCAGAAGGAAAAGGTTTAGTCTGGATGTAAAGTTATGCCTGTACCAGAATATTAGAATTGTTGCTCTGTCAGTGACAGTCTACTATAAAGTTAATGAGTTGTCCCTTTAACACATAATAAGCATGATTATTGTGAGATTTTCTTTGAGCACTTACCATTTTTTGTTGCATGTATTCTGTTGTGGTCCACACTCTGATGTGAATGTTTAAGTTTTGGCTTTATGATCCTGGCATAAATGTTTTCATCTTTGTCGCTTTTACAGCCCAGGCGTGAATAAGCAATAAGTTGTGCTATTTGTCTAGCCATGGCTGTTTTTTCCAGAACGGGTGGCGGTATTTTGCGAGGGGTCGCCCTGGGGTCTTTTTCATTCCCCTCACTGAACACATCGTCAGACTCATCTGAAAGGGCAAGCGGGCGAAGATGCACAGTGCAGAGTTCATCCAGCGTCACCGCGGGCATTTGGATCCTCTGAGATTGGAGGAAGGCTTCTGAGTCAGAGTGGCGTCGTCGTGAGGGTTTGGGTTTTAGGGGGGGGTTGGTTTTAGGTAATGGCTCAGGTTTCAGAGAGTTAACATCAGGGATTGTGGGGAGGGGAATCTGCAGGGAGAGCCTGTTAGCACGAGCTCGGGGGTTGAGCGAGCTGGACTTGGGATGCAACTTCCAGCCTAGAGGGTCGTGGCCGATGATAAACGATGTCTTAACTGGAGGAGGGGAAGAGCAGGATGAGGTGGTGGAAGAGGTGGAGGAAGATGAGGAGTGACTTGGTGATGGTGAGATCCCCATGGGGGGGCAGGAGTAGCGTTTCACTGGATCACAGGATGCTACAGGGGTTTGCAGGAGCGATGCGCTCCGCTCAGAAGGCTGTGGTTCCTTCTTGGTCTTGTTTGTTGTCACGTTAGAGGTGGACAATGCTGACAAAGGACGCGCTCTGCTGGGCTCCAGGCTATGTGGTGACCTCTCTTTGAGCCCTCTGTTTTTCTTTCTGAGGATCACCTGATTCCCTATGGCCACATTTTGACTCATCTGGTCCCACTCATCAATACCATTGGCAAGTGCTGGAGTAGCAGTGCCATTACAAGCATTGGGGTATTTTGTCTTGTTCATCTTGGGACATTAGTGTGCAGATAAGCCTGTGAAGAAAAACACATATATAGAGAGAGAGAGGGTGGGGGCACTTAGGATGTTTCAAGGTTAAAAAGAGGAAGAGCAGACGCCCGTCTTGACTTCTCAAATTTGTGTTTCACAACAGATTTCTTTTCACAACAGACACTGTGGCTACTATGTCAACACTCATATGCTGTGTGAATCTTCCTGTTGACAGTTAATTGCTGGAACACTTCTGTTTTATTGGCCTCAACACTGCAATCACATAGAAAATGAAATGTCTCAGATGTTTTTCTTCAGTTCACCAACTGGCTTCAGTTAAACCCAAACCTTATTACTTATGAGTTTCACCATTAGTTTCTTTAGCCTCTACTTTGAAAAACAAAACAACTACTTCTTTCCACATCAGTATGCAATTAAATTACTAAACATCACATTCACTGATAAAAGCTGATTGCTTAAGTTAGTAAATGAAGTTAAGTTTAACGTACTGCAGCTCTTGGGAAATGAATGACAACGGTATGTTTACAATATACTTACAGCTTAAGTAAAAGAGATCCAATGCAAAGCATGAAATGTAAGATGTTGTTTACCTCCGGTGTTGCTTAGATCGCTGTTGTCTTTCAGCCTGGGCTAATCTATTTCACTCTCCTGTCTTTATAAAGCTCAATGGGTGTTACCTCCCCTAAATCTGACCACAGCTTCCCCAAACTAACGCCCAGAAACCCACATTTCACACACAGGTCCTCATTTCACACACAATAACACATGTGCACTCAAACACACACTCCAGTCAGGCTTGATGAGCAGCTGCTTTCATAATAGCGTGGAGTAAGAGCAACCTCTCTCAGTGTCTAGTTGTTTACATGAAAGGTATTTAAGCTAAGAAGCTAACCATGGCAGCATACTAGAGACTAGACTAGAAATTGTAATTATACGACTTACTGTTTCATAATTACAGCATCTTTAACCAAAGAGTTTTTCCACTGTGTGTGTGTGGAATATATATAAGATAGGTAAAAAGAATACAAAGTCTTTGGCGAACACTGATGCTTTTCCATTTTGAAAGCCTCCCTCATAGTGCCCCATATAGAGTACCATATTCAAAAATAAGCACTCTCAATGATTTTTGGTGTTTGTTTTCAAGAGTTTAAATCATCTCTGCTTCATAAACCCTGGAGCTGCTGCCAAGGACATTTTTAACCACTCAAGCAGTGGATGCTCAAATCCTGGTAATATTACTCAGTTAGCTCGTCTCTCTCTTTGTTCCAGATCACAAAATACCAAAGAGGAAACATTGTTACTTTTTGACATTTGTGACATTTGTGCTGGAGAAAGCTACCAAACAAGTCATCAGAGTTATAGTTTTTGGCATGCAAACACAAAAAAACAATAGTTAACAAATGGTTAACTAGGCTTCAGATAGCATAAGGTGCACCAGAGGCCACGAGAAGGTGGAGCAATCTTCACCACCCTCACTATCTCCTGTTGCTGTGGCAGCAACAGGAGATAGTGAGGGTGGTGAAGATGGCTCTGTGATTGGTTTGGAAATATTCTTATTACAACAATGCAGGGACTTCCAAGTTACACCTGATCATTATATTAATGTAAATCATCTGTAAGATGGCACATGGCACATTTATCCCTTATGGGGTGGATCAGTACGTCACTGATGTGTCGATGTGTTCAAATAAGCTGATGTTGACATATAATCTGCTTAGCATCTGATCATTACACACTGACAAATTTCATTGCCTGCTTTTTATGAGCAGGACAGGAGTGGAGAAGAAGTAAAGAAGTGAGTGTAGAGGAGATGAGGAGTGTGACACATAGATGAAACACTAAAAGAGCTGCAGTAGAGGTGAAGGATGGGAGTGCATCAGATCGACAGATTTGTCACAGTTAAAAATGAATTCTTGTCAGACATTAGAAGCAGCAGGTCCAAGATCAGATTTGAGTGTTTAGAATTGAACACAGGAATATCATCTACTGGGATTACATCAGTATGGCTTTACTAAGTAACACCTTAGTCCAGGGGTGGGCAACTCCAGGCCTCGAGGGCCGGTGTCCCTGCAGGTTTTAGATGTGTCCTTGATCCAACACAGCTGATTTAAATGGCTAAATTAGCTCCTCAACATGTCCTGAAGTTCTCCAGAGGCCTGGTAACGGACTAATCATGTGATTCAGGTGTGCTGACCCAAGGTGAGATCTAAAACCTGCAGGACACCGGCCCTCGAGGCCTGGAATTGCCCACCCCTGCCTTAGTCTAGAAAGGAAACAGCTGAAAATAACATAATGAAGTCCCATGAGAATTCAGATGGCATTTTTTGTTTGCCATGGAAGAGCCACATTTTTTGACCGTTTATCAGTCACAATAGTGAAGAGAGAGCACATGACAACACTCTACTTGCTAAAAGTGCTAAATAACAAAGGAAGATGCGTTATTTTTGCATGTCCCAAATCAAATGTTCAGACTACCAAAATAAAATTGAAAAGTCATGCGTGGAGGAATATATTGTGTGCTCGGTCCTTAAGTTGTCAGTAAGGTATCTGTAGTAGGCAGGGCATCTGCCCAGATGGCTACTCCTCCCTGAGCCTGGTTTTGTCAGGGCTTACTTCCTGTCAAAAGTAGGGATGGGTACCGGTATCCGGTGCCATTATCCTCGAATCTGATGAAACACCTGGCGACGTATAGCATTTTGTTAAAAGCCGAGAAATGCGCCGTATTTGATAGCTTGCTGCGAGACCTCACACCGAGCACATCTACTGCAGGTGTGGTGCCTGTTATCGGACCCGGAGTTAGCAACATCCCCCAAAAACCCGAAGAGTAGAGTCCTGGCCCCTAGCCCTGCCAGTGTAGCAGAAATGATGACGGATGATGATGGCAGCAGCAGCTGTTCTTCTCTGCGTGAGTAGCTTAATGTTGTTCGTGTATAATTTACGTTGAGTAGGCTAACCACGTTATTACATTAATGCATGTAAGGTGAACTAGGAAACACCGTCGTAGTTACATGCGGCTGTCTTCTTGTTTGATGGCAGATACTCCCTTCACCCTGGCCAAAAAGGCTAAAATGACCAAAGAAAAAGTGGAAAACAGCTAAACATGAGAGGTTTTTGGACAAAGTTTTTTCCATTGTTTAAGCACTGCTTCCAGCCAAGAGTGATACCATATATGCCCCATAGCTGCAGAAAAGGCTAACATTGTTATTGTTTTACAAAAAAAACGCTAAACATGAGAGGTTTTTGGACAAAGTTTGTGTTCTTGATTCTTTAAGCACCGGCACCGTTTCAAAAGTACCGGTTTGGTACTGGTATCGGATAAAACCTAAACAATACCCATCCCTAGTTTTTCCTTCCCAGTGTCACCAAGTGCTTCCTTGTAAGTTTCACTGCATAACCCTAACCAAAAACAAATGTAAAGAAAAGGCAAAGAAAATAAATTAAAATGCAAGTAAAACTCAAACTATATACATAATGGTAAATATATAATGACAATAAAGGCCTTTTCTATTCTAACACACTGTGTAGTTGTTGCTTTGAGGGGTGAAATGACCTAAGCCTTCATAAATCTCTCACAACCCCCAGATTCAGACTCTCTTGTCCTGTCGAAACTTTTTTGTCTGACATCAGAAACAAACCAGTAGATATTAAACCGCCCAGTAAGAGAAAATGAAAACAACGGAAATTTGTGTCCAAGACCACAAATCTGTAGATAGCAGTTCATAAGTATTTCACATACAGCTGAGACTGTGCTGTTTATAGGGCATGTTTGTGGAGAATTATCTATACCTGCTTTTCTGTGAATATCAGAATTGCTAATCACAGTGACATCGTATTTTGATGAGTCTGTCACGAGCGAGGTGAATTTTGGAAACACCAGATGACAGTTTTGTATTTGGAAGAGATTTACAAGGTTCAAGGAAGCTGTTGCAATATTCAAATTACACCCTGGCATGATCCGCTGACTTCTAGCTGCCCTTTTTTCTTAGCATGGTGTGCAGTAACATTTTGAAGTTGTTTACCTCTTTTTTTTGAACACCAATGCTAAGCAGCCCACAAAGTGAAAACCACAGTCAGGACATTCAGTATAACCCTCAAACAGAGCGTCCTGGGAGTGCCAGTCTCCCATGACTCTTTGTACAGACTCTGCAGTTGTACACAAAGTGTCAAACTGAAATCTTTATCAAGGCTGTAAATCTTGCCCACGTGTTACAAGCCGTCACATGTACACTACATGTGTTTTCACACATGTTTGCACGTACTGCAGGAACTCTTAACGCTCAGCATCGACAGCGATTCCTTTGAAGTTTGATCCCTTCACTTCAGAAGCAGCGTTCCTTCCCTCACTTCCCCATAATCCACCCACAGACTGCCGGGATCTTTCAAGGCTGTGTGAGTAATTGGCAGGTTTGCGTGTTGTTGGGAGCTGGGTCTACTAGGTCAGAGCTCAGTACATTAATCTTGGCGTAATGAAGCGATGTAAACCTCACAGGACACTGTAAATCTACAGACGAGAGCGAGGATTACTGCTGTTCGGAGTAGTCGTTTCTTGATGATACACACAAGGGGGGGGGGGAGGAAATGCATGTGCGAGACACCTAACCTTTTTTTCCTTCCTGTTTCATCCAGTAGCAATGAAAAATATTTGCCTCGCTTCCTGCTCAGTCAATGTGTGCTTATTGATGCTTGAAATGTTAACGGTATGTCTGTGCCCAGCTGGCTCTTTCTATTTGTGTTATGTTTGGGGTTATATCACTTTCTGTGTCACACATCACTGGTAACACTCTTGCGGAGAATTTTTCAAAACAGTTTGCTCAATAAGAAAACTGCCAAACAATGTAAGGTCCAGTAGTGTAAAATACAGCATTCATAAATAATGTGGGAAAACTGAAGATGTTTGTCTTGAAGTTGACAAGAGAGGTTTGTTCACAACAGCTGAGCACAGAAACAGGATCAACAGAGGTGTGCACAGCATTGCGCTGCAGAAAATTGAGAGATTTGGCAGTTTGATCCCCTCAGGTTTGCTGGCAAAATGATTAAAGGAACTCCTCGGATTTTTCGAGGAAACCGTAATGTGAGCATGACAGCCAGGGACACGTCGGCAGGGTTTTTGGAGGAGTTCTTGGAAGTGTATTTGAGATATTATTGCTAACATTAAAAAATGCCGTGGGATACATCATTTCCTGATTTTAATGTCAGCAAGAAAACATTGTTTCACGTCACTCCAGAAAATATGCAGATAGCTTTTTTTAATGTACATTTCTAAAAGTGGCAGCTTCAAAGCTGAAGAGCGGATTTGTTTGTTTTAAACTCCTAAAGCACACCTATTATGCTCAGCTCAAGCTCCATATTTATTAATAAGTGACTTTTATGTATATATTGCCTGTATATATTGTGCTATTCTTAGTTAGTGTATTGTCTGTCTCTGTTAATGTTTGTTTATAATGGAGCACTGTAATGAAAAATAATTTCCCCTAGGGATCAATAAAGTATTCTGATTCTGATTCTGATATTTGTTTAGTTTAAAATTACTCTTATACTGGGCCTAATTAGTCTCTTATACTGGGACTAATATCACTCTTTTGCCCCTTTGTACAGTGACTGACTGTACCTGAATGTACTCATAAATATACATTGATTACTTTGTAATTATGTAGCCACCATACATGGGCCGAGACGGACATCGCTGCTCCATAATCGAATTATGTTCTTTAAATGCGGCTAGAGATCGCCCACATATATACAGGGAGTGCAGAATTATTAGGCAAATGAGTATTTTGTCCACATCATCCTCTTCATGCATGTTGTCTTACTCCAAGCTATATAGGCTCGAAAGCCTACTACCAATTAAGCATATTAGATGATGTGCATCTCTGTAATGAGAAGGGGTGTGGTCTAATGACATCAACACCCTATATCAGGTGTGCATAATTATTAGGCAACTTCCTTTCCTTTGGCAAAATGGGTCAAAAGAAGGACTTGACAGGCTCAGAAAAGTCAAAAATAGTGAGATATCTTGCAGAGGGATGCAGCAGTCTCAAAATTGCAAAGCTTCTGAAGCGTGATCATCGAACAATCAAGCGTTTCATTCAAAATAGTCAACAGGGTCGCAAGAAGCGTGTGGAAAAACCAAGGCGCAAAATAACTGCCCATGAACTGAGAAAAGTCAAGCGTGCAGCTGCCAAGATGCCACTTGCCACCAGTTTGGCCATATTTCAGAGCTGCAACATCACTGGAGTGCCCAAAAGCACAAGGTGTGCAATACTCAGAGACATGGCCAAGGTAAGAAAGGCTGAAAGATGACCACCACTGAACAAGACACACAAGCTGAAACGTCAAGACTGGGCCAAGAAATATCTCAAGACTGGTTTTTCTAAGGTTTTATGGACTGATGAAATGAGAGTGAGTCTTGATGGGCCAGATGGATGGGCCCGTGGCTGGATTGGTAAAGGGCAGAGAGCTCCAGTCCGACTCAGACGCCAGCAAGGTGGAGGTGGAGTACTGGTTTGGGCTGGTATCATCAAAGATGAGCTTGTGGGGCCTTTTCGGGTTGAGGATGGAGTCAAGCTCAACTCCCAGTCCTACTGCCAGTTTCTGGAAGACACCTTCTTCAAGCAGTGGTACAGGAAGAAGTCTGCATCCTTCAAGAAAAACATGATTTTCATGCAGGACAATGCTCCATCACACGCGTCCAAGTACTCCACAGCGTGGCTGGCAAGAAAGGGTATAAAAGAAGAAAAACTAATGACATGGCCTCCTTGTTCACCTGATCTGAACCCCATTGAGAACCTGTGGTCCATCATCAAATGTGAGATTTACAAGGAGGGAAAACAGTACACCTCTCTGAACAGTGTCTGGGAGGCTGTGGTTGCTGCTGCACGCAATGTTGATGGTGAACAGATCAAAACACTGACAGAATCCATGGATGGCAGGCTTTTGAGTGTCCTTGCAAAGAAAGGTGGCTATATTGGTCGCTGATTTGTTTTTGTTTTGTTTTTGAATGTCAGAAATGTATATTTGTGAATGTGGAGATGTTATATTGGTTTCACTGGTAAAAATAAATAATTGAAATGGGTATATATTTGTTTTTTGTTAAGTTGCCTAATAATTATGCACAGTAATAGTCACCTGCACACACAGATATCCCCCTAAAATAGCTAAAACTAAAAACAAACTAAAAACTACTTCTAAAAACATTCAGCTTTGATATTAATGAGTTTTTTGGGTTCATTGAGAACATGGTTGTTGTTCAATAATAAAATTATTCCTCAAAAATACAACTTGCCTAATAATTCTGCACTCCCTGTAGTATACTAGAGGTGGAGGAGGAAAGAACTGATAGGCGTTCATGTGCTTTGTAGGCAACTTTTAATTTGTGTCTGCACCTTCAGGTTAGAGATATGAGGGACCATACCTGTGTTTTATCATCTAAGAAAGCGAGAGACAGCATGACCGGCATCTGGATAAAATGTCATCCTCTTCCTCCTCACCTCAAGCCTCACCTCCTGAACAGTAGTCAGGGCTCTAACAGACAGAAATGTGCATAAAATGCTCATTTATTCTCAATATTGCAATTACTAACTGCCAGCAGATGAGATATGTGACCCTGCTGTCTACAGACAGCTGACAAAGAGCTGACTAAACAACATGAGGTAGTTACAGATTAAATTGCCACTTTCAGCCAGAGGTCAGCCGATAGGTGTCCCCCCTTCTTACCTTGGGGTGTATCTACCTTCCATTATAAACATGTCACATCATTTTTTCTGCTTGGATGCAACTTACAAATGTTTTCATTTATTCTTTAGATTTCTTTAAAGTCTCATATTGTGCAAAAGTCTTGAGCAACCCATAATTTCTCTTTATTTCTCATAAGAAAGGCCAGACTTCCACGTAGTTTTTCATTTGTTAAGTTCTCTCCAGGTTTATGAAGGTGTTTCAAAGCTGTTCTTTGGACATTGGCTGCTTTTTAAATCATTTCCAGTTTTGCCCTTTTACCTTGGAGGGGAATATTTTTCAAGCTAAGTGTATTAGACCAGTGTTAACTTGATAGATGAGCGTGGGTGTGTAACTCTTATCAGCTATTTTGGGGTTTTTATGGGGGTTGGGCCCTGTCTTTGGAAATCTGCGCAAATAAACAAAGCAACCTCATGGTGCTTTCACAAACACTGGGCATTAGAAGACTACCAAAAAGATGCAGTCTGTACTACTATGTGAATTGTTTCAAGGAGGAGAGTACATACTCTTACAGTTACAAGATAAAAAAAAAGACTGATGTTCAGATGTCGGAGTTTTCATGAAGGCAGCTCTGCACCGAAAACTGTTTCCGTTGTGACTTGATCTTCCACCAAGTACAAACTACTCCTACATATTTTTAAGTTACACTATGTTATAAATTTTGCAGATGTATTAGCAACAGTTTTAGTAACACACTCTGCATACTTTTGAAAACGGGATCTTAAAATTAATGTAGTTAATGTAAAAGTAATGTATTTCATATAAGAACATTAGCAGTGCAATGAAATAATCGCTGTTATTTCATGTTCAGAAACGCAGTTCAGCAATAATCATAATCAATGCAAGCATCACTTTCTGTCCAACTTGTTCGGTGGGCGCAACCTGCATTTTATTTGCTGCAAACATATATCTGTATTAATATTTTATGGAAAGGCTGATTCTGTCATAAAAAAGGAATCCCTGAACAAATTAAAAGGGTATAAATACATAGTGTAGCAAGCCTGTAAATGAATGCGCCACCACACTG
This sequence comes from Perissodus microlepis, assembly GCF_051167445.1. NCBI lineage: Eukaryota > Metazoa > Chordata > Actinopteri > Cichliformes > Cichlidae > Perissodus > Perissodus microlepis. Next base: position 23,528,223 of record NC_140468.1, on the reverse strand, counting down.
CTCCCCCTGGTGGATACACAAGGCATTACTGCCGGTTTTCCTAATGGTCACTTAGTGGTGTTACTACTCATGGTTGCATCATCCACGTCACAGGCGGGATATATCATTACGGTCATCCATCAGTCACAGCCTGTTCTTATGGGTGAACTCCAGTACAATGACGGTCCCGCGGTAATACATGTTTCAGCCATGTATTCCAGCCCTAACCACCTTATCCCTAACCTTAACCAGCACTTTAATGACGTTAAATAGTGTTTTCCAAAGCGATTTAAGTAAAATGAATGAACATGTGTAGATTGATTCCAGACAGTTCTCATGTTTCCTTGTTTGTCCGATCTCGTCATTTAAGGACGTGTTGGGTGCCCGGACGCGTAATATGTTGACGATTTGTCACCTAGTGTAAAATATTACGCTTTGGGAGTGAGAAGTTGTTGTCAGTCGCAATCGGTCAGGATTCCACCAGGATCCTTTGTGATCCTATCAATGATTTTAAGTGACTGTATCTGTATGACCAAAAATGTTTTACCAGCCACAGAAAAGAGTTGCTAATAGAGGCTAAGAGCAGCAAACAGTGGCAAAAAATAGCAGCGCTTACCAACAGAGAGGTTCAGGTTATCCTCAATAACTTAGTTTTGGTGTTAGTGGACAAAAGTGAGCTTTACTGACTTATCAACTCACATTGGACTGCTTCACAAGTTTTACATCCACCCCTTGGTAAATAGACGTGGACACATTTCTATAGTTTTCAGTCATGTGACTGACTCTCTATCCTGGAAGGCAAAAAATGATTCCATCGTGATGGATAGTATGGACAGTCTGTAGTATTTTAGGACAAAAGTGTTTTAGGACAATAGGTATTTTAAGACTACATAAAATATCTATCAATGGAGAAAAAATGAAGATATGAAAAGAAACTACAAATTTTAGGTTGGGTGTTCCATATTCTGCCCCGGCAGCTTTGTTTAAATCCATGAAAATGGCGACGTCTCTGCCAGAGCTCCAGTTTGATGACACTAGGTGTATGTTACAGAGAATTGCTCACCTTACGATGCTGTCAGGATGAAAGCTTTCAAAGTATGGGCCACTACTGAATGCAGTGGAGAAGCAGGGATTGGTATGTCACACTGCTCCAATTAAAGGCGCCAGTTGATTTGAAAATCTTTTAATCTGAATAGGGAAACATGTGCATGTAACCAAAGACCTTTTTGATTGCTTTTTATTTGCATCACCAGCACAGTTCTCTTCTTTGTTTTTGCAAATTAGTTTATCAGGTTTTTTAAGGTAACACTGTCCTTCATGAAGAATGTTCTCTTCATAGTGTGTTGAGGAAAGACAGCATGCATCTTTTTTGTGGATGCTGCCATGAAGGACGTACCACATGTCACCATTGTGCTGATGAAATTAATTCCCTTTTTATTTGACAACAGTGTAACCTTCATGTTCTCCTCTCTCAGACAGCACAGATACTTTTAAATGTTACACAAGCTCTCAGATTCTGCTCATAGTTATCCTTAGGCTTAATAGAAGACTCTCACAGTATCATGCAGTCCTTTAGGATTGTCTGTGAACAGAAAATAAGAAAAGCTAATACAAATCTTGTTATCCTCTGTGGCTCATTATTAAGTATCTACACCCTCTTAAAAATTCACAACCTAAGAAAATCTGTAAGTTGGAAAAAACAGACTTGATTTAAATTTAATCACACAAAAGCCCGTAGAATAGGGGTTAGTAATTACCACGACTGAAATGGTTTTCATAATCACCTGGGCTAATTGGAAACATGAAAGTAGGCCAGCTTACCGCATTACTGTAAATCATTATTGCCTGTGTTAATAATCCTGTTTTCCTATCTCCAAAAGGTATTCATAAACTTTTGAAGTGGATGGGACTTTAGATAAAATCAAATAAAAGTAATAAATAAAATATACATCTTGTTTCTGGCAGAGACCACCCGCTAACAAACCTGCTGCTTTTTTATCTTTGGCTGATGAAAGGTTTATATTCATATGGATCCCAATAACGAGCTTGGATTGCATTGCTCCTTCGGTTTCAAAATCACCCACAATACTTAATGTATCTTATCTTTATATATTTGTATGTAGGTACTTCATGAGTTGCTAATTATTGCATCAATGTTATTGGTGGAAGGTTTCATGTCTCCTAATGCAAACATGGCAGAAGATTTAAAGAAAGATTTAAAGAAAGAACATTTAAAGAAATCACTGACTTGAATATTCAATTGATTTTCCAGCTCTTTGGCTTGTTACAAAGTTCAGATGTGTTAATTAGATGTTTCCTTTATTTAAGATGCAGAATATAGCTAGTTATTGTTGTCATCAAGGCTCCAAAATCATCAATCCCTGCAAATAAGTTACACCACAGCAGTTTTTCTATGTTTAAGGGTGATGGACAGACTTAAAGAGCAGGCAAAATTGCAGCAGCAGAATTGGCATTTTAAAGGGGGAGATGGGAAAGTTCAAATCTTAAATAGACCAACAAATAGGGAGAGTGTTTGCTATATGATGTGAGGCTCACTGCCATCAGATTGCTGTCATAAATCATGGACAGAAGACATTCCAACAAGGAAATATCATTATCATTATAAAAATTCAACAAGTGCACCTTGAAAGATAAGGGACAGCAGACATATGGGAGAAGAGTGGAACTCTTTCCGTATTTGTCAGCATTTAAAATTAAAATTAAAGTGTACATTTTAACAAAATTACAGTATTTGTACTGTACAAATGACCAGTTCATGCAAATTATACTAGACACATCACATCTTTGATATATGAGAGACACCGAATGCCATATTCACCTATCAAATTAGTTACATTTGATAATGGTGTGAACTAACTTGTAGGTGTCACAACATACACAGCATATCTATGAGGTTGCAGTGATTGCTTTAAAAAGCATGTGCACCAGGAGTTATATATTCATAACACCTGTCCACCGAAGCGCACATTAGTTTCACATAAAGGCCCAGTGGTTGTCCAGTGTACTGGATAATCATTACAATGTACTGTTACTGTCAGTATTTCCAATTATATCAGACAGGATTTGTAGCCAGAGGCAAGCATCAGAGGCTGTCTAGTTTGGTGGTCTCGAACAAAGTCTCTGCTTTTTAAGAATAATATGGTCTTGTTGGCTTTCTTGAAGTGGCTGGCATGAGAATTGGCTCCTCCTAGTCCTAGATTGTGGTTCTCAGTCAGAAAAGGTTTGCCCGTCCTGGTTGAGGATAAACTGCTACTTCAAGCTGTTTATCTGTGTGGTCACAAGTTTGGGAGAGGAAGCAGGAAATTGGCAGATGAATTTGTCCATCACCTTCACTAATCAAACAATCGAGTTTTTGTCTTTTTGTCCTTTGTGATGTCCTGGTGGATCTACATTCTTATCCTAAGCTATGGGCAGAAACTGCATGCAGAAAAAATAAGGCTGCAGATCCAGAAACGGAAAGGAGATTCTTTCAAAGTGAGTCTGGGCTCAGCTGTTGTTCCTCAACCTGGAAAAGAGCTAGTAGTTGGGATGGTTCTGCTGTTTGATTTGGATAGGGGCTAGGTGCCCTTTTTTTTCAGGGTGTTTTGGATCATGTGAAACAAGGATGTGTTAGATTATGTCTCTCGGCTGGTTTGGGAATGCCTTGATACGCTCAGCTTACTGAAATTTAAAGTTCTTCTCCTTGGTGGCTCACAATAAAGAAGGATTTGCCTATACTAATCACATCTCTCTCAGTCTTCTAGCTGCAGTCATTTTATTTCAGTCAGTTCTACTTGCTCACTTACATCTTCCATTTGCACAAAAAACCTGAAATAATGTGGGATAGAAACATGCTTTTTCTTTGGTATACAAATGGCAACAGTTAAATATGTAGGAAGATGTAGGAAATTAGATGCTAGTGTGCAGGAGTGAGAAACATTAAGGGCTTTTTAACCAAGCCAGCAAAAAGGGAAGTGACCACTGACCTGTAATTGGAAGGAGATGGATGGATAGACATAAAAGAAAAGAGAAAAGGGGCAAAGAGGGGACGATCTGGAGGAGGGAGAAGGGGAGAACAAGATGAAGTAAGAGCAGCAACCAACAAATTAATCTTTTCTTTCCCTTTTTCTCCTTCTCAGTGGATTCATTCGTCTCCTCTGTCAGTAGTCTTTATCTCCTATCCCACCCCTCGATCAGTCCTATCTCCTCTGAACGACCCGTTTTCCTGCTCATCCTCTCCTGTTCTGAATTTCTTCACCACTCTTTGCTCTATTTCCATCTCCAGGCATGGCTGACAGAGATTCATGAATACGCCCAGCAGGATGTGGTCGTCATGCTGCTGGGCAACAAGGTGAGACCTTGTTGCCAACACTGGGAGATAGATGGACAGATGGACTCATAGAGGGTGGGAAGAAGGGATCACAGGAGGTATAGTAGGGCCTTGAGCCAGAGTGTAATGGATATGCACAAAAGCAGGGGAAAAGCAGATTATTTCATTTTTTATAGAAATGATTTTCCAATGTCACAATTTTTCAGTGGTTACATCATTATATCAGAACAAAGCAAAGCAATGCACATTATGAAAGCTTAACTAATCAATAGTTCACATTAATACTGGCAACTAATCAAGTCGCTTTGAGCGTGACATTAAGTGGTTGCTCATATTGATGAATGGAAAGATTTACAGCTTTAATGAGCTTTTTAGCATTGTTTGATTTTAGCCTTCAAATTTATGGTTTTACTATCTGGAGCTGCTGTACACAGTGGAACACTGGAACACTTAACAACTAGCAACACTTAACAACTAGCAAAGCTAGACATTTAACATAACCAGCCAGACAAATAAAATGTTTTGCTCAGGAGTTAGTGGCAACAGTGGAAGCTTCAAGAAGAGTTAGTTAATATATTCATATTCTTTCTTCTGCAGTCACACAAGAGAAAACAGTAGTTGCATCCTGTAACATGACCAAAATGATTCTAACTACGTGCAGTTAACTTGTGATCTCACTGGTTTGAAATGGTTGCTGTGAAGAAACAATGCACAGTCTGTTGCAGGCTTCAAACTGACTTTGGTGTGTCAAAGCAGCAATAAAATGGCAATAGGATGGAGTCAATCTGCAATAAGTTTGTCATTGAATGGGGTCATGTTGACAGTTACCTGCAATCATTAACTTTGATAAACCGACAAGAATTGCAAATCTGTTACCAACTAAGTGCACAAAAATTCCCATTAAACAGAAATTCACATTAACTACTTACATTTAGAGTCTAGACAGAACCTCATAGATTTGAAACAAGAATTCATAAATTCTTCCACAAATAGTAATGTAGTTGCTGCAGGGTAGCAATTTAACTGCAATATGCGCACAGCAACCTTGCGATTATAAAGTGATATAACCAGAACACAACCTGTTTAATCAACCTTATTGCAAAGACATGCATTACAGATGGGTTGTGCTTATCAGCGCAGACTGACTCAGATTGCAACGTATAAATTAGATGGCAGTTATTTGCAAACCTTGGCTAATCTGTCTTAGAGGGATTTCAGTCAATCTGAGTCAGACAGGTTGCCTCCCACTCCTGCCTCGCATTTAAAAGTGATCACTCTGGTTGATGGTTGCATCACCAGCATCTGGGCAACCAGTTATTAGCTGCAAGGACTTGCAGTGAGCCTCCAACAGCAAAAACACCCAAACAACTACCAATTTTTTGCTAAATTGCAAGCTTATTGTCCTGTTTTTACTGTAGCGTGACTAAGGCTTACATTAGTCACAATCCTAAATTAATGCCAAGTATCTTTTTCTGTTCAGTATCTAATTGTTCAGTAACATACTTCCTGTAGACTTAGTTTTTAGACTGTAAATTCCACTTTTATCAGCTGTATTTACAGTAATAGCATTTTCTGTAAACCCTAGAATAATTAAGCTAGGAGAAAGCTAGCTACTAGCCAATATTGAAAGTCGAATATTATATATTAAATAGCCATGAAGTTGCTAAAAATAAAAGAATATAATGTAAATAAAAGCGTTATGTTCAGAGATGTGTATTCACACAATTAATAAACCAAATTTTTCTTCCAGTTAGGTCATTGTGTTCTCATACCGAGTTGCTAATATGGTAACTAGATTAGCAGAGCTAACGAAATAGCAACAGTCCTAAAAAAATTGTGCTTGTTATAGAGTTGCTAGCTCAAGCATCTAAAACGAGGAGGGTCACAGTCTCTTTATTTTTTATGCTTATTAAAAAACATATTTTGTCATTAGGACCAACTACACTAAAGACACTGTGAGAAGAATATAAGTGACAGTTTCTGATTCTGTGCTGTCTGTCCCATATGTTCTAGGCTGACGTGACACATGACAGGGTGGTGAAGCGAGAAGAGGGGGAGAAACTGGCAAAGGTGAGCTTTCTATAACACACACTTGTGCCTATACACATAGCACACATAACGTTTGACACATGTAACAAGAATAAAAAATACTTACTATACTTAATCCGCTCATGCAGCAAAGTTGACCCTGAAATTCTCTCCCCCTACCCCCACCCCGTATGGCTTGTGCGTCTTGATTAGTGTGTGCAATTATGTATTCATACAGGCACATAATGTTGTTATTGTTTGGAATAAATGACGGGGGATTGCTAACTTAATTTTCCAGGCCGTTTCGCTCAGATAAGCTCTGAGAGGCGTGTTAGAGAAGGCTAAATATGAAGTGGTATGGAGTAGTGTGGCAAACGCACAGCAGCTGTCAAGGTAACAAACTCAGCAGGAATATTGAGATATTCACACGTACACGGAATGAGATTGCTTCACCTGGGAGCATCTCTCATCGACCACATTCTGCGTTCTCGCTCTTTTTCCAAATTACAACAAAATGACAAGAAAATTAGTTTTGAAAGCCAGGAACCTCAGAAGCCATCACAAGTATTTTTGAAATATTAGTATTGATCATCAACCCTCTCATCCCTCCCCAGGTGTCATAAACCCCTCGGCACGAATATGCTTCCAATCTTAAATTAATCATAAGTCTAATTTTTCTGCAATTTAGGTCGTTATGTCCTCACAGTAAAAGACAGACAAGTGGCATGGCCACACACACACACACACACACACACACCTGAAAAGATATTTTTCTGTATGCAGGAATTTGGAGTGCCGTTTATGGAGACAAGTGCAAAATCTGGACTGAATGTCGAGCTGGCGTTCACTGCTGTGGCCAGGTGAGTCTCAGCACAACAGCACAAATATTAGATCCCAGAGGGAGATTAGATGTGATCATAAAGCAAGCATATGCAACTTAAGGAGTAACGTTTGCTCATTTGACTACACCACGTGGTTTTCCATTTTAAGTTTTGCCCAAATTTGGCTGATTTAGAAAGCATTTGATGTGTAACTGATGTTACTGAGTTACTTTGACTTTTTTCAGACTGCTCTTAATAGCACCAAGTTTAGCTCCAATTCTACCCAAAGCACTTAGACCTTTTAGATCCAGGATTTTTTTTAATGCAAGCGAGTAAGGCCTTTTGTTGTATCACTTTCCACCTGATTCTAAAGATGGACAGAAATGATTTATTTATGAAAAGGAGACACCTTTTTAACATCACATACAAGAAAATACTACAGTCTGCCAAGTGCCATTTATTCTTAAAAGCAAACAGCTTTTTCATGTAAAGAAAGGAACATGATTTAAGTCATTTAAGAATGATTTAAGAAATTGGGCAATTGAGACTATGGTTGAAAAGACATGAGCAGTATCAGCAAAATTGATTCAAAATGCCTGAAATACTAAACGTAAAGTAAATGCAATACAAGCTACTGCTAAGACTGATCACAGTATAACTAAATTGGTAAAACGGCTGAAATAAAAGGGCACTTATTCTACTCTTATTGAGCAATCATGATCAGTTTTTCAAACTTACTGATTGAAATTAAACACGATCATGTTTTTTGGCCAATCAGATACAGTGTTACAGTCTTTAGTGTTAAAGGCCGTCCCTACAAATTAGGGTAAGATAAATTTTAATTTTCATTGTACAGAAACTGTATAAAGAAATTTCAAGTGCAAATGTGTTATTAGCACCTGTAAAGTATCAAAATAAATTGCTTAAAGTTGGATTGTGGGACTAGTTAGCTAACTAATTTATGATTAGCAGCTGTAATTCAGAGGTTTCCAAATTACAGGTCAGCATCATCTATCTTCATCCCCAGAGTGTAAGCACATATACTGTCCCTGGGGTGGCTGTAGCTCCGGAGGTAGAGCAGGTCATCTGCTGATCAGAAGGTTAGTGGTTGGAGTAGAAAAGTGCTATATAAGAATCAGTCCATTTAACAATCCACAGGGCTTTACTTGATCAGTATTTTGTTGGGTTCCAGCTTTGATTCGAGTCCAGCTGTGGTGATATCAGTTGATTGTACATGACTTGGTATCCTGTGTATATAAGATCCCATAGATGGATGTCAGAGTACAAACCTAAGTCATCAAGTCTGAGGAATTCTCTGTACAAACCTGAGACAGGATTGCATCGAGGCACCGATTTTGAGAATGGTATCAAAACATTTCTGCAACGCTAAAGGTCCCAATGAGCACAGTGGCCTCTATTTTTCGTAAATGGAAGAAGTTTGGAAGTTTCATATACGGCATTAATGTTAGAAAATATGGAACAAGTGAAACGCTGTTGTTAAAGCCTGGCTCCAAATCTGCAACGTAAATATGGAGACTAACACATTTTATAAAGATTAGGTTTTATTTTAAATTATATAATATGTTAGCTAACATAGTTGGTTCCACTTAGACAAAGACTGGTGTGCCTCCTCTAAAGCCTGCAAACAGCTGAACGCTCTTGCACTGCCACTGCAAAGAGAATAGGGGTTGCAGAGGGTGTAAGGCTGATAATACTTTCTGGATGCACTGCATCCCAAAAAGAACGCAGTTCTTAAGTTAAAGGGGGGTCCAGCCCAGTACTAGGATGATGTAACTAATGAAACAGGCAGGGAATGTAGGGTGAGTGAATTTGTATAATTACTACTATTTGGGATAATATCAATGGAAGATTCAAAAAGAAATGCTGTCATGCAGTGTACATCTGGACAGATGTATCCACGAGAAGCACTGCCTGACAAATGTTGCTCATTTGTTTTATGAACACATTTTCATGCTATATTTGGAACTAGAAAGCTAAAAAAAGAAATATCTAAGATAAAGCGTTTAGACACAGATACAAATGACATATTCATCTATAAGATCAGATATAACATGGGTGTCTTTTCTCTTAACATGAACTTTAATAGAAATAATAACGTTGGCAATAGTATTTTGATTGTGTTTCCGACAAATGTGTGGTGTCGGACAGTGTGTGGGAGCTGTTTCACACTTATAGTCTTGTTATGGTAACAGACTGGCAGAGAGGGCTGATGCCAAGAATAGAGTAGCACAGTCTGGCACACAATCACACTGCAAACAGAATATGAAATTAAATATTTTCTCGTTGTTGTCTTCCAGCTCATGTGAACACCTTCTCGGTTTTTTCATCCCTCTGCTTCTCTCGTCTCTCTCCGAACCCCTCCGTCATTGCTGACTCACCTCATCTCTCATCTCTGCCCTATGTTTTTATTTGTTCTACTCCAGTGAGCCTTTACTTGCACAAAACACAAATTCAAAAGGCAATGAAACCAGGTAACCAAACAGTACATGTTTGGCATTGAGACAGAGTGCAGGAGTGACATCGACAAATGACCCACTGACAGAAGTGATCTATAGGTTTTCATATAACATTTTTTGTTTTTGTTATTTATGGCTCCTTCAGCAATTTTTATTAGTATTACCTAGAGGGGCTCCTCAAGTCACTAATCTGATCTATATTTTTTTGTTGGTTTTGTTTCTTTGGAAAGTCAAAAAACGGTAGAGAAATGACACTTGGTGGTCATCTGTAATTCAGTGTTTATGGCATGGCATTTAATAAGTAAACAGTTGTATTTATATAGGGTCAAATCACAATAACAGTTGCCTCAGCGTGCTGGACTGCTAATCTGGGCATTTCCCAGTGGGTCAATGTGCTTGTAGGTCGATGGGTCAATATAATCCTTATTTTATGCTTTGCCGATTATACAGGCCCGCTTGAAGTGCCGCTGCGCACTGGGCCTACCAGCACAGACAGCAGCCCATTGATTCATGTTTTTTTACTGACGCTGGATTGTCCAATCAAAACTTTTAATGCAATTTGCCTCACTTAACTATGGAAGCCTGTTTCCGCCACAAAAAAAAAGTATCCCTAACTCGAAATTCGAGTTACTTTTCTCAAAATTTCGAGTTAATAACTCGAATTTTGAGTTAGCTCTGCCAATCAGTCATCTACATGAATGATGTCATTTCCTTGTTACCCAGAAGCTGGAGCCCTCAGCTACAAATGCTACAGCTAAGCTACCAGTATTACAGCCAGTCATGAATGCACAAATTTTCAGCGTGGCTTCACAAATGATGAAATCCCTGTGTTATTAGCTGAATCACAAGGCGTTACTATCAGCAAACGTACTCTCGAAAGCCCCAATTTGTTGAATCCGCTTTTGAGTGTACATTCCTCTGCGCCGTATCCTTCCGGGTAACAAGAAAATGACATCATTCACATATATTACTGATTGGCAGAGCTAACTCAAAATTTCGACTAATTAACTCGAAATTTCGAGTTATGGATACTTTATTTTGTGTGTGTGGCAGAAACTCTGCACCTTGTGGAGCAGAGCTTAGTGAGGAAGAAGCGGTTGATTAAGATGGACAAATAAAAGTGAAATGATGGAGAATAACAAAGAAACTAGAAAGAGATGCAGCCTAATGTCTTCAAATTAACCAGCACAGCCAACAGTAGTACCAGCAACAACTACTAACAAGCCCTTGCAATCACAGGAGGCTCCTGTTGCTAGAACTAGTCGTGAAGAGGTTCACCAGATATTTTTTCTGGATGAGGTGTTGTTGGCCGGATACTTGAAGTGGAACCACCTCTGTGTAATCCCTAAAACATGAGCGCAGTGCTCCAAAGCAGGAACATGGACTCTGTGGGAGTCAGGGTAGAGCATTATTCAGGGGTGAAGAAGAAAAGAAAAGAGAACAAAATGAACTTATATATATATGAAAATTAGGTTTACTGCACTTTAACCACTTTCAGTGCCTGTTTAGTTCTATATGAGTCTTTATGTCTCTGTGTCTCAGGGAACTGAAGCACAGGACCATGAAGGAACCCGATGAGCCAAAGTTTCAGCTGCAGGAGTACGTCGACAAAGAAATGAGGACCGCTGGCTGCTGCCGCTCATAGACCACATTCTATTTGTGTGTGTGTGTGTGCGTGTGTGTGTATTTGTGCAAGAGAGAGAGAAAGACAGCAGGTGCACTCTCTTACACTATGTAATAAGTTTGAGTTGGTGTACCTGGAAATGGCCTGAAATTCTCAATGTTTATATTTCTCTGTGGCCAATACGCTCTCTCCCGACCCACCTTCCCTCTGCGACTGTGAATGTAATATAATTCCTGTCTCCAAGCTTGCACATACACATGCATGTCTGCGCACAGACGCTATGTTTGTAATCCCGTTTAATCCATTCTGTGCCAGTTTCCATGAGTGATGTAAATATTTTAAATGTAATGTGTTTATAGATGCCTGTCTTATTAAAAGAAACTCTACAGATGTAACAAGGCTGAATATTAAATCAGTCTGACTAGAATAACAGAAACCAATTTGTACAAACCACCATTGCACATAATGTAAGCTGTCATTCTGCACTACAGTACATGCTGTTTATGTACAGGATACCATATAATAACGGTTTTAATAACACTGATGTGTCTGTGACCCACTCGAGCTAGCGACCTTTTGTACACAGTTTAAGTTTGATGTTAGAACTGTGTGATATATTTCTAACATGAATAAATCTCCAGCAGTGATCAATGTATACAACAACACAAGTTGTTCCAGAAAAATCATTTTCTAGATGTTGCTCTGTTTTCAGGAAATTAAAGAAAAGGACAAATGCTTTTTGCAACAAAAAACAACTGCATTTGTGTGAAGTCTGCTGTTAACCTGCATAGCAAAAAGAAAACATTACAAAAAACAGTTGAATATTGGGTGTGAAAAGCGTATTTGCCATCGCATATTTCTTCCCCGAACCTTGAACGGGACCTTACACATATAGTTTTGTGCAAAAGCCTTGATGCACCACTCAATTCTTTACATTTTGTTAGGAAAATGTGAAACAGCTGCAGTGATTTATTGAAATGTGAGCAAAGATACATGGAAATATCAACACATAAGGCAAAAACAGAGTTTTTGAAATTCCCAGCAGCATATTTGATATGACTCTCTTTCTTGTAATTTCTTTAAATAATCTTCTCTAATAGTTCTTCAGGTTTTTTTTGAAGGACAAATGTTGGCTGCCTTTTGTTCCCACATTGATGATCCCACATTGCTTCAGTGATGTTGAGGTCCGGGATCTAGCGAGGCCTGTCCATGACTGATAGCATTCTACTGTGTGTTGTTCTGTCCCAGTATGCCTTTACTGCACGGGCAGTGTGTTTGGGATCATTGGCATGCTCAAAAACGAAGCTGTTGCCAATCAGACACTTTCCAGATGAAGTAGCACATGATTGTGGTACTTTTCTTTATTCTTAACTCATAATTCCACCAGTTTTAACAAGGACAGCATCAAGTAATGCAATTGTACCTCTATCCTGACCTCCATAAATATTGATAATGAAGTTTCAATTTTGGATTATGTCTCCTTAAAACCCATTGCCAGTCCTTTAAATCGACTTCTTTACAGCCACCCTGTTTCTACTAGTGAGTGTAAGTAAGTGCCTGAAGATACAATTTAAAATAAGATAAGTGATGTCTGTTATGTGTAGACAAAACACTAATTGATCCCTTGAGTTTTGGTGCCTTTTTGTTTCTTTATCTCTGATTCATAGGTCAGTGTTGGGTGGCTTAACGAACCAAAAAACAGTATTTGTCAGAAAATTGCCAATAACAAGGATGGGACTGAAAATGAGTGAACAAGCAGCCAATGTCCAGAAAAAAATTGGAAATACATTTTGAAACCCGGTTGCTCAAGAACACTTAAAAAAGTGGAAACAAAATATAAAGAAATGAGTGTTTTGTAAAGCTACTGTAAGAACATCTATGAATTAAAATGTAGAGATCTGGAATTGGTCCCGTGTAACTCAGACTCCTCTCATGGAGTTTTATGTATCTTTGTATCATATGTCCAGGTCTTCATCAGCCAAAGGAAATGATCACAGCGATAGACCCAACTTAAAAACAATATATAGATTTTGATGTTTTATTCTATTTATTTATGAAAAACTTAAAAAAAAAACATGGTTGCAAGTTTTAAACAGAGATTTTCTTTAGTGAGCCTTTCTGATTAGAAGATACATATCGCTGTTGAGAGAAAAGCTTTTCATTGCCCGTATTTTTTTCCACAAAAACACAACATCATGGGGCCAGATATATAAAACTGAATACTCATGACTAAAGCTGTTTGTATGCACAAAGGAAGGTTAGGGAAAATGTGCACATTCTTTTTTGTAAAATATATAAAACTGTGTTGTTGTTGTTTTTCTTTCTCTTTTTTTTGGTTTATTAAAGCTCAATTTTTGCCATTCCTATTATTACCAATTAGTGGAAGTACACACTCCCTTGTTATGGTATCATTACAACATGAGCAAACAAGAACCACAGCTTCATTCAGTATATAACTGGGAAGGTCATTGGAGAGCGGGAGAAAGGGAAATGTGTAATTGTTGATCTCAGGTTCATGATCAGGAGAAAAACTAGTAAGGAAAGAAGCAGTGGAGGCTACTAGCTATATAAATTCAAAGAAAAACACCATGGCAGAAATGCTGTACTACAGTTCTTGCAAGAAAAACACATTCATATGCAGAGCCACATCTTTTTATAGCTCCGACAATTACCATAAGTAATAAAAAAAGGCTTGGTAAAATTTAGTGCACATCAAATTATTGTCACTGAAGTCTATGAGTAGCAAACTGTTGTGTTATGTGTTGACCTTTTTCCCCACACTATCACGTGGGGCTCCGCTCTAATAGAAACCATACCACTTTATGTGTGGCGAAAACCGTGTACGTGTTTTTTAATGCACACATTCTGTTTATACATCCAGCCCCTGGTTTCATTTTACCACACTGCGCAAAATTTTCAAAGCAAAATGAACTTACAGCAGAGTCGTATAATCTAGAACAGTGACCCGCAGGGGAGCGTTTAAATCTTCGAGGACAGCTTGCTTACGTTTTTTCTATTTTCTCTGCAGTTATTGGTAGAAAGCCATTATTTTTCCAGGTGTTTTATCAAAGATGGTTTCATACAGATTTCTGCCAATGTTGTAATCTCTCAACTAGTACTATAAAGCATAAGTAAGGATTTTACAGTGAAGTACACATTTTTAGAATGAATCAGTTCTCATGAATTTATTGTTAACTTGTAATCTGTATACTGTATCTTAACTGAGGTTATTTGTATTGTATCGATCTTTTGTGTTGACTAATAAAGAATCTATCATAAAAATGAATGCATTTTTTGTGGATCTTTAGCTCCATCATCTGGTACTAACCTGTGATTACATTTGCTGTAACCAACTGTTTTTACCTACGCCAAGGAGGTTATGTTTTTGGTAGCATTTTGTGTATTTGTGCGGGTTTTGTTTTGAATTAATTCTGGTAAAACTTTGTAGGGGTGTAGTGAGGGTGTTAACAATCCATTAAAAATTGGCTTACATCCACCAAAGTCTTTAAGGTAAACTTATTGATTTATTGGTGAAAAAAAATGACAAAAAAAATGGGGATTACAGTTTACATCCAAATATCATGTCATATTTGACCTCTGACCTCACTGTTACATTTCCATTCTGCCTTTCTCATAATTTGGCTGCAAATTTTTCAGGCTAGAATGAACTATTAACTTTGGGGTAACGGGCTAAAAATACAGTAATAGGTCAGTGAAGGTCCTGATTTAAAGAGTTATCTTTTTTATATTGAGGTTAAACAACAGAAGTGATTAAATATTTCACAAACAAGGTTGTGAATACATTTAAGGTAGGGGTGTCCAACTCCAGGCAGGGCTGGACTGGCCATCGGGCATTTGCCTGCTGGGCCGCTCGTGATTTTTCGTTTTTATGGGCCGATGGGGTTTTATTTCTTTTCTTTTTTTTAACGGTATAAATGAATGGTGGTGGTGGATTGGCCAGTTGGTCATGATCAACTCTGGGCTGGACCAATTACAGCCGAGGTCGAACTTTAAAGTTGAGATGAAAATGCGATTTGTCCCGTTCCTCTTCAGCTAGAAAGTTGCTAATTCAATCATGAAATTGATCAATGATCAGCTGATCGGCTTTTCTCTCTGCGCCAGAAAGAGGAAACCAGCGGAGATCGCGTTAAACAACAGCAGCACGTTTAAGCTTGATCAGCTGTTGTTAGAATTTATTTAATATTACTTTCTAGTATCAGCTGATGTTTGCTGGAGCCACAGCTGTAAAAGCTGCTGGTCATGATGTCGGTTTGGATATGTGGTAAGAGGGAAACATGAAGATGAAACCAAGAGATGTCCTTACTGAATCATCAGAGCTGAACAGGTGATGGAGAAACAGGTTTACCTTTTAGGTGACATGAATTAGTTGAAGGGAAGTTATGAACTGTTTCTGAGAGACAAACAACACCAGGATCCTTTTCTATGTAGCTGACAGCTCATAACTGTGCAGTAGTGATGTGCGGATCGATCCTGAAATATCGATTCCTCCGATACCAGTCATTTATGTTCTAGAATCGATTCTCACATTAAAATATCGATATTTTAGTAATTTAGGGTAAATTTGTAGTTTATCATTAACAGGAACACAGTGGAAAGAAACTATAACATTCGGATTGTCTACATTCAAAGGAACTACTTCCTCTTCCGCCTTTCATAGTCATGTGCGAAATACAGCTGTATAATAACTCGCAGCCCCTTGGCGTGCGCACTCACAACAATGGCTGAGCGTAATTGGAGTCATGTGCGGACTTATTTTACCTCCACAAACAGCTGAGACGTGGTTTGCGATACATGTGGCAAAAAAGTGCTCCAAGAGTGAGGTGTTGTGGCCATACTTGCCAACCTTGACACCTCAGAATTAGGGAGACATTCAAAAGGGCTGTTGGGGGGGTGATAAATACATTTTACAGTGTTTATTTATCGGATAAAATGCGTTAAATGTCACCGTTATTATTGGCCGGCCCGGAAACAGCGGGGGTGTCCAAATTCAGAGGCTGCTTCCACCTGAGGACCCGGCCTTCGCGGTCTAAAGAAAGCTGGGTAGTACGTCATGAGCTCCCTCGGTGGAGTGAAACTCGGCCGTCTGCTCCTTGCTATCTAAAATATAACCGGGCACTGGCATAAACTCTTGACCGTCTCACACTTTGTTTAATTAGTTTTCTGTTTGACGTTTATTCAGCTGTGTGAAAACCCCGGAGGAACCCACCCGAGGGATTAATAAAGTTAATAAAGTTAATAGTTAAAGTTAATTAATAAATTTAATCTAATCTAATAACTTTAATCTCAGCCAAACCGATTTACTCACGAACAAATAAAACACTGAAAAAGCCAAACAATAACATTTTTAAGTTATCAAAATGACTTATATATCATGTTTAACCCGAGTAGCGAAAGACCGCGGGGGTTTGAAGTGTGTCGGTCGGCTCAGATATTTGAAGTTTACACAGCTACATTCTCACCTGAAAATATGTTAAAAGTTTTGTTGCGACCCAGAAAGAGAAATAAGAGTAATATTGAAAATAAGCAGCTGCCATCATTGTTGGAAACTGGAATTGGCTGGGCTGCGCTATGAATTCTGCGATATGGTTTTTCAATTTTGTTGCCCGGGTGGAAAATCAGGAGAAATTCGGGAGAATGGTGGGCACTGAAATTCGGGATTCTCCCAGAAAAATCAGGAGGGTTGGCATGTATGGTTGTGGCAACATCACTAACCTTGTCAAACACCTCAGAGTAAATCATATCGCAGAATATGACGAGCGTATGTTGAGAGGAACTGAAGAGGAGGAGAGGGACAGGTGCTGCTAGGGCGAGACAGACGTCTCTCACGGAGTCCTTTAGTGCTGCAGGCAGGCAAGGTGTTCAAATAGCGCACAACTTCATTTTTTTTTTTATTTCTACATGATAATTCTGCATTATTAAGTGATAAGAACAAGTAATCTGATATCCTGTAATCATTATGATGCTATAATTTGAGATACAATAAATAAAATAAGTTTTTGTACAAAGTATCGGTATCGGATCAGTATCGTCGATACCACCTTGAATATTACTTGGTATCGGATCGGAAAGGAAATCAGTGGTATTGCACATCACTACTGTGCAGGGGCGGGTCTAGCAAAGTTTTGCCAGGGGCCAGGTAGGGCATTAACAGGGAAAGGGGGGCACAAAGAAATACTTTTCTTTCTTATTCTTATTTAAAATGTCTAGCTTTTAACAAATAATTATTTGAATCCGACAACCAAAGTTTTTATCTGATGTAAAATGTATAGAAATCCATTATTGTATTCAGTAAATATTAAGTCTAGTATATACCCTAGTAACTTATATTATTCTTACTTTTGGGAAGGTACCATCTGTGCAGTCTGCAATTCTGTTGAATAAAGATGTTGAATCTATTTAATTACTGGAGAAAAATAATAGATTGCTGTACATTTGTTTTATACGTGTATTAAATTAAAATCGGTTTTGTCAATTAAGCATCTTGAAGCTGAGGGTGGGGGAGTAGTTCCCTATTTTTTTTCTTTTCTTTTTTTGCTGGGAGTTGGCAAGCCTATTAGTTAGGTATATGTAATTATAAATTAGGTTGTTTTATATTTTTGCTAAGTGCTGTTTAGAATACCAGAATAGGGAGGATGGTGTAGGTTTAAGTTTATTATAAAGGCCCTATGGCTTTTCCTATAATACCATGGTGGGCCGGTCACTAGTCAAAATGCCCGGGCTGATTTTTTGTCCCAGTCCAGCCCTGACTCCAGGCCTCAAGGGCCAGTGTCCTGCAGGTTTTAGATATCACCCTGGGTCATCTAAACTCAATCAAATGATGAGTTCATTACCAGGCCTCTGGAGAACTTCATGACATGTTGAGGAGGTCATTTAATCATTTAAATCAGCTGTGTTGGATCAAGGACACATCTAAAACCTGCAGTACACCGGCCCTTGAGACCTTGAGTTAGACGCCCCTGATTGTTTTGAGATTCTTTGCAACAGGTGAATTTTTTTTTAGCTCTTCATGATTTATTTCAGTTCAAACAAATGCACTTTTAAGGATTAAAGGGCAAAACCTGACATAGACTTTAGTTTAAAGATGGGTTTAGTTTCCAGGGCTGAAAAGTGAAGCCAGTGTACAATGTATGGTTTCAGCTTGGTGATGCTCAGGGAAACAATCAGTTGGAGACACCACAGCAGTGTCTTCTCAGCTCATTGCTGCTACATAGTCCTTGTTTGTCCTCATGGATGTTAGGACAGAGGGCTTTTACCAGGACTCCAGTCTTGATTGGCTCCATCAATGAGGTTCCCAGGGACCAGTTCCGCAGTGGGAAACCAAGAGCACGATGAGGAAAAGCAGGAGGATGAGGACCAGCTGGTGTAAATGAAAAAGTAAGAGAAAAGGGACAGGGGAGATGAAGTACGCGACTTGATTAGAGGAGATATAAGATTCAGAGGGAAATGGATGAAAGAAGAGCAGAGGAAGCACGAGAGTGACTGGACAGGCTATTTGGCTGCATTTTATTTGCATTATTTTTTCCAACTACATAAACCAAAAAAATAAAGATTTTACGTAAGAAAGAACACCACTGAAGAAATCTGGATGAAAATATTGTTTTATCTCCTTTCCAGTCTGGTTTTAGGAAATTGCACAGTGCTGTAACTGCTTCCCTGAAAGTTCTCAATTACGTCTATGAAGCCCGGGACGCAAAGAACTGCTGTGCAGCTCTTGTTATTGACCTATCAAAAGCCTTTGGCACTGTTGACCATGGTATTTTATGTCAGATATTTATGGAAATAGGCCTTTCAGACCAAGCAGTTGACTGGTTCTATAATTAACTTTCGGACTGTAAGCAGTGCGTGCAGCTCAGTGGTCTCTCTTCCAGTTTTTTTTAATCTCACTAATGGAGTACCGCAGGGTTCTGTCCTGGGGCCTACTTTATTTACTGCTTATGTCAATGGTGTGGGACCAAATCTTTTCTTTTTTTCTCAAAATTCTACAAACAACACCCCATAATGAAAATATGAAAAAGTTTTCTTGAAATTCTTGCAAATTGATTAAAAATAAAAACAAAAATAGAACATTTACACCCTTTTCTCAATACTTTCTTGAAAAACCTTTGGCAGCAAGTACAGTCAAGTCATGAGTATAATTTTGAGTATAATGCCACAAGCTTAGCACACCCATTTTTCAGCAGTTTCTCCCATCTTCTTTGCAGAACCTCTTAAGCTATCAAACTGCCATCTCTTCAGCGATGTTCAGTCTTAACCCTTGCCTACTGTCTGAATATTTTACAGGAAAGGGGAAAAAAAGGGAGACTTGGATTCACAAAAACCTCGGTTGATGGAGGCCACTGTGCCCACTGGGACAGCTGCAGAAATTTTTCTGTACCCTTCTCCAGACCTGTGCCTCGAAACAATCCTGCTTCGGATGGCTATAGACATTTCCTTGAACTTCATGACTTGGGTTGTGCCAACTATAAGAGCTTGCATAGCCTGTATTTGTATAGCGCTTTACTAGTCCCTAAGGACCCCAAAGCACTTTACACATCCAGTCATCCACCCATTCACACACAGGTGATGGCAAGCTACATTGTAGCCACAGCCACCCTGGCGCACTGACAGACACTGTCAATATACCGGACACTGGCGCCACCGGGCCCTCTGACCACCACCAGTAGGCAACAGGCAACAGGTGAAGGACACAACGACTGAGACTGTCCAAGCCGGGGCTCGAACCGGCAATCTTCCGATTACAAGGCGAACTTCCAACTCTTGAGCCACGATTGCCCCGCCATGTGTTGGCCTTTCCAAATCATATCCAATCAACTGAATTTACCACAGGTGGACTTCACCTTGTAGAAACATCTGACAGATGATCAAGATCAATGAAAACAACAATGAAAACACATGAGCTCAATTTGAGTGTAAGGGCAAAGGCTTTGAATACTTCTTTTTGTTTGAATAACTTTGTAGGAATGTCTGGCATGTATTTCAAGCTGTGAATACATAGCTTACCATATATAGTTCCTCACCCAGTAAAGGGTTAAAGATGCCTTGCACTTCGTTCTGGTTAATCTCTGATGCTGCTGTTGACACTGATGATGGAGACAATATTAATATACATTGTGTTCTGTTTACTTTTGCCTAAATCAAGTGTTCTCTCCTGCTGTTACAGTGTCCTTAGTCGCAGGTGGAAAATAGGTTTCCATGCATACGTGATCGCCACTGTTTGGTCAGACAGGCTGTGACTCACACTCTGGCTAATAGTTATTCCAATTTCTTTAAAGCATCCAAGTCTGGAACACTATGACAAGGACACACAGAAATATTTTCCCCCCTTCTCTCTTGTTTAGATGCAGGGGTGCTTGAAGATGAGCCACTTGAAGCGTGTTGCCCTGTCAATATGACCTAAAAAAGTTTTGCCTCATACTATGTCAAGTTGAAATGACCTTAATAAGATAATCTGACTGGCAGGCTTATCTCATAATCATAATAATGTGGTTATTATCTAAAATGGAACCTCTATTTAACAAAAGGATAAAACAGAACATCTACACATCTTGACACCCAATAACATGAACAAGTGTTCAATAATTACAAACTGATTACGTCTTGATGCATTCTCATAATTAAGATTAAGGAACTGACCTCCCAGCCCATTGTTCCTTCAGTGGGCTGGTTTCAGTCATTATGCAAATGCACTGTTTATAAGATTGGGGAAACCTGCAGTCAGCTGAGACTGAAGAAGTCACTTGGATGAGTGACGAAACGTTTCTCCCACAAAACGCTACGTCCAGATGAACAGAATCAACTTTTGGATACAAACTGATTAGTTCACGTATACAACATTTCATGTAATAAACAAGTAGAACTCAAAGGACATTAGGAATTAAAGCGTTAAGGTGTTTTCTTGGTCAAAACCTTCAAAACTCTAAAAAAAAAAAAAAAGGAAATATCTTTTATCAAGGTGGAGCACGTTGCAATGCATGTTTTGGTCAGCAGGGGTCGCACTTGTACAACAGATTTGCTCAGTAGACACAATCATCTTGTATATTACATCTCACAGCCTGTATGTGCACGTTTTTTAGCTGGCAGTCACTCTGACCAACCCTGCACCAAGTCACTCTGTTTCTGTCATTCGATAATCGTAATGAAGAACAGCATTTTAGAACAACAACAACTAAAATGTGACCTGCATTATTTTCTGATGCAATCACCTTTTTCTGTTTGTTTTGACTGGAATTTAAGACCAGTGCCACTTCTGTAGTAATTTGAACAAATCTACAGCTACAGCCAGAAGCTTTTTTAGTGATGGAGTTCTTCATTAGTCTTTTTATCTAAGGCTAACAAGCTTGGTAAGCAGGGGGGAAGCAAAAAACTATGGGTGCATAACATGGATATAGGTATTTGCTAATTAGTCCTATATAAGTGCTAAGTAATTCAGTTCAATTCAGTTTTATTTATACAGCACCATATCACAACAATAGTCGCCTCAAGGTGCTTTATATTATAAGGAAGGCCCTACAATAATGCGTACATGAACAAGCACTTCGGCGACAGCGGGAAGGAAAAACTCCCTTTTAACAGGAAGAAACCTCCAGCAGAACCAGGCTCAGGGAGGGGCGGGGCCATCTGCTGCGACCGGCTGGGGTGAGAGATGGTATATAAGTTATATACTATAAGTAGTATAAGTAAGTATAGTGTAAGTAAGCTATAGTATTACATTATTTATTTGTGCTGACATATTTCTTTCATTCACTACATCACGTACTTTATCTTGTAGAAAAACAGAGACGTACTGTTAAAAAAATGCATTTCTTTTTCTTATATTAGGCCCACAATATAAAACGAGTTCAGCATACCTGCTTTAAACCTTTGAAAAAATGTTAAAATGGTCACTTTAAACTATAATATATGTACAACTACAATAAGTTATACTGGCAAACTGTTACAGGCTGTAAATGTTCATTTCTGCTGTAAAGTGTTAAATTTAAAAACAGCTCCAGTAATGGCCGTGCAAACGGGAAACTAATACCTGAAGTGTTTTTGTTTATTCATTTTTAGCTTAAAAGTAGATAAGAATATGAATAGTTGTTGATTTCTCAGGTTATGAGCTTCTAAGATGCTCACGTGTGTCACATCAAAGTCTCTTAGAGTCTACCACTCTAACAATGCTTTACGTTTCTAAAGATTTTTTCCATTTCTTCCAGCTTAAATTGATTCACTATTTTTATTTCCATACATGGAAAAAAAGAGTAGCTATCACAAGACAAAGGATGTTTCCAGAGGAGGTCATGCTGTCTGAATGTGTGTAAATATGTGCAATGGTGTGAATAAGTAAACAATAGAGAGTCATAGTCTACCCACTTGCTAACAGAGCGCCTCATATGACTTAGCGAAGGCCATCTGTTACACCGGTTGCTCCCTGTATCATTAGCTTTAGCTGAGGGCATCATAACCCCGATGGCTCTTCTGTAGTGGTCAGTGCCTCAGTGTGTGCGCTCTCATCCTCCACTAGTTGCCAAGCAGTTCATTCTACTGTGCTAAAGTGACCAGGATCCCCAAACAAAGCCATGTGGCGTGTGTATATATGTGTAGAAATGCTGGGAAAAAAGAGAGGAAGAAAGAAAGACTACTGTGTACACTACGGCAGCGGTCCCCCAACCTTTTTTGCGACCGGCCTTTAAGGTGTCGCGGATAAATACAACAAAATAAAACTAGTACCGGTACCGAAAAAAAGAAGATTTATTCATAACACACGTGAAAAGACCCAGGAAAACCAAGTTAACGATAAAAACGATAACAAAATAACGCTGAAAACCGATAAAAACCCCGAAAACCATACATTTCACACCTGAGCCTCAACTCTCGCGGCCCGGTACCAAACTACTCACGGACCGGTACCGGTCTGAGGCCCGGGGGTTGGGGACCGCTGCACTACGGTGTGCTTTTCTGAATTATACCTTCTCAGAGAGGCCGTGATAGTTCGGAGCAATAACGCTGCATCTGTTAAACCACCAAAGTCTGAGATACATTTAGGATGAGACAGTGTGCGGGGGAGGGGTTTTTGTTCTTATTGTCTGGATTTTGATGCTTCGGTCTGTCTCCTTGGAATAAACTCTCTGAACTCACCAGAGTTACAGAAATCTTAATAATACTAATAATGAAAGTGACTTTGAAGATTAAATGCACTCAAACCCGGGTTCATCTCCATTTTTGTTCTCCTTCTGCTGACATTTTTTTTGTGAACCTTAACTTACACTGTTATTTGTTGAGTCACTAGGTTGATCTAAACCTTAAAAGTAACAAAAATCTTTAGATATTTAAAGGTGCATTTTTAATTAGCTTATAGCTGTAATCACTGTACCGTGAGTGAATTATTTTTAACATCTGTTACAGTCCTGTTAACCTTGGATCAGGACTATATCAGTTTAACTGGAGTGGATTGAATTTGAATGGGATTTACTGATTGGAGTGGAGTAATCAAACAGTACTGTACGGAGTACAGAGTGTCAACATATTGAAACTTCCTAGGTCCCCTTAGCACACTGGGCATCCTTACATGTCATTTTTTCAGTTGGCTTGTTTATTTGAACCCCAATCGCAATGTTCACAAAAAGGCAGAAATCAAAAGAATTCACAGGTGGGAAACAAATCATGATCTCCTGAGTGTTGTAATTTTCACATTAACCAACCCCATCTGCATACTGGACTTTGTAGTTCTGGTACTAGAATCAGATCAACTTGGATTCGATTATTCTGAAATAGTCTGAGTTTAGATTAGTTTAAATTTACTTTTCAGGAACATTGTTTTTGAATTTTTTGCTTCTTTTTTTGTACAATCAAACAAAAAATACTCATCTCCTCAGAGAAAGGATGCATTGCACCAGATTTAGCTGCTAGCCAATTTCCGTCTGCTAGTCCTTCGAATAACAAGCGCAAGCAAAATAAGCAATAATCAAAATTATAATAATACAAATGCAGTTGGCTATTGGAATAAGATAAAAACACCAGTAAAAAATTATTGCAGAACACTTAGACAATGTCCAAATCCCATTTATCCAAACTTTTAAATTAGAAACTTTTGGATGGTTAATGTTGGCAAATCTCAGATTTCAATATCCACCTTGTAACACCTCATGAAAAAGAGTGGAAATATATGGTTTTCAACTATATTCACAATATGATGTAAAATGAGAATGTCCAGTCGTTATCAGCCATTTCCACCTGTGTCTGTCCATAACCCACAATGTATCTTTTAGAGGTAGAAATCAGCAGACACCCCACAATACGATATTATTGCAATTTTTTGCCGATTGTGTCCTCAAAATGAAACTTTGTCAGTACCTGTTTT
This sequence comes from Perissodus microlepis, assembly GCF_051167445.1. NCBI lineage: Eukaryota > Metazoa > Chordata > Actinopteri > Cichliformes > Cichlidae > Perissodus > Perissodus microlepis. The sequence goes on along the minus strand of NC_140468.1, from coordinate 23,503,604 downwards.
ATGCCATAAGATTTTGTTTTTGTGTAAAATGAGATTTTCAAGCACACCAACACTGTCACTAAAACCTGCCATAAATGTCAGCATAAGATGAAGTCAGTCTGATGCCATTCTGCAACTGAATGGGGTCAAGTTGGCAATTACATGCAATCTGTTTCTGATAGTACAGCAATTAACTGATAAATTAGTGAAAATCGCATATCCTTTGCTGTCTACATAGACAAAAATTCTAATTTAACAGAAATTCAAATGTGGCTTTTAAATTTGCACTCAGCGACCTTCCTGTACTATAAGTATATAACCATTATTACCAACTGGCAGCCAGTTGAGTCGAGTCCCTGTTAAGTTGTGCTCATTGACAAAGATCATTTAGACTGATGGCAACATGCTGGTGATCTGTCTGCGTTTATGAATCAGACAACATTTTTGCACATCTTCAGCAACCTCTCTGAGAGTAACTGCAGTCGGTCTTAAGTCAGACTGTGACTCAAGCTCAAGCTCCTGACAACTATTTAGTCACCAGGAGTTACAATCATTCAACAGTGTGTGTGTGTGTGTGTGTGCGTGTGTGTGTGTTTGTGTGTGTGTGAAGGGTTGATTTCTGATTTTCACTTGACTACTGACCCATTACCTTCCTCTGAATTAGGAGGTAGCTTTGAAAAGCTGACTGTGTCCAGTGTTGGATCATTTGTCAGTTGAGCCGATTTAATTAAAGTTTGCTCAAATAATGTTATCTGTATCAATAATGTAATCCATGTAAAATATCACAATACAATGCTGTATTGATCCCCCCCCCACACACACACACACACACACAACGCGTGGTTTTCACTTTCGCTTTCACCTGCTCCTCAGGTTTAGGCGCTATAAAAAGTCTGTTTGGTTACAGCCATTTAATAAAGGCACTTGTTTATGTTTAAGCAATAACTACATGTTAACATTAGGAAATGATGGTGGCTTAGGTTGAATTATTCCCCTTTATAGCCGCAAGCTTTGTCCAACTCATGCTGCCAAAGGTAACTTTGTACGTAACTAAAACGTGCTAGCAGCTCTGACAATAGCCTGAAATGTCAGTGATGGAGAGGATGGAGATACCAAATTCTTTTGTCATTACTACAGTGCAGGATTTTTCTGGCCCTTCTGTTGTGACAGTGACTCTGACCTTCTGAAAAAAAAAATTCATAATGTTGCTGATGTGATAAGTGTCTCACAGTATTGAACGCACTTTCTCCTTCTGGGAAACTACCAGGCTCATTGAAACAATTTACATTCGATATATCAATACTGGAAATACACACTTCCTTAATCGTTACCAGCATGTGACAGTAATGTGGGTGATTAAGCTATCATTCATTACAGCAAATGGACCACTGCTAGCTCTCTGTGTGTGTGCACGTGTATGTGCACGTGTATGTGCACGTGCTTGTGTGTGACTGTTATGGAGACAACCAGCTTTCCACCCAGGCAGTCCCATTAAGATAAGGCTCCTGTCCACTCAGCCGGAAGAACGTCAACAAACAGCAAGGAAAACCTCTTGCTGTGACACACACACACACACACACACAGACTCTGCTTTGGTTTGTTTACTTTTTTTTTACTATATAAAAAGGATTTGTTTTATCTTTTTATTTCAAAGATGTTACACATTCCGCAGGATGACCTATGACCTCTGGAGCTATTTCAAAAACACTTTACAGGCTTCAGAATTAAAGATGTGCCATATATCATTAGCAGAATTGACTTTTTATGATGATTTATGAATAAATCATGTCAATCCCAAAATTATTATTATTATTGTTATTATTATTATTTTCTCTGTCCTGTCCAGCAGTGTAGCCATCAGAATTGTTGTCTGAAGGCCAAATAAACCCAAACAGATTTACTTTTACAAGAAAAGCATTACAGCATTCACTATAATTCAATAGTTATGTTTTATTAGAGCTTTATTTTTTATTTTAGATTATTGTTTACTTTTCTGTCGAGTACTCAGGATGGGCCACGTGTATCTACTGTATTGTGTGTTTTCAGCCACAGAATCACCCCTCGCTGACATAATGAATGCAATGAAGCAATAAGAGAGGGATGCTTGCAATGACTCACAAACATAATGATATGAATAGGTATGGCGGTCGTATTATCCTGTATTTATGTAGTGAATTATTTGTTATTTGGTAATACATTCACAACCCAGATAGGGACAAAGGCACACATGGATAGCAAATGGAACGGCAGGAGAGACGAGAGACACGTGGCAAACGAAAAACACGAGATAAACAAAACAGTCCTCGCAACCTCGCTCTCAAGCCATGTGACATTGAATTACACAAACCATTCAAGAGGAAAAACTTCAAAAGAAAAGAATTAAAAGAACATATTTTGTATAATAGGAATTCCATAAAAGATGATGGCATCAGCGGACAATTTTTAGCAGTATGCACACTCACAGTCATCTCAAGGCTTCATAATTTATAATAAACTGAAAGTATCAGAAATGTAATCGGGTCTATATCAGGTAATCCAACTACAGAAGGAAAAAAACTGTTTGTTTGATGGATTTTTTCTTTTCAAGAACTGTTGTAATGCATGCAATGACATAATTGTATCTGTAATATAATTACTGAATTGAATGCAGTAATGCAGTAAAATGTTACTTTGGAACACGTTACACCCAACAGTGCCAAAAACACACCGTGTCATTTATTTATTTAACAAAACCTAAGTTGTGGGTGAAAAACTCAGGAATCAACGGCTTATTAAAGGAAGCAACTTTAGCAGCAACAACTTAAAGTCATACAGAAAATGTTTACTTCACTCATTTTTACATTGGTCTGGAGGAACTTGTGGTTACATAACAAGCCCAAATCCCAACCCCTCCACCACCACCCCATGCTTATAGAAGCATGGGTATAGAGTGTTTGTGCTAATATCCTGATAACCCTTCCAAACAAACCATATTTGTTCAGTTTTTTTTCATACTTTAAAATTTAATATGCTTATTAAAGCCTGTAGATTCTGAGATGTAGCTCTTGGGTTTTGTCCAATTTCTCTGTGCATTGCATCGTTTGACCCTGGGGGAAATTTGCTGGGACATCCACTCGGGAGCAGACTGTGTTCCAATGTTCCAGAATGTTCCAGCCCGGCAAACTACCAAAGCATAGAGGCTTTTTTTATAGAGATGCTCAGACTTGCTGATGATCAGTTAATCAAGTGCATTTGATTACCAGCACCTGCCTGCTACTTAGATGATGCTTCTTAATTCATATGGAAGCAGTAAGGCTGTTCTGCATTTTGTCTTAATTTTTGTTAAATAAATAATGACATGGCACGCATGTGTTGTTGTTTTCCTGAGGTTGTATTTACCTAATTTTAAGATCAGCTAAGGATCAGATTATTATTTGATTAATTATTACTTAATTTGATGTATATAGAGAATATTTAAATCTTATTTTGCTGTGTTTGCATTTCCCAAGCCATTGACTCTTGCAGGAATGAAATGATCACTTAGGAATTGTGAGTTCATGAGTTTATGCTGTGCATCTTTACTATGTGGTTTCATTTCTATATTACTCTTATAATTTTTTTCTGATACTAGAGGAATGACCCTTTTGACTTTGGCTGCACTTCCCTCCTGTAGTTGAGACATATTTAGCTGGCCTGTTGTATGCAAATCAACTTGGTCCAGTCGGGTTTATTTTTATCAAGTCCAGAAGACCTGCTGCTCTAAAATGATGGCAGCATGACTGTGGGGCCGTGGAGTGTCTCTGTCACCATGGGGCCTCAATCATATTGATTCCAAAGAGAAAAGCACATTCTCTCAGTGCCATGCCACAGGGTCATGATTTCACCGACAGTATTTTAGCCCTGTGTTTGATAAGGACCTTAAAACTCTACGTGCATTTCTAGACTGATTTTGTCCATTGATGGTTGTGAAGTCATGTAGTATGTGGATGATGAATGGGCAGGTATATGAGTAAATCATGGGGTTAATAAAGCTATTGAAATAAAAGTAACTCAGGAAATTCTCCATTCATACATCCTTGTTGTCTTTTTCTGTTGCTTCACATTATACTCACAGTTACGTTAACAATACTTCTTCCTAATATCACTGGTGAAGACTGAAATAACTCAACAGATACAGGACAGGAGAGGCACGGAAATCTCCTCATTTTAAAACATTAAAAAACCACGAGATTGACATTTTGTCTTATTTGGTCATATGGCTGTGCCAACATACTCCATTTAATTATCTTTGAAATGGTGTTCACACTATGTCAGGGATCTTTATGAGGTGGCATGAGCGTCCTCTACGACACAGTTGACAAAACACACTCTTTGATGTCAGCAGTGTTTTCTGTTTAATGTTAGTTAGCAATTATTTTCACATTACATTCATAACGAACAACAGGAATGCTATCGAGAGAGGTACACTGCCCATTTTGTGTGATTTTGCCAGGATTAAAACAAACACTTCCAACATTTACACTGTCCAACCTGATATCACAGTTCAACTCGATTCAATTGTATTTATACAGCGCCAAACCACAACAACAGTCGCCTCAAGGTGCTTTATATTGTAAGGTAGACCCGACAATAATAAATACAGAGGAAAACCCAACAATCATATGACCCCCTATGAGCAACCACTTTGGCTACAGTGGGAAGGAAAAACTCCCTTTTAACAGGAAGAAACCTCCAGCAGAACCAGGCTCAGGGAGGGGCGTGGCCATCTGCTGTGGCCGGTTGGGGTGAGAGAAGAAAGACAGGATAAGAACAGCATGTCTTCCACAACAAAACGTGTAATAGAAACACGGTCCACCGTGTCCATTTCACGTTTTACCTATCCGAAATGTGAAATGTACGCGCATGAAGAATTTGCAGTAAGTTGTAGTATGCTGCAGTAACAACAGAGGGAGATATTTTATTTCAAGCCAACGTGAAAATAATGACGGGAAAGCGTTTAAACGCACATTATTAACATATTTACATGCACCTGTGAAGGTTCTCAGTCATCCAGGTCATCGTAGTCAAAGAGCTTGCAAAGAAAAGCGTCTGGACTTCTTTAAGTTGCTTGAAGACGTTTCACCTCTCATCCGAGAAGCTTCTTCAGTTCTAAGGTCAAATGGTGGAGAGTCCCAGATTTAAACCTAGTGGGAGTATCCCCCCACAGAGGGACAAAAGGACCCCCTGATGATCCTCTAATCGCCTGAGCCAAGGTGTGAAACTGGGTGTGGATCCCAATCAGCCAGGGTTTCAGGTGAGCTCATTGTGAAACCTGGCCCCACCTTATCATGCGAATTCCTGAGGTCAGATGGCCCAGGATGTGAGTGGGCGTTAAGGCGTCTGGGGAGGGAACTCAAAACTGGATTATAGATGGCAGACAGTTGGTGTCGTAAACCACCGCCTCTGTTCAAAGATGGTCGCTCACAGTGGACATAGATGGCTTCTTTCACTCCTCTTTCAAACCATCTGTCCTCTCTGTCCAAAATGTGAACATTGGCATCCTCGAAAGAGTGACCTTTATCCTTAAGATGCAGATGGACTGCTGAGTCTTTTCCTGTGGAGGTGGCTCTTCTATGTTGTGCCATGCGCTTGTGAAGTGGCTGTTTGGTCTCTCCAATGTAGAGGTCTGCCCAGACCTCTACATTGGAGAGACCAAAACAGTATTTTTCATTTTAACTCCTTAAACGTGCCAAATATTAGTAATTATTATTAGTACGGGGGCACAGGGACCTTAGCACCTCAAAGCACTACTAAATATAGCCTCAATGAAAAAGACTCTCACTGTCAGTTTCACAACTCAGCAGGTAATATTAAACCCAAATACTCAAGGGGTCCAGCCTTTGAGTCAGTTAGTGGCATCAGTCACAATGCTTCTCAAGATAGTTTCAGACACTGCCTGGGGACTGTGTTGGAAAATGAGTCACAGACTGGAATGAGCTGTAGGTTTCAGACATGCACCACATGAAGACTCTCATCAGCCTGGATTATACAACCTCCCCTGGGGTCTTTTTATTTCAGTAATAAACTCTGGGTGAAATCCTAAGGGAGTATTTGGGAACTTGTTTTCCATCAGTATAAACAGTATTCACAAGTTTTAAAAATCCTGAATTATTTAGTTGATAAAGAGTGTTTGGTAAATAGAAGGGTGCCAGAATATTCATGTTTTCAACAACTTTGATACCAAAAATAAATAGATTTCAAACACTGTCTTATTAGCGCTCCTGAGTTAAAGAGTACAATGGTTTGCTTGTTATTGTTGTCACTACTATTTTAAGTGCACTTTGGAATGTTAACTGGTGTTATGAGGTTTATTTAATCATTTGATGTGTCACACGGATTGGGGGAGAAAGCCATGACTCACCTCCCCCAAGCACTACTACTCATTCCAACCCAACAACATCTGGAATTATTACTGTAGCCTGGCTAGCTAGCATGTGGCTTTTTAGATCCCACTACTGCTGTACGCTTGGCTTGTTAACTAACATTCCACAGCCAAGAAATAAAACTTGGAGAAAGGCGGCGTTATAATTGTGCTATAAAAACAATATGTCACATTTCCTTAAGGAAAAACACTACTCGTGTTGTGTGCTTGATTCTTCTTCTTTGTAATAATATTAAATGGTAACAAGTAACAAGTATCCTTATTCTGAGTCCCATCAGGCAGATGTACCCAACAGTCTTTGTTTTTGTAGACTTGATTCATGGTGTGTTTCCTCTCACCGGGTCTGGCCATACTGTTCATGACAGGAAGGTGCAGATGACCAAAAATAATCAGTACAACTAAAAACACGCTGAGCTGACAGTACTGAAGACTAAAAAAACCAGTCCCCCAAAAATAGCTGAAAAAAGCCAGGCATCATCAAAACATTATTTATAGTAAAAAAAGACAACAAAAAACAACCCAGATCAGGCAATGACAATACATCCAGTCACTGGTAATTTCTTTTATTATGTTAATTTAAATTTAGCTGAATTCTTTTTGGCATAAACGTAACAAGGTGGTGGAAACATTCCTCTGAGATTTTTCAGCATTGGCATCATAGATGTGCAGCTGTTGCTGCACATCTATGATGCCAATTGCCCATTGAAGCAGCCCAAACAGATGCCTGTTAAGGCCAAGAGGCCAAACTGGGTGTGGGGACTCAAGTGCAGAAACAGACGGAGGCAAAACTGATGTGAAAATAGAGTTTTATTTACAATAGTGCAGAAAGGCAGCATCAAATTGGGAAACTAGAAAATCCTGAGTTTACTATGAACTATGAGCTAAACTTGAGACATGTAACCAAAACTATGAGCTGTGATTCAATTCAAAAGTCCATGAACAGGTCCAGGTGTGAAAGGAGGGGCAGTGGCCTGGGTGGAGAAATACAGAGTCACTATAATGAAGAAGAGACTGGGAGTCAGCGGGGTTCCAGTAAATTATGACAGGTTGATTACACAGTGTTGCTGAATGGCTTATGCGTTGCAGGTGGAGAACAACGTGAGAGGGATACCGTCCAAGAAGTCCGGTAGCTTGATTGCAGACAGGTGTGCAGGCTGATTGGAGACTCCGCCCAAAGGTGGAGCCCAGCTCTGTGGAAAAACACCGCACTCACCCAGACCATGACATGCCCTATGAGATTTACCTCTTAGGTGCAGTAGGGAAACAGACTTGTCAGGCAGTTTCTTGGATGGGGCTCACCAGGTCATTCAGGGACCTTAAACTTGGAGCACTATGCAAACAAAGCTATTTCGATTGAAAAATCTCACGACTTTTCTTATAAGGTTTCATTTGTCACCTCACCACATGTCCTCGCATATGTTGAAAACTAAAAAAAACGAAAAAATAGGAAAAAAATAAGATGCTACAGCCGAACTAGGTTATAAGAGCATTGCTTTTGTGTACTGTAACACTATTAACAAGAGCAAGAATGCGAGAAATAAGTTAGCATTAAAATCCCCTTTAATAATTCAAGCTGTTGACCTTGAAGTACCCTAAATGCCTTTAATTTTACTGACTTTGTTCTATACTTTCGAACTGACTTTAATAAGCTCTTTTAAATCAGCATTGCATCAGATAGTTCCCTCAGTGCTTTCCTTTGAAGGCAGCCTCATATAAAAGCTTGAAGTTATGCTCCAGTGTCCATGATCCCTATAACACCAGTACTTAACAAGATTTCCCTCTGGCTAGGCAAGGCAAGTTTATTTGTATAGCACAATTCAACAACAAGGTGATTCAAAGTGCTTCAAAGGGCTATCCCAAAGTCCTTTCCCCAGCTTTATTCTAGTCTTTAGTTTTTTGACATTTATTTTTTAAACCAACATCATCTTAATTTTTATTCAACTGAAGTTGAAACAAACATCAAGTAACGTGCAAAAGAGACTATTCACCCTCAGCCTTAGCTACTGAACTCGTTTGATGCAGTTTGCATTGTGAGTTTATAAAATCCTAAACATTATTCGCCTCATCACAGCACCCCAGAGTATCTGCTGTATTCATGTTTTGTAAAATATAAAAAATATGCTTTCAGTGTCCAAAATAGAAAAAAAAATAAGACACATAACTCTTTGAAAAGCAGGTGGCTTTTTCACAGCACACATTTTGACATGTCACAGTAGGAGAAGTGGTGTGTGAAAATCAAATTAATTAGTGGCACACTTGAGATTTTCTGCCCTGAGTCAAAATGAAGTGAGTTATTTTTACATTAAGCACATATTTTATAGACTACAACCAATGCATTGTCACAAAAAAATTACTTAAACCAATATACACATATGGAAAGTATTTTTAGCCCAGAGACAAGACAAGAAAGTGTCTGTGGTTTGCACAAGCATACAATGAAAGCACTTTGTTCTGGTGACTGGGTTGGTCTGACAGAGGCTGTGAATCACCTCTGACAGATAACATGGCTGCAGGTGTCTGCTACTGATACAGTGTCAATGCTCTTCTCCAAACCTCCTGCCTGGATCCAGCCTCAGGTGTAAATATAGACGGCCGTCATGGCAACATCTGCACAGGTGGCTGGCAATGTCCAGGTCTGTCAATCAATGGCAATCTGACAAATGGGGATGTGGCATTATGAAACTGAAAGTTTATGGTTGGATTTCTTAAGCATCAGAAAGCTTTTCTCATATACTTTGAACTTCACTGTCTCTCCTGATAATATCTGTCTTCTTCCCTAAATCCTTTTCCTCTGCAGCTTCTTTGAGGATCCATGAGCCATGAATGCAGTTACCATGCAAACTGGATAAAAAGCAGAGTAATTGTAAGGCTTGCTTTTAGCACACACGTCAGTGTCTTGAATTGTTACAAACCCAACTGGTCATTCTATGTTAGCCGAGGCGTCATCTGCCTCAATGGGGATGATGTTCTAAAGGGTTGATGGGTGGTCTCTTTTCCAGAAAAATGTAGTTTCTAGTATTCCTGTCCCGACACTGTCATGGCAGTCACAATAAGAACATAAAGAGTTATTTATTCCTGACATCTCGAGTGAGTTGCATTACGACAGCAGCATCGTGGTTCAAGGGTTTAAAGTGACTTTATTCGCTGGTAACCTGAGTCAGAGAGGGATTACCCTGTGAGAACACAGTAAACCCGCTAACCTAGAACATAACACTGTAGTAATTCAAGTAGCCATTAATCTGCTGAATATGAAGCACATGTTTCCAGCTGTCAGATACTGCATCATGGCAACGTCTCATTCTGAAAGATCAGTAAGTTCAAAGCACTCGATAAAAGAAACTGTACCTTTTCTGTGGCTGTTGTCTCTTTACATAAGCTGCACTTTAAAACGTAATGAATATGAACCCAGCGGGTTCACGGTACCTGACAGTAGACCTGGTTTACTTTTGAAACTCTGTAGACCTCAGTGACCTGGAACAGTAACATTATGTACATTAATGGTTCCGTGTTACTTAACCACTGAGCTGCTGGAAGCCTCCACTGCTATTTTATCCTTTGTAAGTTGCAAAAATGTTCCCTCTCAGAAAATAAAGCTCCTACGCCGCATCATTCATGGACAGTCAGGGCCATACGTTTTGGAAATGGCACAAATTTCTGTGTTTCATAAACAATGCAGCTTCACTTTCTTATATATGTGTGCACAGCTGTAGCCAAAGCATTAGGCTGTGACTGTAGTCGAGGCTTTACATACCACACTGGCCTTCCGTTCATCACTATGTAACATATTAGCATGATAGCCACCTGGTGGCTCATTGGCTCACTGGGTGATGGTGTTAATGGGGGTCAATTCAATTCAATTCAATTCAATTTTATTTATATAGCGCCAAATCACAACAAAAGTCGCCTCAAGGCGCTTCATAGATACAGAGAAAAACCCAACAATCATATGACCCCCTATGAGCAAGCACTTTGGCGACAGTGGGAAGGAAAAACTCCCTTTTAACAGGAAGAAACCTCCGGCAGAACCAGGCTCAGGGAGGGGCGGCCATCTGCTGCGACCGGTTGGGGTGAGAGAAGGAAGACAGGATAAAAGACATGCTGTGGAAGAGAGACAGAGGTTAATAACAGATATGATTCAATGCAGAGAGGTCTATTAATACATAGTGAGTGAGAAAGGTGACTGGAAAGGAAAAACTCAATGCATCTTGGGAATCCCCCGGCAGCCTACGTCTATTGCAGCATAACTAAGGGAGGATTCAGGGTCACCTGGTCCAGCCCTAACTATATGCTTTAGCAAAAAGGAAAGTTTTAAGCCTAATCTTAAAAGTAGAGATAGTTTCTGTCTCCCGAATCCAAACTGGAAGCTGGTTCCACAGAAGAGGGGCCTGAAAACTGAAGGCTCTGCCTCCCATTCTACTTTTAAATACTCTAGGAACAACAAGTAGGCCTGCAGAGCGAGAGCGAAGTGCTCTAATAGGGTGATATGGTACTACAAGGTCATTAAGATAAGATGGGGCCTGATTATTTAAGACCTTGTATGTGAGGAGCAGGATTTTGAATTCAATTCTGGATTTAACAGGAAGCCAATGAAGGGAAGCCAAAACAGGAGAAATATGCTCTCTCCTTCTAGTCCCTGTCAGTACTCTTGCTGCAGCATTTTGGATTAGCTGAAGGCTTTTCAGTGAGTTTTTTGGACATCCTAATAATAATGAATTACAGTAGTCCAGCCTGGAAGTAATAAATGCATGAACTAGTTTTTCAGCGTCACTCTGAGACAGGATATTTCTAATTTTAGAGATGTTGCGCAAATGGAAGAAAGCAGTCTTACATATTTGTTTAATATGTGCGTTGAAGGACATGTCCTGGTCAAAAATGACTCCAAGGTTCCTCACAGCGTTACTGGAGGCCAAGGTAATGCCATCCAGAGTATGAATCTGGTTAGATACCATATTTCTAAGATTTTCAGGGCCGAGTACAATAACCTCAGTTTTATCTGAATTAAGAAGCAGAAAGTTAGCGGCCATCCAGGTCTTTATGTCTTTAAGACATTCCTGCAGTTTAACTAATTGGTGTGTGTTATCTGGCTTCATGGACAGATAGAGCTGGGTGTCATCTGCATAGCAGTGAAAATGTATGCTATGTCTTCTAATGATGCTGCCTAAGGGAAGCATGTATAATGTAAACAGAATTGGTCCTAGCACTGAACCCTGTGGAACTCCATAATTAACCTCAGTGTGTGAAGAGGACTCTCCATTTACATGCACAAATTGGAGTCTATTAGATAGATATGATACAAACCACTGCAGTGCAGTACCTGTAATACCTACAGCATGTTCTAATCGCTCTAATAGGATATTATGGTCGACAGTATCGAACGCTGCACTGAGGTCTAGCAGGACAAGCACAGAGATGAGTCCACTGTCAGAGGCCATAAGAAGATCATTTGTAACCTTCACTAAAGCTGTTTCTGTGCTGTGATGAGCTCTGAAACCTGACTGAAACTCTTCAAATAAACCATTCCTCTGCAGATGATCTGTTAGCTGTTTGACAACTACTCTTTCAAGGATTTTTGATATGAAAGGAAGGTTGGAGATTGGCCTATAATTAGCTAAGACTGCTGGGTCTAGAGATGGCTTTTTGAGTAAAGGTTTAACCACAGCCAGCTTGAAGGCCTGTGGTACATAGCCGACCATTAGAGATAGGTTGATCATATTTAAGATCGAAGAATTAATCAATGGCAGGACTTCTTTGAGCAGTTTTGTAGGAATGGGGTCTAAAAGACACGTTGATGGTTTGGAGGAAGTAATTATTGAAGTTAACTCAGAAAGATCAATTGGAGAAAAAGAGTCTAACTTAACATCAATGGTACTAAGAGTAGCTGTAGATAATATTACATCTGTGGGATGATTACTGGTAATTTTTTCTCTAATGATAAAAATTTTATTTGTGAAGAAGTTCATGAAGTCATTACTAGTTAACGTTAAAGGGATGGTTGGCTCAACAGAGCTCTGACTCTTTGTCAGCCTGGCTACAGTGCTGAAGAGAAACCTGGGGTTGTTCTTATTTTCTTCAATCAGTGATGAATAGTAAGATGTTCTGGCTTTGCGGAGGGCTTTCTTATAAAGCAGCAAACTATTTCTCCAGGCTAAATGATGATCCTCTAAATTTGTGACACGCCATTTCCTCTCCAGATTACGAGTCATCTGCTTTAGGGTACGTGTTTGAGAATTATACCACGGAGTCAGGTACTTCTGATTAGAGACCTTAGTTTTCACTGGAGCTACAGTATCCAGAGTCGTACGTAGTGAGGAGGTGAAATTATTAACAAGATAATCAACCTCTGTTGGGGTAGCGTTCAGATAGCTGCTCTGCTCTGTGTTGGTACAGGGCATTGAAGATGATAACAGTGGGTGGATTATATTCTTAAACTTAGTTACAGCGCTTTCAGAAAGACATCTACTTTGATAAAATCTACTCTCCACCGCTGTGTAATCAATTATTGTAAATGTAAATGTTATCAGGAAATGATCAGACAGGAGAGGGTTTTCAGGAAACACTGTTAAATGTTCAGTTTCTATGCCATATGTTAAAACAAGATCTAGAGTGTGATTAAAGTGGTGGGTGGGTTCTTTTACATTTTGAGAGAAGCCAATTGAGTCTAATAACAGACTAAATGCCATGTTGAGGCTGTCATTTTTAGCATCTACATGGATGTTAAAATCACCCACAATAATTATTTTATTTGAGCTCAGAACTAAATTAGATATAAAGTCTGAGAAATCAGACAGAAACTCTGTGTAAGGCCCAGGTGGACGATAGATGATAACAAGTAAGACTGGTTTCTGAGTTTCACAGCTGGGGTGGACAATGTTAAGCATCAGGCTTTCAAATGAATTAAAAGTCTGTCTTGGTCTTTCATTAATTAATAGGCTGGTGTGAAAAATTGCTGCCACACCGCCCCCTCGGCCTGTGCTTCGAGGTTTCTGGTAGTTAGAATGACTCGGGGGTGTTGATTCATTTAAACTAACATAATCATCCTGCTGCAACCAGGTTTCTGTAAGGCAGAGTAAATCAATTTGTTGATCAATTATTAAGTCATGTACTAACAGAGACTTGGAGGAGAGAGACCTAATATTTAATAATCCACATTTCACTGTTTTACTCTTTGGTTCAGATGTGGATACTGTATTGTTCTTTCTTTTTGATTGTTTATGTTTAAGTTGTTTGTTGCTGGTTTTTAGTTTGTTTTTTGTCTTTTTGGAAGCTGACACAGTCTCTATGGAGATGGGTTTTTGGGGGGGTAGCAGGAGGAGAGAAGCTGCAGAGAGGCGTGTAAGACTGCAACTCTGCTTCCTGGTCCCAACTCTGGATAGTCATATTTTGGGGGGTTTAATAAATTTGTCCATATTTCTAGAAATGAGAGCTGCTCCATCCAAAGTGGGATGGATGCCGTCTCTCCTAACAAGACCAGGTTTCCTCCAGAAGGTTTGCCAATTATCTATGAAGCCCACATCGTTTCTGGGACACCACTCAGACAGCCAGCAATTTAAGGAGAACATGCGGCTAAACATGTCACTCCTGGTCTGATTGGGGAGGGGACCAGAGAAAACTACAGAGTCCGACATTGTTTTAGCAAAGTTGCACATCGATTCAATATTGATTTTAGTGACCTCCGATTGGCGTAACCGGGTGTCATTACTGCCGACGTGAATTATGATTTTACTGAATTTACGTTTACCCTTAGCCAGCAGTTTTAAATTTCCTTCAATGTCGCCTGCTCTGGCCCCTGGAAGACAATTGACTATGGTTGCCGGTGTCTCTAGCTTCACATGTCTGAGAACAGAATCACCAATTACCAGAGTTTGACCCCCGGCGGGTGTGTCACCGAGTGGGGAAAAACGGTTAGACACATGAACGGGTTGGTGGTGTACCTGGGGCTTCTGTTTAGGACTATGCTTCCTCCTCACCGTGACCCAGCCGCCCTCTTTCCCCAGCTGCTTGGGGTCTGCCGGGGAACAGCTAGCGGGGCCTACGCTATCTTCGGCTGCACCAGCTACAGGGGCCTGGCTAGCTACGGGTGAATGAAGGGTGCGAAGCCGAGTCTCCAATTCAGTAATCCTGGCCTCCAGAGCTGCAAATATGCTACATTTGTTACAGATATCATTACTGCTAAAGGAGGCCGAGGAGTAACTAAACATCTGACACAATGAGCAAGAAAGTGCAGGAGGGACAGGTGAAGTAGCCATGGTGCTAACGAGTCGGCTACGAGCTAAGCTAAGCTAGCGAAACAGTACAGAGACAGTGAGTGAATACTTTGGCTATAAATTAGGTAGTGAGTACACAGAAAGTGTGCTTCGGATGAAGCACGTGAAGATTATACTATGAAAGAAGAATGTATTTAAAAGTTGTTAATTAAATTGCTAAGCAAATAAGCTATTCAGAAACACCACTGTGTTTGAGCAGGAACAGGAAGTGATACTCTACCGCAGAGCGAGCGAACCTTAATCCTGTCACTGCTGGGATTCTGTCATGATGGGGCATCGGTGTCTAATCAGCAAATGCAATAATTAATTTCTCTGTCTCAGTAAATTGCATTCAGTTCTTCCAAATGAGCTCTCCTTAACATCCCCCCCAGAGTATCTGAGGAACGAATTCCTTAATTGATCATCGTTTGCTTTGCTCCTGTGCTCAGGACTCACATATACAGTATTTCAATGCACCTAAATTCCTGCTAAACCAGTTCTCATCTATGTGTTTTCTGGTTTTTGTTGTAAGACAACAATGTCTGGCTTTAAACTCTGCAGATCTGAAAGGAACACTTCAGATCTCAATAGGAAAGAATGATGCTGGATATCTATACTGTTATGGATGGGATAATGGGTTAGAAACTGCCTGTGTACTCTCACCTTATGAGGCCAGGCATTATCATGCACCAGGAGGAACCCAGAACCCAAAGCACCAGTGTTGGGTCTGACAGTGGGTCCAAGAATTTTGTCCAGATACCTAATGGCAGTCACGGTGTGGTTGCCTAGTGTGTGGAGGTCTGTGCGTCCCTCCGTGGTTATGCCTCCCCAAACTATCACTGACCAATCACCAAACCCCATGCTGAATAGTGTTACAGAGTTGGTCATATGTCCATATTGGCATGAATATGTTTTTTTTCTGATGTGTTTTCAAAGTGTATATAAACAATAAATATTTTTGCCTTTGTCTTACTGTTGAAGCGCATGCTTTTGGTTAGGTAATTCCTGAAGAAAAACTCCTGTAAAATTTGGATTATATAACCTATTATATAAAGGACATTCATTAATTCTATCCTTTCTTTATTTGACTAGCAGGCCATCTCTCCATCAGTCCAACATCTGTTTTCTTAACCGTTTGTCCAATTTAAGGTCTTACGCAGCTCGAGCTTATCAAGAGTTTTTATGGCCTTTGTTAAAAGAATTTCTTAATAGATTTTAGTGACCAAGAGAGAACCACCGTGATTTAAAGACTGAAGGGCTCGTACATTTGCAAGGTTAAATACGTTTTTCTGTGTTTGGCTTCCTGCAACAAAACTGGGCAGACTGAGTAGGCAAAGCATCTACTGCAGTGCCTGTGCTCATAGAGTTTGCTTCACTCTTAATTGTCTGTTACCTTGCTCTTTATTTTAAAATGTGCATTTTGTCATCCAGATACTGTCATTGGTTTACAGATTCCCTTTAAAATTAATTAGGCCAAATTATCTAAAGCCAAGAGTCACTGACCTTTTCAGCCTCAGCTTAACCAGATATGTGATTCCCAGAGTAAGACTACTTGTGGTTAATGCAATTATTTAACTGTTCTTTCTCTGTTTAAGACCAGTGTAGCAGTTTTCCTTCTGTCTGTAATATTCTAGTCTGTGACTCTCTATTTTCACAAGCTGTTCTGCTCAGTTTGAACTACATCTGTTAGACGCTTCCACTAGTAACAAGCAGTATTCTGAATTTCCTTAAACACAGGCTCCACTATTTCCTGTAAAATACAGATTTTTCTCTTCAGAGGAAATCCTCCAAAAGCTTTGTGCTCAGACTGAACATACTTTAGCTCTGAGTTTAACGTAAAGCTTTTCCAAGGCTGAGATTTTAGCTTAACAGCGTGGTTCTGCCAACTTCGTCAAAGATGTTTGAAAGCCAGAGATTAATATTAAGTAATGATTAAATGCAGATAGAAAAAATAACCTGAGTAAATACAAAGTCCCGTGTGAGTTTTACAACACATGTAACATGACGCAGATTGACAAGAAAGTTTAATTTTTGTCTCTGGACAAGCCTTTGCGTTGCTTTTGGTCAACAGTGGTTTTCTCCTTGGATCTCTCCCATCGATGCCATTTTTTAATTCAATTCAATTCAATTGTATTTGTACAGCATCAAATCACAACAAAAGTCACCTCAAGGTGCTTTATATTGTAAGGTAGACCCTACAATAATACATACAGAGACAAACCCAACAATGATATGACTTCCTATGAGCAAGCACTTTGGCGACAGTTGGAAGGAAAAACTCCCTTTTAACAGGAAGAAACCTCCAGCAGAATCAGGCTCAGGGAGGGGCGGGGCCATCTGCTGTGACCAGTTGGGGAGAGGGAAGGAAGACATTTTTGCCTGGTATCTTTCTTACTGTTGAACTCTGACCTTACTGAGACAAGTGAGGCCTGCAGTTTTTTAAATGCTGTTCTGCATTCTTTTGTGATCTCCTGGATCCATTGTCTGTGTACTCTTGGAGTACTTTTTGGTATGTTGACTTTTCCGTTGTTCCAGGTTTTTTCAATTTGTGGGTAATTTTAAGACAGATACCTAATACCTAACCAGATTTGGTCATTTTTAAATCCTGTATTCCAATATAATATTCCAATCCAGTTGATATTTTTTTCTTTCCAACACATAAAACATAAAGCGATTTCTTTCAAATTAGCTCTGTTTAATTATTTATTTATTAGTGTACACTCTGTCTGACTCAGGAGGTTATTGTGTAGAAGTCGCAGAGTGCCCTGTGTTAGACACACTGTCTAATGTCAGTGCTTATAAGATTGTTGGAGGGTGCTTCGATCGTTACTTTAAAAAAATATATTTATTTGCCAATATTGACTAACAAATAGCTTATGTTAGTCAATATTGGCTCTGCACAGTAGGCAAGCATTTGGCATCCTGGTCAGCAGTACAACAAAAAGAGGACAGGTTTAGCCCCCCCCCCCCCCCCAAAACATAACAATCATCAAATGTCAAAATAAAAATGACAGAAGAGTGCACATGCTAAAAACAGTCACAGCTCTATCATAATCATGCTGATGCCAAGAGACTGAAATACACACAGATCCTCAGAAGTACTGCTGCATCCCACACACAACACGTGTACGGAAACACAAAAATACACACAGAAAATATGTTCATTCTTCTCTCCTTGGCAAACATCAAAGTAAAAAGTACTTGCGCTGTAATTAAACTCTGGGGTCCACAGTAATGGAGACCTCCTGCTGACCAAATGCAGCACTTAAGGCATGAAAAACAATTATGCTTGTATAAAAGGTTTCAGTGGCATTTTGCAAAGCTTAATGGGTTGGGCACAGACATGATTGTCATGCTTATGTTTTTAATCATGCTGCCAACATCATCCCCCATGACAATGTCTGTCTGTTTGACTTTTCATTCTGTTCACGTTTGTGAATTCGCATATCTCTCAAGAAATGTGAAAAAAGATACGAGTCACAGAGGTCTACGGACCCGTCAGTGACTATATAGAAACTTTAGCATATTCTGGAACTTTTTAAACTGGAGTAGTAGCAGGAAGTTGCTACTAACTCATACTCTGTTCATAATCATGTTTAACTATCAGAAAACTGAAGACAACAGGTTAAAAATAAAGCTGATACTTTACTGCCTGGATTTATTCAGAAAAATCGGAAATCAAAAGTATTACCTTCAGTTTAGCTGAGCCCATGTGTAACTGTTGTTCTACTTGGAAGAAGTTGTTATAAGGCAATTTGGCCCCTGTGCTGAGAGTGGTGCAGACCACTATTTGCTCTGGGATTTTCTATCTTTGGTATATGCAAGCTTCATATCCATCTGTTCAGTGTTCTTAGATGTACAGAAACATACAAATGGGCACAACAAAGAAGCTTTAAAGGCGCTAAATCTGTATGTGATATGTTTCAAGAGGCTGTTGAGCTCTGGTCAGCATTCATAGAGCTCCAAAGACAGACTTCACACCACCATCTCTTCCAGCTTTACAAAAGTAATGCTGTAATAAAAACACTGCTATTTTGCTGTAGTCTTATTGTCATTTGAACTCAATTTTTAAAGCACGTTTCTAGTCTTATTGAGCAAAGCACTTCACAATAAAAGCCACATCTAGACTGGATTGTTATTGTATACATAGTTTGGAACTTCAAGTATCGAAGACTCTCACATATAGACACAAACACCAAGGAGCGTTCAGGACCTCACTAAAGAAGGAGCTAAGATAGACCCAATAATCTTCTGATTAGTGGGTCTATCTTGACCTCTGATGCCTTTGCAGTAGTAAAAAAAAAAAAGCTTAGCAACTGCTAGTTGTCCATCTATATACATAGGTATACACATTCACTGGTCACTTTATTAAGTGAACCTGTTCCCCTGCTTGTTAATGCAAATAACAGCCAGTCACTCTCTGGGCTGATAAGGCCAGAGAGTGGATCTGGGAAGATGAGCCAACCGTAAACCACTGAAAAGGAATGACATTAATACTGGTGTATAAGAGAGAACTACAATCAGGAGAGGATATGATTTACATGTGGATGTTAAACCGGCTAGGACATAAAGAAAAATTGATGCAATAGGGTCTAATGCGATGGGGATTGTAATTAGGAACAACAGGATGTTAAAGATCCAAAGATTCAGAAAATATTCTGTCAGTATACTTCATTAGTTTAAACTAAGCACCACAATGAGTACGAGTTAATTCACTGTCACCTTAAAATGACTTTGAAGGTGACAAGGTTGTCACTGAGCTTCCTTTTAATGCCACACCCTCATTACAATATAGCACCTTCAGGATATGGTGGAGCAGAGATTTACTGCTAACAAAACTGCAGCACTTGCATGATTCATGTCAATTCAATTCAATTCAATTCAATTTTATTTATATAGCGCCAAATCACAACAAAAGTCGCCTCAAGGTGCTTTATATTATACAGTAGATACAGAGAATAGCCCAACAATCATATGACCCCCTATGAGCAAGCACTTTGGCGACAGTGGGAAGGAAAAACTCCCTTTTAACAGGAAGAAACCTCCAGCAGAACCAGGCTCAGGGAGGGGCGGGGCCATCTGCTGCGACCGGTTGGGGTGAGAGAAGGAAGACAGGATAAAAGACATGCTGTGGAAGAGAGACAGAGGTTAATAACAGATATGATTCGATGCAGTCTATTAACACATAGTGAGTGAGAAAGGTGACTGGAAAGGAAAAACTCAATGCATCATGGGAATCCCCGGCAGCCTACGTCTATTGCAGCATAACTAAGGGAGGATTCAGGGTCACCTGGTCCAGCCCTAACTATATGCTTTATCAAAAAGGAAAGTTTGAAGCCTAATCTTGAAAGTAGAGATAGTGTCTGTCTCCCGAATCCAAACTGGAAGCTGGTTCCACAGAAGAGGGGCCTGGAAACTGAAGGCTCTCCCTCCCATTCTACTTTTAAATACTCTAGGAACAACAAGTAGGCCTGCAGTGCAAGAGTGAAGTGCTCTAATAGGGTGATATGGTACTACAAGGTCATTAAGATAAGATGGGTCCTGATTATTTAAGACCTTGTATGTGAGGAGCAGGATTATGAATTCAATTCTGGATTTAACAGGAAGCCAATGAAGTGAAGCCAAAACAGGAGAAATATGCTCTCTCCTTCTAGTCCCTGTCAGGACTCTTGCTGCAGCATTTTGGATTAGCTGAAGGCTTTTCAGCGAGTTTTTTGGACATCCTGATAATAATGAATTACAGTCGTCCAGCCTGGAAGTAATAAATGCATGAACTAGTTTTTCAGCGTCACTCTGAGACAGGATATTTCTAACTTTCAGTCAATGCCACAAAGAATTAAGATAGTTCTGAAAGGCCAGTGTGTACCTAATAACGGGGCCTGCAAGTGCTGAGAGATGTAAATACCATCTGCAAATGAACGTGACACAAAACGAAAAAAAAAATGCAAAATTTCTACATAAATGCTTAGAATTTTTATTAAATACAAAAAAATGATAACTTTGAAGTTTGCTTAGTTTAACATAAAGAAGAGTAGAAAAGCGCTATATAAGAACCAGTCCATTTACCATTTAATATGCTAGATCGTTATGTATTTCTGTTCTGTTGTTCTGCCTGATAAAAAAAAGTATCATTGCACAGTGTTTACCCTTTTTTTCTTAGTCTTACAGATTATAAACAAATGAATTCACTTGTTTTACCCCATCCATGGTGTTCACAGCAGGCTGAATGCCAAACTGTCGGCTCAGTTGATTACTGAAGACATCAGTAATTAGTGGCTGTTATCTGAAGTAAAGCTTTATTAAAGAGAAACATGTATTGCCCTCAGTAACCGACATAAAGCCCAGTTATTTATTTGCAGAATCTACTAATTCCTTGTCTGTTTTTGAGCTGTATAAAAAAAAGAAAAGAAGAAAGAAAAATACTCCCAGCCCACCACAGAAAAATGAGATTCCCGCTGCAGAGGAAATGAGTGATCACAGGGCCTGATTATTAAAAATGTTTTCCCGAATTACTAAAATAATGAAGAGGGAGAAGCTAAATAAATTCAGCAGATGACACAGCATACCAAATATTGCATGCATGAACACTAGCGTTTAAATTACAGCAGAGATTTTCTGCCGTTAGCGGTTATCAAAACATAAAATCTGATTTACTTGCAGTGATGTGTTTCATTAGTTGTAAGCAACAGGAAATGGCCTTGTTACTGCTATGCATCAGAATTTCAATAAGATTTAAATGCGTCATTTCCCGGTTCAATTAACCATAAAATGCAAATACAATACAGTTTAAAAATGTGTAATAATGATACAAAGTCATTCATTTATAGTATTTGAAAAGTTAGTACTGTATGTTTGCATTAACCGATATGCTAAAAGATCAACAGATGGAGAGGAAACACTATTTTTAGGCCTAATAATTCATGATTAAGAATTAGATACTTTTCTCAGCAACTTCTGGTTTACTATTAATTACAGTATCACCTTTTCACATTTGCAAATGAGCCACAATAAGGGTCCGTTTTGGTCCTAACCTCCTTTAATTAAACATGGATCAGTTAATGAAAAACAAAAGAGTGGTATCAAACAGATGGTAAATAGTTTACATAGACAGATGGATTTACTTCTCATCTTTACACTGGGTAAAAACAATTCTATTTTAGTTTTCAATATAGGCAAAAAAGGACCAGAACATAAAGCTCGTATGCAGCCCTGTTAGATAACAGCTGATACCTTTTTACACAACCAACTGTCAAATCTTACACTGAACATGGCATTGGCAGAATTGGTAGAGTTAATATAAATTAGTTGGTTTCCTGAACCCGGCATTTATGTGCAGACCCGGCTTTTAAGCATACAGCACAAGTTTGGGGTCAGGGATTTGGGAAGAAACTTAATGTTAGCCTGCTTTAACATTGCAAAACCAGTTTTAATGTGTGTTTGGGGTCACTGTCCTGTTGGTGGAACACCCAAGTCGTGTCCAGGTTTCCACCATCTAGCTGTTGATTTGAGGTGAAGTTTGAGTTTGGAAGCTGTCCTTTTACATCCACTTTGTGCAGTGTACCAGGATCAATTGCAACAAAACAACTGTCAAGCATGACGCTACCACCGCCATGCTTGACAGTTGGTACAGTTTTGCGGGCTTGAAAGCGTCACCTTTAGTCCTCCCAACATACGTCGTCATTGTGGCCAAATTGCTCAATCTTCGTCTTTTAAGTGGTAAATGGACTGGTACTTATGTAGAGCACACAAAGCACTTTAAAGCTCATCTGACTATAAAACTTTTCTCCAGGAGGAATTTGGTTTGTCCATGTGGCCAGCTGCAAATTTTAGTTCAGCTTGAAGGTGTTGATTTTGGGGCTGGCGATTCAGTCCATCACAATCGAAAACTCACTTCACTGTCGACAGTAATACTGTTGTTCCAGCACTTTCAAGTTCATGGCAAGTAAACATCAAATAGCACTTATTAGTTCCTTGGTAATATAGTAATATGTTACACTGATAATCCTGAAATCAGTAGACCTTCCCAACTTGTGTAAATATTATTCTTAGATCTTCACTTACTTACTTGGACTTTCTCATTGTTCTAATTTAAGCAGAGTTGACTAAACTACTGACCCAACAAATCCAGTATAGTAGCATTTGAATTGAAAAAAAACCTTTACTGCACTTTTAAAACTTTGTAACTAATCTTTCTTTGTTCGTTTTCATAACACATTGACCATATGAGAGCACAATTGCTGCCATACACCTGTTCTTGTGCAACAACTTATGCCCCCAATTGTCATGACATGAGCACATCTCTTCAAGGTCTAATGCCGTAAGGTTTTTCTTGCCTTTCAAACAGCTTTTAAGAACTCAACATGATGGAGATTGTCTCATGACAGGTTACATAAAAGCACATTTTCCTCGTTTCTTCTCTTTTCTCTCTCACTGACATCGTATTGATCCACAAACCTAACTTTTGTGGCTTTTGTTCACTCAGACTTGACCACACTGTGGTCCTGATTGCCAATCAAGTTACTCTGTGTCCAATCAAACCACAAGAGAAAGACTGATAAAAGGACAAATAGTTGAGTATTCTTGATTGTAATAAAAGATATGCATTTCAGATCTCCACTTTTCTGAAATGGCAAACTGCAGTTCCAGCTTTGAAACTGGAGAACGAATAATCCCAATAATCTTAAATAATTAGAATCTTTACCGTTTTCCCTGTAAAAGCAGCTCACACTGCTACAAGAAATTTAAAGGGTGTTTTTAAAAAAAACAGCCGCACATTTTTACTGGATTTTCCAGTTGGTCCATGTATAATTCCCAGATCCAGGATTTTGTGTTAACCAGATATTATTTGAAGATAAAAACAGCAGAAACAGTAATATGTTCATTTTAGATGTATCAGGATATTCTAAGGCCTTTTTTATATATAAAGGGGAACATTGTTTGGTATTTATTTAAGTGCCAATCCAGCCAAATAATTTCAAAGTTCTTTTGTAGTCCGTTACCTTCTACAGTATTTACTTTTTCCCTGGGAAAGCTCTGGTAGCGATGATCTGGAACTGGCTTGCTATACTTAAAATCTTATTATCATATATAACATAAAACATTTAAGTGATCCTAAGTATTTATTTGCTACCTTTATATTATAATCTGCAGTTAAAAGTAATATATATATAAATATAAGCTCAGTCCAAAAGGTCCAGTTGTACAAGTTGTGAGACAGATAAAGGTGCTGCAGGGAGTATGCCAAGTACTCAAAAAATAAAGCAAGTAATGAAAACAAAATAAAACAGAAAATCTATGTTGAACTAAGCACAAAGGCAAGTTGACAAACTGCGTAAACAGACATTCCACAAAGGAGAGACAAGAGTACATGACATATACTCAGGAGACTGATGGAAACATCGAGCAAGACATACAACTGGGAAAGTAAAGGAAAGAAACAGAAGCAGTGAAATGAAACAGGAAGTTAGCCCTATGATAGACTGCTGGACCCGTCTCCCACCCTATGACAGCCGGGTTAAGCCCCAGTCCTCCAGGATGGAATGGATGGATGCAGTGGGCATTTCAGAGTCTGTTGGGGCACTGGGCAAAAGTTCCCAAGGGACATTCAACCAACATTCATCAGCCTTAGGTTATTAACCCAAGGCTGATGCAGACATAGGCAATGGATCCAAATGCAATAGGCATTGGCAATGGAGCTCAAGTGGCAACTAAAAACAACGTCTGAAAATCCAAGCTGAAGAAACGCTATAGCGGTGAACTATGGAAGCCCGTTTCCGCCACTAAATAAAAACAAAAAAGCTAGTATCCATAACTCGAAATTTCGAGAAAAGTAACTCGAAATTTCGAGAAATATAACTCAAAATTTCGAGTTACTTTTCTCAAAATTTCGAGTTAGCTCTGCCAATCAAAAATATACGTGAATGAGGTCGCTTTCTTGTTACCCAGAAGCATATGGCGCAGAGGAACGCGCACTCAAAAACGGATCCCAACAAATTGGCGCTTTCGCGAGTACGTTTGCTGATAGTAACACCATGTGATTCAGCTAATAACACAGGGATTTCATCATTTGTGAAGCCAGGCTGAAAACACTCAGCAATCTGTGCATTCACGACTGGATGTAATACCGGTAGCTTAGCTGTAGCATTTGTAGCTGAGGGCTTCAGCTTCCGGGTAACAAGGAAATGACATCATTCACGTAGATTACTAATTGGCAGCGCTAACTCGAAATTTCGAGTTACTTTTCTCAAAATTTTGAGTTAATTTCGAGAAAGTAACTTGAAATTTCGAGAAAATAACTCGAAATTTTGAGTTATGGATCCTTTTTTTTTTTTTTTAGTGGCGGAAACGGGCTTCCATAGTGAACACTCACAGGGAGGTCCACAGTCAATATAACAAAAATACCAAATCAAAAAACTAAAGAGAGGCAAAGGCTATAAAAACACAAGGTAACAGGAGAAATGGAAACACCAGGGAAATCAGCTGAAACTAATCATTGCAGGCCGAGACAAGGGAAGCAAAACTAAACACAGTACACAAGAGATGATGTGTGTGCCCTTCCAAAATAAAACAGGAAGTAACTAAACATGGGAACATTAACACATAAATGCAAGCTTAAAATACACACTGAACACAACATGGAGGAATAATGACAACTCAGGGAATTAACTAAAAACAATAACTATGATTACAAATTACAAAGGAAAAGTCAGGCAAAACGGAGAATAAAGTTGTGGAAAAGAAAACAGGAACTATAAGGTAGGCTGAAACTCCAAATAACCAAAAATAGGAACAACCTAAGGAGAATATTACATTATCTAAGTATCTTCCATACAATTAATGCTAGAGTAGCAACATTTAGCTATCTAGCATTACATTGACTAAAGGCTAATTTGCAAAATGGGGCCCTACTCTAAAAAAACTGTCATAGAGTTAGCACTCTCTTGAAATTGGATTTAAAAATAAGTTGTTAAAGCTAAAGTTCTTAGAGCATGTGTAGCGGATCTTGTGACAGTTCAGAACATGACAATACTGGGTTATTTGGTTGGTTGGCTAACAGACTTACATTAGTTTGTGTTAGTTAAGCGAATTGATGATAATACATTAAATAAAATGAACTAATGATATGTCAAATGGCAAGAGGCTATTGTCTGCAGATGTGAACACAGATGTGAACTAAAACTGACCTTTGGATTATTTATGGGCACAAAACTGATTTGAAAACCACTGGTTTAGATGTTCGTAACAAATGTATAATAGATCCTTTGAGAGTTTGCGCTTTGGGATGGATTTCTGCTTGTTCCTCTTACCTCCATTCTTGATAAGGTCTTCATACTGAGAAGCTGAAAAAGTCTTCAGAAATGCAAGCCAAATTGTGCCAAAGGCTCCGCCACAAGTTTCAACAGATGCCGATTTCAAGTAGCACCCATCAAAGCAGAAAAGCAAAAGGGACGAAATGGGCAAAAATGACTATTATGTGTCTGGTAATTTGTGCCAGTTATTTTATAGTCCCTAAAACAGATAAGCTTGTAGATGCAGGAAAATAGACATGATCACACTGACCGCTTTATCACTAGAGAAAGCACTGATTGAATTTTCCAGTTCTGATAGGAAAATAAAATTTTAGGTTTGGGATTTTCTCCATATCAAGTATTGATCTGATATCACTGGTGTCTTTCTCATTTTGAGAGGGAGACTGTGCGTAATTCCTTTATCTCAACTTAAACTAAGAAATTAATACATCTAAGAAAATTAATTACACAAATTGGCCTTATTTGGTAAATAAATTCACAGAATAAGAGCCTATCCCAGCTATCCCAGCTTGTGAAGGGTGCACACAAGCACGGGCAGGATGCCAGTCTGTCACAAGGCTAACACAAAGAGACAGGCAACCATTGATACTTACAGTCAGCTAAGGCAAATTTGAAATCACCAGTTAACCTAACCCATGCATGTCTTTTGGACTGTGGGGTGAAACCAGAGTAGCCATAGAGAGCTTGTGCAAAAACATACAAACTTCACACAGAATGGCCTCATTCAGCAGGGCTCTAGAGTGCGACCAATTTGGTCACAAATGCGACCAAATTTTTCAGTGGTGCGACTAAAAAAAAATATTTGGTTGCACCTGTGCAACCAACTGTTCGGGTAGCGAAAAAAAAAAAAAAATCTGCAACCTTCCCTGTGGTCAACAACAGACACACGTTATGCCCCTATCATGGACTAAACCAATCAGAGATAGTAAGGGGCGGGACCTCTCTGATTGGCCGTGGTCCAGTTGAAAGTGCAGGTGGAAGTGGGAGGTGAGTAGCTTGAATAAAGCGATATCAATTCATTAAATCCTGAATTGACTTTTAAATATAACTGTGTTTTGCCAGAAACGCCAGATTCTCAGATTAAAGCTCACAAAACCATTTCAACCACTTTTTTTTAGAAAAAGTGAAGTATATTTTTTGGCCCGTTCTTCGGCTTCGGTTCATTGACATTTGCAAGCATTCATTTATGCACAGCTCTCTTAAAATCCTGCCACAGCCTTTCAGCCGGGTTAAAGTCTGGACTACTTTTTCAGGCAAGTTTTAGCTGACGTATGGGTGACCTCATTTGAATATAGAATACTTAGGCATCTTCTAATCACTGACTCAACCATGTACTTCTCTGTATGACAAAGTCCTGTGCCTGCAAAACAAGCTTAAATTATCACTACTCCACCACCAGGCTTGACACTTGGAATGAAGTGTTTGCACTGATATTCTGCATTTGTTTTTGCCAAACATGGCTCTGTGCATTACAGCCAAACTTTTCCTCTTTGTCCAAAACACATTGTTTGTTTGTTTTTTAGAAGGAACTTTGCAAACCTTAGCTCTGCTGCCATGTTCTTTATAGAGAAAAAAGGCTTTATCCTTGCAACCAGTTTAAAGAAGCCATAAGTGTTTTTTATATTTGTATTGTCATTTAACGTACTGAGGCCGTTACAATCTGGTGTATAGGTATTTTGCAGTTTCTGTGAACATCACATTATCTTACGTAACCCTCTTAATTCCTATGGAAGCAGTAAGGATCTACTTAGTTTTCCCAGGACTGCACAGAGTCTTGTGAAGCCTCTCTTTTTTCACAGGACTAGCTCAGTTGGAATGCTCTCGCTCTGACAGAAATCAACACGCTTTCTGCTGGTTAAATGCTGGAGGAGATATCGGCTCCCTATGAAATGAGTTATAGTGAATTCACTCACAGGGAAGTGTGCAATGCTTTATACACCCTCTGCACATAATTTAAATGCACAACCCCCCAGTCTTGAAGTGTATCAGTTTACTTTTCAAAGTACTGTCACATGCACCTCACACTGCTCAGATGTCAGCATATTACGTAGACATGCCGCTGTCAGTGGTGGAATATTTGTGTCAATAAATCAGTAAATTGGTGACGAAGTCAGCAACTGAATTAATAAGTGGGGGCTTGACTGACATTGTGAATGAGCACATAAGTAACCTAGAGAGTGAAAAAGATGTAGCTTCCACTCTGTGCTCTTATGACTCATTCTTAAACTATATGAGCCAGAATTAAAGGCCACTTTGCAGCCATCTTCTGTCATTGCTACAGAGGCCTCTCGTTGACAGACTCATAAAATTACTATGATCAAATTAGAAAACTGCGTTAATCTGTTTCCCTTGGAGACTGAAGAGCTCTTCCCACAGAGAGGTGACGCATGTTTCCTAGTAAGAATACAGGCGAAAACGTAGGAAGACTGCACTGACTTTCTGCTCATATATGATGGAAATGGGCCCTTCAGCCTCACTCTGTAGGTGACGTATTCTCCTTTGTGCATCAATTAACAGTCCCACGAGCCTCATTGTCATTTCCAATCAATCTACTGCTGTAGTCACGCGGCAGCCGTCTCTATCGATCCAGTGACAAGGCGACACTTGTTTACATACATAGTTACATTTCAGCTCGCCTCATTTAAACTCTAATGACATGATAGAAAGTAAGGATGGCGGGAAACTGTAATGTTTATAGAGGGAAGGAAGGGCAGGGAAGGAAGAACCAATACTACAATAATTAACGACTTAAGAATAGTAACCTCTTTAACAATATCACATGATGTATTATGGGATTATAACTGTCCGTGCATTAATGTCATATTCAGTTCCATTTTATAAATAGCACCAAATCACAACAGTAAATGCTTCAAGGCACTTTATATTGTAAGGTAAAGACCCTACAATAATACAGAGAAACCCCCAAGAATCAAACAACCCCCTGTGAACAAGCACTTAGCAACAGTGGGAAGGAAAAACTCCCTTTTAACAGGAAGAAACCCCCAGTGGAACCAGGGTGAGGGAGGGGCAGCCATCTGCCACAAACCAGTTGGGGGTGAGAGGAGGAAGACAGGACAAAAGACACACTGTGGAAGAGAGCTAGTGATTAATAATAACTAATAATATAACTTAACCATCCATCAATCCATCTGTGAGGTGTAAACTGGCCTTGGTTCTGCCCTGGAGCCTCCTCCCAGTAGAAAATGATGGAACCACCTCATCTAGGATGTGCCCATAAAACATCCTGGTCAGATGGCAGAACTACCTCTACTCGCTCTTTGAGGCTCATTCCAGTTTCAGTCATTATGCAAATGTACTGTTTATAAGTTTGTGGGAACCTGCAGTCAGCTGAGACTGATGAAGTCACTTGGGTGAGTGACGAAACGTTTCTCCCACAAAACGCTACGTCCAGATGAACAGAATCAACTTTTGGAGATTTACTTACCTGGATGATTGAGCATGCATCACGACCTCATTCCAGTACATTTAGCTTTTTACTCAGTGTTTGTGAGCATATAAGGCAGCTTAACTGTTGAATAGATGGCTTTGATAAGCCCTTTCATTGTGATGACTGACCAGTATAGCGCTGGCATCACTGCAGACACTGCACCAGTCTCCTGCTCCTTTCTCCCCTCACTTATAAACAGTGTTGCAGTACATAAAAACTGTACCCAAAAAAGGGGGATCTTAATGTTCTAGAAGGTCTTAAATTCAAATATTATTTTATAAAACTGCTGGCTAATGCAAGCCCTTGATGAAATATTCAGTTTGATTTCCACTAACAAATCTACTAGTTAAGTAAATTTGCACAACTGCTTTTCACTTCTGACTGTCAGTGTCACAGATGTCGTACTAGTTTTAGTCTTTGGTTTTTGATGCAAGCCAAGCTATATGTACCTGTTGCGTGTAGCTGCAAAGGGATTCAGTAGCTCTTTTTTCAGTGGTACTGCCATGGCTCTCCCATAGAGCTCTCCAGTGTTGTCCAGCTACATTCAAGCAGCAAGATTAAGCTTAAAAATCGTACATATGTTTTATTCTCATGGGTAGTAAAAAAACAAACAAAGATAAAGTCTGAGATGTCCTTTTACTGTATTTTCACATACACAAAGTAAAGGAGTTGGGGAGGGGACCAAACTAAAGGGGATTCTGTTTTTTTGAAGTGTGAAATATGACATGAAAAAATAAGAGAAAAGATTCTACCACTTAAGATATTCTACGACTGTTTGTTTCTTGTGAGCAAATTACCCTGCATCAAATCAAATAAAGCATGGTCCCAAATTCTGCTTACCTGAAAACACAAGCGTGTGCACACACACACCAAAACAGATCTTCTAATCAATCCTATTCTAATCTAATCAATGTCTATCAGTTTTGGTCTTAGAATTACAGCATCTGCACAAATATTTGCTATACAGGAGAAAAGTTGTTTATCAGCGCTCTCTTTTTATGCTTGAAGTACATATTGTCCATTTTAACGGCACGTGACAAATTCCTTTGTGCTACGCAACTTTCTGGTAGAGGCCATTCATTTTGTGCTGATGCACATCTGGCATTTTCTAGGGCTCCCTGCACACGATGTGCAACTGAATGTTCTGACATGTCATTGCCGGATCATTCTGACTGTCTCACCTGACTGAGCTGTAAAACATCATGCTCGCTTCTACCACAAGGACTACTTGAGGTTCCCCAACAAAAGCATACAAGCGTCCTGTCTGTCACTTCATTATACAGTATCAGACACAACACATTCATTTATCGATTGCTCTTTGATTTTAGCATAAAACTCACTTTTAATGATGGAAAAAAACAACACCCCAAATATTCAGAGAAACAGAATACACAACAGACTCCAAATTCAGTGAACACATAGGAATGAAAAACACGTAAATGTGGACTTGCTCAGGACAGAGGGGAGTTTGGAGAGTTTGGTGCACACTGGTGGAAAGAAACATGGAGATAAGTAGACATTGGAAGAAAGACTAAAGGGCTCTGAAGGTATAAATACACAAAGGCCTCATTTGGAGGGTAGGGGACAGCTGGAAATACATGTGGAATAATGTATGGAGACACAAAGAGCAAAAGACTGCCAATAACAGGAATTGTATGGTGTTAATTACCTTAGGGTTAGGGTTAAGGTTAGGCTAACCCTAACCCTGGCTCTGCATACAAAACACTTGTGGTTCAAGTGTTTTATGTAGAGTAAGCCATTATAGAATCAAATAGTGTTGGGACTTTTGGAAGCCAACAGTTTTTCGATTTCTTTGTATATTCCCTCATATCCATTCTGAAAGCTTTGGCAGTCTCCATTCAGGAATTTGCTCACATGTGTGATTCTGTACTGTATATTCAGGCTATGATTCTTATTCCTGACATTAGGGTGATACTTAATATTCTCTCATGAAAACTGGAAAACTAAACATAAAGTAAAAGTAAAGTAGCAGGACCAACATAGGAAGAATCAGTGGTACTGAACATGCCAATGACAATACGTTATTGGACTAGTTACGCTTCCGGAGAGGTGCACGTCAGGTTATGACCTGCAGAATTTTAGCAGGTTTTGTAAATGGTAAATGGTAAATGGCCTGCATTTGTATAGCGCTTTACTCAGTCCCTACGGACCCCAAAGCGCTTAACACTACATTCAGTCATTCACCCATTCACACACCCATTCACACACCCATTCACACACTGGCAATGGCAAGCTACATTGTAGCCACAGCTGCCCTGGGGCGCACTGACAGAGGCAAGGCTGCCGGACACTGGCGCCACCGGGCCCTCTGACCACCACCAGTAAGCAACATGGGGTTAGTATCTTGCCCAAGGATATTTGGCATGCAGCCAGGAGGCAGTTTTGTGGTTGTGACGTACCTATGTGTGGCGGAGGTGTGGTCCCGGGCGCGGCTGCAGTGAGCTCCACGGGGCGGTGCTGGAGACGCAGGTGAGAACAGCTGATGGCGTTTGGACTGATGACGGTTTCCTTCCCCTTTTTTAGTGAGACGGGAGAGGAGCGGAGAGGAAGCTGGGAATCAGCTGAGACTGGAGCTGTCAGACTGTGGACTGTCATAACAAATGAAAACTAAAAATAAACGTGGCATCTGGCGACAAAGAACTGTGCGTGTGTGTACGTGTGTGAAGTGCATTTCACACTATGGTATACATTTAACAGCATACATCCCTTTACCCAGCCTTCTGCAGTCGTGTTTTATTTAGACCAGTAGTGAGGTGCTGCTTGGACTCTTGGACTTCCTGGACTTGGAAAACAAAGGGCAAACTTTTCAACGTTTTAACATATACAACATTTGCTCTTACCACTTCAAGCCAAGGATTCAAGATTCAAAGCGGTATAAAGAAAAGCATTTCTCTGTGCAATGAAATTCTTTCTCTGCTGTCCACACACAGATGCCGGTTAATATGTACAATAGAATTAGAACAGATAAAATACTAAGAATATAAATAAATGGAGACAAGAAATTGAAGTATTAAATAGATTTGTGTGTAAAAGAGCTATGAGCTTAATATGCTGGTTTGATATGTAAGATAACCTGATGTGCAGAAATTATGATTACTGTTAAAATAGGTCAGCTGTTCAAGAGTCTGAAAGCAGTGGGGAAGAAGGAGTTGGTGAGTCGGGATGTTCTGGACTTCACACTTCTAAACCTTCATCCTGAGGACAGAAGTGTGAACAGTCTATGTTGGGGGGGTGTGGACGCAGCTCTCCTCTGGACTCTGTGATGGTAGATGCTCTGCAGAGAGGGAGTGGGTCCTGGTGATCTTCTCTGCGGTTGTTATCACTCTCTGCAGGCGTTTGCGGTTCATAGCTGTAGCGCTGCCGTACCATGCAGCGCTACAGCTGGTCAGTGTGCTCACCACAATGTAGCTGTAGAATCTGCTGTATACCAAATTTCCTCAGCCTCCTCAGGAAATACAGCCGCTGCTGAGCCTTCTTGACCAGCTGTGTGGGGTTCAGTGTGCAGGTGAGGTCTTCAGTGATGTCGCCCAGGTACCTAAAGCTGCTCACCCTCCCCACTTCAAGACCCCAGATAAACAGCGGCTAGTGAGGCCTCCTCTTCTTCCTTGTGTCCACTATCATCATGATTCCTACAAAGCAGTAGAAAAAATTCATCATACTTGACCATCAGACTTATTATTATCACTCTTACTGCAGGTGCACAGTCAAACCATTTTTGTGGGAGGATTTTCTGTCTTCCACTAAGGGACTTCACTCTTTAAAGACTTTTGCAATGTGTGAAGGACACAGCACAGCCCATCAAATTGCCAATTATCACTTGGCATGTCTACTGAGAGAGAGCAGGGCACTCAGACGTACAGTAGCTCCTTTGTGCCTAGTTGAGATAGAGAGAATTTAACTGCAAACATGTGCACCACTTTCCTGTGTGTCAGGCAATTTTGCAGGAATTTCAGGTGGTTCTTGTTACTGTACGAGAACTTGTCCAAGCACAAACCCACTTTAGATACAGTACATGGCCTATTTATACATGGACAGCATACAGTACACATGGACAGCTTCCCACAGGATTCAGTGCAGGTAAACACTATTTATCAAAACAGCCGCTGGGTGACATCGTTTTCTTCCAGCTTTCTGTCGTGTTTACGGTCAAAGGCCGACGGAATGACAACAAGCGGAAGGCTCTGCATTTATTTTCCCACAATTCCCTCACCCAAAGTGAAAGCACTGAAACACCAAAGAAAAATAAGTAAATCTGACATTATTCCAAATCACAAATGGAGGCAACAGAAAGTGGTTACAACACACTCCTTTAGAGCATTTCCAGACGCACATTTAGCACCGAATGTAATTTTTTACATGCAAATTGTCAGTGACAGTTATATACTTTATTTGGTTTAATGTTGGTGTAATTTCAGTAGAATCTCCTGTTGAATCCTGTTCATTAATGAATAATCTCCTTAATGGTTCTAATGTAGTGATTTTTCCCCCCATGGCTATTACAAGCTTTAGCCTGCTGAGCTGCTGCCTGCTCGGCAGTCCATTGCACAGTGTTAGATCACCAGAATAATAGATGTCAATAGTAAGGGATCAGATAGCACAAGACAGGAAATTGATAAGAATTACAAATCTGCTAAAGGAAACAGTGGCAGTCCATCCTGCTGTTTATGTTTCGGGCTTTTAGCAGCTTTACTGAATTAATAGAGTACGTAATGCTGAAACTCATCAGCAGTTCAGTTTAGTACCGAACATCTCATCTCTGATTTGTAACAACCATGAGTTATTACGCTAATTTCGACTTACGCAAAAGAGCTCATTTATGCAAAGAACATATCGATCCCTATGAAATGCAACTTACAGTAACATTCGCGAACAAGATGTACTGATAGCACGAGGGTTCAGCAGTTTCTTGTAATCCAGAAGGAAGAGCATTTTCCATTTAAGGATATCAGACTCATCGTGTATAGTAACGGATGTTGTTGTTTGAGTGCAGGAGGTGTATTCATTCTCTGCACACTTTTCCTCTTTCCTGTTGGCAAGCAAACAAACAGAGAAAGTTTTATTAGACTCAAGTTACTACCCGCTGCTGTGCGGTGACAATTTATTAATTTATTTATTTATACAGTGATTAATCAGCTCTAAGACGCACCTCTTCCCATAAAACAAAGAGCAAATACATATGGAAACTAGCGCAGGACATTTCCAGGAGAGTCATGACAACAAAGCAATCATTTACGTATACAACATGTTAGTGGAACAGTGAAAAAACTAACAACAATATCATAAAAAGGAAATAATTAATCAGGTAAAGCATGTCAGCCCATGTAGCCATTCACCTCAGCAATAGTTAAACAGAGATTAAACAGATTAACTGCATGATTTTTACTGCTTTACTGGGAGAGTGTGTGTGTGTCAAACATATATATTCTTCAATGAATGAATGAATAGGTAGTAGAAATATGAAAAGGAACAAATAAAGGGAAAGGTGTCGTTATCATTACCTAGTATTCTATTCATGAATATAATGTAGCCAATAAATTAGGTTAATGCCATGACCTAAGGGCCAGAACGGGCTCAAACGGTCCAATCTCTCCACTGGATGACTTTGCAAGTGTCAAATTTGAAAAATGAAATAATATCTTGCTGTGGAAAGCAACAGTATTTTTAGTGCTGGAATCGTAAAATATGAACTGAGAAGTGTAACGTTGTGAAAGTTTTGTACCTTTGTAGATCCACTTTGTAGTCATGGTGCTGATTTTTTATTTTAAAGATATCTAATAGGCTAATATGTGTCATAAAAAGTGGCTTCACCATTTGTAAACATTTACCAATTAACTATATAATACATAATGTGGTTGATTAATCTCACGGGTGCCGTAAAATGATTTGTAACTTTCAAAAAATATAATTAAATACAATTACAAAATATAAATAATCATTAATAATATGAATTAACAACATTCATTTGTTAACTCAAGCGATAAAAGTGTCAGTTTAATTGCTTATTTTATTTATTTTCATTGTGCAAATTGCTCAGACTGTTATTGAATGACCTATGGAAGGTCTAGATTGAATGCTGGAGTTTTATATTGGGCAGTACAAGGAAGAGAAACCAGTGAATGCAAGGAAACTTTAAAATGGAAGCAATTTTATATGGATGGGAGTGAAAAAAATGAGCAAGCTGATGCCAGAAACAGGTGGACAATACACACACACACACACACACACACACACATATATATATATATATATATATATACATACACTTGTCTAAGTTAATAGACCTCTCTGCATTGAATCATATCTGTTATTAACCTCTGTCTCTCTTCCACAGCATGTCTTTTATCCTGTCTTCCTTCTCTCACCCCAACCGGTCGCAGCAGATGGCCCCGCCCCTCCCTGAGCCTGGTTCTGCCGGAGGTTTCTTCCTGTTAAAAGGGAGTTTTTCCTTCCCACTGTCGCCAAAGTGCTTGCTCATAGGGGGTCATATGATTGTTGGGCTATTCTCTGTATCTACTGTATAATATAAAGCACCTTGAGGCGACTTTTGTTGTGATTTGGCGCTATATAAATAAAATTGAATTGAATTGAATTGAATTAAGTGTATCAAAGGTCCAACAACTTGCCACGGCCCCTTCAGCTATGAAAGGAACAGTTAATATATGCATGGTTTTACCTGCACTTACTCTTGTATAGACTGTATAAATGCACTTGAATACCGATTCACTCACCTACATACATACTTCAGTGAATTTGAATGGTGGTGTATCTCCTTAGCGTAGGATAAAAGCTATGACTGATTAATGTGCACGAACAGTAACACTGCAAGCAGGTAGAACCACATCTCACTAATACAGTTATCCAATGATTTGCAGATCCTTTCATGTGGAAACGAATATATAATACAAACATGTTCCACTGAGTAACTGATGTTGACATAGCATTTTGACAGCTTTACTCTGTATGCACCTTCTGCCTGAGAGACCTGGGTCTTGAGCAATGAATGCAGTCAATTAAACCTCATAGCAACATGTGTTAATAGATATATCAGTGAGAGAAGAAGGTGAAGGAAATAAAGAGTTCCTGCAGGCTGTAAGACTGAAGCATGAGATAGAGAAACAGCATAAGAAGGAAAGACCCGCAAAATGTGTGGTTTTTTTTTTCTTTTAGTGATATTTCAGTGGTACTTGACCCTCTTGTATGTGTATGTGTATTGCATGTGAATTTACAAGAAGTGGTTTTTATGTGGATAGCTGGATTAATGTTTAACTATACATGGAAATAGCTACAATTATTTGTCCTCCAAACCGAACAGGCCTTTCAAAACTTTGACCAGATGTGTCTATGCCATTATTCAGCCAGCTATGTAATCTAAGGTGCACCGTCGTTTTTTGACAGGTGTGTGTAATAAATGCGGCCGAAATAAAGCCAACAAACTCTCCTCAGCTGTGCAGTGAGGACCTCGTGGTGGATAAATGGGTCAAAAAACACAGGGGGGATGGCGTAACGGCCTGTTACCATAATCATTGAAGTCATCTATTTTTTCTCAAGCTAAACCCCCCAAAATTGTTTTTGTGCATTTACATAAGCAAAAAGTACTGCACAAATTTTATGAGAAATCCCTCATTTCTTTTCATTTTGCTTCCAAGGACCAAGATCTTTTCTTATGGTATTGTTGCTTTTTCACTCATTTTCAGTATAGTGCTTATATACAACCATTTGCAGGGAATATGTTAAGCCGTTTAACAATGACCTAAGGCTTATTCAAACATATTAAAGTCACCTAAGTCTACATGTAACAGACAACTTAGACAAGAACCATTTTTACATTTTGCATTTCTTCCAATATCACAGTTTGATAATCACAATTTCGTATTTTTGCAGCAATAAGGTGATTGGCATAGAGCTATTAACTGAAAAAAGTGGCCTATCTTGGCAAAATGAAACTGGACAAGAGGAAATAAAAGAAGTTGCAGTCATAAAACTGTCCACAGCAAATAAGAAGTATCTGGAAGTCAGGTCCATAAGAAATAGAAATACAAGACCTGACGGGACCTGACAGATGCATCTAGCCATTCAGCTGATCGATCTATTGTTTGCCAAACCCTCATCAGAAAGTCTCAGCTGAAAGGTGGCTATCAAGAAGCCATTCTTATGAAAGAGGGAGAAAAGGTATGCCAAATTGAGTCCATCTATCCATCCATCCATTCGCTTCCACTTATCCTTTTCAGGGTCGAGGGGGGCGCTGGAGCCTATCCCAGCTGTCTTAGGGTGAGAGGCAGGGTACACCTTGGACAGGTTGCCAGTCTGTCGCAGGGCCAAATTGAGTCCAATGAATCCATAAATCAAAATTTGAAATCTTTGGATCAAATTGTTGTCGATGTGTGCTAAGGAGAGAGGCGTTAAAGTGTCAAAGCCAAATGTAAAACAGTAAATATGGTGGAGGAATTGTCCTAATTTTGTTTTGAAGCACACACCGAAATATGGTTCTGAGAAGAACTATATTAAAACATACGTCATGTTAGTGATGAGACATGTGATATTGTTATTTTTTCATGATCCTTAGCAATGAAGGAGGAAAGTTAGAATCAAACATTTGCTATGCAAGTCACTCTCTTTGGGGAAAAAAAACATCATTTGTACAGTCACAGTGATGCAAGCAGCTACTGCCATTGCTTAAGAACACATGACTTAAATCTCTGCTGGTCCTGCATACTCAATTTCAATAACCACAGCAGTAATTTTGTCCAATAAGGATGAGTAAATAAGGTAACAGATTATATTATTGAAAAAGACAGTTTAGCCGTGTAGGAAATTCAGCTGCAAAATGTACGATTTGTTATTGGAATGAATAATTAATTATTTCTATTTATGAACTGAATGAGTTTATCATCATTTTATCATCTCAATTGCTATAAAGTATCTTCAACACAGCATGATGTTTATTTTGTAAATGATGTTGCTACTTAGAGCATAAAAGATAAAGCAGGGTATTAAAGCGACTAAGAAAATGTATTATTATCCTACGATTAACAAGTCGCTTACGAATAGTGTTGTTATCTTTAGTCACTTTAGTGTCTCTCAATCAGTTCCACATATTGCTTATTCATAGATGCTTGCAATAAAAGACTATTCATAGAGCCATATTTACGCACTTGAGCATATTTTGCACCAGGTAAAATATTTCAGTTAATATCAGTGTGAATGGCTGATTAATTTGATCATCTCACACTCTTACTTACAGTGTTACTTCAGTTCATTGAAATTTGCAGGCATACATTTATGCACAGCTATCTTAAAGTCCCAGCACAGCATCTTAATCCAACTGAGGTCTTGAATGTGACTGGGTCATTGTTGCACCTCAGTTCTTTTCTTCTTCGGCCATTCTGTTGTAGATTTGCTGTTTTACTTGGAATATTTGTCCCGCTGGAAAACTCAGTCTGGACCAAGCTTTAGCTGTTGGACAGATGGCCTCATATGTGAATCTAGAATACAGAAGAGCTCACGGTCAGCTTAATGGCTGCAGGGTGCCCAGATCCTGTGGCTTCATCACTTCTTCATGTCAGTGTTTGATATTTGACATGAGGTGTTTCTGTTAATATGCTGTGCCAAACGTGCACTATGGGCAATCATCTATATCTGAAGGACATGGCCTGGCCCTAAGGGTGTAATTAAATGGAATTTAACTGTATTTTAGCTGAAATTCTCTCTCACATTGTAAGTATGCTGTATACTTTTTGGGGTGTGGGCTGTATTATGGAGTGGCTCCATCTTGTCTAATTTCCAGGTATACTTGTATACTGTAAGCCCGAAAAGCCCCTGTATCTAAGATGGGGAAATATTGTCTGTTTTTCTGCTAAATTACCAGGACATCACGCAGTAGGTTACTTTAAAATTAATTACGCACTACCTAAATTTACTTACATTTAGGGATGTCAAAGAAAACCGATACTCAGATATTATTTGACACTAAAGTTATTTTCGAATTTGATATTAATTTGCAAGAATATCAATATAAACAGTGCCCTTGTCACCTCCTCCACCTGGCACAGTACTTCAGAGTGCACCATTGCATACAAACAGGCACACAGCTCCTCTCCCCGATAACACTTGAAGATATTAACATTCATAACACTGAAGAAAACTTTAAAATAATTTTAAAGAGGTCACCACGGCTCTCATTTCAGTAACACTGAAGTATTAGACAGTCATTATAAATGTCACCTTGAAGTCGCACACGTTAACGTTAGGCGTTCAACTGTTAGCAGCTACCCGATAGCCACATTAACCACCTGTTATCATTAACTTAGCGGCTAGCAGACTGCAAATCAAGGATAGAATATTGAGTCATTCCTTCTGTTGTTGCAGGATGAGGTCAAAATCGTCCCAATGGTATCAAAAATGTTATTGGGTATGGAGTATTTTCCTGGGTTCTTTTTGTAGTAGTTTGAAATTCTAGTATCATTATAACCTTACTTACAGTTGTAACCATAATTACATTGCTATTTCAAATAAAATACACTGATACTTTCTTGTGATTTTTTTCAGATGCACCTTTGCAAACCTAAGCCATGTTGCCATGTTCTTTTAGAGAGAAGAGGCTTTTTTCTGGCAACCCAGGCATACTTTTTCAGTCTTTTACTACTACCTCCTGTCTTTTTGTACTGTCATGAACTTTAACATTTAACCCGCTAATGGAGGGCTGCAGAGTCGAAGATGTAGCGCTTTGTTATCAGTTTCTCTAACCACTATATGGTCTGACCTTGGGGTAAATTTGGTGGGATCTCCACTCCTAGGAATATTGTTAACACACACTTTAATGCTCCAGATCTGCATACTGAAAACTTCAGCTTTTATTGAAGTGGCCACACTTGTTGATGATCAAATATTAAGTGCATTTCCTTGGAAGTACCTGTTACTGTACCACTGCTGTTACTAACATCAAGGCTTCAGAATATTAGCCACACAAACACAACAATGGTTGTGATGTTGTGATTACACGCGTCTTATGGAGGAAGGAAGCAAGGAAGAGAAACAACAGAGCTGAATGAGACAGAGGGAAGAGAATCTTAATTATGGCCATAATCTTCACAGATTTCACGCTCATTTCATTTTATGTGGAAAAGTTGTCGGCTTACATGCGGTGATGAATGGATGGTATGCTCTGTCAGGGAGCTGCAAGGCTTTCAGTGCACTTTCTCTATTTCTCCCTCTACATGGGGTTTCTTCTGCTTAATGACTGACTCCAAACAAACACTGGCAGTTGGAGGAGGAGAGGAGGAAGTGTAAAAGGAAAGAACAGAGTAAAGGAAAAGGTGGAGAAAAATAGAGAGGACAGAGTATGGACATAGATTAAATGAGAATAAATGAGAATGAGGAAGGAAGGGAAAAAAGATTGTGATGTTGAACAGGAACAGGAAAAAAGATGTTAAAGGGATGCAAATGAAGAGGTCATGGGAAGACAATACAACAAGGAAGCATGAAAAATGTAAGGGGGAAAAAAAGCAGAGAATAGGATGATAAAAGCAATGTGGAAGGATGAGTAAGAAGAAAGTAGAAAGGAAAGAAGAAGAGCTGTAGGAACATTTTTAAAAAAGATTAGAAAATGACGAGGTTAAAAGGAATCAGGGGTGGAAGTAGGTCGGGAGAAAGAGGTCAATGAAAAGACAGTGAGACAGGAAAAGAGAACTGTAAACACACAAAGGAGTTGGAAACAGTGGAAGAGGAAAAAATGATGGAAGGAGAGAAGATGCTTACAGAAATGAGGCAAAAGCAGAATGAAACTCAGTGCAAGAAAGGACATAAAAGAAGAAAAAGACAACAAGAGAAGTGAGGGAAGAAACGAAAGAGGAATTATTAACTTCAGCCAACTGGGAAACAAAGCTGAATAGGTCTGCTTCAGTTGTTATTACCCTTTAATTTAGACTTCTAAAAAAAGGAAAAAACACTTACAAAAAAAATCAGTTTCAATCTTTATCTTGCATTTAAACTGATATGTTTTACAACTGAACGGTTTATAGAGGTTATAGCTGGGAGGGAGTCCTACAGGTTATTTTTTTTTCAAGCCAGCAGATGTCACTCTAGAGCGACAGGCGATCCTTTTTACTACAGAAGAGGAAAAAAAAGGACATAAAAAAAATCAAATATTAAATGTTCAGGTGTATTTTACAAAACATATTCAAATAAATATTATAACATTATTTTGTTATTATTTTCTTCATCTGCAAAAATAAAATAAAATATAATAAATAAATTGAACCGCATTTCCCACAATGCACTGCAAGGTTGGAGGTTATCTGGATATGTGTAGATACCCACAACTGCCGCCTCTTTTTAGTGATAAATTAGAACTTTGCTCTGTTTATTGTGCAACACTTATCTTCCGCGCCGGTGTGTGAGTGCTGCGTGTCTGTTAGCGTCCACTCTGCGTGTATATGAGTGACAGCAACGCAGACGCTGAGCGGAACGACAGTCCTGCTACAGACAACCACCCCGCGCTGCTCGACTGCTGCGGAGGGCTCAACAACGTCGATTATTCCAAGGTAAAAGTGAAGCCGTGTCACAGGAAGTTGTTCCGCGTAACGTAGCTCCGCTTCCCTGAGAAGCTACATATGTCTCTTGACAGACCGACTGAACCGCTCTGACCGCCGGAAAACATAGTCGGTACAGTTTGTAATTTCAAAATAAATGCACGACTTTCTTCATTCGGAGAATACGTGTTTGCTATGACCAGTACAATGCAGTTTCAGCATAAAACACAGACGTAACAATTCTTGTCTGTTTAATTGAGCCATAACATGTATATTTTGTGACATGCAGGGTATTGTTATGCTCTTATTTTGAT
This sequence comes from Perissodus microlepis, assembly GCF_051167445.1. NCBI lineage: Eukaryota > Metazoa > Chordata > Actinopteri > Cichliformes > Cichlidae > Perissodus > Perissodus microlepis. Next base: position 23,461,363 of record NC_140468.1, on the reverse strand, counting down.
TAAAACAGAAGAGGTTATGTAACCGGCGCAGGTTGAAAAATGGAGCAGGGAAAGTGCCATGTTTGCTAGCTATTAAATTGTGCATTTCAAAGATAAGTTCATCATTATTGAAGTAATAATACAAATACCAAGCAGAACATTTTAACATTACATTTTCCATATCCATAAACGAAATATGTGTTAGTAAATTTAAAAAAAAAGATTAAAGGTTAGGTGTTATTTATTTATTTATTATATTTATCTAACCCAGCCCATCATATTTTGATTTACATTTTTAAATGTAATTTTCTTTTTAATTTATTTTCATATTTTAATTTGTGTATGTACCTGTTGATGGCTGGCAACTTTGTGCAGACATTTAGCTTCATTTCCACACATGACAAATATAAATATATGTAAAGACGCAAAATGCAAAAATTAAATTGTGTATGCTGTTAGCCTACAGAATCTTGTGAGTATGTAATATCTTATCTGCTGCATATATCTCAACAAAGTAATGCTAACCTGTTCAATTTCCCTTTTCTCTTTTATTATTCTTCCAGATAAAAGACTAGCTGTGATTAGCCTTTTTAATTAAAACACACGGTAGTGTGAAGTGTTTTTACCACCCTTTTGTCCTGCTCCATTAAATCTTGGCAGATATTTACTTACCATTTGCCAGTTTTATTCAGTTTTACCCCCGTAATGTAACCCTCTTCAAGAGAGGGGTTTGCAAACCCCTCCAAGCTCTTGTAATCCAGACCATTCCTTTAGCAAAGCCTTCAGGCTAAAAAGAAGTAAATTTTATGCAGTCACGATGCTGTCATGAAGTCTGCAGATCTTTCCTGTTGACTAACTGCAAAATGGCTCACAGTACTTTTGGCTATAATTCCCTTTTGGTGCTGACACTGTGAAGAACACAGAAGACACCCAAAGTAAACAGAGGGCATTAGCCTAAGGACGGATTTTATTGCTTTCCATCACTGGCGCCAAGTGGAAAACCACACAGAGGAGCCTACTGTTTTTGAAAGAAATCTTATCGCTGTTGCTGTACTTCATTAAAATGAATTAATTAAGTAATCTTTACACCCTTCAGCGTGTTTCACTGTGTGATCTGTGATTATTTTGCTCCTGCTTATTCAATATCAAAGCGCTGTACGAAAGCTTTTGATATAGCATGACTACGCGGTAACTGGCCAGTTCAAACCATAAGTCAAGGACACATTGGTCAGATTAGGGAAGATGGTTGTATAATGTGTTATAGACTGTATATGAAAGATGAGCTGAAAATTGTTTTGTAGACTTTGCTTGGAATTGGCCGGTAGAGCCAGGGCCTTGTCATCTAATGCTAGTTCTGGCTAGTTAGCTTGGTTAACAAGGTGCATCTGTTATTTATTGTCGTGTTATATGGAATGGATGTGACCTTAATTGACAAGTCAATTTTTTGTTTCTCTTATTTCCCCGTGGTTATTTCTTTCAGATGGACTTGACGCTGTTGGAAGCCTTCCTAAAACACATTCATGTTTACGACTCCCGCTTGTGTATTGCTGTGATTGCCATCCTTTTTAACCCTTTATTTTGGAATGTGGTAAGTGCTGCTCTAGATTGTATTAGAGCTTTTTTTTAGCTACTAAATAAGAGTGTGTATTAGTTTTAATGTGTGTACTTCTCATCCTGCGCAATCAAAACCTTATTCTTCCATTGCCAAAAAGAGCAATTTTTTTCCAATAAATTTTTGTTAGACTTTTCAATTTGAAACCTGTGACGGTTACCTTCAAACAGTGAAAGTCAATACTTAAAAAAAAATAAAAAATCAAACCAAACAGTTGGATTGGAGGCCTGTTATTGCAAATAGGATTTGTAGCTTCCAAGATGGCTTCAGTGTTAATTCTGCGTTTTTTAGCATAACAAATGTAGGTCATCAGCATATGAGTTATCAGGTTGAGATCTGAACTTCAACAGGGTCATTAACACTGCCTCAAACCATGACACAGTCTCCATTGTTTTACAGATGTCTTTAGACACTCACTGTTGTCTCTCTTTTTTGTCTTCTTCCAAGTCAAAAGAAGCCACAGATTTTGTTTTGTAATTTGGCGTACCTCAGCCTTTTCTCCATGTTTCCCTTACTTAAAAATGGTTTCTTAACAGCCACTCTGATGACCATTTCTGATGAGCCTTTGGTGAACAGTAGGTGGATCAACTGAAGGGGCAGATGCAGCCCTCAGGTCTTTGCTGTTTATTTTCCTATTTGTTAAGTATAGGACTTTTATGTATTATTAATCTGCTGTAAATAGTTTTCTTGTGCCCTCCCTGTTCTTCCTTTGCCCTCCACGTGTCCACTTTCTTCACGTTTTTAAGGACTAACTGCACAGCATGCTGAGATATGTCATGTTTTTGGCTAATAGCAGTATGGGAGTCAACGTGTTGGAGATTAGTAACTAAGGAAGAGTCTGCATTCATATTTTTAGTCCTTTATATCATCAGAGGGTAAAGACTCATTGCATAAACTTTTACGTGACGCTCCACAGATGCTCCAGGTATCAAGTGCAGGCATAAGTGCTCACGTCTTTCCCACTGATGGTAGTTATTGAGACAATTAAGTCAACACTGTGGTCTAATTATATCTACAAGTCTACATAATACTGTAAATACAACATTATGTTACATAAAGCCAACTCAACATATTAATATCTAAAGTACGTAAGCATTAGTTAGATTAAAAAACACACATGTACAACTATACATCTTTAATTAAAACTTCACAAGAGGTCAGACAGATATATTGCATTTTCATATGTCTCATTGGCTCCAGCAGCCTTCATTACTCTATGATGCTGCTGCTTAACTTTCATAATAACAATAACAATAATAAATTACTCTGCAGTGGAATTATTCTCTGAAATTGGCCTAATTTAACTAGAGTTTCACTGCTCCAACAGGTTCATGTGTTAGGTTTCCAAATTCATTTAATTAACCTTTTAATGATGACTCACTTGGCCATTTAATCTATCCACCGTAACACCTGCACAGCCCAGCAAGAAGCCCCAGCATGTTTGTCTTATGGAAGGAGAAGCCAATTATCTGCATTTAAGTAAATGTCACTGAGGTACTCATTTTAAATCATCCTGTTTCAGCGTTATGATGCAATAGAAGCTTTAAGTGGCTATAATGTGAGACAAACAGCGTTAGGATTTGCTCATATAGAAAGGTTATCAAACTTTTCACTTTTTTATTATCTCCTCTGTTTGAGCTACAGCGTGGTAATTGTCAAAGTTGTGACTACTCTGGATGGAGGTTTAATTAGATTTTATTGGAATATTATCTTGTTAAAGAGTGACTCAACACATTTGGGATGGATGATGTTATCCTCTACCCCAACATCAGGCTAAAGGAACTGCCAGTGGGATTTTAAGAAGAAATGACAATCGCTTTGTTGTCACTTAAAGAATAAGGAAGATGATTGTACAGACTGATTTGATAGAAGGTAGTGGAAAAGTAAATGTTACACTCCCAGTTCACTTTTTCTTTTTGTGAATTAATATAATAGATGAGTTATGGAGGTATTTTGCAGCTAATAATGCTAGAGGATGTTTGGATTAGACAAGTTTCCTCTTGCTAACTGATCCAATAGATGCATTTCCAAGAAATATTTGACTGATAAATTGATTGACAATTTTACAGTTTTTTTTTTCTTGTTTTGTTTTTGTTACCAACTAGCTGCTAACTTTGACTTTAATTTAGCAGTTAGGAAAACGTTTACTACAATGAGAACAGCGTGAATAATAATTAAAGAGGTGAAATGTGATGTGACACTTACCAGTTTGAGAATTTCTACTTTGAAGGTAGTTTATTGTATTTTATCCATTATTATCTATGTGCCAGAAGTGGCCATTTTTAGATGGGATGCTTCTGCTTTGGGTTAGCCATCTTGTGAATGTATAAAGACACAAATATGTATAATGATACAGTGAAGTAATATTATACATATAAACATGCCAGAATTTATTTTTTGTGTTGTTTTGGTAGCTGCCATTTTTTTTTAAGTGTATTTGCATCTACACGTTTAATTCAGTTTCTGACAAGTTTTATTAAAGCAGGCTTCCTGATGAAAGTGTCAAAAAGTCAAAAACTGCAGTTCCACTAGTGGCAACCTAAGGCTGGTTAACAAAGGCACCAGTGCATCAGCATTGCACCCTAACCCTTGATAACTGAATTAGGAGCGTGGCCACTTTGACTGACATAGCCTAGACAGCATCTATTACTTCAAATTATCAAGCTAGACCTTAATGTTTAGTTTTTGTGCCGTTGGTGCCTTTGGGGGCATTTTAAATAGATTCTCTGAAGACATAATGGCCTTCTGTGTCGTAAACACCAGCACTACATACAGTCCAATAACTTTAACCAACCTTTAAAGTTGCAATCTGGCACGTGTGATATTATTTATATGCTATTAACATATAATATTTTTAGACTACTTAATTTATTTTAACACAGTCAAAGTAAAAATGTACCGTAGAGATGTTGTAGCCTGAATTATCTCTAAGAAGGATGAGCATTTAATTGGAAAGCTTCCAACACTCTCATACTTCAAAGTTGCCAGTCTACTTTATTATTAGTGAGCAAGGACATGAAGCTTCTTTTGCTTTAACAGCTGCAGTGTGAGGTACACGGTGCCCTGTTAGTTGTTTAACACAACAGGAGATGGTTGAATTGACAGGAGAGTCTGTAAAAGCAAAAGCGTCCCAGTAATTATCCTGTGGTCTGTCTACTGTCTGCAGATTTTTTTAGGTGACAGAATTTACAGTAGGTCACAATCACACTGCATTGTGACAAAAGAACACTTATAAGAACGCAAATTGTTTACTGCTGCACATTCAGAGGGAGCCTAAATGTCCGGGTAAGACTAAAGGCAACTGAAGAACAGTTTGGAAGACATTCCCAGCCCTCTTTTGGCTTTGGGACCAAATTCTTTAGATGTGATCTCCTAAGAAGACATTTCTATTCTGTTTGAGTATGTCAGGAAATAAGGACAGTCCTTCTTTCTGCACACTTACATTTTATTACCAAACTGACTGACAAAAATGCTGATGGTTATTTAAAATTTCATTTTTTATGTGCAGGTTTTTTTATTAAGTCTAGTTTGGACCAGACATTTCAGAACCACAAGTACTCTTTTTTTTTTTTTAAAGGTTACCATAAGTTTTATGTAGGATTGTCAAGGTTAAAGCCTTAAAGATTTATCGGTGGTTGATATTTGTGGCCAATATTCAGCCAATAATTGTATTAATATTTGTAACTGTTAATAAATGAGAATTTAAAAAATAGGGAAGAGGCATATGAAACAAGTGCACTCTGCATCTTGTCTGTTGACAGCACACTACAAACTACAAACACAACAACCAGCTGATCTGAGTGTGAATGCCTAAATAACAAACTACAACCATAATGCCAAAAGTTGGGTTACTAAATGCAAATAAATATAGACAGCAAAGATGTGCAAAACTCATAAACCCATATTTTATTTACAAAAGAACATAAAAACATCAACTATTTTAAGTTTTAAGTGAGACATTTTACAATTTCAAGAAAAATATTGGCATACTTTAAAATTTATCACACCAACCTGTAAAAATAGACAGGAAAAGTAAGTTATACTAAAAAGAAACGGCAGAAGGTGTCCTAGAGAGTTTGGGCAGAAATTCACCAATCTGCAAAAATCTGTCTACAACTTGTGGAACAATTTTACAATAATGGTCCTCAACATAACATTGTGAAGACTGTGAATCTCTATAATATGTAATATTACCAAAAAAAATTCCCAGAGTCTGCAGAAAATTGTGTCAAAAATTATTATTGGCTGCCCATGATCTTTAACAGCTCAGGTAGCACCGCACTGACAAAAGACACGTTTCTTTCATAGGACACGCTGCACAAAATACTTCAGAAATCACTGTCTGTGAACACAGTTCATGCAGATAACATGATCTAGAAACGTGCCATCTTCTCTGGGCTGAAGCTCATTTAAGACGGACTGAGGCAAAGTGGAAAACTGTTCTGTGGTCAGATTAATTGAAATTGTCTTTTGGGGAAACATGAAAGAGGGGAGCGGCTAGTCCGCTTGTTATCAGCAATTTGTTTACAGACTACATCTCTGATGGTGCATAAGTGCTTATAGAATAACCAGATTGCTCATCTAGAAAGGAATCATCAATGCTTAAAGGTATGAAAACCTTTTAGGTGAACCCCAACTATTTACCTGTTTTTCATATTCAAGTGTGAAAATTGTGTAAAGTATTTCCTCCCATTATCTGAGTTTTATTTTCACCTCTGAAAACACACCAAACGCACAAATATCATTCAAATCAACCACTTAATTTCACAGGAAAAATTTGCACGGCTAATTTTATTCTTTTTTCTTCACATGTAAATAAACAGATCACTGTGTCTGACAGCAAGTGCTCAAAGTGTGCACCAGTACAGGAAATACAATAATAGCATTTTACCTCAGACACACAATTAAACGCTGGTCCAACAATGTGGGTGTCCTTCTTTTTCAGCATGTGAAGATATAAACTAATCTGAACTAAGTTATAAATAACTTTATTTAAAAAGTACTTCCATATTTTTAGATTTGTCTTATGGAAAGGTATCATAAATAGTTAAATGAACTGGGAGAAAATCACCTTTCTATATATAAAGCAACATGTAACATTCTGTAGAAGTTGTTACAAAGTGTTAAAAAAATCTGTATTTCCTGGTCACACAGCTTTTTATTAGAAAACTCCAGGTACCTATTAAAAGTCTCAGCATAGAGGTATAAGTCTGCAGTGAGGTACTACTGAATACGTGCACCCACATGTGGTTCGACCTGTTAAAAAAAGCAATCGCAGCTTGGCAGGTACCAGTCAGGAAGCTTTATCCCATTTGCACTCAAACTTTACACAAATAAAGAAAAGCTGTTTTTTATCACCATATGAGGCCACGCTATGCTAGTGTTTCCAAATCGTGCTTCTTATGCAACAAAATATCCCTGAACTGTTCCAATGTTTATACTGAATCGGATGATGTAACTAAAATGAGATAAAGCACGGAGCAGCTGCCCTGTTACAACGTGAAGTCAAGGCGCGCTTCAGTTAATCTTCAAATTAAACATCGTAATGGTGTTTAAAATGCAAGGCTGGTTAACTGCTCTACATCAGGAGGAAAAACACAAACATATCAGAATGTCCAACCTTCTACCTTTGGTCAAACACAAATCGGAGGCTGTTGCTAACACATGCTCAACAAACATGATAAAAACAGACTTGATTTTTGCAGAAACCAGTAAATAATACTAGAGTTGCCATCTTCTAATGGCTACTATTGATAAAACTTCATATTGGAATGTAGAAGTTGTCCCACGCATGTCAGAGAGATACCCCCCTACCGTATGTCAAACCAGTGATTTATAACTATGATAAATATCATAAAACTATGATATTTCACAACTCTGTAACAATCAATAATGATATGATCAAAAAAATGATCATCAATCTAAACCAAACCATGAAGATAGCTGTAGAAACCGACTGTTATAACTCTCAACATTTGAACCAAAAATGTCACATTTGTATTCATCAGTCTATTAGACACGTTGCCACTGATTGGGTGTAATTTGACATACTTCAGCCTTTTCTCCCAGGTACCTTTGCTGTAACAACCTTTCCCCTGAACCGTCTCTGCTGAGGCTTCAGCGAACAGTGGATGGATTTTTTTCTTTCTCATTTCCTAAGACATGACTTTCAGATACTCTTCACCTGATACTTTTTCTTTTTATGCCTCCACTTGTCCAGTTTTCTCACATTTTTAAAATCACACTGCATACCATGCTGACATGCGCCAAGTTTTTGGCTAATTGCTCTATAGCATTAACCTTATTAGCTAAAAAATAATAATAACACTATTTTAGGCTTGTTGAATTGTTATCTCATTATCTTTGGCATTTTTCATAGATTCAGATAAAGTGTTTTTGTGATAGGCTGTTACTAACAAAGTACCCGAAGATACAATCTAAAATGGGTTGTCAGTTAGGTGCCTTATTTATAACCTTGAATGATTAATAAGTCAGTGTTAAGTGGCTTGAAAAACTAAAGATGGTCTTTGAAAATGGTCAAGTACAAGAGCTGTACTAAAAATGAATGAAAAAGCAACCAGTATCCAAAGAAAACCTATAAAAGACCCCCGGAAAGCCTGGAGGATTGCTGTTCAAAGCCACTTTAAAAAATTACAAACATTGTCTGGATCCTTGGAAGCAAAATGCGAACAGATTACTTTTTCACAGTACTATATTATTGTACTGAATGCTAAAACGAAGTACCACATATCTCTTTTCATGGTAAAGGTTGCTATCCTTGCTGTAAACCACAATCAGTAAGTCTGCGACTGCAGGAATGACAGTGTAAAGTTTCACCTGAACATGAGCGTCTGTCAAAGTGCTGTGAGTAATTCTACCAGGATGACTCATACTTGAGGTGAAATCACAAAAGAAGGGGTGCAAACGAAAGGAGAAAAAAAATACTGGTAAAGCAGCAAAAGCAATCCTCCTACTTCTTAAAGTAATTCTTCATAATGTCTATTATATAACCTGTAAAGTAATAGAGCATTAAATCCATAAAAAGGATCATGACGCTCACGTGATAGTTGAACTTGAAATACTCTGCCGATCACAACCGATTCCTCCCTCGAGAATGCTGCAGCCACGGTCAGACATCATCTTTTTAAGAGATTTAATGTTTTGATTGAAGAAACCCAATCAAAACAGAGTTTTTCCAGAGTTGAAATTGCTGTAATGAATGTTGCTTCAGCAACCACTTTGAAGCATCGAAATATTCAGGATCATGCCCAAATGTTAACAATTTTATCTGTCTCTAAAACAGACCCCGCTGCAGCCATGTTTTCTCTTTCTTTAGTCCTGCGTGTTTAATTCATGACACATCCAGTGCCAGGAAATTGAATTAAAGAAAGAACTCAGCAGGGCCAGGAGGGCAGTGTGCCAGAGTAAGGCTGTGACACATTGACCTTGTTATGAAAGGAGGACAATCCTGAGCTTTAGGCCCCAGAAATCAGCCTGTGGTTGCACCGATTCTGGGCATGTTGCACTTTGTGTGTAGGGAATGAATCTCTGCAGGCATTACTGACCTCAGCAACACCTGCACAGTGTGGGCTTTGAGCCTGTGTGTGTATGTAGGTGGTCTATATACTGACTCAGGTACCCTGTCTGAGAGCCGGAACACGGACTTAAGACGGCAATATATCTCTGCCAGTCCAGATATTGCACCTGCAGTTTGTATAGAAAACTTGAATATGCTCTTAACTGCAGTGCAACACTGACTGTGATGATTGCTAATTAGCATTACATTGGAATTTTTTGATTACTCATGATTTTTGCATGTGAATCATCTCTTATAATCAAGTTGTATTGATTGCATAGACATGCATGGTGTAATTTCTGAAAGGCTTGGATGTAGTGTTAAATGATGGGTGTGCTTTTTAGGAGCTAGAATGGGCTTAATTGTCCTGTGTGTAAGCTTTATAATCTGTGGCATTTTTACAGTCATACCACTTCAATCAAACAGTGTTTCAAAAAGTGTTAATTTTGTTGACCAATAATTTTCATCATAGTTTTCGTCAGCAAACTTTTTTTTTTTGATGAAAACAAGATGAAAACTAAATAAAACCTAATGCACGAGGAGTATGATGAAATGTATTGACACTTTCATCAAGCTCTTTGTGCAGTAAAGCCAGACTACTATAATCTGATGATGATTAGCTGACTAAAACTGAAAGAATTCAGATTCTTGAATTATAACTGAAACTAAATGACATTTCAGTCAAAAGATTATGAACAAAACTAAATCAAAATTAACTTTCAAAATCATACTGGTTTGAAATTTGTACAAAAAATAGTAATTGTTTTGTATTGGGTAGCACCACTTACTCAAAGTACGAGATTTTTACTTTTTTTTTTTTTTTTTTTTTTTTTTAAAGAGAGATCCAGATCTGTACATGGTCAGATGATTTGTTTTTGTTCTCTTACATCTCTCAGTAGATTCGTCACCAACCACCATTCCACATAGTGTTATATCTCTGCTTTACTGCTCTACTCTTACTTTTTGCTGTATGTCTTGCTCTCTCATCCACACTGCCCCATCTGCATAACCACTAAGGCATTGATGACGGAAAGACTCAAGTAATTCATATTAGCCTGTCATTCCTGTACCTCAAAGTTGAGGTTGAGAGATGGCACGATACCACTTTTTTATGTCCGATACTGATATCATAAATTTGGATATCGGCCGATACCGATATGAATCTGATATAGTGTGTATTTTAATCAATAAAACTGTTTTTAATATCTTGCTGCATTTTGTATAAGTTCATATTCAAGTTCAAGCAAAAAAACAAAACACTAAAGCTATTCTGTTATACCTGTATGCAAAAAATACACTGCACCCAAAATATTTCATAGTTCAGCAATACTGATCAATCTAATAAACTTAAACCTACTCCATCCTCCCTATTCTGGTATTTTAAAGAGTAAGCAACCTAACCAATAGGGTTGCAAACTCCCAGCAAAAAAAAAAATAGGGAACCACCCACCCTCCACCTCATGATGTCTTATTGACGTAATCAACTTTAATTTGATGCAGTGTGAAAAAAATGCACAGAAATCAATTATTTTTCAAGAATAATTAAATAGATTCAACATCTTTCTTCAACAGAATTGCAGACTGCACAGATGATACCTTCCCAAAGGAAAAACTACTATAGCTTACTAGGGTATATTAGACTTAACAGTTACTATATACAGTAATGGACTTCTATATATTTTACATCAGATTAAAACTTTGGGTGTAAGAGTCAGATAATTATTTATTAAAAGCTAGACATTTTAAATGAGAATAAGAAAGAAAAGTATGTCTCTGTGCCCCCCTTTTCCCTGTTCATGCCCTATCGGCCCCCCTGGCTAAACTTTGCTAGATCCGCCCCTGCACAGTTACCAGCCGTCAGCTAGAAAAGGATCCTGGTGTAGAAAGTAATAATAAAAAAATTCTAACAACAGATTATCAAGGTTAAACGTGCTGCTGTTGTTCAGCCGCTGGTTTCCTCTTTCTGGCGCAAAGTGGGCGATAAACAAACAAGAGAGACGGACTTGCGACGGAAAAGCCGATCAGCTGATCATTAATCAGTTTCACGATTGAAGTAGCAGCAGGAGAGGGAGGAAGAGAGAAGAGGCAGTCGCTCCATATATCGGTTGTTAAGCTTAACGCGGGAATGCTTTACAAACATTCAGAGATGAACTTACACACTTGCTTTACTTCTCTCTGGGATAACTTTCTCGGAGATGAAATGCCAGTTTGGTAGCGAGGCTCCGAATGCTCAACCAGACAACAGGTCTTGCACGCTACAGCCGCTCTATCACGTGAGCACACTGCTCCGATGTGCTATGAGCGGTTATGAGCCGAGTTACGCCATGTCACAAGTTTTGTGAGGTGCTTTTTTTGATATTTAATGGATCGGATTACATTTTTTATTTCTCTCCGATATCCGATCCAGTAATTTAGGTCAGTATTGGACCGATACCAATACGTAATATCGGATCGGTCCATCTCTAGTTGAAACCTTATACAATCTTTATTATTTCAAAAGAATCACAGGCAAAGCAGGCAAGTCACGGTTATGCAGTCATGGACAGGTTTGTGTGCCACACTCCTCTTTCTGCTCTCTGCTTACATCCTCTCTTTCTAAAACTAGCACCTAGGTGAAAGAAAAGGGTTGTTGACACGGATATTTTAAAGCATTATTTTTGTGCCATTTACATTTGCATCTATCATCACTGAAACCCTTGAATTAGTTTCCATGGCAACAGCCATGTACAGTATACCATGTGTTTGTGTAGATGACATTTCTGCTCATATTGTAAAACAAATGCTTCATTCGCATTTTGTTTTCACATAGAAATAATCTTTTTTAGGTGGCATTACATGCATGTTTTGGAGCTATGTATCTAATTCACTGGTAGGAAAGTGGTCAGCTTGTCTTTTCTTGGTTTATCCACCTTGGGCTCATATTCCAGTTAGAATTCACACTTGACTTCAGGCTCTAGGTAAAGAAGGTTTTTATGCAAAGCATGTTCTGATGACCTTAAAAATGTTTGTCTGCAAAACAGTTTGCTTATATTTTGTGGAAAAGGGCCTGACAAAGTCTACTTGAACCTGGACAGGGCTCATATAAATGATGATAATTTAACACATTGTCTTTGCTGTAAATGACTGATTGCCAGGAGATAGACTGTAAGATTCTGAAGTTTGAAAAAGAAAATATAGATAATGAGGTAACAGAATAAAAAAGCTCTTATTATTAAGTTACATTATACGGACAAAAGTTTTGGTCAACACCTCTCAATCTCTACAGTCAGGTATCGGTCCCATTGCCATGAGACTCCCCCAAAACTTAAGTACCTACCTTGACCCGCCTTCACAACTGTTTGTGACACCTACCGCAAACAGTTGGGAAAGAATGGGTCACTCTAAAAAGCTCAAAATAGTGCAGTACTGTAATAGGATGCCACCGTTGCAACAAGTGAGTGTGTGAAACCTCTTCCCTCCGAGATATTCCAGGATTAACTCTAAGTTTTATTGTTGCAAATGGAAGCATTTAAGAGCAATTCAGTGATGAAACAGCAGACCATGTAAACTTACAGTGTGGAGTCATCAAGTGCCAAGATAATGCAGTGTAATGTTCTACAGACTCAATGACTACAGAATTCAAAACAGACCACCACTGGACTCTGCAGCAGGAGAAATGTGTTCTGTAGTGTGATGAATCCTGCTTCTTTACCTGCCTGACTCCACTGTAACATTTGCTGGAGGACAGGCAATGCTATGGGATTGTTTCACTGGGGTGGCCCCGCAGAGCCAATGAAAAGAAAGCTTAGTCCTTCACCATTAGAGAATTCTGTGCTTCCGACATTGTGGGAGTAATGACCTGTACCAAATGCAGTGAGTGCTCACACTTAGCATTATTATTAGTTTATTGTTATTGTCACCACAAGTACCCGCTGTACTGGTTCTACCTACAGTATCTACCTACCTACCTACCAGTGTTTTAGCTTCTATTTGTGACTGATCTGCTCTATGTATACCACATATTTTTTAGTCCGCCATCTGTCCTTTTGTTCTCACTTTCCATTTCCTTTGTCACTTGAATGTTATCAAAAGAGGAGCAGATACACGTGCCCTATTGAGAGACCTTAAAAGAAAGTAAATCCTCTTTTAGTTCTAAGGTTTTATAAATCAGGACATAATAAAATAATATCTGGTCCTTAGCAGAATGAACAATAACACCAAAAGGTCATACCAATGTTCAGACAATTTGCAAAAAACCCAAGAACTACATACAATACAATTTTCTTTATATAGCACATTTAAAAACCAAAGGTATGCCAAAGTGTTTCACAGAACCAATTAAGAGCAATAACAGATACAAATACAAATATAGTGACAGATGGGAGACATAACTAACCAGTAATACACCAGGTACAGTAGGCACAAGCCAAAAGGCTGAAGGTTAAATCATTATAAACATTAATCAGAGCAAAAAGATCAATTCCAGTACACTTACAAATGCAGGCTCTAGGAAGCAGGGAAGGCTAGGCTAAATAAATAAGTTTTTAATCAAGATTTAAAAGATTGAATTGAATCAGACGTGCGAATAGCTTGAGGGAGACTATTCCAGAGGTAGGGTGCAATGAAGGCGACTGCGCGGTCACCTCTGGTCTTAAGCCGAGATCTAGGTCGCACCAGGAGCATTTGACCTGCTGATATAAGCGCTCTCCTAGGGGTATAAAAGCTAAGGAGATCAGTAAGATAGCTGAGCGCGGTATTATTTATGATTTTAAAAGTGAGCAATAATTTTTTAAAATCAATGTGATATTTAATGGGGAGCCAGTGCAGGTCGGAAAGAACTTGAGTAATAGACTCAAACCTACCACTCTCAGTTAAGAGACACGCAGCAGCATTTTGAACTAGCTGCAGTTTGTGAACAAGGGCAGAATGGAGACCAGTATAAAGGGAATTACAGTAATCTAATCTGGATGTAACAAAGGCATGGATACGTTTTTTAAGATCCATATGTGGTATATAGGGCTTGGCCTTAGAGATAAGACGTAATTGATAGAAACTACATTTAACTACATATCAGACTCTACAAGCTTCAGTCAATGTGTTAAATGCTGAAGTTTGTGACAGTACAATTAGGAAAAGACTGAGTAGGTATGGCATGTTGGAAGAGTTTCTGGGCGAACGTCTATTCTCTCAAAAAGAACATGGCATGTCAACACAAACGCCTCATGCCAACTGTGAAGCATGGTGGTGGAGGGGTGATAATTTGGGCTTCGAGTCAACCATTAACTCCTCTGTACACCAAAGAGTCAAATGTGAGGCCATCTGGTTGATGGCTAAAGCCTGGCTGACATAACTGAAACCTTCAGACATCCACCTGGTTGAATTTTATGTCATGACCTTAGGAGAGCTGTGTATAAACAAATGGGCTATAATTTCTATGCAACAATGTGAGAGACTGGTAAGTGATTAATAATTAATCACTTATCAGGCATTAATAATTATATCTCCATTAGTACCCTTTACATTATTGTTGCTAATTTTTCTACGATGAGTTTAAAATGAAAGGAACACGTCCAGTACAACTCACCATTTAGTTCAACGAAACAAGGACAAAGAAAAAGGAATACCACCCTGTTTGTAATGAATCACCTGACTGCACTGAGTGTTATCAGCGTGAATATCGATATTTTCTTTTTCAGAATCAGAATACTTTATTAATCCCTAAAGAAGTTATGTGGGTTACAGTTGCTCCAAGACAGTAACAGTAACAGACTAAACTAATTAAATAATACAATATGTTAGAGTTTACAAATGTAAGAAATAGCACTAATATATAAAAATCACTCAATTATAAATCTCAAGAATATTACAGGCTTCACGTGAGTGGGCATTTATCTGAGAGAGAAATTTAGATTACAAATGACATTTGAGCCTGACCAAGAATCTGAATCTGAAAGCTGGGTTTTGAAGTAATGATGTGGATGTAGTAGCAAAATCTTGGGACGAATACACAAAGTATAGTGCATACAGTTTTGTTTATTTCAAAGCCAGTCACTGAAAGTGATCCTAAGACAGAAGCCATTACATGGTGTTTCAGCCTCCAGTTTTGACTGCCCCACTCTGTGGCTGCCACTTATTTTTCTGTATTAAGCTACATCTTTGAGCCTTTCCCTCTTTAGTCCTCCTGCACCTGTCCTTTTCTTCTTCCTTTCTCAAGTCCTTGAATATTATCAGCAGAGAAACGGATACAGACATGTACGTGTGTTTTAGGAGTTCATACCCATACGTCAGTGGACTGAACTGTGACAAGAGTCTGCTAGGACATGAAGTCCAAAGTGGGACCAAGAGAGTTGCTGTTGTGCGGATTTTGAGAGGTTCTTGCTATTTTATTAACAGTCAAGTTGAGGAGGCCGAAACAAACCTCAGACAACGGGGAATTTCCCAGATAAACTCATGCTCACCAACAAAAGTAACAGCATTCATATCAGCTTGTTTAAAGATCACATTGGTAGGATTGACATTTTGTTTAGCTAATCTCAAACTCTTTGCTATCTTTAGTAACTATATACTATCACTAGTATAAAACCCTGAACTGATACCATATATCAGTTTTGTCCCGTCATTAGTTATGTCAAAGCCAGTGCACAACTGTTCCATTCTGAAAGGACACCATACTAGTTATAGTAGTAATAAATTCAAAATAGGTTTTAAATATGGGTACTAAGCATTAGTATGGTGTAATATGGTAAAAATATGTTACAAGTAATGCTTTTTTTTAAGGTAATTGAAATGGAATGGTAGTTTTTACAACAGTTCAAATGTAATTTATGACTCTTTATGGCAGGACTGTACACCCTATCACAATAAATGGGGAAATCTAAAACTTATTTGGCCTCCTATGGCACTATTTAGCAGATTATTGGATAAGAAATCAGTAAATATAATAAAGTTATAAAGTAAATAACTTTTGGTTTAGTTTTAGCAAATGGCACAAACATATCCAGTCCAGTTCTCCCCTCAAAAATAGAGGTTGGTCTTAGTGGAACAAATAATTATGCCACCTAGCACATGCATTATTAATCCCACCGTATGTGAGGATAAAACTGCTAGAGCAAACAGCATATTAATAGTCATGTGAGCTTCTCTCTACATATTAAGATGGTGTCGGTTATCAGGTCTGTGCTGCCCAGTGACCTACATTTGAGGAAACAAAGGGCTTATCAGCTAATGCTGTCAGAAGAGGTCGGGGGAAAACAAAAATGATGACAACTAGAGACTCTCTCGAGTTTAGGACCACACCCTTTTCAGCAATATTCTGTGAATTTGCTTAGACCAACTTGGATTTGGTACTCTCTGATATTATAGCAATGACTTAGTAGAGTGTTACTGCTAAAAGAGATGGCTGGATCCATGAGCGTAACCAGAGATTTGACAATCATCATCTTTGTCTTCTAGTCAGAAAGTTCACATGGACATTTTGACCTCAAGTGACCTGAAGTCAATAAAAGCAGATGCATTTGTTTCAGCGATGCAAGAGATATTCGTGTATTTATCGCTAGAGTGAAGAACTGAAGTTTCAGTTCATTGCTTTTACGATTTTATTCACTAGACTTTTTTTTTTACTTGCAATCAATTACACTGATTGCAAGGTTGACGTGACCTCAGATGTACCTACACAGCGTAGGCTAATGTCTGCATGTTTTGGTGAGTCACACCAGTGGGCACAATGGAAACAGTTTTGAGATTGTTGATGTTTTCTTCTGGTTGTCACATTAAAAGTCTGACATGCTGTTTGATTTGCTATAGTTAAAAGAAACTGATGCTGGCATTTCAAATAGGCCTAAAAAATCAGCCCCAAGCATCGTAGTTTTTGAACAAAGTCTTTAAGATATAGTCATGTTTTGTTTTCACAGAAATTTGACAACTTTCTTTTTCAAATAAGTACACACTTGCTGGCTCTATAGGAATTAAGAGGGTGGGGGGACAAACAAACAGAAAAAGCATGGCACAGTGTCTGAGTTTGCAAAGTTGCATTTAAACAAATTACACAAATTCTGGAATTTGATGTCCATTGGACAGCAAGTCCAAAGTGGAGATGTTTGGCCATAATGCATAGTGCCATGTTTGGCAAAAACCAATCATAGCCTATCAGCATAAACATCTCATACCAGCTGACAGGGCTTGGGCAACTTGTAGTTACTTAGTTGACCATGAATTTCTCTGTATACCAAATTATTTCAGAGTAAAATGTACGGTAATCTGTCCAACGGCTAAGGCTTGTCACAAATTGTGTTTGTTAAGTTAATGGTGCTAAATGTGGTTCAACAAGTCACTGAATCACGGGCATCCATAGACTTAGTTTTTTACACAGAAGGACTGGAGCGAAGTTTCCTGCTTAGAGTTAAATTTTTGTCATTATGGGATTTTTCTCCCACAGAAGACCAGGAGTATTTAATCAGTTCCATTTGTCTGTCTGTCTGTTTATTAGCAGTTTCCTCGAGCTTGAGGTGAAAATCATTTTAGTGAAAATCGGGTCAAAGTCACACCAAATGTGACAATCAGTTAAAACTTTATATTGTCCGCAAGGTCTTCAAACTTCACAAAAATATACTAGGCCTTTAAGACTACCTAGGTTGGCTAATCCAATCTTCATTGTTAGGGCCCAAGGTAAAAGTTGACCTTAACATAAATTTGAAGGAAACCATATCAGGTAATATATCATGTAAAAGGGCATGGGCTTAGCTGTATGCCACATTTGTTATTTTTTTAATTCATCGTCCTGTGATGTCACATTAAAGACATAACGTTTCCAAAATCACACACTGCACGAATATATCTTAAAATCTCAAGTTTTTATAGCTTATAGAAGCCAAAGATTTCAGCCAATCCTGCTCCAATCATATGGATAAACATAATAACATTTTAGTTATGTAATGCTTCGAGGTCAGGGTCACACAAATTAGGAAAAAAACTGGATCATCTCCGAACATTAAAGGAATATATTAGTGATTGGGAGACATGGGCACTTTCTTTCTTTGAACTCTTTAAAACATCAATGGAACAGAACATTGACACAAAATCATTAATATACTACACTAGATTTCTGTGTTAATAATGCTGATGTCAGCACAAATCATCTGTGAAAATAATGCATATGCCATTATTTGGGATTTTCATATTACCAATGCTGATATTACCTTAAAACATCATCAGGTTTTCGAATACCCCTGTTAAACTTCATCCTAACCAGTGTAGTTTTTTTTTTCTTTCTTTGGTGTATACCTTTCCATTTTTAATGGAAAATCCATTTTATTGCCTTGCGATTGGCATTGTGGTATTTAAGTTATAGCTGTAAAAGCATATAGGACGAACAGTTTAGTAATGGAATGGTTACTAAAAAGTCTACATAAAAATGTAGAAAAATGTGTGAATTATATCAGGCAACTATTCTCCAAATGTGTTTTTTTTTTTTTTGTTGTTGTTGGTCATTTAATAAGCAAAAACAAAAGTTATATAACAATACATTTTCAGGATACTATTGATGAAAGGACTGTCAGAAAAGTTCCTGTTCTGATTTCATAGGTCATTAATTGTAAAAAAAAAAAAAGTCTTTGTCGATCACATTGCGTTATTTGTGTGTCCTGAACTTAACAAACACCAACAAAAATGGATAAAGACGGAGTATTAAAGGTCACGGTGTGAAATGTTTTTGCACCTGGAGGGCAGTGTGATGTAACTGTGACCATAACAAACTGGGTACACCATCAGCTTTGAAGCAGCAAACAGTTTTTACGTCTTTTTGTTCTCTTATTTTAATCTTTATGACCTGGATCAAAGTAAGACAAGGAGAGCATTTAGGCCTTTAGTCTTCTCATCTGCGCGCATTCAAGTCTGTGTTTACAAAGCCTTTAAGCATATCTGCTGAATCCTTTTTTGGTGACATTATTGGGGTGATATAATAGTCGTCCTCTTGCGCCTGTGGCGTGATCTCATTAGACTTTAAACTAGTACAAAAAGTATCCTTCATTGTTACTGTTACTATTTTCTATCCTGTGAAATAAATAGAATAATTAGCCACGAAATTAATAGTCTCAACTACTAAAAGATTAGAGCAACATATAATTACTGTAGAGGTGTTTGAACCTACTTAGATAGACAGTGGGGAAAAAGTATTTGACCCCTGGTGAATTTATGATTTTTACCATTTACAAAGCGGTCTGTAATTTTTAATAGACGTTTTATTTGTTTGTTTGTTTGTTACCTAAATTAATGTAGATTCTTGTGACAGAAATAAGTCTTTGATTTACAGCTTGGTGGAATAAGCACATCTGTCAGACATTTCTTGTAGCTGGTCACCAAGTTTCCATACTTCTCAATGGGAATTTTTACAGATATCTGAAGTTTCAGCTCTCTCAGTAGATTTTCTGTTGACTTAAAGTCCAGAGACCAGCTAGGCCAACTGCATGAACTTAATCTGGATGGACAACCTACCTGTGATTCATTTTTAATATCCTAACTGAGTGAAGAAGGTTTTCTTTCAAGACTTTTCAATATCTTCCTCAGTGCATTCATACTTAACCAAAGTAGCATTGTATCTAACCACTAATCAGAGATTGGGTTTTTAAAGTGTATCTTTGATCAATTTGTTGCTAGCAGCCTGCAAAAAGGCATCATTTGTTTGCATTGTTTTTTTTGTTATTCATCTGCTGGGGGCAATAAACGATTACACACAATAACATTATAAGTGATTCAAACTATGTTCAGTCTTATCTCAATCTTACAGGACTCCAGAAATCTATCCGTATGTGTAAGTTTAGTTTGCTTCATGTATTCTGTCCTGGCAGACAATTAATCAAATATTCACCAGTTTGTGTGTATCCATGTGTTCTGTCCATGTTCTTGTTCTCTTTCTCCTCATTACTCCAGGACGGCACACATCCACGCATTAATGTACTTGGCTGAGTCTGTGTGCAGGTTGTTCTCCATTACATGTCTTTTAAAACGGTGTACAACACACACAAATGCAAAAAACTTTCAGCTTCTTATGAGGCTAAAGTTCAAGGTGACATTCTGTCATTATAACCTCCATGCATGCCGTAGATTCTGCTTGGAGTTCTGTTGTTAGTATGTTGCAGAGGGTGTCTTGAGGTAATAATCAGTTGGGGCTACTTTTAATTGTTTTCCCATTTCAGCTCCTTAGACATGGTTCCATCTATCTGTTGTCCTGACTTGAAGTCCAATCAAGTGCCTGTATCTCAGATTTAAGTGGGCTGATGGGGATGCAGGTGTAGCCTGTTACCTAAGCCTTGATTGAATTTGTGCTGAAGAGCTGCTAGTTCTCCCAATGTGTTGCCACTGCCTGTACTCTCCTCATCTGTGCCTGCTGTTGGTTTCACCGCTTGATTGATGATTTGATAGCAACATCAGTAGTCTGCATACAGAACACCTGAATATTTTTAGCATACGCCATCACCCAGTGGATGGTTGCAAATCAGGCTGAACGAGGCTTAGAGGCCCACTGCCTGATCAGAAGAGAGTGTACTAACATAAATAGCCTGCTAATATGGATGATGGAGGTATGTTTGTTGGGTTTGAGATTACTAATACTAGCTAAGCTAATCTTTTTTTTTTCATGATAGTTACAGTAGATACAGTAGATAGAATAATTTATAGTCATAACCTAAAATAACCAAATAATTTTAAATAAAGACCTAATATTTATTAAATGAAATTACTAAAACTTAAATAACACATATGAAGTATATAATCCATGTGTCTAGCAAAAGGATTTGCTCCACTGTCAATCCCTCTAAGCCACAAATGTAGAAATTTTAGCCCTTTATAGTGATAGATTTTTATGTACATGGACGTGAATCGTATCAATGAAAACTTGTGTTTAGGGAAACAAAAGACGTGGAAAATTGGTGTTCAAAAACAGTAGATTAAAAGTAGAGACTATTGCACAAACTGCCATGAGACTATGGTTTTTTGTGGGGTTTTTTTTGTTTTTTTTTTATACAAAGTCGTCATTTTATTTTTTTCCAGTGAAAGTCATGATTATTCTCTTTTGGCATGGACATGGACAGCGAGAGAAACCGTGGTCAATTAGTCACTGCTGTTACTTGTTTGAAGTCTGCTCCCTGGGGTGCATGTGTAGTTGGTGCATTGTAACATCCAAACAGCAGTGCATTCAGTGCAATTTCATCTATAGTGTTTTATCGTCCTTGTGCCAGTAGTTACTTTTTCCTTGTTAAAGTTTACTTTATATTTTTTAGGTCAATGTAGAGGGAAAGACACAGTAGAACCCAACCCAACCCCAAAAAACCCAACATGTCTTTATAATTTGGTTTAACCTCCTAAGACCCGAACTCTTCCACGGCATGCATTTTTAATTTCTCTTTGATATTTGGGCATATTGGGGCCCGATGAATGTAAAAACAAAGAATTACCAGATTTTTTTTTTCTTACCTTATTTTTGTTTTTAAGAAAAATAAGAGCCATATATGAGGATATTCGTTTAAAGTTTTGATAGAACAGCAGCAGTATAATGTCCTCGTAAGTGGATATCAGGCCCATGTAGAGCAAAATTGAGTATTTTGGTCTATATAACCCAAAATGTGATGTCCACATATGTGGACGGCAGGTCCTAGGAGGTTAAAGTTTTTTTTGTACTCAGCTGTAAAACGCAAATGGGATATTGTCGTTACCCTGCAGGCCAAGTTTGAATGTGATAAGTTGAGAACGACTTAGAAGTAGGACTTTCAAATTGATACCATAGATGCATCTACTTAAAATCTTGGACGAGATAGAATCTGAGTCACCTTGGCATCAAGGTCAAAGGTCGGAAGTCATGTTTTCTGAAAATCTTGTCAGTGCGATAACTCGAAGGAAATCACCTAGGATTTTGAAATTGATACCATAGGTGTAACTACTATGAGGCTGAGGGATACCACTGGACACTGCCAGTATTTTTTGCCTCATCCTTTTATTTATTCATTTTTCCGAAATCTTATTTCATTGTCGTGCATCTATCTATGTTTCTTGACTGTGTTGCGTTTTCTTGTTTTTCTGTTTGACAAACTCTTTCGAAACGGTTTGTAAAAAGTGCTGCCATGTGAAAGGTTTTACTTATCAAGAAATAGTAAAAACATCATCTGGTCATAATCAGATAAATATGACCTCAAATGGACAACACATGATACTGTGTCATTATTTATTCAACAGCATGAGCCAAATTGCAGAAGCAGAGCAGGATTTATTGGCTTGGAGAAGCACCTTTAGGACCAATGACTTTATCAGCCTCTGACATGGTTGCGGAAGAATTTGTGGTCACTCTTCTGTATAAAGTTGCTTCAGTTCATTGAGGTTCGCAGGCATTTGTTTATGCCACACCATCTGATTTGGGTTTTGCAACACATCGTTCTTTTTTGTGAGCTATTTAGACCTTTCTTTGATAATGTGCATGGATCATTGTTGCTTTACCTATTGGACAGATGGCTTCACATTGGACTGCACAGTGTTTTTGGTATACAAAGGAGTTCATGTTACTGTGGCTGCAAAATGAGTCCAAATTATTATACCTCCACCAACATGCTTGACAGTTGGTTTGATGTGTTTGTGCTGATATGCTGTATTGTGTATTATGTGTATTATGGGCAGTCATGACCACTTTGGTCTTATCTGTCCAAAAGACATTGTTTGTGAAGTTTTTTGTCCTCCTGACAAACAAGCCATACTTGTTCAGTCTTTTTCTAATTGTACTGTCATGAATTGAATCTTTCCTATTGAATAAGCTTTTGATCATTTTTAAAAAAAAGTGATGCCCTAGTATATAAAACCTCAATATTTAAAGAGGGTATCCATTCTTTTTCACATTAATGTATAAAGTATAATAACATGGATTAGCCTGAGTCATCTGGTATATTTAACAGAAAGTAATAAAACTCTTAATATCAATGGCTAAGAATTTCATTGGTCACAAAATGTCCTCCTCTCTTAGGTGAGTACACTCTCTACCTCTTTTGAACCCATCTCTGTACTTATGCATTTTATTTATATTCAGTTGGAGCTTAAACTGTAGTTTTATCAGGGACACTTGAATGGTTACATAATGTTTCCTCTCTAACTTTGACATCACCAGGTTGTCATGACTTTTTCCTATGATTTTCTGTCAACTCTGGAAAAACCTATAATAGAGATATAATGGACACATGTAGGGAGGCAGATATGCTTACATAACATTAGATGTACATGGAAACCTGCCTGAATGACTTGCTGAAAGACTAGATTTAGGAGAATGAGTGCTAGCACAGAAGCTAATTTATTATTAATTGACCAAATAGTTATTAGCAGTTTTATCAACAGGTGTAATTACTTCTCGTTTATATCTGTATATTCGACTTTTTTGGCATACACACATTGTTAAATACATTTTCAACATCCAAAGTTGGAGCAACATCATGTTAAGCTTTATTAGTTAGCTACATTTAGCTGGAATCTTTTAGGATCTGCCCATATAGCACAGCATTTTCTGTTTGTGTTTCCACTGATAGTTTAGCACAGTCTAGCAGGGGCTGTAGTCTGGTGTAGTGGTGTAGGTAGGGTTGCCAACAACTATCAAATAAGAGACCCTCTGGCATGCCAGAAGCACAATGCACAGAAAGCTGGGCATAGTGTAAATAAGTGCTGTATGTTCATGCAGCCCATGAGTGACCCTAGAAAATTTGCAAGGAGGTGTTTTCTACCAACTGGTCAGGAAATATTTTCTCTAGTGACCAATTCACGATGACATTTGAGCAAGTATATGACACTGGCAGTAAAGCAGAAGATGACCTCTTTTATAGGTTATTCATCCCAAAATTGAGGTGCTAGAATGAGTCAGTTTATTATGTGATGCAAGGAATTGTGAAGCTGATGGAGCGCTCTCACCAGCATATAAAAGAATGTTTTCTTATTTTTGTATTGAGCACACATCCTGTCTTTATTTTTATTTTTAGATCAGTGCCACTTACTTTGAGTCTCAAAAAGAACCATTGTGAATTGGTAAAAGAATATGTTGATGTGTTTGTAAAATGCATTGCGTCATCATTTCAACACAAACCTGCTATCTGCAGACCTAATTATTATTTATTCCCTCCACTGTCGCTATGATTGTTCAGTTTCATTCCAGCTCGCTGTGTGCTAATGTCCATGTGGAGCAGACTGCAATGCAAACTGTGGACGTAACCATACATCTTAGTCAAAGTACATCAACTGCTGGCCCTTAATTACACAGCAGTCGAACTGTGTTAGGAGGCAGAAGAAAAACGAAACAAAGGAAAAGGAAATGTCAGCATACGGCTTGCTGAAGGCTGGGATTTAAAAAACAAAACAGACGACATGAGCTGCAGAGAAAGGGGAAGGGGATTAATTCTTTGATTTAAGCTTTTCATCTATTCTAAAAATGCAAAGAGAGCTGCCAAGTTTTCTCAGCATGCTTAAGCATGCTTTCTCAGCTGCTTCTGATTGCTCTTGAGCAGATAGCGCTAACCCATTAACAATGCAATTTATACCTGGGGATTGCTGCACTCCATAAAGGACTCTTTACCACTTCTTAACATTTGTTTCACCTCACCTTTATATTTATATTCCTCCTCTTTTTTCCTACCTTGTCGCTGCTGAACATAGAAAAGCTGTTGCCATGGTAACATTTGTGCCTGTGGGATTCATTTTTGTTGTTTTTTGGGGGGGTTTTACAGTCATCTATGCATTTCCTTAGCCCACTGTCAGGTGGTAATTTTAAGTTTTTCAGTCATTCATAAACAGCACTTTGAGTTGCTAATGCCACTGAAAGGTTCACCGTATGGACAGATGTGTTAAATGCCTTTTGTGCTGCATAAATGGGTAGGATGTGACTATTTTCCATTCTCAATTTTTGGGAGAGAAGTGCGTTTTGGAAAATGCAACTGTGACCAGTTAGATAAGATTCTATGGCGTCACTCCCTGCTGGATATGCACGGTACTATATAAAGAGCTTAAAAGAAAATAAACACTTGTCAATAGCCAGCAAAAGAATACAGCTGTGTGGAAATGCACCAGCTGTTTCAGAGGTGAACAAATAAACTTGAACAAATAATCGCTTCAGGGCAGAACAACATGTGCAAAAAAACAGCACTCTTCTGTCTCTGTCACGGGCACAATAACATTTCAAAACTGTAGACAAAAGTCATGATATTTAGCTATTTAAGGCTCAAAACCAGATACCAAAAGCAAACAAGATCTCTCTGTCTCTATACGAGAAACTGCTGTGGTAGCCAAAGCATCCTGTTTTATTCTTTTTCTTTTGGCTTCTTTTGGCTGCTCTTTAGCGATTGACACAGCAGTGTATCTGCCTCTGTCTCGCCCATCCCTTGCATCCTCTTATGTCACACCAACCGTCTACATGTCCTCTTTCACAACATCAATGAACCCTTTCTGTGGCCTTCTTTTCCTCCTGCCTGACGGCTCCATCTCCAGCATCCTTTGTCTAGTATAGCCACTATTCTTCCTCTCAACATGTCCAGACCGTCTCAGCTTCACCTCTCTAACTTTGTCTCCAAACAGCTCAACCTGAACTGTCCGTCTGATATTCTTATCCTGTCCATCCTTGTCACTTCCAGTGAAAATCTTATTAATTTTTGAAAACTTCATTAAAATGCAGATAAAGGCAGCACTTTTGAGACTTCACAAAAGTATATGCAAATTGACCAGGAGACCATTTTCAGTATTTTGTCAAGAGCATTCTGATTTTTCATGGGCAGTAAAGCCAATGTTTTCATGTGTACGTCTTGTTGTTGCATACATAATACTGTAAAAAAACAAACAAAAAAAACCTGTTGTGATAATGACCTAGATGTTTCAGGCATATAATGAACAGGATTTTGCATGGAGCTTATTTTCTTGGTTGAATGTTGCTTGTAGATGGACTATAAAGTATGCTTGCTTGGTAAAACTGGTGTAACCCATTCCCTCACTGACCTGGGACTGCAAAAAACTGGCTTCAGTGGCTTCAGGACCTCCTGTTCGATCTACTCATGAATAAAGATGAATCCTTCAGGTGCCTTTTAGTGTCTTTTACTGAGGAATAGCTTCTCTCTGGCCACTCTACCATACAGGCCTGATTGGTGGAGTGCTGCAGAAATGATTTTCTTTCTGTAAGGTTCTCCTCGCTCCACATAGCAATGCTGGAGCTCTGCCAAACTTGAGTTTAAAAAGTTGAGCTTTGAGGGTTTTTTAGACTGACATAGTGTGACAAACAATTATTAACTTTCAGTTTTTTAATGCAGTTTAATTGGATATTTATGGTAAACACCGTTGTCATTGTCTTCCTGTTGTCAGGTGGCGAGATGGGAGCATCGTACACGAAGACTCTCTGGGCTCTTTGGTAGCCCCTACCTGGCCTGTTGCTGCTTGGGCTTCGTCATTATACTGCTAAACATTTACCGCAGCCACAGGTGAGGAACACACTTTTAACCATAACAAAATATGGTTTGTTATCCCCGTCATCCAGTCCAACAATTTTAAATTTGCACGTCACCTTTGATTGAAAGAAAGCCTTGGTTCTCATAACATTGGATGACAGGCCTTCACCAGTCCAGTGGTCACTGGACATCATTGGACATATAAGCCTGCATGAATTTGTCCCCTTTTACACTCTTTGTTTCTGTTTCTTCTTCTGTTTCGTCCCACCTCTGTGCCTTCTTTTTCTGCTTTCTCCACAGCTCCTTTTTCCTTCCTCCTTGCTCTTTATCTGTGCCCACGGTTCTGTATGTGGCAGTATCACCCCACGCTTGCCATATACCACTTCCTATATGGTGTCCATACACCCACACCTCCCCCTGTGGGTCAAAATGATGACAAAGGATTCTCAACAAAACCACACACAGACTGTATGTCAATGCAACAACAAGCCTTTTTTCCCTCTCTCAAAGGATCTGTGTGATGTCTGTTGCTGGGCAACAAACATTTTGGGAACAGGCTGGTCCAAAGCGATAAATTGTCTTGCCAGTTTTCTCTTGTGCTTATGAAGAGAATTTTTTATCAACTCACGGTGCATTCTGAGTAGCTAAATATAGCTGTGGGACAAAGCAATTTATTCACTCACTCATTCATTCACAAGAAGAGAAAATGTGAATTAGGTGATTAAATGCTGTAATAAACTTGGATGTAGTCATATAAGGCTGCAAACAAGGATACTGAATAGGAAGCTGTGGTTCCATGTCTTGTCAGAGGAAAAAAGGCAAGACTTCTGGATGTCCTTTGGAGAGACGAGTTAAAGTGAAAATGTTTGGGAAAATCCATGTTTGATGAAAACCAAACAAAGCAAACCCAAACATTATGGCTAATGGGTAAATTTTCTCATTTCAGTGCAGCTAGCCAACAGTGTTTTAGTTTTAGTGTCCTTGTTTTTCACTGAGTCAGCAGGTCTGTCACTGCTTACCTAACATAACTTAAGTCTATTAGCAGCAACCGACCAGCCAGCCCAGTGACTCTAACTTTAAAGACTTATATCTTAGATCCTGCTTCACAGACAGAGTGAAAGCTGTGACAGTTTCAGCATAGGGCTCCATGGTGTAAATTGGCCTTAATACATGTACTGTTTCATGTCCACTTTAAGAGGGTTGTGCATAAATAAACACTTGCAAACTGCAATTAACTGAAGCAACACATAATGAAGAAATATAGAATCCTATGAATACTTTTCTCTTCACAACTATATACACTGATAGTACCGTAAGTTTGCGTGCCATGAAGTTAAATGTTAGCATGTTCACTTCTTAATAGTACAATTAGAAAGGACCCTTCGGTTTAGCCCACACATTATGTAAATTTAGCTAATTATATTTAAAACCAAATGTATCCCTGACAAAGCAATTATTAGAGCGCATTTATTTAGAAATCTTTATTGTGAGGTTCGTGTAAATTCGTGCAGCAAACCTAGATACAACAAAGCCTGTCAGCTTTTTCAGTCAAACACCTTGAACTTCACTGCATCATGTACATGTAGCTGTGTAAAGGTGCAGGTTTCATATCCCTCCATGTGTCACTGCTGCTGCTTGCTTCAACTCCTACACGCCCCAACATCCACCTGTTATCTGAATGGATAATTACTCATCAACTATTTTCTTTGTCAGGAATAAACTTGACATTGTAAGGGAAACAAGATATCCAAATCTACCTGGTCCTGTGTACAAAATGCATCATTCATGTATCATGAATTAAAGGTGATTGGCCAGATTCTTTGGAAAGCTAAGTTCAGTTTCACTAGTCACACCTGTGCCTGATTACTGCTAAACATGAATCAAGAAATCGCTTGCATAGAAACTGTCTGACAAAGTGAATTGGGCTAATAGATCTAAAAAAGTAACACATCACACTGTGATATAAAGACATAGCCGAGAAACAAAGTCTTTTACATCTATCAGTGCAGAGTTACAAAGCTATCGCTAAGGTTTTCTGACTCCAGTGAATCACCGTGAGTGCCATTATCGACAAACAGAGAAACCTTCAAACACCTTCCCAGAAATGGCCGACCTACCAACATTACACAAATAGCGCATCAATCACTCATCCAGGAGTTCTCAGAATAACCCCGAAAAACATCTAAAGAACTCCAGACCTCACTTGCCTCCATTAAGGTCAGAGTTCATGATTCACCACTAAGACGGAGGCTGGGCAAAAGTGGGATCCGTGGGAGAGTCCAAGGAGAAAACCACTGGTGATCAAAAAGAGTACACATTTGCCAAAAAAAAAAGCCCCCAAACATCTTGATGATCCCCAAAGCCTTTAGGAAAATATTCTGTGGACTGATGAGAGCAAAGTTGAACTTTTTGGAACGTTTGAGTTCCGTTACATTTATCATAAATATGAACACATCATTTCATTTTAAAAAAAGCATCATACCAACAATTGTGGCACCAGCATAGTACTGGTAGTGTGATGATCTGGAACTGCTTTGCTGCTTTGGAACGACCTGCCATAATTGATGAAACTATGAATTCTGCTCTCCACCAGAAAATCCTGGTTAAAGTCTGTCCAGTAGTTTCTGCACAGAAGCTCAAGCACAGTGTGAACTTAAATGCAATTAAGATTCTTTAGAATTACCTTAAACAGGCCGTTCATGATTGCAAAAATCTCCAATGTAGCTGAAGTGCCAGTTATCTCAAGCACTTGCAATTTTTCCGCCAAGGGTGGCACAACCAGTTATTAGGTTGAAGGGCAATCGGTTTTTCATATAGAACATTGGTAGGTTTGGACAACCTTTTCCATTCCCTTAATAAATGATTTAAAAACTGCATTTTGTATTTACTCAGGTTATCTCTGTGTAATATCAAATTTCTTTGATGATCCGAAACAGTTAAGTTTGACAAATATTCAAAAAAATTGATTTTTGTGCGCGTTTAGAGGGCAGCACAGAGAGGGCTCTGCTGTAAACATTTGAAAATAAATAAAGGTGAAGTGGTAGCTTTATATATGCATCCTGAACCAGAACTATTTATCAAAACAAATTTGTTCAATTCGAAAATGAATTTGATGAAGTCACTGGTTGGACTTAAGTGAGTCAGTTGTTGGGCTTGCAGGCAGCACTTCTGATGAGCGCTGCACATGTGAAAGTCAATAAAATATATTTGAGCAGGAATGCTTTTAGTGTCTGTCCTGTATGGTAATGACTAAGAGAAACACTGAATCTTTGGAAAGTGGAAAATGTTTTTTTTATTTAGTATTTTTTGCTGACAAATTATTTATCCTCTTTTTGTACTTGCTTGCAAATTCTGAAGCATGATTTTCTTGATTATTGAAATAAACCTTCCTTGAAGGTCACATTTCTAATAATTGGGTATATACAGTCTATTGCATAATGTTTTCTGCAGTTTCAACAAAAACCTTTTAGAGTCTTATGCTAGGTTGGATTTGGGAATTACAAATCTCTAGACAACATGCAGCAGATCTGGGGGATATAACAGTTAGGGAGTGGACTTGCATAGCCCCATACAAATTATTGCACTTTTTATTGAAACTGCATGGTTGCAGCTACCAGCATAAGTCTTTAACTTTTAATCAGTGTAACCTGATTATAAAAATAAGGCAAACAAGTTTAGCTGCTCTACTTATTACAAATAGCTGTGCCAACCAGCTGGACCACTTTCAATTGCATGGCGATTGCACAGGTAGCCTTCTTGGAGGCAACCTGTCTCCAAACAGTCGTAATCTCCCTCACATTAACGGTCTCCGTTAGACACTCTCATTCTCAGACAGATTGGCAAAGGTTTGCATTTAATTACTGTCTAATCTATAAACCCAGACGGATTGTGAACACATTGCAATCAGTCCAAGTCAGTCTGTAGGTCTGTGATGTGTCTCTCTGCAATATGGGACTTGAGTCAACCTTTGCTTTTATATTGGAGTATAACCAAAGTACAACCAGGTGGCAAAGGTTGCCAAGCACCAATGTCATTTTGTGTCTATGTCACTTGATGTAGATGAATTTCTGATTTAAAATCTTTAAGCTTCTGGCCGGACTCTGAGTGTAGGTAGTTAATATGTGCTTCTGTTAAATTATGAAAGTCTATGCATGTAGACAGTAACAGACTTGAGATCTTTGTGGATTTATCACAGTTAATCGCTGTATTATCATAAACAGATTGCATGTAATTGCCAACTTGGCGGAATTTCTTAACAAACTGATGATCCACTAAAGGTGGTTTGACTTTGAGTGATCACTGACCTTGTTCCCATCTTCAAACCAACCACTTCAGTCGCAACAACAGTGGAGTCGAAGTTAACTGCACAGTTTCATTAATTTTGGCCATAGCAAAGTCTCTAACCATTACTTTCGTAGTGTGAATGTAGTATTAAGGTCCTCAGTTAAATAAAGGTGTTGTTCGTTACATCTGGTTTTTTTGCTGTTCTGTTTTTTCTTTTTCTTTTTCTAGTCAGGACTCTTTAATATTATTAAACACAAAAATAAAGATCTATTCTGGTATTTATATAATGGCAGTTAAACCAGTAAAATCATTTTAAAAATCATTAAAAACCATCTGTTTTGTAGAAGAGTTTATTATTTGACCGATGATGAAACCACAACAGTGTCACGCCGGTGCTCCAAAATGAACTTTGTGAGGGAAATCAGTGGGACTTTAATTTAACAAAATTGCTGCAGAAATGTGTAAAATAGCAAAACACCACAAGTAAAATAGATGAGGTTGAATGACGTATTCACCCAGTGAAAAACTTGATTTAGGCACAGCTCTAATTACCATAGCAACAAAGTAACAAAGACAGAGTAAAGCTGTTAGTGAGCAGACATGGACATTAATGAATGTTGGGTTTGGGTTTTTTGTTTATTAATCAAAGTGACTCATTACCCACGTATTTGGCACGTGGGCATTGTTCTGGTCAATTCAAGCCCACTAAGTCAGATAATATACTATTCATTGTTTATGACAAAATAATCTTTCCTTGGATGAGAGCACGATGGCATGACCTGTAGAAAAGGTCTAGCTGCCTGGTAGCTGAAACGGGACATTTTAATCTTTGTGGTATGTGTTCTAACCATGCATCCATTTGTTCACCTTGAATGTACCGTTTCTATTTTTAGAGTTGAAGACATCAGTGCCCTGCTTGCTTTTTCTACTAATGCTACAGCCTCATTTCTCAACTAAAAGCTTACATTTGCTAGTTCTGCTGCTGTTCATATAAAACCTTTATCTTACCAAAAAAACATTTGTATTCATATTGTCTCTCAGCATGCCATGAAGAGCGATGAAGTCAAAGTACTATACAAGACACATCTCCTGGATGCACTGGTACGCATCTTCAGTGATGTATCCTGGGGTCATCAGGTGTTTCGGGTCTCACAACATCATACACCCTCACCCAGGCTCACAGCCTCGATGGCCCTCTTCTTGGCTGCCCCAGCCACACCCAGCCGGCCTAGGACTCTGCAGAGTGATCGTCCTGCAAAGCCCCTACAACCCACTTCTATGGGCTCATAGAAAGTCTTCCAGCCCCTTCCCCTGCACTCCTGCACTAGTTCCTGGTACTTTGCACGTTTCCTTTCATTGGCCTCCTCGATCCGCTCCTCCCAGGGCATTGTGAGTTCCAGCATGATCAGCTGTTTTGAGGCCTCAGAAATAATGATCATATTCAATATAGTACATTTTTTTTAGTTTTCAGCAGAACCACTGTGCTTATTGGTTGTTTATGACAGCGGTCCCCAGGCCACAGACCGGTACTTGTCCGTGAGTTGTTTGGCAGCGGGCCGCAAGAGTTGAGGCTTGGGTGTGAAAGTTATGGTTTTCTTGGTTTTACTTGGTTTTTATTGTTGTTTTTTATCATTTTAGCGTTAACTTGGTTTCCCTGTGTGTTTTCCTGTGTGTTATGAATAAATCTTCTTTTCTTGGTACTGGTACTGGTTTTATTTTGTTGTATTTATCCGTGAGGCCAGTCTGTGACAATATTGTCGGACATAAACCGGTCTGTAGGGCAAAAAAGGCTGGGGACCGCTGGTTTATGAGACTACCATGGAATAGCTGTGATCTGATCTGCTGCTCGGCCAGTTCAGCAGATTTGTCTTCTGCAGGAAAGCGCAAATAGAAACATGCAATTCTGCTCTGCTCACCACAGCAGATACAATGGTCCTCTGGGGAAAAAACAACAAAAAACCCACCTAAAACATTATTACTGTTTTCAGTCCCAGCTAACAGACACACTGACCAATTGACCTTAAAGCCTCTTTGTTGTGCTGCTAAATTGTCCGCCTAAATGACTTGCTTACAGTGCTAATGACCTGATTGGCAGCTACGCCTTTTTATAGCTCTGTCAGACCAAAATATAACGGTTTGACAGGCATACAGGATATCAAGGGAGTTTATTTCTATCTGCCAAGCATACAGCACTGATGCTCTCCACTTATTAGGCTTAATGATAAACCTTTAGGGAAAGCTCTCTGAGCTTTAATAAGTCAATTTTGTAATTAACTGTCTATGTTTATCTTTCCTGCTATTAACACAGAGTCGAGAGCAAATGACAGATTTAGAAGTACTAAATATAAAAGGGTTACACATTCAGTCGTACAAATTGCTCTGAATTTGTAACAAGAATATATCAAAAATCCATGTATATAAATATGGTTAATGTTTGGAAAAGGTTGGCAGCAGGTATTGAATTGGTTGTCTGTACAGCTCTGTTTGCTGATGAATGAGAGACAGCCTGTACTGAACATGCCTGAGAAGACAAACTTTGGAGTGGCCAAACATGAGCTACCTTGAACTGTGAGTCAGGGTTCCTAGGAGCAGCCCTGAGTCATGTTACTAAAGCTTTCAAAATTTTGTCCTTTACTAAATGACGTACTTTTAGTAAGTGTACATGTACCTTCGGTTTTACTTCTGCAAGTAAAAGTGGCTACAGAGGCTTGTGTTAAAAGCACTGTTGCTCCCTGTGCCTCGAGTTGAATGGATAGTTTTGTAAGGGAGAAAATCCACAGACACTTACCCATTTAAGAGGTTTTTTTTCTTGGGTGGGGGTAAAGAATCTTTTTGTTTTTAATTTAGGCATTGTAATATGATCATTTTTGGGTGATGCAATATTAAAAACCAGGCATTAACAGTCTACATTGATCATCATTACACAATGCAAGTTACCCAAGTTGTTACTTAAAGTTGTCTGCAAAGAACTCTTTTAAATGTTGGACAATTATTTGCCCAACATCATCCTGAACTCTGAATCAAGATGCATAAGTATCTCCGCAGAGCGTCACAGAGTTGCTGTCCACATTTTCGACTGTTTCAGTGTAAACACAGAGCAGCTGAGACTAGCAGGAGTAGTAAAAAGATGGAGGGGAAGTAGCTCCTCTTTTCTGTTGCATTTACAGTTGAGAGTAATTCAAGTTGCTGCAACAGCTGCCTGTGTGATCATGGCAACAACAGAAATCAAAGCGAGAGAAATGCTACACAAGCAGATTTTATCTGTGATATATGCAGTGGACACACAGCAGAGAACAGATAGATGAAGGGGGCTAGAGCAAGGCTGGGCAATCTCAGTCCACGAGGGCCGGTGTCCCTGCAAGTTTTAGATGTGTCCTCGAACCATCACAGCTGATTTAAATGGCTAAATTAGCTCCCCAACATGTCCTGAAGTTCTCCAGAGGCCTGGTAATGAACTAATCATGTGATTCAGGTGTGTTGACCCAAGGCGAGATCTAAAACCTGCAGGGACACCGGCCCTCGTGGACTGAGATTGCCCCCCTCCTGGGCTAGAGGATCATCAGCTTCAAACTTAGTAGACAGTTGTCAGTGTTTACAATTTTGGTAGAACAAGGTAATATATGTTGCTTTAACAGAATGTGAGTGTTAAAGTAAAAACACATAAAAGGAACAGCCTTGATGGAAAATGTTTGTAGAGACATTTGCCACAGAAAACATCAGCTTCAATAATCCTGCTTTTTCTGTAAAAACATTGGAGCTCTGTTAAGTATCCCCTAAAGGGAAGATGCACAATTAAAGCAATGTGCACAGAGCAAACAGGATCCTGCAGAGCATTTCAGGCTTGTTGACACATTCCTTAAAGAGTCAGAGTAGACCTCCAGGCTCGAAAGAAGAACTCATTTAAGCCCATAACCGATGGACCAGAGGTGTCTGTCAGTCAAGACCGCTAATCTGCAAGAGGTGGCCTCCACAGAATACAATATGTTGGCCCCCATCTGTAACTAAGTCTATCAATTTTTTCTGACTTGAACTAAATGTGGTACATATATGACACATGTAGGAGCCAAAAGTAAGAGTTCGTATTATGCACAAGGTATCTTTTTCTTTTGGTCAATTTAGTTATCTTGTCTAAATGGACATCTCTATCTGAAGTTCTTATTAATCATCTTAAAAGACAACATTTACCTTTCACAGTCTCAAAATTCTTAAGTTGTCTGGCACATTTTCAAGGATGTATTTGGGGTCCCAAAGAGATCTTCATCTTAGACAGATTAAAGAAAGACTAGTTGCTGTTTTCTGGCTAAATGAAGTCAACAACTAGTTGACCAGAGTAGACCAGACAGCAGCATTTCCTCGTGAAAGTTGTGAACTGATCCGTGCATTTGCTACCGGCTTGTAGTCCTGCCAATAGTAAGCAAAGCTAACAAACATGTCATCACTGCAGGAGCAGGAAAGGAAAAAAAGCAAGAAAAAAATCACTCTGGAGGTAGTTGTGCTGCAGCGTGAAGGGGTAATCTAGGAAATAAGGGGAAGATGGTGCACCCATTGTTGCCGTAACTGAGGATCCTAATGGAAGCATGAGCTACCTAAAATATATGATCACTGAGTGATCAGAGAGGATTTCAATCATTTTCAATTAGACTATAGGTCAAACTCCAAGGTTTGAATCTTAAATTGATGTGAAATAACCAGCCTTGTTTTTTGTGTTTCATTTACTTCTAAACTTTTAAACTAAGCAGCTCACTTTGAAAGACCCTTTATGTGACTCCCACACAGAAGCTTCTTATCTGACCTCCAAATACTTCCTCTTCATTCTGTGGTGTTTCTGTCTTGTCAAACATTCTGTTTCACATTTTGAAAATGGAGATGCTGTATGGCTTTGACCCGTAAGGCTATTTACGTTATTGTGATGAAACAATTATATTACCATGAATAGACACTTTGCTGTGCTATAGCATAAAATGGTACAGGAAAACTTGATTTTAATGAAAGTTTTTCTGTATTTCTTGGACCAGCGGTGATTCGTCACCATTCATTACAAAACGTTCAGTGGTCAGTCCCTGAGACCCACTAACCCCCTGCCCACATGCCCGTTCCCCTGACCCCTTTTCCTGCCTCCTTTCCAATCCAAATTTCAGCAGCATGCTCTGCCAGACAACCTTACTTAATAGACATCCCAGCAGTTGCTCTTTGTGTCTGACGTGGCAAAATGCCACATCACATTACACTTCCTGCTTCCTTTTGCAAAAGGAGGAACGGCATAAGATTCACAGCATGGACCCCGTAACCCAGTTTTTTTCTTATTAACCGCAAACCTAGTTTGATTTGGGAGCCATTTTCCTCAGCAGGAAGCACACTACATTCAGACCAAAAGCTACAGGTGTGTTAAAGCTTACGCACATATAGACACACTCAAACGCACACATGTACATGTATGTCATCAGCCCCAACACCTGTGTGGGTGTTGCCTTTAAAATTCTGGAAAGATATTACTTTTGAATCCCGTGGCCAGGTAACAATTCAGATCAGCTGGATGTGAGAGTCCTTATAAAATTCAGAGAACTGTAGAATGTAAAAAGATCCCAAAACATAAAAGTCAGATAATAAATTGGCAGTCACTTCTCCCAGGTTGCTGTAATGTAGACTTTACAAACCTAATCCATGACTTGTTCTTTTTAGAAAGAAGAGGGTTCGCAGAACATTTCCTTTTGGTGAAACGAGCCATTGTTGTTTAGTCTTTTTCGGATTGTCCCATCGTGAACTTTAATATTTAAAATGAATTTGCTGGAGTGTCTTAAAATGGACTAAAATTGTTTCAAAATGGTCTTACAGCAACTATTAGTTATTAAAGATCATAGCTGTTGTCTTTCCTTTCAGTAGCAGCACCTGCCTGGTACTTACCAATTTAATTCACTTAAACATTAAGGATCTAATTAGGTTTTCACACATGGTGGCTTGGTGTTGTTAAATGACTAATCAGACAGGGTAATATGTTAAACAATGCCATGTGTTGTTGTTCAACTGAGGTTGTATTTACCTAATTTTGAGTCCTGCTAAGGATCAGATGATTTCATCTTATGTTTGGATATTTAAACCCTTAGAAATATAAAACAGGTCTACCTTCTTTTTTATGACTATATGAGCCAAATTCTTGGTTTCAGACAAAACTGTGAATCATGTGACCCTACAGCCCTTGTACGTTCCAATAATAAAACCATACAGCTTAAAATGAGAATAACAGCTCCGCTATAAGTATTTGATACTTTGTTACATAATGTATAAATGTTGCATTAGTGATTCTCAGTGCATTAAGTAAGGAGTGGTTTAGTCAGTATCCCTACCTTAGTCTCATGAACTTGCCTCTAGAATGGTGTTCATATATTAATATGAATTGTCCACATATGTTTATGGAAGTTGTGCTTCTAATAAATCATAGAGAAAGCAGTGTCTGAACAGTTATTCAGGTGGCACTTAAAGTGGTGATGGTCTGTGGACAAAAAAATGAAGTCTCACTGTGAATGCTTTACAATTGAAATCGATAATTGCATTCGTAGTCAGAACTCTGCTAGTATCATCTTTTCATAAAGGCAACACAAAAACCCAGTGGAGCATCTTTTAAAGACCCTTTCATCCTTTTAGAAACTCTTCATTCAAACATTGTATGAAATCACAAAATGCAAAATAAATTTTTTTTTCAACGACCACACTTGCCCGACACACAACCCTCACATCATCTGCCAGTCCTGCAGTTGGTGACTAGCTCGATAAATGATCAAAATTATTTTGGGGACATTAAGAAGCGAAATGAAAATGTGTTCTCAAGTATTATTAGAGATAATTAGGTGGAACAGTTTGTAAATTATAGACCTTTAATGCATTACTCTTGTTCTGGATGTATTTCTGTCCAAAGATATCAGAGTAAGGGCAGCATGATGGCGTGGTGGTCAGCACTTTTGCCTCACTGGATCCTGGGTTTGAAACCACCATCTAGCCACCGTTGGGCCTTTCCGTGTAGAATTTGCATGTTCTCCCTGTGTCTGCGTCAGTTCTCTCTGGGTACTCGGTCTTCCTCTCACAGTCCAAAGACATGTGAATGGTTGTCTGTCTCTCTGTGTTAGCCCCGCAACAGACTTGCGACCTGTCCAGGGTGTATCCTGCATCTCAGTCTATGGCAGCTGGCGTAGGCTTTCATAGAAGTACTGTCAGGCTATCTTATAAAGTAAGGTCAAAGCTTTACAGTATAATTCTGAGAAACCTAGTTTCCACTCGAGAAAACACCTGATGACAACAGCTTTGAACCGTTAGATTGTTCGGACAGATGTAGATTAAGGCTGGGCCACTGGAGATAGAAAAGAGTGGAAAGAGGAAACAGATTCTACCCACTTCAGCAGCTTACTAAGCTGCTGTATGGCTAAGGTACTTTACATGTGCTACTAAATTTGAAGCCAGATATGTTAATGTTATGTACAAGAGCAAAATCTTATTTTTTAGCATGAAAAATGCTGCAAGACATTAGTTCTCCATTATTATGTGTTCAGTTACAATACCTGGAGCATCATCCAGTATGATGTGTGCTGCATGGATGTTACACACTTGTTGTATAAGATAACAACAAATGTGTTATTAACAAAGTCACGACAAGTGGGGGGGGTTGCAGCTGTTAGTATTAGCCGCAGCTGTCTGGCAGGTGATTGCATCTCTAAGAACATATCTAGTTTTCCCACAGAATTTCCATGTTGTTTCCAGAAAAAGAACATGTATCTAAACCTGTCCTTATACTCTATTTTTGTGACATTACAGGTGACAGCTGCACCTGTGTTACAACTGCTTGCTTCCAACCCTCCAATTTGTGCTGCCCTTACACTGGCCTTTATTGTACTGGCTGTGTCTGTGTTCTTGAAGTGGTGCATTGTTAGGAGATAAGCTTCAAACCTTTCCACTCCCAAACTTTTCTGTTTTGCAATTGCAGCAGCATGCTAATCTCCCTGTTGTTTCATACAGTATAGTACTACTGTATATTCAGGATGTATTTAGGATATTATGGTAGTATTCTACAGGCCTTAAATAAATCAAGTGCTCTACTTTTCTGCTTTTGCTGTACTGTGTATATAACCACTATATTCACCATAATGGGACCTGGTCACTTGTGATTTCTTTTTTTTTTTTGTAGTATGACAGTGGCAATGAAGGCCCAGGCCAGGTGGGAGGTGATGGAGAGGACGGAGGTTTTCTACGCTGGGATAGCTCTTATGGTGTTTGGTACCCTTCTCGTAGTGAGCAGCTTCCTCGCTCTGGGATTCACCGGAACCTTCCTAGGTGAGTCCCAGACACAGTGTCAAATGGACACAAAATAATTTTAGTCTAAATATAACTTCCTATTAAAGAATACTGTACACATCACTGAAGAACAAAGATTTAAACTGTAAGCATCTATCCAGACTGGCATATATCAGCAGACGCTTGATTGCCATTGTTCCCAGAGGGTGAATCCCATGTTGTGGTGATTCCTCTTGTGACACTAAATGGTTTACATTTGTAGTTTTGAATACAATTCTTTAACAGGTACTGAATAGATTCTTGCAGGCTGTTAACATGCTAACCCAACCATCAGATGCTAACGATCAGAATTTTATCAAGTCAAGTCAAGTCAGGTGGCTTTATTGTCATTTCAACCATGTGCAGTAATACAGTACACGAGACAGCGTTCCTCCAAGACCATGGTGCTACATATAACAGACAATCAACACATGACTATATAGTACAAGTGCAAGGAAGGAAGTAGAGACACTGTTGGGCCTTCTTAGTTAAGGAGCAGGTGCTGAGGGACCAGGAAAGGTTCTCCGCCAAGTCAACACCAAGGAATCTGGTGCTCTTGACGACCTCCACAGAGGATCCATTGATGTTAAGTGGACAGTGATCTCTCCGTGCTCTCCTGAAGTCAAAATCATCTCTTTTGTTTTGTCCATGTTCAGAGGCAGGTTGTTGACTCTACACCAACCATTAGCTGTTGCACCTCCTCTCTGTATGCTGATTCATCGCTCTTGCTGATGAGACCCACCACAGCTGTGTCATCGGCAGACTTGATGATGTGGTTCGAACTGTGCATTGCTGCACAGTCAGCAGAGTGAACAGCAGTGGGCTGAGCACACAGCCCCTCAGGGCTCCAGTGCTCAGTGTGGTGCTGTTGGCGATGCTATTACCGATCCGGACTGACTGATGTCTCTCCGTCAGAATGTCCAGGATCCAGTTGCTCAGGAATGATTGTGTTGAATGCAGTTTGGCCCTCGCTGTTCTGAGGGCTGCCTTTTCGCCTGCTCTGAAGGTGGACTCTCAAGTCTTTAGCAGCTCACACACCTCTGCAGTCATCCACAGTTTCTGGTTGGAGCGTATTGTGATAGTCTTGGACACAGTGACATCATTGATGCACTTGCTGATGTAACTGATCATAGATGATGTCTACTCCTCCAGGTTGGTGCGGTTGCCATTTGTTGCAGCCTCCCTGAACATGTCCCAGTCAGTGTGCTCAAAACAGAGATGGCTCCTCACCTTTCTCAGAACCGGTTTGCAGCATCAGTGAGATTGTGGCTACAATAGCATGCAGATGTTAGCATTTACCATAAATTATAATTTTGCTCAGGGTTAAGCATTACACAACCCCAAGCATGGCTTTAAACACTTGTTTTGTGTTCACTTAACTGCATTAATTATAATAAAATCATATTTTTTTTACAAACTATAAAACTATAAACTTTACAAACTATGAGCAAACAAAGCACCACATTGTGCTCTTGTACATGAAAGCTACAATAAAACAGCCTTTAGTAACATTAAGGGATCACATGAGACACAGGAAAATGCAAAAGAGGACATGTAGTTCATGTCTCTACATAAGTAAAGACACATGAACTCTGACACATTTGAACAATTCATGCGCCCCAACATATTTCTCTGAATATAGTCGTTTTCATAACCATGCATATGGCGTGTCCCAATATCTTCTTGTTTCCTTCTGAGACAAACACCTTTGTTTTTGTTCCATGTACTCCTGAACACATGCAGGCATTGTTTCAAATGAACATGAGCTCAAGATTGCCAGGACCATTTGCCATGCAGTAGCTTCTGGTTTTTTAGGTCAGTCGACTAAATGAGTCATCTTCAAGAACCAGACAGATTGTGTGAGCTTCTTCAGCATATTTGTCCATCGGTGCACTGAAATGCCCTCAGTCCATCACTCCGCTTCAAACTAATCACTATCTGTGACAACAGAAGGGAGGCGGGAGGAACAGCAGGACGTGCCAGGAATGTGCATGTGTGATAACAGGAGTCTACTTTGTATTCAGAGTGGACAAGCCGGTCGCAAAACGCTGTTTGCAGGTTTCACTCTCCAACCATTTGGAACAATAAATTTTGCAGTTATAAAACAGGAACAATTCAACTTTCAATATACCTTCAAATAAAAAGCAGTAGTAAAAGCCACATGTCTGGCTGCTGTTACATTTGATGTTTGTGCATACAGTCCTCTGAAAAACTATGGACATGCTGGCTGCCTCCATAGGATAGGGGGTAAGTAGCAGCTAGGCATTACTAATCAAATGCACATGAATAAATAATAATAAGTGTAAACTCCCTGTTGATAACCAGTTAATCAAATGCAATTAATTAGCAGGGAAAATTGATTGATGATATGCCAAAATGAGGTTTTGGCAGTTTGGTGACGTGTAGAAATGTTTATGTGAGGAGCAGGATTATGAATTCAATTCTGGATTTAACAGGAAGCCAATGAAGTGAAGCCAAAACAGGAGAAATATGCTCTCTCCTTCTAGTCCCTGTCAGTACTCTTGCTGCAGCATTTTGGATTAGCTGAAGGCTTTTCAGTGAGTTTTTTGGACATCCTAATAATAATGAATTACAGTAGTCCAGCCTGGAAGTAATAAATGCATGAACTAGTTTTTCAGCGTCACTCTGAGACAGGATATTTCTAATTTTAGAGATGTTGCGCAAATGGAAGAAAGCAGTCTTACATATTTGTTTAATATGTGCGTTGAAGGACATGTCCTGGTCAAAAATGACTCCAAGGTTCCTCACAGCGTTACTGGAGGCCAAGGTAATGCCATCCAGAGTATGAATCTGGTTAGATACCATATTTCTAAGATTTTCAGGGCCGAGTACAATAACCTCAGTTTTATCTGAATTAAGAAGCAGAAAGTTAGCGGCCATCCAGGTCTTTATGTCTTTAAGACATTCCTGCAGTTTAACTAATTGGTGTGTGTTATCTGGCTTCATGGACAGATAGAGCTGGGTGTCATCTGCATAGCAGTGAAAATGTATGCTATGTCTTCTAATGATGCTGCCTAAGGGAAGCATGTATAATGTAAACAGAATTGGTCCTAGCACTGAACCCTGTGGAACTCCATAATTAACCTCAGTGTGTGAAGAGGACTCTCCATTTACATGCACAAATTGGAGTCTATTAGATAGATATGATACAAACCACTGCAGTGCAGTACCTGTAATACCTACAGCATGTTCTAATCGCTCTAATAGGATATTATGGTCGACAGTATCGAACGCTGCACTGAGGTCTAGCAGGACAAGCACAGGTTGGCCTTTGTACAGCTGGTCTAATTATAGCCCAGAGAAGCTGCCTTAATTTGAAGGTTGTAGAGATGAGGTCACTGTCAGTTTCCCAGTATAATAGGTAAAGATACTGTATCCAGAAAAGGTACATGACTCAGTATAAATCTAAATGAGCGTGAGAACAGGGTCAGCTTATCAGTCACTTAATGTCAAAAATGTTTGAGTATGACTTTGGTAAGCTACGGAGCTGCGGAGTAATACGTACTGTGCTTCAACGTAATATTACCGTACTTTGTGTGTATAAGGACCATAAATGGCACCTGTTCAGAGTCATGGTTACGAAGTGGATTTCAAACTCAAGGCTGTCAGTCACGCAGTAGAACTTGGGAACAGAGCAGCTGTGAAATCTGTCTTCTGTGTTATTATGCTCAGCGTCTGTTAGTTTACATTTTGACTGCACAATTGTGAGCTTTTTGTTATGCACAAAAACAACATTGTTTTAGTTTATTTATGGAGCATTATTAATTAATAAATGCTCATAATTTATTTTTGAGTAATTTTTTCATGTACACCTACGCTGTATGTTAATAAAAGTGCTTGTGTGACGTCTGGGAAACAGCTTTAACTAAGAACTCTCTTTTTGTTCTTACTTTATGGCTTTAAAAAAAATATCGAGATATATATCTTATATCGCCATCCAGCTAAAAAATATCGAGATATGAATTTTGGGTCATATCGCCCAGCCCTAATGCCTATTTGTATGTCAGATGGCGCTTTATATTGTAAGGATATTGTTCAGAGTTCTCTCTGACTGCTGTGCTATGTACAGGTCATACAGGTTATGCTG
This sequence comes from Perissodus microlepis, assembly GCF_051167445.1. Taxonomy (NCBI): domain Eukaryota; kingdom Metazoa; phylum Chordata; class Actinopteri; order Cichliformes; family Cichlidae; genus Perissodus; species Perissodus microlepis. The sequence goes on along the minus strand of NC_140468.1, from coordinate 23,418,074 downwards.
TGCAAAAGCCTTGAGCTATCCCTCATTTCTTTATATATTTTGCTAGAAAAACATGTTGTGGTTTATTTAAACATGTCCAAACATACATACATTAAATACAATGTATAAAGCAAAAAGAGAGTTTGTACAATTATAATGAGCTTGAAAGTCAATAATTTGACCACATTTATTCTTCAACTCAGCCTGAACTTCCTGAGGGAAAGTTTTTTGTAATTTCTTAATAGTCTTATGGAATAGTTCTGCAGGCTTCTTCAAGGACATTTAAAGCTCTTCTTTGGATGTTGGATGTCTCTTTTGTTCTGTTCTCTGTCAACATGCTCCCACACTGTTTGGCCCTCTTCCTATTGAAAAAACAAAAGTTGTATCCAAGATGGCCGACTTCTAAATGGCCACCATGGTCACCACCCATCTTGAGGAGTTTGCCCCCTCACATATACTAATGTGTTACAAACAGGACTTTAATATCACCAACCATTCCCATTTTATTACGGTGTATCCATATAAATGGCCCACCATGTATATCACGATATGTTTAAATAACCTGCCTAAAATTGCACTGGTATACTCATTCAAATCGAACATTCATTTTTTTTTTCTACTTTGAATACAAAAAATCTGAATTAACTGAAATGTTTTAACCATTTTTTAACCATCGGTTGCGCAAAACAGAAGTTTTCGACAAATGAGAATAGCGTCACAGTAAGTCTCTTTCTGTGATCAACACTTAGACCTTTAGAAAACAAAAGATCGCAGCAACAAAAAAGGACATCAAGCAAGAATTAATGAGATAAAATAAAACAACTAAGAATTAAAAAGGTGCTTTTTGTGCTTATAATGTATAAAAATTGTAAAATAAAAAAATGTGATGACCTCAAATTACAGAAACAAAAGTGTAGATGGTGACTATTTAAAAAAAAAAAAAAAAAGCTACTGACCAGTCATAGGAGTCACTACTGGTTTATTTAACATTTTCTTTGGTGTGTGGGGAGACGTTGATATGCAGAATTTTAAACAGTGTTAATATGGCAGTGGATGACCTTTCAGCTGGTGGAATAAATATGTGGTATTGCTACCCTTAGCAGCAATAGTTTTACGGCATGTTTTGCAAATTTCTGCAATTTGTTCTGCATCCTCCTTGTGAAATCAACACACATGCTCAGCGCAGTGCGCCAGGTAGAAACATTTCCGGTTGGGAAGGGGGGATTACATGCAGACAGCTTAATATTCACAATTTATACTCGATGATTACAAAAAATCAAAGAGCAAGACAAGAGTGACAAGGAAAATGCGGTGGCTACTCTATGATTGCCTTGATGTTTTTCGCGTTCAGAGACTAGTTGCAGGTTAGTTGCAGTGACCAACAGTTCACCAGGAGGTTATGCTTGCAACATCCTCAAACTTTGAATGACCACTTTCCATTTGCTTTGTAAGCACTGTCAAACAGAGAGGTGAAGGTTTTCATATAATTGCTGTCTATTTCATAAGTGCCGGCAGATTGACAACATTTTGCAGTCAACCTCAGTCGATTTGAGTGCCCCATTTTACACAAGTTGCATTCATCAGCACAAACTAACTGTATGCTGGTTCTGTTCCTATTGAGGCTTTACAGCCACTATCCACATGATGCTAACTTGTCCACCATTTTGCATGTGTGATAATTATGATGACAATGTAGAATCAGGTAAATAAGGCCCCAGTCACAGAGGCCTACAAACAAGTCTGCATCCATCTGACAACCACTGGGGCATGAGGGTAAAATGTATGACCAATTCTGAGTGGGTAATGGTAATTGATGGCACTTTCTGGGAAAATCAAATGATTGCACACAGGTCTACAGTCCAGTCAGTGACACCCTGACAACCACCTGTCATTAGTGAAAAACATGTGGTTTGCAACTGGTTGGCAAAAACCTCCTTGCTTTGGTTGGTAGAATACTTTGAAGACAGCAGCTGACTGCAAGTAGTCTCAGACCTAGTTCCCATCTTTTAATCAACCATTTCCAAGGCAACAAGATTGCAGGTTCATTGCACACTGTCTCAATAATTTTGGTCACGGAGTGGTCTCAAACCACCATTTGTCTAGTGTGACTGCAGCATGAGATATACAGGGCAAAAACTATGAGGAGTTTTAAATGTTAATCAAATAATAAAGATCTTTGTATTCTTCCCAACTGATTAATCTGAATTAATTTGAAAATTTCTGTCTATGTAAGTTTACATATATGTGTTTCACTCTTAAGATGATTTTAATTGTGTCGGTATGATCTCTATGTTCCACCATGTTCCCTTTGCCCTTCCACCCACATAAACAAACACATACTGAAGGACATAGCCTGTGGGTGTATGTTGTGTTTCAATGTCTTATATGCTCTATATTAATCCCCTTGAGTCACGGTGACCTGATGATTCAAATTGATGGCACAAGGTTAGAAACAAAGATCCAAACAAAATCAAATTACACATGGTGTTAACCTGTTGATTCTGATCACAGACCCACATCTTTAACCTCTAGACTACCACAGTTATTGCAGCTGCTTGTCCACCAAATCCAAATTGCCTAATTTCATAACCGTATTGAAACGACAGTGACGCAGGAGCTCTTAAATCTAAACGGGTTAACAGTAGTCACTTTGAAAGTCAAAAATTGAGGTTAGCATATTGTTCCGTCAGCCAGTTACAGCTGGTTTTCTATTCAAAACCAAGAAATTTGTTTATATAATCAAATTTATATAATCTTTTTTTTTTTTTTTATCCAACTCTACCTGTGGAGTTTAAATGAGCATACATTATGAAAATCGTTATATAACTTGGACACTTGGACACAATTCAGCAGGTCAGTGTTACCTACTGGAGTCTGCATGTAAGTGTGTGTAAATATTTGTGTGTGTGGGTGTATGAGGAGGGTATAAGGGAAATATTAGAATTTTCATGCCCTGTTACATTTAATTCCCAAAATGGGTCAGAAAAAGTTCATGTGTGTGCAGTACTTCTTACGTAGTAGACCTTAAAGGGCTAATGTTACTTTGAGTGGTGACCTAGTTTAGCTGCTCTCACTAACATTTTACTCGCAGACATGCATTTGTTTAACAGACACCTCTATTTTATGGCAAAAGTATCAGAAAGACATGTCAAAATGGCTTTAACATTTAAACCTCTGAGGTCTAAGTGATTTTTCAGTTTCTCCTGGTCATGAAACACTAAACCAGCTTTTTATCCTCTTATGAGATTTAAGCGTGCGAGGGAGTTTACTCAACCAGCCTAGATGTGTCTTGAGGACCTGGAGAGGGCATTCAACTGTCTTCTTTATACAGTCTTATTCACAAATGCCTTTGTGAATAAGATGTATTGTATGGGCTCAAAATGTGGTCATAAATATTTTGTACTTGTAAAAAAGATTTGTATGTGTAAAAAAGATTTGTGTGTGCGTAAAAAAGATTTGTATGTGTAAAAAAGATTTGTGTGTGCGTAAAAAAGATTTGTGTGTGCGTAAAAAAGATTTGTGTGTGTAAAAAAGATTTGTGTGTGTAAAAAAGATTTGTGTGTGCGTAAAAAAGATTTGTGTGTGGACTTAGAAAAAAAACCCCTGCAAGTTACAAGTACGAATTTTGACCCTATTTTTCTTCCTTTCATCTGATTGGTCAATGTCATGTCAATCACAAATGTTACAATCCAATCAGAGAACAGATGGGTTTGGCTGTTGGAGGGGCGCTTTTTTTGAACTGCAGGTCTTTGAAGGGAATAAATGCCCTTTTACATGCCAACCCAGCGTTTTCCTTCATCACCACGAAGGAAAACAGTCTGTGGTCGTCCGAGTTTGGTGATTTTTTGTGTCACAGGTCTACGTGTTTAATACAGGGACTTCCACAGCCTTTTCAACAGCGCTGCGGACCGCGGGGTGGGGGCGGGCAGTGTTTTGGAAATGACAGTCTTCATTAGAAAACTTTCTTCGTTATGAATTAGCATAAATGTTTTTATTGAACATTTCAAGAACCAGCAAAAAAACAGAAACTCTTGTAGAGGACATAAAGTCAGAGATAGAAACGACAAGGAGCAGGTGCATCTAGTACAGGTAGAGCTGCTGCAAAAACCCACAGAGCCCAGCAGCCAGCGCAACAAATTCTGGATCCTTTGCTTTTAGTTAGCAGTTAGCATTAGCAGCACATCCTGCGTCTGATGTGAAAGGACTTTTATGCTGCGCACTGTGACTCACAGCAATGGTCCTGGGTCAGCCCTGACTTTGTGTTAAACTAATCCTAAAGTAATAATGGTATTTCTAACCACTGATATACCACAACTTTTTCCTTTCAACAGCTACTGAAAGTTAGGGGACCTAGCTGCTATCGGATATTTATATAGAGATCCTCCAGCTTCAAACTGTATCACCCTTCAAAGACCTGCAGTTCAAAAAAGCGCCCCTCCGACAGCCAAACCCATCTGTTCTCTGATTGGATTGTTACATTTGTGATTGACATGACATTGACCAATCAGATGAAAGGAAGAAAAATAGGGTCAAAATTCGTACTTGTAACTTGCAGGGGTTTTTTTTCTAAGTCCACACACAAATCTTTTTTACGCACACACAAATCTTTTTTACACACACAAATCTTTTTTACACATACAAATCTTTTTTACGCACACACAAATCTTTTTTACACATACAAATCTTTTTTACGCACACACAAATCTTTTTTACACATACAAATCTTTTTACACATACAAATCTTTTTTACGCACACACAAATTCTTTTTACACATACAAATCTTTTTTACGTACACACAAATCTTTTTTACACATACAAATCTTTTTTACAAGTACAAAAATATTTATGACCACATTTTGAGTCCATAGTATTGGGCCTGTTGTTGGAGCTATGCAGTACAAATGTAGTGAGATCTTGATTCACATTTTAAGCAATAAGTCTTGGACTTCAAGCTGAGGGGCGGTAGGTGTCAGATTTGGTGAACAATGACATCTAGCTTGTAAAGGACACAAAGTCTGAGGCCATGTCTCTCAGAATAGGCAGAGTGTCCACTCCGGGATGGGGACAGGTTTCTGTTCCAAATGGAAAGGATATATCTTGTCTTCTGCTTTCCTAGTGGATACCAGTTAACCTCGTTTGCTAGTGTGACCTCTGTGTAATGTCTTCTCAGTTTCTTTAAATGAACAAACAGGATCGGGTCAATTTTGTAGCAACAACTCCTTTTATTCAGCATCTGCATTTATGACAAAGGGCAACAAAGTGGGATGGCTAACTCTCATGGACAGCCAGCGTGAGCCCTGTGTGAAAAGGCAGCATCAGAGTTAGCAAGCTATACTCCAGAGTGTCTTTACTGGTAAAGTGGTCTCACAGAAAATTAACATCTAACTCAACATAAGGATGACTTGTTACACTAGCTGTCAGATTTTTGTTAGAAACAGACTTGACAGGATATTTTCCTAATACTTGCATAAAGTACAAACAATATATGTTGCCATATTTACAATACTGTGTACAATATAATAGTATTACAGGTGAAAAAAGTGCAGGCATCATAGGGAGGAGTTCTAAGTTTGATAGCCACTCCTAAATGTACATACATACATATGTATTAGGGGTGCAACGATACACAAAATTCACGGTTCGGTTCGATACTTTGGTGTCACGGTTTGATATTTTTTCGATACAAAAAAATGTTCATGCCTTTTTAATTTGTCATTTATTAAAATTATAAATATATATTTTAACTCAAAAGTACAGTTTTTCAATTTAATGTTGCTGAAACAACAAAGTAATAAAAAAAATTAATCTATCTGATCGAGAAATCACTCATCTTTGGAAAAAGAGAGTTTATTACAGAGAAATGTCTCTTTCCAAAATAAAAGCTATACTATACGCTTCTTCTGGGGTATATTCTCAGCAGCATATTAAACATATCAGGTCCCCATAAGGAGAATCATGTGCTAACGGCTGTCTAAATGACTCGGGTAAAGTTTGTAGCATGCATGCTTGTTGTTTTTGTCTGCTTCCACTTGTCTTTGAACTAGGATGATGTCGGCGTGGGGTGCGTGGGGCTGGACGGCGTCAACACGTTAACGAGCAAACTGCGCTAACGCACTAGTTCCCACCAATGTAATTGAGCATTGTATGGCACATCCAACATACTGTTTTACTTTTGTCCATGACGCACTTACGTTCAGGGTCATACGTCACATGAAAACCAAAATAGTTCCAAATGCCACATCTGAATGAGGGTGGGGGAGGTTCAATTTGCCATGTTGCAACGACAGCTTAACTTCTGTCTCGCTAGCTTGCCCTGCGCTCAGTGAATCTGCGTTCGACTACTCCGCCTAGGCTGCACTGTCGAGCGCAGATCCACTGAGCGCTCAACACAGACAGCATTGACAGAAGAAAAGTTGATAAAATAAATTAAAAAAATATATATATATATATATATATATATATATATATATATATATATGCGCACATGGAGCTTTTTGATTTATGTTATACGCAGCTGATGTGTGGTACTGACCTCATCTTCCTGCAGTGACAAAATTGTCAGGAGAGCCAGCTGGATTGATGGAGTCATCGACTCATGTTGCACCAGTAAATACAAAGCAGTGGCGCCAACCAGAAAATAGTCCCATTTGCAGTAACACATCTTTGTGAGGCCAGCTTTTAGGCACTAGTGTACTAGGAGGAAGAAAAAAAAAACAAAATCACTGAGTGCCCATCAGTGGGTCTCATCTCTGACTAAGGCACTTTGCTGCCATACACTTTGCCATTCCTGAGAGTGGGGTTGTCAGAAAAAGTCCCATTACTAAAAGTTAAGGACATATTTCTGCTAAAACAGGTCACCAAAAGAGGTTGTCAGAGGTTCTAAAAAGTTTCTTTTGTAATATTTTGCTATGAATCAAAGTCCAAAGATTACACATGAAGTCATGCCCATAGAGTTGTATTGTTGACACCAATAACAGCCATGTGACGCACAGCACCCAGACACTGCAGCATTAACACAGCTGTGTCATGTTCCCGGCAGTGTATCCTCAGTCTGACTTTAGTGTTGTGTTGTTTTGTCAGGTACATGTCAAAAATCATCGTAGACTTGATAAGCAGGTCCAAAATCTGTCTGGTAGGATTGTGAAAACAAGACATCAGTTGATGGCATAGCAGAAACCATGGTAACGCTGTGCAAGTCCAAAGGGCTTTGCTGACTGAATACATGTCTACTAGGGACTAGTTGATAAGATGATGTAGAACTGAAATTTGGACACTTTAGAAATGTTTTCTGCTTCTTGCCAAGTGCTACTGGGATAGACTCCAGTTTCCTGAATCACTAAAAAAGAAAAAGAAACTGTCAGACTGAAGTTTTGAAACACAGGTTTTGTCCTTTTATGTATTTTCCAGGTGACTACTTTGGCATTCTGATGGATGAGAAGGTAACAGGCTTTCCTTTCAACATCACAGAGAACCCAATGTACTGGGGCAGCACAGCTAACTACCTCGGCTTGGCACTCATGTAAGTGTGTGTGTGTGTGTGTGTGTGTGTGTGTGTTGGAAACTCTGTGTGTGACAGTAGAGGTCACTTTTATGGATGTGATTAGCACAAGACGGAGAAAGGAAGAGATTTGGCTTAATAAGTTAGCAATATGTTTGTTTCAAATATAACCAGAGGAGTTTGTAGCGTGTTAATAAATGAGTCCCCTGATGTACGTCAAAAGTCTAAATAAATAAAGCGAGAGCAGATAATAACCTGGAACCTAAAAATTGTAAATGTTTCTCAAGTTGCAAACTGCTCTTTGTAAATACGGTAAAAACTTTTACGTGTGCTTGTTTCTATGACAACTGTGACCAGGCTGCTGCTACGAGCTCAGCGTGTGCAGTTGCTAGGCAGGCACTCTCTTTTTGAAGACCCAGCTGCCGAAAAGCTATTAGCCTCCCATTCTTCCTCTCATGGAGCTATACGGACTCCATTCCGAGTGTTGCCTCATCTTCAGTCCTTTTTCTCTTATGACAAATTTTAGCCCCATTTTCTCTTTGCTTTCGATTTAATTTGCACTCTATCCTCTATTCTCAGCTCTCGTCTCACTCCCACCTCTTCTCTCTATATTTCTCTCACTTGTGTTCATACAGTTGCTTTAACTCTATCTTTGATGCAACTTTATCATATATGCCAAAATATCATAGCATGCTCTGCCTCAGTCTGCTCTGTTCTGTTCAGAATACCCAATATCACATTGCCTGTCGATGGTCAGCAGGAAGCTATCTTTAGCAGTCATGTTCTTCAAGACTTCTCATCCAAAATAAGTCATGTTTGTTTTCATGTGAAGGGATCATTTGTAGTAATAAGCCCTAGAGAATTATCTGCTAACTTTGCAGTCTCTTGTGACCTAAAGTGCAAAAGTTGTAGATAGTTGATGAACATGTCAAAGTTGATTGACCTCAGTTGACATGAGTAATAGCCAGCAAGCAATTTAATATTTACGATATTTAAAATATTAAAGAACTACCTGTTATGAATTTTGTTATCATTTATGTTTAATATGTCAGTCTGTGTAATGTGAAATAATTTTTTGTATTGTCACTGCTGATGAGCAGCACACAACATTGGGGTTAGGACGAACATCCTGTTTAAGGTCATGCCAAAGTGTCTTGATCCAATCCTTAAGTCAAGCATTTGTCTGAGTCACTACAAAAGGTTCATTTTCAACATTTCCAAGTGGCCTCGACACTCAAAAATGTGGTGGGTGCTGGTGTTTTTTGGTCATTGTCCTGCTGCATAACCCAAGTGAGGTTGGGCTTCAGGGCATAAACTGATGGCCGGATATTCTTCTTTAGGATTTTCTGATAGAGCGTAGATTTCCTGGTTCCATAAATACAGCAAGTTGTCCTGGTTCTGAAGAATCAAAGCAGGCCCCGTTCATTACACTATGACCATGTTGGTACCGTGATTGTTGTTCCATTTTATGGAATGGTTGTGTTCATTTCACAGCAGATGTAACGGGACTCAAGCCTTCCAAAAAGTTCAACTTTGGTCACGTCAGTTCACAGAATATTTTCCTAAAGGTCTTGGGGATCATCAAGATGCTTTATAGCAAATTTGAAATTAGCATTTGGGCAAAAATGGGATCCATGTAGAGTTCCAAGGAGAAAACCACTGCTGACGAAAAAGAACACAGTGTCTTTCTTATTGTTGCATTATGAACATTGACCTTAACATCGACAAGTAAGGCCTGTAGTTCTTTAGATGTTGTTCAGGGTTGTTCTGTGATCTCCTGGATGAGTCGTTAATCACTATTGGAGTCATTTTGGTCAGCCGGAGTTCTAGGGAGGTAACAAGTGTTACAAGTTTTCTCCATTTGTAGCTAATGGCTCTCATTGGAGTTTAGCTTTGTAGCCCTTTCCGGACTGAAAATGTCAGTGACTTTATATCTCAGCTGTTTCTTTAGATCATGATGTGACTGCTTTTTGAGGTTTTTAAACGACTTCACTTTGTTCTACTTTTCTGATTTCTTTTTTTTTAATTCACCTGGTCTGACAGCAATCAGGTTAATCATGATTTAACAACAGAAAGCAGTTTCTTTTTCATATAGAGCCAAGTATGTATCCACAACACAAAGCTAATTTTGGACAATCCCAAAAGTAAGGCCTCCTATTATTTTAGAAATACAAACAACCTTTTATTTTCCATACTATTGACATCATTTTAAAGCTTGAAGACTTATTTATTTTTCTACATAATTTATTTTTATTTTTCTACATAAAAATGCATCAAGCATTTCGGTTGATGGCTTTTTGTAGATGCTGTGGCAGTTTTACAATGCCTATGTCATATCCGCTCGCCACCGCCGCAGAATCACTTTATGGACAAATGTTCTTTCAACTTTGGGAACAGGCTGCAAAGTCCGGACAATAGGGTGGGTGGGTGATGAAGTTGCAACCAAAGTTTTGCAGGAGAGCAACAGTTTGATGCACAGTGTCGTTGAGAATTCTTGGGCGCAGTGCGGAACTGTGTTTTAGGACCGAAATGGGCCTTGTTGGTTGACTTTCTGCCTGTTGGGACCACAATAAATGCTGACAGGCACTGTGAAACACGGGGAAAAACTCAGAAGGGCATTTCAGAACTGGAGAAGAGGAATGCTGAGCAAGGGCGTAAGCATTCTCCACGACAACACGCGTCCACGTGTCTCCTGTCAATCTGTCGCTCTCCTGCAAAACTTTGGTTGAAACTTCATCACCCACCCACCTTATAGTTCGGACTTCACACCCAGTGACTACGACCTGTTCCCAAAGTTGAAAGAACATTTGTTCGGAAAGCGACGGCGGCGAGCGGATATGGCATAGGTATTGTAAAACTGCTACAGCGTCTACAAAAATGCGTCAACTAAAATGGCGATTATTTAGAAAAATAAATAAGTCTTCAAGCTTTAAAATGATGTCAATATTATGGAAAATAAATGGTTGTTTGTATTTCTAAAATGATAGGAGACCTTACTTTTGGGATTGCCCTCGTATTTTCATTCAGGTTTATGACCGTGACTGTCTGCAATGATGATGCTGCTACAGCACTGTTACCAGAGGTTTGCAATGGAATGTTACAGTAACAGAAATTTGATTTTCAAGTGAAATGCAGTTGAATTTTTACATTTCTAATCGTAGAGTTCAGCTTAATTTAGACATGCGTGATGACTGTATTTAGAACCTACAAGTCCACGCTACTTTCTTACTCCATTGCCAGCATTTGTATCTGTGTGGGCTGTGTTCACAACACATGTAATTACATTTATGCGATCATGGCATAAAGTGCAGCTACAGTGTATTTAGTAAAACAGTTACTAATGTTTATAAGTTTGAATTATTTGGTAGGGGGTTGGTGTCCTGATTGCCCTCATGACTTGGAAGAACAATTTTCAAAAGTTGTTACATTCTGATGGCATAGCGTTGGAGTTGCAGTCTGTATCATCATCATCATCTGTCACGACTTAGTCTACATTAGTTCACCGTACACAGAACACCAGCTGCTTAAAGAGCACTGAATATCAGATAGTACCCCTCTGTGACTCCCTCTTTTTTATGAGGTGCCGTAAGGGACATTATTACTGAAACGCTCTCACGCACACTACTGAAATTTTAGCTCTCACACACACAACTGAAACGCTCTCACGCACACTACTGAAATGCTCTCACGTACACTACTGAAATGCTCTCACACACACTACTGAAATTTTAGCTCTCACACACACAACTGAAACGCTCTCACACACACTACTGAAACGCTCTCACACACACTACTGAAATTTTAGCTCTCACACACACAACTGAAACGCTCTCACACACACTACTGAAACGCTCTCACACACACTACTGAAACGCTCTCACACACACTACTGAAATTTTAGCTCTCACACACACAACTGAAACACTCTCACGCACACTACTGAAATGCTCTCACACACACTACTGAAATTTTAGCTCTCACACACACAACTGAAACGCTCTCACACACACTACTGAAACGCTCTCACACACACTACTGAAACGCTCTCACACACACTACTGAAATTTTAGCTCTCACACACACAACTGAAACGCTCTCACACACACTACTGAAACGCTCTCACACACACTACTGAAATTTTAGCTCTCACACACACAACTGAAACGCTCTCACGCACACTACTGAAACGCTCTCACGCACACTACTGAAACGCTCTCACACACACTACTGAAATTTTAGCTCCCACACACACAACTGAAACGCTCTCACACACACAACTGAAACGCTCTAACACACACAACTGAAACGCTCTCACACACACTACTGAAATGCTCTCACACACACTACTGAAATTTTAGCTCTCACACACACTACTGAAATTTTAGCTCTCACACACACAACTGAAACGCTCTCACACACTCCACTGAAACCAGAGGCATTTCCGCTGAACAGGAAGTTGTTTCCTGACAAGGAAACTGATGGAAAAAGTGGTATATTTCAAAACACTACAAGGATGTCTACTCAGCAACCTGCTAGTATAGCAGTCCCCAACCTTTTTTGCGCCACGTAAACGATATAAAAATAAAAAAACGATAAATACCATGAAAACCATAAATTTCAAACTCAAGCCTCAACTCTTGCGACCCGGTACCAAACGACTCACAGACCGGTACTGGTCCAGGACCTGGGGGTTGGGGACAGCTGATCCTTGTTTAATAAAATAGTATACAGGATTAGACTTTATTTTGAAATGTGATTTTGCGGTAAATAAAATCCCCATAAAGATATCAAACTTTCCAAAACAGACTTTGCATTTTTGGGAAAATGAGATTTACCCACAACCTCTCCCCATAATTCAACCTTATGGAATAATAGGGTAATAACACTTAATCAAAAATCAATTTTCGAGAGTGACTGGTTTGAACAAAAAGATTATATTCATAACAGATTTGTTGGATGATAATGGTGTCATTCTAAGTTACACAGACTTTTCAGAAAAATATTGTCTAAACTGTTCTCAAAGTGAATATAACAAATTTTTGTGAACTGGTCCCACTGCCTCTGCTTCATTTGATTAAAATTTTTATGATATACAATAATTTCTCATCAGTGCTCCCAAATTTATTGCTAGGGCAATGTCAGCTGTTTGATAAAAATGCAATAAGAAATTTGTTAGTAGTTTCTTCAAAGACAAAATATTTCATAGTTACAACAGAATGGTTACATTGCATGGTTCTAATTTAGTTATTTCATATACACTGGATAAAGCATACTAAAAATTTATGAAATAGCCTATTCTACCTAAAGTTAAAGAAACACACTTTAAACAAAATTAATCCTGTGGCAGAATTTCTAAACAAAAAAGAGATTTGGCTTTGAGGTGGATCAGTGTTCTTTTTGTACTGATGAAAATGAAACCCTAGAACATCTTTTTTTTCCTATGCCCTATCACACAATGTATTTGGTGCAACTTAAAAAATTGGATTTCCCTAAATATTAATGATGTGCCAGTATTTGAATTACATCATAATTTTTTTTATATGGATCATCTAGCATTGGGTGTCCCAGACATTATTAACATCATCATACTTTTGAGTAAATATCATATCCATTGTGCTAAATGGAGGAACGCTAAGCCTTCTCTCCCTGGTTTTATTGATGATTTTAAGATATTTTTTTCTTTGCTAAAAAAGACAAAAAGCACATATGCCAAAAAAATAACCAGGATAATGCCCGTCTCCTGCTATTCTAAATTTTGACTTATGCTGAGGCTAATATATTGTTAAGTAATGCAGCTGTCTCACTAAGGTCCAGAATCGATTTGTTCCACGATTCGATTGAATTCGATTTGATTCAATTCAATTCGATTTGATTCTGGGAAATTTTGACAGTCAGAAATATTATAATTCAGATCAGTACATTTACATATTTTTGTATCTAAAAAAAGGAAGCTGACACACGCAAGACTTTATCAAAGGTATAAGCGTCACAGCAGATGCCTTTGTGTAAAAGTAGCTGAAGATAAAACACAGAAAAACATGAAGGTGATTTTTCCTGGCCTGGGATTTTATAAAAAATATTCTGCAGTACATCAAAAACGAAACAAAACCATTAATCAACATATGAACGTTACCTCTGACGTTCCAGCGGTTTTATTAGAGACACGGCTAAGCGTTTTGCATTTTGCATAATTTTAAAAAGTTTAAATTTGTTCAGTATTGAACGGCAGAAATTATGTGCGTAACAAGCAAGCGAATAATGCAGAAAACAGATTTTTAGACGGGAAACTGTTCTTGAAGTACGGAGAAAGAGAGAAAGAGAGAGAGAGAGCTGTACATGAAGTGTGATTTTATTGTGGTGGAAGCAAAACAGTAAACGTCAGAGGGAATTCATGACGATGTTTATGTGAAGCTCAGTTTGGATCTTCTTTTGCTGCTGGTTCGGTCAATATTGTTTGGAGAGAGATAAAACTAACAGCTTTAGAATCGGCGCAAAAACGGCGTGAAAACAAAGCCGGACCCTCGACAGATCAGAATCAGCTAGCTGTCGGCTTTCAGCCCCGACCGTTTCCGTGCCGTCGGGGGAGAAAGGCGACATCTCACTGATTCTGATCCGCGGGTCCGCGCTGTGTGTTTACGTCTTTGTGCAGAATCCGTGTACCTGCTCTCATTTACTGTCTTAGCTGTTTGGTGGTTGTTGAAATTTTGTGAGGTTTCACCTGAGATTCTGGCATTTCGGGCAAAATAAATTTATATTAAAAAAATCGATTCAGGATTTTAATGAATCGATTTCACGTTATCCAAGCCAGAATCGATTTTAATCGATTATAAAAACCCACCCCTAACTAGCAGGTTGCTGAGTAGACATCTGTGTAGTGGTTTGTTTGAAATCTACCACTTTTTCCTTCAGTTTCCTTGTCAAGAATTAACTTCCTGTTCAACTGAAATGCCTTCCTGTTTAACTGAAACGCCTTCCTGTTCAACTGAAACGCCTTCCTGTTCAACTGAAATGCCTTCCTGTTCAACTGAAACGCCTTCCTGTTTAACTGAAATGCCTTCCTGTTCAACTGAAATGCCTTCCTGTTCAACTGAAACGCCTTCCTGTTTAACTGAAATGCCTTGGTTTTTCAGTAGTGTGTGTGAGAGCGTTTCAGTAGTGTGTGTGAGAACATTTCAGTAGTGTGTGTGAGAGCGTTTCAGTAGTGTGTGTGAGAACATTTCAGTAGTGTGTGTGAGAGCGTTTCAGTAGTGTGTGTGAGAGCGTTTCAGTAGTGTGCGTGAGAGCGTTTCAGTTGTGTGTGTGAGAGGTAAAATTTCAGTAGTGTGTGTGAGAGCGTTTCAGTTGTGTGTGTGAGAGCTAAAATTTCAGTAGTGTGTGTGAGAGCGTTTCAGTAGTGTGTGTGAGAGCGTTTCAGTAGTGTGCGTGAGAGCGTTTCAGTTGTGTGTGTGAGAGCTAAAATTTCAGTAGTGTGTGTGAGAGCGTTTCAGTAGTGTGCGTGAGAGCGTTTCAGTAGTGTGCGTGAGAGCGTTTCAGTAGTGTGTGTGAGAGCGTTTCAGTTGTGTGTGTGAGAGCTAAAATTTCAGTAGTGTGTGTGAGAGCGTTTCAGTAGTGTGTGTGAGAGCGTTTCAGTAGTGTGTGTGAGAGCGTTTCAGTAGTGTGTGTGAGAGCGTTTCAGTAGTGTGTGTGAGAGCTAAAATTTCAGTAGTGTGTGTGAGAGTGTTTCAGTAGTGTGCGTGAGAGCGTTTCAGTAGTGTGCGTGAGAGCGTTTCAGTAGTGTGTGTGAGAGCTAAAATTTCAGTAGTGTGCGTGAGAGCGTTTCAGTAGTGTGCGTGAGAGCGTTTCAGTAGTGTGTGTGAGAGCTAAAATTTCAGTAGTGTGTGTGAGAGCTAAAATTTCAGTAGTGTGTGTGAGAGCGTTTCAGTAGTGTGCGTGAGAGCATTTCAGTAGTGTGCGTGAGAGCGTTTCAGTTGTGTGTGTGAGAGCTAAAATTTCAGTAGTGTGTGTGAGAGCGTTTCAGTAGTGTGCGTGAGAGCGTTTCAGTAGTGTGTGTGAGAGCTAAAATTTCAGTAGTGTGTGTGAGAGCATTTCAGTAGTGTGCGTGAGAGCGTTTCAGTAATAATGTCCCTTACGGCACCTCATACTTTTTCCTCACATTTTATAAGAACTAAGTAAATATAATTTGTTTTATTACAATTGTAAAATCCAGCTGATTAAAAAGTGTGGTGAATGCTGCTTTTTAGCTGCATCATTGACTGCAGTCATGTGTTATGCTTGTGGGATGGATTATTATTTCTTACTAAGAGAGAACAACAACACTGACTTTCAGAAGGTCACTCTCTGCTTCTGGCAAAATCACACAACTGTGCACTAGCCTGTTGCTTTACAGCTGCGGCTCCTACTTTGGTGTGTATGTGGAGAGTGTCCCAGCAGAGGCAGTGTGTAATCATAAATCTCTGAAATGCAGCGTGAAGCAGTTTCACTGCTCCTACGTTTGTTTTTTTGTTTTGTCTTCATTATATTTTTGATCCTTGGTTAATAGTTTTTAGTTTTGTCATATTAGTCTGGTACTTGTTGAATTGATTTCTTCTTTCATATTCTAGTATATTGGAAGTTTTAGTTCTTGTGATATTGATTCTAATGGTTATTCTACCATTTAACGTTTTGTGATCTCTTGTGTTCTGTTTAACACCTTGACTATTTTTAGTAGCAGTTTGTCTGCCTGTGCCTCCTTGTGTTTTGTTGTCACCTTGGTCCTCTTGACATTGTTAACCATGTCTGTGTCAGTCTGTTTTGGTTATTTCTTGTTTTACTTAGAAAATCTGATGTATTTTGTGCCCTGATAGTTTTGCTTCCTCTCTTTGTCTTTCTCAGATTCTCCATATTGTTTTCACCTGTTGTTAAGTACTTTCATATGTGCTGCCCACCTGTTTGTCATCCCCCAATAAGCCCTCAAATATATATACCCTATATGGACAAAAATACCAGGCCACTAACAGACTAGACCTACAGGAGATGCTAGTCTATGGAAACCAAGGTCATGAAGCTCCCATCCCACAGTGTTTGTGTTGATGGTGATACCAGCAAAGGTCTGAGTCTGGAGAGCATTAGCAACTTTTCCACATTATCTGCCTCAGCACTGTGCGACCCCGATCTGTAGCTTTACTTTGTGGCTGAGTTGATGATTATTATTAAATAATTATTCACTGATCGCTTGAGAGTGTTTACTGGAGATTGTTGCCTGTCGCCAGGTGAAATTGGTTACAAAAAGGTGTATGGGGTCGCACCAAAAACCTTCTCGTGATTGGTTTTCTTGCTAGCAGATCACCGTGATTGCACATAGTTTCTTTGGAAAACACTGGCTTGTCTGCAAATACTTGCCAGCTTTTGATCAGGTAGTTGTGAAACTGTGAAGACTGTGACACAAATCAGAAACAGAGACTGTTTGTCTTTAAAGTAAATGTAACACTTTTTGAAATAAGTTGGCTTCAGTAGTGAAGCACAAGTTTTACTTGGAAAGCAAATGGTTTCCATTTCCATTTTCTGCTCCGTGGTAAGTTAGTGAGCGCTCGTAGACCTTTCGGCAACTTCCATGTAGACTACAGGTAACTGTGGCAACCTGTTAGCAACCACAGCGATCAGGACACTGTCAGTTTGCACTCTCTTTGTGACCCATTTCATCCCAGGACAGCCTGCAACCTCCTGCAGTTTGGACAAAAGACATTTTTCCAACCAGTTGTTAGCTACCACTGTGTGTCATTTCAATCATAGTTCATGCCATTCAGAATAAGAGGGAGTTGTTGTTTTTTTTTGTTTTTAAAATATGAGACATAAACTGAGCATTGAAGCATTGGTGAAGAATATAAAAATGAGGCTTAGATAGAAAGAACGGAATCTATTGGCCATAACTTATGAATCATCCACTGTTTGGCAAAAAGAAAGATCAATAAATGTGAACAGAGAGTGCAGGTGGTTCAACAAATGGCTCGATCAGACATACAGACTTTCATCTAAAAATTAGGGTGCTGAGCAGCATTCAACAAGTGGGGCACTCAGTACAGAAGACTATCCAGTATAAATCAATACAATGGAACAGCCTAGATCTATGCTTGTATTCCTCAGACTACTCAAATAGTGTTGGAAAGGGTTATTGCAGCTGATTTATCAAGTTACAATGTGAAGATAAAGAAAGGGAGATAAAATACGCAGATGGCTGATGGTTTTATCTTTCTATCTCAGTGCATCCAGACAGTATTCACAGCACTTCACATATTCCGCATTTGTCATGTTAAAGCCTTATTCCACAATGGATTACATTTATTTTCACCTAAAAATTCTGCACACTCCATACTCCATGAAGTGAAATACTTTTGCTTTAAATTCTTACAAATTTATAAAAAAAATAAAAACAAAAATATAACACATTAATAAGTATTGACAGAATTGAACAATAGTTTTTTGAAGCACCTTTGGCAGCAATTACAGCCTCTATGAGTATGATGCTTGGTGCACCCGTTTCTGGGTAGTTTCTCTCATTTTTCTTTGAACTGCTTTAAGCTCCATCAGGTTAGATGGGCAACATTTGTGTGCAGCCATTTTTAGATTTCTCACAAGATATTTAATTGGGGTTCCACTCTGGACTCTGCCTGGACTACTCAAGGATCTTCAGCAGAGTGGTCCCAAATCCACTCCTTTGTCATCTTGGCTGTGTGCTTAGGGTTTGAAATTCACATTGCTGAATTCCTCTTTCCTGCAGCTGTGACTAGTCTCCCAGTTTGTACTGCCTAAAAGCATCCCCACAGCATGATACTTCCACCACCATGCTTCACTGTAGGAACAGGTGACGAGTGGTGTCTGGTTTCCTCCAGACATGGCACTTGGCATTCAGGCCAAAGATGTTTGTTTCATCAGAGCAGAGAATTTTGTTTCTCATGGTCTTGGAGTCCTTTAGGTATCTTCTGGCAAAATCCAGGTGAGCTTCCATGTGCCTTTTACTGAGGAATAGCTTCCATTTGGCCACTTTGCCATTGTCTGATCAGTAGAGTTTGGGCAGAAATGGTTGTCCCTTTGAAAGGTGGTCCTCTCTCCACAGAGCAATGCTGGAGCTTTGTCAGAGTGACCATCAGGTTCTTGGTCACATCTCTGCCTGTGGCTCCTGATCACTCAGATTGGCTGAGCAGCCAGCTTTGGAAAAAGTTCTGATGATTCCAAACTTCTTCCGTCTACAGATGATAGAGGCCACTTTGACCATTGGGGGACCTTCAGTGCTGTATTAAGTTTTCTATACCCTTACCCACACCTGTGCCTCGATATAATCTCTCAGGGGTCAACAGTCAATTCCTTGGATTTGATGGCTTGGTTTGCACTCTGACATGCTCTGTCAGCTATGGCACCTTATATAGACAAGTCTGAGCATTTTCAAATCATGTCCAATCAACTGAATTTGCCACAGACGGACTCACATGCACATCAAGCACTTGAGCTCAGTTTTGAGTGTCATGTTATAAAGGCTGTCAAATGCTATCTACTTGTTATATTGTTGTTTTTTATTTTTGATAAATTTGTAAGAAAACCAATACTAGCTTTTTCACTTTGGTGATGGGGTATCGGTTTATGATGTGAAGTGACACCTTTGTCACTTTCATTTGCTTTAATAAATCTTTCATCTACATATGCGTCATATCTGCTTCAAAGAAATGACCTGATAAAGACTTATCAGAGATGATACTCATGGAAGTGCAATATCCCATTAAGAATGCTTCTCTTTCTTATTATGTAGAGAGGAGAATGTGTCAAATAAATATTTCTGTTATCTCCCACCTCCACATGAGCTGTCAATCATAGGTAAGATAATTGCACTATTTTAAAGTGCTGTTCAATTAAAATGGTGATATTGTGTGACTGTCTGACTCACTCGATTTTTGCTCAGGCTGTAACCCCTGTGATTCTTTCCTTTAAACCCACATGTCAGTGTTTTACGTATAAATTGCACAATGTCGTCATCAACCGGCTAAACCTGAGACCGGAGAATGTTTTCTGTTCTCCTCATTTCTTCAAAGGTTATACCAGTTACTGCTTGGGTGTATTTTACAGAATTCCAGCCTAACATGGTACTTGATTTTGATGTCCTCCGGTGATCTGTAATAAGGCTAGGAAGTATGTAAGTGGATGGTCAGTGCTAAGCTTTTTTTAAATGTCTATTTTAGGTCAGATTATAGTATAAATTGGACCCAGAGAGACACACAGACTCTGACATTCACTTTTTTCTCTCATCTCGAAATTTTTGCTCAGACATCTAAAGTGTATTTTTAATTTTATGAGTTGCTCAAATATACTGTGAATTGTTAAAACTCATGTTTACCATTATGGTTAATTATATCTTTTTTTGTTGTTTTTTTGGTTCATTTGTTTGTTTGTTTTCAGAGACCTGATTTGGCTGAGAGGTTATAATGCTAAGATACCAGTTAAGCTGATTTAGCTTAGTTTCCCGAGTCCATCCACAGACTGGAGTTTGGAACTGTAGCCTCTGGTTTATAGATTTAACTGGTAATTGTGTGACAGCAGGTTTCATGTAATTTTACAGAGTGACAAGAAAGTAATGTAACGAGTATATTTACTTTCTCCAGAGAGTAATTAAGTAAGTAATTAGTAATGTGTAATACATTACCCAGTAGTGACCACACTTGAATGCAGAGATTTTAGCATGTTTGCTAACTGGAGTGTTCATGTGCATACAAGCACGATGCCACAGACGTCCCAGCAGTCTGCCTTCATCAGGATGAAATAGGATGAAATGTTAATATTAATATTCTTGTTAATACTTGAAATCTTGATTTACAGCCAGATAGCAAAACAATGCTAATTAGCAAATATTATCATGCTACATACTTAAGCTAAGGTAGCAATGTGCTGAAAGTAAACATGATAGCTTTGTCATCCACAGCATGTTAGAACACCTGTTCTTCAAAGGTCACCACCACAACAAACTGCTCTCGTATCTGTTGTGACATGATGGAGGTACTGTAGAGATTTCTATTTAGAGGAGTTCAACCCAAGGTTTTTTGACAGTCATCACTGGCTTTTCAAGTCTCTCATGTTTGTATGGGACCACCAAATATCACCACATTACAAATCTTTTTTTCAGTCATATGCCTGTTAGTTAGCACATTCTTTTTCTGTTGTTTAACAGTGGTCAGCAAAAAAATCAAGGTATGAAATGTTCTCTTTGTATAACTTGACTATGAAGGAGCTTCACAAAGCCGCTAACCTGAATGTAATATAGTTTATTTGTTATAGTAACCCATATTTCAAAAATAAAATCAGCCTTTGTTGACTTGACAGCTTGACGTCGATTGCAGCCACATCACTCAGGGACTAGCTAAGTAGCCTATTCCTAGATCAATACTCATTAACCCATATTTTTCCCAGGCTGAGGTCTATCCAGGAACAGTGTCTGCCAATTAAAATCAATGAGAGCCAGAGAGATGAGTGTGTGACCTAAATATTCCTGAAGACTAAAGGTTTCATGTTCAGTGTGCAAACTGTATAATACACATGTAGTCTGTCAGTTACATCTTATTCATGTTACAATTTTTATAGCAAAGTACTAATACTTTGACTTCTTCCTCAACTGTGAGCTGAGGAGCAAGTTGTTGTTTTTCTTTTACATTTAAATTTATTCTTTTTTTAAAAGAAACGCTAACTTTTAGGACTACGCAGGGTTGTCCAAGCTTATGCCACAGAAGGATTAGCGCATCTGCAGCCTGCTTCATACACAGAGCACATATGGAATCGCTCACATAGACTGTGCACATTCATATTCATAAACAATACTTCCAATGAGATTTAGCTAACAGCATGTCGAGCGAGACTTACAGATGGACTGAATATAAAATGCTGCGATTATTCAAATATAGCATTCATTTATTCAGACATTTAACTCACAGCAAACTGACAACTGCTGTCTCATTGAATCGTATGCTTCAGAGATCACCATTGTTTCATATAAATCATCTAACATTCTGTCTCAGAATAGGAAGCCAGACAGCTAAAAGGTCATGAACTACTAACAAGAAATATCCTGCTTCTTTTTCTAGAGCAGTTTCAATCACAAAAATGGGATGAATATAACACTGCGTCATACCAATAAATGGCGATGATGTTCCAGTGTGGCATGAGGAGTTTTGGGGGGTTTGTTTGTAATTATGACAGTTTGTTATATGGGTCAGTGTTAAATAGAAATTTACACAAGGTCTACTGACTCACCCTGTCAGATTGGTCTGTCGCAATCAGTGGGCCTCACAGAAGCCAGTGTCGTGTGTCAAATTTGAAGCTGGGGAAAGATGTGAATCAAATGTAATCCCAGTTATTACTAAACTGACACAGAAATTTAAAGTCATGGGAGAGCTGTTGTTGCTCTCATCTTCTTGCATTAAGCATACAACATAAACCTTACTGGGTTACTACTATTAATGACTAACATACAACACAAGTAATGTGGCTATGCCCCACATCCATATTTTCCCTTATAGGACTTTATGACTTAAATTTGTATTTTCAACTCCTGCTTGTTTCGGGTTTTGACAAGGACTAAAATGTGATGGCTAGAAAACTGGATCAGAGTAGTGATGGTAAATTCGATTATTTTTACTGAATCGAGTTTGAATGAGTCACTCACCAAAATGAATCGGGTTTTTTGAGTCATTTGAGTCACTGAGTCATTTGCCCAGAGAGTGCAAAAATTTACATTTTCACTCAAACTTAATTCGTTTCTCTTTTCATGTAAATCCTACTGCTAAGATGAGTGATTGAAAAAGAAAAACAACTATTTTTATAGAGCGAAAAAATTAAGATTTCTAAAGGGAACATTTATTTTATTTAATTTTATTTTATTAGTATTTTCCTCAAATGTGTCAAATATATATTGTGAGTGAGTGATTCGTTCATGATTTGCACATCACTGGATCACTAGTGTGTCTGTTTGTGCTGCCAACCTAACTAAACAACTTTGCTGCCTTCATCTTCATCTTTTTGTGATAAACATGTTTTCTGACGGTGTTGGCCTCTTTCAGCAGTCTTATCACTTCAGACGTGCTTCTCCAGTCCCAGTATTAATTGGGGTTTGCTGTTAGACCACACTTTGATATGCAGACTGGAGATGCTAGGAATCGCTGGCTGACTTAATGATTAGTGAATAACCGACTCTACCTACCCTTATATTTTGGAGAAAGGCAAAACAGCCTTTTTTGGAAAACTTTAAATAATTTTTGCTGTATGTTTGATGTATGATTTCTCTCTTTGTTTCTGATTGCCAAGACTTGAAATCAATTTAATAGCAACAGAAATTACATATTCTGATTGCACAGGGTTAGAATTGGGGTTAAGGTTATATTGACACTGACAGCCAAGACTGCACCCAGCAACTCACTAGTGAAACATGTGCGTCTCCCAACTAGGTTAGTGGTTGCTGGAGGTTGCTGGCAGTCGCTATCAAACTGATTACTAAAACCTTTGTCAAGTAGACCTAAAGACTGGTTATTGACCCTAGCACCCTGAGGGAAAAGTGTGTCTTCTGTGGACTCTGAGGTTGCTGGAAGTGTCACGAGTTTTTACTCAAAAATCATTTTACATGAACATTCTTCATTTTCTGTTTGGGTTGCACTTTTTCAAGTTTCACTACAGCTCAGAGAGCAAGTGGTGAGTGTTTGCAGACAAGTTGGCATCTTCCATGCAAACTATGGGCGACCAAACTAATCTTTTAGCAATCAAAGCAATCACAGGGAGCTTTTTGGTGTGTATCTTCTCACCAATCTCACCCTTGGACTGCCAGCAACTAGTAAAAAAACATTTGGGAAATAAACATTTTACCTTAGTAGCTGGAGATTGCCAGAGGTCACAAACCGGTCTAGGTCTGTGTGACTGAGACTCTAAACTTCAGAGGCTCAGGGTGTTAACTTGTAATCCAAGTTACCCCCCCAAATACCACAGACACAAACCTATTCAGATATCTTGTCAACGTCATGTCTCCACATTGTGGCACCTCACCTCATCCTCTTCACCACGTCAAACACATTCACACGGTTCCCAGATGTGATAGATTAAGTGTGTCTCAAACTGGTATGTGTAAAACAGTAATGTCCCCCCTTAGATAACTTGTATAAGTGTTATTACCTGCAAAATGTAAAAAGCTTACAATACTGACATTAAAAAGGCGACAGGTTACTGAGTACTGAATGGCTGTATGATTTAAAATGAGTTAAAGTTCAAATGTGGCATATTGAAGCTGAAGGACAAATTTCCTCTTCTTTCATTTTGAGTTTTTTATATAGAGCTACAGAGCCAGTGCAGTGTCCTTTGTCATGGTCTTGCATTTGAATAAGTCTGGAAAAGCACTGAATTTATTACTGCCCATTTATCTAGGTCAGGGTGGATAGTTTCATAAGCCTGCTCAGCAAGTCAAGTTCAGCTCCCCCGTGTCCTGCTCTGATTGATTCTGATTAACCTTTTTTCTTTATCCTAATGGCAAACAAGTCTTTGAATGGTAAGCTTCAATAGACGGTGTGGCAAAAATGTAAATCAATTGTGTGAAGTGTCAAATTCAAAGAACAAAAATGCTCTGCAACACACACTAACAGTGAATATAATGGCAGCGCTCTAGCTTGTCGCTAGCTTTTTCTTATTCGGATTGCTGTGCCTCATGAGAGGTGTTTTAGGTCAGCACTCAGGTTTTTGCTTAAATATGCCCGCTGCTTTTCCTCCTCTTATGCAAGACTGCATGTGCTACTGTGCAAAAGCACACTTTAACATACAATGAATTTATGTCACTGTGCCACTTCCTGATCAGATATATGTAGGTCAGTGTGTCGAGTGAGTGTAAGATTGCTGTTTCTGATGCCCACCCACAGATGGCTTGTGAGTAAGGCGTAGCTCCTCAGACACATACAGGTGCTTTCTGAGTTATTAGCGTAAAAAAGACTAATAGAAGGTACAATGCTACAATAAAAAGTAAAATACATGTCACTGATTCATTTAAGTTGTCTATATTTTAATTCCTCCACTCTTGTTTTCCACCTGTATAAATAGATACGATGGTTGGCGTTTTTCCAGCTCCACAGTGTAATTGTATAGCTGGATGAAAAGGAACAGTTGAATGTTTCTCAGCTGTCAGGAACCTGAATAAACACTTGGCGTACAGCGTTACACTGAGCTGCTCATTGCCATGCTGTAGCTGTTAGCACTGTGTGAAAACAGTGCTAATTGGGAAACGGCTGAAAAAGCTTCTACAGGGTGGGCCATTTATATGGATACACCGTAATAAAATGGGAATGGGAACACTGAACCAGTTTCACGAAACTTAGCAAGCAGTTTGCTAACTGTAGCATGGGAGATGGGTGGTCTCGTAGGGTGTCTTGCATTGAAATCTGCTGCAATGACCCGGTTACTGCGTTCACCAGATATCAACACAATTTCGATCCGCTCCTCACGTGTTAACCTCTTCGACATGTCAATGGCTGTGAACAAAGAGAAACTAGTAAATAACTCATGAAAGAATAAAGTTACGTTGAAACCAAGCACACGATTGTTTTTCTTGTGACATTACCAATAAGTTTGATGTGTCACATGGCCCTCTTCCTATTGAAAAAACAAAAGTTGTATCCAAGATGGCCGACTTCTAAATGGCCACCATGGTCACCACCCATCTTGAGGAGTTTGCCCCCTCACATATACTAATGTGCCACAAACAGGACTTTAATATCACCAACCATTCCCATGTTATTACGGTGTATCCATATAAATGGCCCACCCTGTACATCTTTTTTGTGGGAAATGTTTATTTAGTGAAATCAGTCACATATGCCTAAAGAGCAGTCTGCTACCCTAGTATTTTCCTGGTGATCAGTATTCCCCAACTAGTTTGCAAGTGGTTGCTGGAGGTTGTTGACCGTTAGTGTTTATGTGACACCAAAAACCTCTTTTTTAGGTAACGAATGACATTACATTACATGTAATGGATACTTTGCTGAGAAATGGTCTAGTGCAGGGGTGTCGAACTCCAGGCCTCGAGGGCCGTGTCCTGCAGGTTTTAGATATCACCCTGAGTCAACACACCTGAATCAAGTGATCAGTTCATTACCAGGCCTCTGGAGAACTTCAAGACATGTTGAGGAGCTAATTTAGCCATTTAAATCACCTGTGTTGGATCAAGGACACATCTAAAACCTACAGGACACCGGCCCTCGAGGCCTGGAGTTCGACACCTGTGGTCTAGTGTATATAGCATATGTAACTAGACCCTTCTAACTAAGTCATTTTCCCCCTCTGTCTGCAGTGGTGCCAGTCCTGTCGGTCTAGTTCTTACTGCCATAGTGGCCGTGGCATACAAGGTGGCAATAAGCTTTGAAGGGTAAGTCTTTCTAAATCTCTCATTTGTCATTAAATCACATTTGTTGTTAAAATCATTTATATATGGGTTTAGTGAGGGCAACATGTGACAATTGAAAATAACCTTAAATAATAACTGTAGGTTACAGCCCCCAGAAATGCTCGCTACAAATGAGGTCTTATAAAATCCAAAAAAGCCAACAAGAGTCAAAGAGATCCAAGAGCCCTAACATTTAGTAACATCTAAAAAACCTGTAACAGTAATTCACTGACCATACAAAAGAAATAAGAAAATAAAGATGTGCAAATACACTGACTTGATTCATCACTTATAAAACAAAAACAAAAACTGCAGCTGTAGTGGCTAGAAGGTGGAGGAGGGAAGAAAACAACTCCCTGCTCCCTTTTTTATTGGTTTCCAGCTCATTAAACCAAACTAGAGACACCTGGAGGAAAAAAGCAGAGACTTGTGAGTCATGGGCCCTAGACTCTATATGCAGATAACCAGAAGGAGGAGAGGACATGGATCAAAAAACCTTTGTGGTCAAAAAATGAAGGCTGAATGATAATGTGAAAAATATGCAAATAAACTTAAGTATTGTTTCAGCACAGACTTATTCAGCAGTCAACCTGCATCTGCTGAGTCACGCAGATTATAAAACAGGATCCTGAAGGTCTGGTGTTATTACCCATGACACGTGTCACATCAGCAGCTTTTAGAAAAGACTGAAAATTACATTTGTTGATTAAAAACAAGAATCAGCAACATATGGGATACAGGGAATAACAGCAACATAACTGGAAAGCCTCCACTTACAAAAAATGCAATCAAGTTCTGAGGATGTAGATGGTAACAGTGTTACTTTTTTGGCATCAGAAATTCTGGAATATCAGAATATTGCATGTAGCTGTTCAACCCATACAGTTAAATCCACACAGAAGTATTAATTACAGAGTTCCTGTTTATTTATCAGTATACTATAGAAATGTCTGTTTTTTACAATGTATCAATAGTTTTATAAATAAATAATATTAATATATTATTGAAATATTAATATATCCCTGGGATTAAATATGCAGTTAAACTTATTTACATTAAACAGAAAGGGGATTTTTCACTGGCCGGCCCACTTACTGTATGTATGTGGCCCATAATGTGAAAAGAGTTTAACATCCCTGCTCTATCTCACCAATCCAACAAAACTTGGATTGGTTTATAACTTTTTTCCTTCACTGCTTCTCATGGACAATTTCTTCTGCAGCACAACTCAACCAGCGATTGCAAGAAATGATTCTGCTATCCTTGTCTAGCTGGGCGTTTCTGAGTAGCCTCAATAGACCAAATAAATCTCCACCCGAGTAAAATGAAAGTCTAAAAAGAGATTTTTAACCCTGGCCGAGTCGGAGGCATGCTTTTCCGAAAGTGTCAGGCATTAAACACAAGCTGTGCATGAGCGCACAGATTTACATCCGGCAACACTGATCCATCATTGTCTCACTTAGCTTGAACCTGTGAATTGAAGGATAGGCAGGTGCCAGATTTTACCACACACTGCGACTGGGATTCATGTGCTATATTTGTGTTTCGCTGCTGGAATAGATTCAGGATGATCTCATTTGTTTAAACTATACGTGGAGAGCAGGGTGTCTGCTTGGATTCTACCTCACACGGTGACTGGAATTGGTAAAAGTGGCGGTGGGATTGATGCGGGAGCCATGCAGGGAATGGAAACTGGTGTCAAGTGAGTTCAGAGAGCGTCTTGGATTTGTTTTAGCTCGTAATCGCCATCTTCATGATACAAATAGTGCAGCGGTGAAAGCTCACACCAGGATGAAACAGCACTGTTTCATCTATTCCTAGGCACAGTTTATTATATTACTATGACTCCACCCAGGCAAGAGTTGAGATGGACTTTCCTGAAAAGCGAGAAACTGATGACTGGCCATGGTGGTAGATCCACAGGCTGCGTGCTCTGAAAGTCAGCAGGGTAACAAAAAATTACTTAACAGTAGTGGTGCAACGGATCACGGTTGATCCGAAATCCGAACCGATCCCACTCCACGGTTCGGTACGCACGTGATCCGAAGATTCGAAAAAGAAAAAAAAAGTATGCGTATGGTGCGCGTGGTCAGTCTGTCAAGCGGTAGTTATGGCCAGCGCTAGCAGTCCAAGTAGCGGAGCAGAGGAGTTTGCGGCATTTAAGCAGCCCTTTGCTGCCCAGTCCGACTGGGCTAAAGCTATTACTAAAGCTAATGGGGTGTTTAGCTGCAGACGAGAGGCCGTCGTCTGTTGTGCAAAACAAGGGGTTTAAACTGTGATGAACGTGCTTGAGCCACACAATGATATCTTGTTGCGCGTCCACTTCAGTGACAAGATCGTTCCAAGCATGTATGAGCAGGAGAAGTTTAAAGTTATGGCTGAACTGTCCCAGGCATCTTCTGTTGCTCAAACTACAAATGGGTGGAGCTCCAGGGCAACGGAAAGCCGCGTGACCGTGACCGCTCGTTATATCACAGCGGAGTGGTAGATACAAAGCCCTGCACTGCCCTATAGATTACATTAGATTAGATGAAACTTTATTTATCCCTCAGGTGGGTTCCTCCGGGAAATTCAGTTTCCAGTAGCACAGCACCGACAGAAGTTGCAGAATGTGAGCAGAAATATACCATATATACACATATATAAATACAGAGTATACAAAAGGGATAAATAGAATAAATAGGAATAAGAATACAAGGGAACGGCACATTTTAAGTATTGTGAGTCTATTACACCGTTGGATATTAACAAAAACTATTGCACAGTGAAAAGGCACTACAGCTACTTGTTCCCCCTCCTCTGTCCCCGTTTCCCCTCCAGCAAGGAGTTAAACAGTTTGTTGGCGTGTGGGACAAAGGACTTTTTAAGTCTGCTGGTCCTTGACTTTGGGAGAAGCAACCTGTCACTGAACAGACTCCTCTGGTTGTTTATGGCTGTGTGCAGAGGATGCAGAGGCTGCCCAGCATGGTCCATAATGTCCATATTGCACCTTAATTTGTTTTTATATAAGTGCGTGGAATGAGTCTTCAGTTGAATGTTTTTTAATAGGCAAAAAATACTTAAATAAGTAAACGGCGAGTAGAATTTTTGTCTTTTTTTTTCTATTTTTGCTGATCCGAAAATTGATCCGATCCGTGACTTTAAAACCGTGATCCGATCCGAACCGTGAGATTTTTGATCCGTTGCACCACTACTTAACAGTGTGAAGCGTAAGCATCTAAATGTTTAATAAAGATGCTGTGACATCCAGTACTGCAGGAGCTCTGTAGAGTACTCCTAAAAAGCTGCGCTGTGCATTTAGTTTTTTTCACTTTTATCATACTTCAGTTCCTTATTTCCTCGCTTTAATGATATACTCAGTAGTCACCGTGTTAGAGACACAGTTTAACTACTCATTAACTAATATCTCAGCCAGTCACATGACAGCATGGTTCCAAATGCGTCCCGAGGTTCATAACGGGGATGAAATGTGATTTCAATGGTGCTGACTCTGCCATGGTTGTTGGTGCTAGTAGATTAGCACGAACCGCTGATCTGCTGGGGTTTTCCCACACAACCATCAGTAGGGTTTACAGAAAATGGTCTAGAAGAGCACAGAAAATACCCAGTGAGCAGCAGTTCTCTGACCTGTTGATGCCAGAGGTCAGAGGAGAATGGCCAGACTGCTTTGCGTATGCTCAAATAACCACTTGTTACTACCAAGAGATGCAGAAGAACATCTCTGAATGGACAGCGTGTTGAACCATGAAGGAGATGGGCTATAGGAGCATGTTGGGTGACACTCCGGTTAGCTCAGAGCAGGAAAGTAAGCCTGCATTGCATGACTTCACCAAAGGGCCAGGGTTTAGGGTAAGCATGGATACATCGTGCCTTGCATAAACAGTTGGTGCATTGGGAGATTTGCATCATTGGTGTGCAGTTGACAAATCTGGAGCCGCTGTGTGTTTCTGTGTGATGCTGCAGTCCTTGTAGGAGCTATACAATGAAGAATGAAGGTAAAACAGGTCTAACCCAGTACTAGCAAGGTGTGCCTAATTAATGGGATGGATATGATTTCTTTTGCCAGTAAACTTGATTGCAACGATACATTGAGACCAAGAGGCAGTGTCCCAATATGTTACATCATGTTATAAAATTTTCACAATACACAAATTCTTTAAGCGTGTCCATTGATTCTGATTCTTGTGTTAGCCATTAGTACCACAGAAATGCTTCAAACTCTGTTTTGCTCTTGGACTCCAAAGTTTTGATCTGCATCCATCTGCAACAGAGTGGTGGAGCACGTGGAGAGACGAGGGCATCTTGCTATCATTCACTCATATACTCAAGCTCCCTCACGGTTCAACACACAGGCGCGCTCCTGGCACGGAGTGGTACAGCCTTCCAGGCTCATTTATTGTCCCATTACATGTTTGTTTTTCTGTATTTGCAGACCATTCACCGAACAGATCTATCGAGAGAGGAGTCTGCGCCACAAGCATGAATAATTTCCCCCGGACACGTCGTATTTTGGGTTCAGATGAGGATTCCCTCCGGTGTGAACAGACTGAGAGCCTTGGTCATTAATTGACCTTCTCCATGGATACGAAGGAAACATCCCCACTGCTGCTCCGTGTGTTTTTCTGTTAGTTCAAAGTGATTTTGTGAAAGGGGAATCTACATGCAGGATTTTTTCTAATCCTGTCACATGACTGACATACTTTAGATGTGCTAAAAAAGGAACCAGTCCTTCGAGAATCCAAATATCGATAGTATCGATTCAAACGCTGGTTTAGTATCGGATTAATAATTTGCTTCTATCCCCACAGTTCAGTGTGTAATCCACTTAATCGTGTTAAATAATTATTTTTTTTTGTAAATTAAAAATATACCTCAAACATGCACTGTGAAACATGTCTGAACCTTTTTGTGTTGACTGTCATGTCTGTTTCATTTAGGACCTATAGCGCATTTAAACAACAGAAGTGGTTCAGAGACGACACGTTTACCTTCCAGCTCTCCAAAAAAAACCCAGTCTGAAAATACATGAAAATCTGAAAGGTGTCTTTTGTTGTGTTACTGTGGAAAGTAAAAATCACAGTGACTTTAGTGGTCATTAAAATGTGTTCAGAATTTGCAAAATGATGATTATTCATCTCCTAAGTCATGACGCACTGCTCCACCCTACATAAGCTGCCTTTATAAGTTAAAGGTATCGGTATCAGCAATACTGGCTCTGTATGTACTTGGTGTCAGATCAATACTAAACCTTGCAGTATTGCACAGCACTGCCAGAGGGCAAATCTGCTTGACCTATCAACATGTTTAACACTCAGCTGTATCATATTTATCTGTATGTGTATTAAAGATCAGCAGCAGAAAACAGGAAGCCATAATATTCTTCAAGGCAGGTGGAGCGCAGAAATCTTGTTTTAGTGCCGGACAAACCTGCTGCAACCGCTTTGTGCAACATGCATAACTGCCTGACAAAGAATTCAATGTTTTTTATAATCTACATCTATCAAAACAGCAAACAGAGGGGGCAGTCCTGCAGGGATATCAGAGGGCTTTGCTCAGTTGAGATGTGCTAGTGAATTATGCAGGTGAGTCAGAATGTATAATTCAAATGCATTTGAAGTGACTGGAGAAATTCATGAATAACCTTTTTAATTATATCTGTGTTTAAGATCTCCAACTGTATATTATTATTAAAAGTCCAGTGACCCCTGTTGTTTTATAACTCTCCAAGTATATCATCCTACAGAGGTGTGTCTGTGCGCTTTAATGGCTGAATGACTGAATTTTACCTGTAGGAAGTGTACTGTTCTAGATGTTACATGATGTAAATTGCTTATTTTTAAAGTGTTAGCCAAGACTGAAACTAGTGTAACAAAATCCCAGTTTAATCTGAGTTCACTCAAAAGCCAACATGATAACTACCTTGTTTTTAAAAACAATATTTCTGAAACCGCTACTGAGACGAACATTTTCAATGTCTGATAAAGTAAAACAGAAATTTTAAGGCCACTGATCCGTACTTTATAGTAAAAATATACATGTATATGTATTTCCTGTGGCTTCACACACTGTGTGACGGTTTCAGTGTTAAGATGCATGGTACTGTATTTACTCTATGTTAATCATTTCAAATTTCAGAGGAGCTATTTCACTGCTGGCTTTACAGTGCAACTATGCAAATCATTCCAAAGTGAACAATGCACACTGCCTGCTACTTTATGCTAATGAAGTGTTTTATGTAATAAAAGAATGAGTCAGGGTGCAAAGCATTGGTCTCCTTGTGTTTCAAGAAATACAGACTACTAATGGAAGCACTTAAGGCAAGACTTTGCATATCTGTCTCCAAAAGGGCAGATGAGAATGTGGGAATATGTATAACAATGCCTTAAAATGTTTAGCTCCTAAACAATGCAATGATTTTACTAAACCCCAAGAATTAGATTGGCTAAAGATTACTGGATCTAAAATTCACTGTGCTGGTATACAGCTGCAAACTACAGGGAAAAGTGTCCAATCCAAGTCTGCTTTCACTGCTCAGATCTTGAAGACTGAACATTCAGTGATGTGGTTCTGTGGTTAGCACTGTCACTTTACAGTGGGTTCAAATCTGACTAGCTGGGGCACTTCTGTATGGAGCTGGCATGTTCTCCCCATGTACATGCATGGGATTCAGTTAACTGCGAATGAGTTATCCCTGTGACAGGCTGGCATCCATTCCTGGGTGTACTCCACCTCTCAGACCATGACAGATGGTATAGTCTCCAGCCACACAGCAAACCTGAATTGAATAAGCAGAAGAATTTGAAAGGATGGAAGTTTCTGCACTTAATGAGTTTTGGACTCTGTGCTATTCCAAAACATAGGTGACCTAAAGCTCTAGACCAGGGGTCCCCAACTCCAGGCCTCAAGGGCCGGTGTCCTGCAGCTTTTAGATGTGTCCGTGATCCAACACAGCTGATTTAAATCGCTAAATTACCTCTTCAACATGTCTTAAGTTCTCCAGAGGCCTGGTAATGAACTAATCATTTGATTCAGGTGTGTAGACCCAGGGTGAGATGCAAAACCTGCACAACGCCGGCCCTCGAGGCCTGGAGTTGGGGACCCCTGCTCTAGACAGACAGCCACCCTGATTACTTTTAAGAGTAGGCTTCAAACTTTACTTTCTGACAAAGCATATAGTTAGGGTTTGATCAGGTTACCCTGAAACACTCATTTTGACCATAGACAAAAAAAAAAAAGTGAATTTTTAAAAAGTTGAAAAATCACTAATGAGCACGTGTGGAAAGAAAAGCCAAACAGACTGGTGATAATGTAGGTACAATACACTCAATTTCACTTCTATTCACTTAAGCTGAAATCTGTGCTACAAATAAATTTGGAAACCTATTAATTTAAGTGTTGAACAAATTAGCATCTTTCCTTTTCTTTATTTCTTACATCAGGACGGTGACATCATTTTGCAGTCAGTACTGTGGAGTGCAGCTTTGTTGGACACTGGCCTAATGTGACTGTACTGAAGGAAGAGAGAAATATCGTGGGCATTATCAAAGAAAATACTAATAAATAAAAAAAATCTCATAGCCGCTATGCAACACAGTTTTTCTTTTTTAAGGCTAAGAGATGTCACTGCCAAACAATCGGCACATTGAGGGTGCGCTCAGCAGCAGCCCCAATGACAGAGAAAAAGAAAAATATTTTCATCATTTACTTTCTGCCAGATTAAAAATGTGTTTTCATCCAAATCCTACGACTATTTAAATGGACAGTTTCATTTTTTTTATAATCCATTATTTAAACATGTGACAAGTATTTTAAGCATTTATCCTCTTACTATCCAACAGGTCACCATTATGGTGCTGGGTTTTGGCTATGCTACGTAGTACACATAATCAAATGATCATAAACTAGATGTCACAGTTTTATTTAATGAATTAAGATGCATCACAGTTTTTCTTTTAGGTATGTAGATATGGTCAAGATGACCTGCTTAAGTTCAAACTGAGCATCAGAATGAGGAAGAAAGGTGATCTAAGTGAATGTGCCATGTTTGTTGGTGCTAGATGGGCAGATCTGAGTACTGCAGAAACTGCTGATCTGCTGGGACTTTCCCACACAGCCGTCTCTACAATATACAGATGAGGGTTTGAAAAAGAGAAAACATCCAGTGAACGTCAGTTCTCTGGGTGAAAAATCGTTAAACACCAGAAATGAGTAGAGTATGACCAGACTGCTTTAAGCTGAGAATATAACAGGAGTAAGTCAAGTGACTAGTTACAAGTTACAACCAAGGGCTGCAGAAGAGCATCTCTGAATCAGAGAAGCTAAAGCAGCTGAAGACCACACTGGGTTTCACTCCTGTCAGCTAAGACGAAGAAACGAAGGCTACAGTTTAAAAAACTATTGTTTGGTTTGATGACTCTCAGGTTCTGCTGCAACATTCAGATGGCACAGTCAGCATGAAAGCATGGATCCACCCTGAGTGATGGTGTGGGGGATATTTTCTCAGCCCATTTTGGACCCAACTGAGGATCATTTAAATGCCACAGCATACTTGAGTATTTCTGCTGACCATATTCATCCCTTTATGACCACAGCGTTGTCATCTACTGATGGATGCTTCCAGCAGGATAACACCAGATCACCTGTGTACTTAGATAGATCCCACAGTCATCACCTCAGTCCAACAGATCACTTTTAAGATGTGATGGAAGGAGAGATTTGCATCATGTGTGATGCTGTCATGTCAATATGGACCAAAATCTCAAAAGGAATGTAAATCTGTGCCACAAAGAGTTAAGAAAGGCACAAAAGGGGTTCAACCCAGTAGTAGCAAGGTGTACCTAACAAGGCGGCTGAGGAGTCTAAATCTTTCTTTGCATTTCATGAACTAAGCAAGAAGAGTAGCAGTTTTAGGGTGTCGATATAGAAGCTGTTTACATGTTTTTCATCTGGATGTGAAAATTAGATTTATGTATTTTTCTTGCAGAAAGGAGTTTGCTACATCAAAATAAGAGAATAATAATGAAGGACCACCAGGATCTAGTGAGTATGAATGCAATATGAACAACAAACTCTGTAGTATTCATTAAGATTGAGATTAAATGGAGAACACATGCATGCACTTTAACACTCAACATAAAATCATGGGACTCCTACTTGACTGAAGCGTACAGTCATCGGTCGTGCTCTCTAACCCATGATGTTCTAGTGCTTCTCGGAAACAGGGATTTAACAGTATAACATAGACGTCATTTTTTACACTTCATGTCTAAATGTGTAAAGTGTGGCAAGCTGTTAGGAAGACTGTGTTCCAAAGCCGTATGTTCATTTCTGTGTAACAAAACTGTACTAAACAAAAGAGCTTTAGCTCTTTTTGGTACCTTGTGATTCTAATATTCAAGTGCATCACAACAATAAATGTTTCTTTCAGTGCTTCAAAACTCTGAATAACTATACACAAATGTGCTTACAGTCTGCATCCTGGTAAGTAGGTCAGAATGATGGTAAAACTCAAATGTAATTACATTTTATTATCCTTGCTTTACATTTAGGCAGCCATTATCACATCAATTTGTTTTGTTCTTCAGAAAACCTCTGGACTGCTTGGTGGTCTGTCCTTGTACCTGCCTGAAAGAAAAAGCCCTCTTTTTTCCCCAACACCTTGAGACTGATGTCTATTGTTTGGTGTTTTTCTTATGCCATGTCTTCAGGGTAAAAAAAAAAAACATTCTCCAGCTGTTCTGCTGTTGCCCTCCTCAAGGTCAAATGTCTTCCATTCCATTTTCTATTTTCCAAATACACTATTGTGCCGAAATCTTTTTAATCATGATTTTAATGACTTAATTCAACTGGAACATTTGAATTCATCATTCCAGTCACTTACATGGCCACAGGTGTATAAAATCAAGCACCTTGCCATGCACAGTGCTTCTGTGACCATTTGTGAAAGAGTCAGTCGCTCTCGGGAGTGAATTCCAGCATAGTACCATGACAACATGCCACCTGTGCAACAACTCCAGTCTGGAAATTTCCTCCCAACACAGTCGGCTGTTAGTGGTATTTTAACAAAGTGAAACCGATTGGGAACGACAGCAGCATATCATGACATTTTACTCAATTTCATGCTCCTAACTTTGTGGGAACAGTTTGGGCTTCCTGTTCCAACATGACTGCACCAGTGCACAAAGCAAGGCCTATAAAGATATGGATGAGCAAGTTTGGTGTGGAAGAACTTGACTGGACTGCACAGAGTCCTGACCCCAACCTGACAGAACCAATTTGGGATGAATTGGAGAGGAGACTGTGAGCCAGGACTTCTTATCCAACATGAGTGTCTGACCTCACAAATGTGCTTCTGGAAGAATGATCAAAAATTCCCATAAACACTCCTAAACCTTATGGAAAACCTTCTCAGAAGAGTTGAAGCTGTTCTAGCTGCAAAGAGTAGGCCAACATCATATTGAAACTTATGGATCAATAATGGGATGTCACACAAGCTCATATGCATGTGAAGACAAACAAGCATTTTAGATAAAGGTAAGCCGTTAAACTGAGTTGAGTTTATATGTTTTCACCATGTCGTTTAGGTGTTTTCTGGGTTTAACAGGTTTTCTCGCTACCCGGTCTGCTCAGAACACTATTACAAAGGAAACAATGTATCTCAAGAGTTTCACTTAGTGGTTAAATCAGAATAATCTTCCAGCTGGTCCTTCAGGGGAGCAGCCTCATTGTAACACCAACCCTCTGTATGCCTTCACTCCATCCATGAACCTTCTCTGTAGTCTTCCTCATTTCCTCCAGCCTGTAAGCTCCTTTTTTCAAGCTCTTAACAGAATGCTCTAACAATAATAAAAAATCACCATCACATTTTCCCCAAAAGGCTGGAGAATGAATTCTTATTTCCTAATTTTTATCAGCAGCTGAAAGAAAATACAAAAGCACCCGGCTGCAGAGATTAGAGCTTTAACAACAAAAACAGGCATGACGAACATATTAAGATGCTTCAAGCATTTGTTTGCAGCTTACATCACAAAGTGCATTTCCATTATATCTGATTATGTGAGGCAGAGGCACATTTCTGTAGTGTGTTTGTGTTTGTGTTTGTGTGTGTGTGTGTGTGTGTGTGTGTGTCTGTGTCTGTGTGACCACGTGTACAGGTGACTTTCTGCATTCTCTCAGATGAAAAATGGAAATGCGGTCTATGATTTGTTGTTACCATCATCAGCTAAAATCTTTCCACGTAGCGTGCATCTGTCGCCGTCTTTTACGAGCCGCCTGGCAGATGACCCCGCTCGCCGTCTGCCCCGTTTGTTTTTCCACTGCCTCTCTGCGTTTCCCTTTCCACGGCTGGACATCCTCGGAGTGGCATTATCTGTCTGCCGTTCACTGCTCTCACGTGCCACCTCTTATCATTACCGGAGCGCACATGTAGGAGAGAAAGAAATTATTTTGGTTAATTTTCTCTTTGCTTTGATGTTAATGCAGCTGTGATGGAACCAAAAACCTGAATGAGTTGCTTTCAGTCTGATTTTCTTCTTCTTTAAATATCGCACCACAGACACTGACACCTCTTATTGTTTCAGAGCTCCTATGAGCAGGACTGTACATTTTGTGCCTTTTTTTCCATTAGGTGATTATAATGGACAACACACTGATAAAAGTACACATTCTAACAATTGCAAAATGCTCTGGAGGCCTCAGAAATATTCCACATTATGGGACGCAGAAGGTCACTGTGGCTCTTTGCAGATCATCAAAGACAAGCCTTGATGATCTGAGCAGGACGCCTTAAGTTAAAACATATATATCTGAAATGTAGCAGCTTTTGAGTGAGTGACTCTGTAGTTTGAGATTACCATTAAACACTTTGTTTCTGCTTTCAACACATTAAACGTGTTTGATGCTACTGTGATGAGTACAAAGACATTGAAGAGATGATGCAGAAAGATGAAGGAAAAATCACACAAACGTGGAAGAGTTGGCTGGAGTTGTGCAAAATAAAACAGTCAGCAATGGACAGATGTAAGGATACTGATGATGAACTCCTGGATCAGTTGCCGTGACGGTGGCCAAAACGAGTCGAGTCCACTCCATGTTACCAGATAAGAAAAAAATAAGAATATCAGGACTTTAGTATCAGCTCAGGATTTAATGTGTCTCTGTCACACTCTGTTAGCTGAACACAATCAGCACATAATGGCTGTGCTCATCACTCATTCAGGCTCCAAGGTGATTCAAAAGTGATAGCTGTCAAATGTCAGTAGCTACATTTCCATCCAATTTCAACCCCGACTCTCAGATAAATGTCCAACGAAGATGCAAATGAATGCACTGCAGTTATGAAAACATCAGAAGCCGTGTGCGCCGTGGGTTGAAACAAATAAAATGGAGCGTTATGGAAATATCATAATTGTGTTTGTTTAGTGTGTAAGCTGCATGTTTTTCCTCTTTTCGCTGCTCCTCTTGTGTACCTGTGTGCTGTTGTTTGTCTTCCCAGCGATGTGGAAGCTTGAGAAGCAGATCGCAGTCTGTGTGCATCTGTTTCCATGGTACTTTTCCCACTTTTCTATTTTGATTGCACAGATTTTCCAGTTTAACTGGCCTTGTTAGCCTTTCACTCTCTTTTCTTTAAATGTATTGCATATCTGTTTGTTTTCCACAAAGCAGATAGACAGGAGCCACTTAATGTTAGTCACATTAGCCTATGACACTGACCTTTCGGTTTCTCGATTACGGTCTTTGTAGCAGACGTTACCACAGGAGTGCACTCCTGAGCGTTCCTCCTTTACACATCCAGCAGCAGCAGCTCTGACTTACTTTGATGGAGCACACTACTCCCGATGGAACCCTGTTGCTCATTTTGACATTAGCTGAGGATACACTGCTTCATTTTTAAAAAAATTTTTTTAAAGAGGCAAGACTGAGATTTGAACATGTTGGACATGTGCAGAGGAGGGATAGTGGATATAGTGGACAGATGACGTTGGAGATAGAGCTGCTGCACAAAGAGGGGGTTCATGGACACGCAGAGGGACCGGGTGAGGTGGAGGCATGATCATCTGTTGTTGTGACCCCCAAACGGAGCAGCTGAAAAAGAAGAAGAATCGCATATCTGTGCAAGCAGATGTTCTCACATTTCCACATCTGTGTCACCGAGTCAGGGCGTTACTCCCCACACCTGACGGGATGAGACACAATGAAGCAGTGAGCTAATATTAAAATCAACTGCTGTCTCCTGTTTTGCCCAATAAAACCCCACCCCCCAACATAGATACACACTTTCCACTTTGCGACTATTTACTACTAATTTTATGAACCGCTGAAGAAATCTTTGTTAACACCTCGAGTGCACACTTTCACAGTGACAGGTGAGTGAGTGTGGTCATCGAAGGTCTGATGAATTCCTTTTTTTGCATTTGCTGTGAAACTAAACGGAGACTGCGTTTACGCTGACACATGCGCACAGACACGCAAAGTCACTCCACGCTGAGTTTTGTCCCCCTTCTCCCTTTTAGGTAAGTCGTGGCAGATGCCTTGATGAAAGTCGTGCCCTGAGTGCCCCCTTTCGGTCTCCATAGTAACTGCAGCATCTCGATCAGCCGTTCAAGCTGCTGCTGCTGCTGCCGGGTGATTATGAATCAGCAGCTGCTGGACTTGCTGAAGATGTGAATGAATAAATCAATGAATGTGACCTTGTTTGTAAAAGACAGCGGTGGGTAAACAGCTGTGGAGACTTTAGATTATTGCTCAGCATGTTTTTCTTTTTTCCCTTTTCTCCTTAGATGATGATGTTCCAGTCAACATGACCTGCTCTGCTCAGTCTAGAGGAACCTGTATCCGCTGTCTGCTTTAATGGTGTCTAAGGTCCAGCCTGTTTATTAACACAGTGTGCCAAAGCGGGTTTTAAACGCCGGAAAAAAGCGTCAATTATTAACTCGGTAATAGTGCTGGAAGTTTTTTTTTTAGTTTGGCTGTTACGCACAGACCCCGCCGCCCTGCCCCGCACTGTTACAAATGTTCTGTTTTTCGGACGGTCTGTTTGGTTCTGTTTCCCGGCGCTCTCTCCCCGTCTTAATTAGAAGTGACAGACTGACGCACCGGTGGGAGTTTGCTCCGCTTTTCGTTGCACTCGACTGGGCACCAAGTACTCACCGAGCTGTGACGCGGACAAGAGGCGGGGTCAGCCTCGCGCATAAATATGGCTCAGCATCTAGACAGAAACACACTAGAGCGCAAGTGAGAGCACCGAGACACACAGAAGGCTGCTCACCTGCCTTTTACGCACAGACGAACGGTGCACATCCAGCCCCGGGTTTAAACATGATCAAAAAAATGTCGCCCTCCGAAAGCGATTTTGACATCCCAGCAAAGAACTGCTACAGGATGGTGATTCTGGGATCCACCAAAGTTGGCAAAAGTGCAATCGTGTCCCGATTCCTGAACGGGAGATTCGACGAGCAGTACACGCCGACTATCGAGGACTTTCACAGGAAAGTGTACAGCATCAAGGGGGACGTTTACCAGCTGGACATACTGGATACGTCCGGAAACCATCCTTTCCCTGCTATGAGGAGGCTTTCAATACTGACAGGTACTTATCCACATTCCTATCAGTCTCCTTTTTTATACCAGAGAATCCTTATCTAAACTCAGAAAGCAAATGCGGGCTTTCTAAATGCTGCACGCACTCGGTCAGAGCGCACATCGTGCGCTTTAGCGCGTGGCTGCAGGGTGCAGCAGAGCCTCCTGTGCTTTATTGTAACTGTGCATACACACAGGGAGAAAATGAGAACACGTTAAACAAAAGCAAAGACGGTTAAACAAAATAATATTCTCTGCTTTCAGGTGACGTGTTCCTCCTCGTCTTCAGCTTGGACAACCGAGACTCCTTCCAGGAGGTGCAGCGGCTCAAGCGGCAGATCTACGAGACCAAAATGTGCCTGAAAAACAAGATCAAAGAGAACATCGACGTCCCTCTCGTGATCTGCGGGAACAAGGGTGACAGAGAGTTTCACCGGGAGGTTCAGCAGGAGGAAATCGAGCAGCTGGTGGCCGGGGACGAGAAGTGCGCGTACTTCGAGATCTCCGCAAAGCGCAACGAGAACGTGGATAAGATGTTTCAGACTCTGTTTACCCTGGCCAAGCTACCTCACGAAATGAGCCCCGACCTTCACAGGAAAGTGTCGGTGCAGTACTGTGACATGCTGCACAGAAAGTCTCTGAAAAACAAGAAGCTGAAGGACATCGGGGAAGCGTACGGCGTGGTGACCCCGTGCGCCCGGAGACCCAGCGTTCACAGCGACCTCATGTACATTAAAGAAAAGGCCATCGGAGGCGGCCACGGCAAAGACAAAGAGAGGTGCGTGATCAGTTAAACGGACGCTGAAGCTCAGACTCTAATGACACGTTTGAAGAGAGAAGAGCCCGGCCTTTGGTCAGAGCAGCCGGCAGCGCTCAAACTGACACCGGAGGTTTGGAGACGCCGAGGCCGCCGCGCGCTCCGGTGAAGCTCCGTTTATAAAGGACACAGACTGGACACGAGTCCGCTAAAACTACCAAAAAAAGAAAAAAAGGTTTCCCACCAGACATTCGAGAATGTTAGCTTGCTCCGTCAATCAGAGCCCGATGTGTGACGTGGCTTCATACTTTGTGAGACTCGCGCATAGATGCGTAAATGTGTTTTGTTGACGTTATACCTTTACAGACGGGAGAAAGAGAGAGAGAGAGAGACTCTTTGGGTGAGGAGGTGCAGTGTTTCGGGGAGGTCATGTTTACATCTTCTAGATTTTCTAAAGGCTAAGTACACTTGAATGTTTCGTTGCAATCTAGAGTATTTTTTATTGTGAATGTATATTTATTGTCACTGTCATTTTTCTCTTTTCCAGTGAAAAATATAAAATGTAATAAAAAACAAATCAACACAAATATTTATCTCTGTTTCTTCTATTTTATAATGTTAATATTTCTGTAGGCACCTTATAAATAGATGCATTCAAACAAGGAAGGGGGATAAAAAGAACATCCCAAAATAATATCCTTCACATCTCCCATTTGGTCTTGTCATTCTGAGATGTCATGCTCTCTGGGACTGGGACGCTTCTGTATAACCAATGGAAATATCTACATTTTGCACTTATCCTGCAGAGCCGAGCAGGATCTGTTACTTGTGCCCCTAATTCCGATCAAATAAAGACAATATAGTGCAGAAAAACAGGCTTTATTACCCAGAGGAAATCAATGCTTTCATGTTTATTTAAACTGCTATCACTGGGGACAAGTCATATGTGTTAGTACCTCACTAACTGCAGGAAGACTGAAACAGACCAAATTAAGGGGATCTAAAATGTGAAAATCACTCTACCCCACCTGCAAAATAATTTGAGGTCTATCCAGGAATTGTAAATACTATTAAAAACATGCTTCAAAAGCATTTTAGTGAGCTGTTTTGCGTCACAAGGTGGACGCTTGTGGTACAAATATGCAAATCATGTCCCTTTAATGTCCAGATTCTTCTGTCCTTGAGTGCTCTCGAACATTTTAAAAACGTAATAGTAAAATTCAGGACAAAAACAGTAATAATTTGTTCTTATTACGTTTTTCTACCTTGCCACCTGCATTTAGAAGTTCCAGCCTTCTCCCCCCGAGACAAGGCAGAGACTCAATGTTCGGTACATTCTCTGTGTGTGATGTTTTAAGTGCTCGCTATCAGCAATAATTCTGCATACTGTATCTTGGCAAAGAGACAGAGAACATCTTGCGTTAACCTGAGAGAGAGGAAAAGTCTCTCAAAGGCCAAGGTCAGAGGGCTGTACTATAACACTGCCCTCTAACTGTTCAGTTACACTATGTGCTCCCAACTGCATTCATTGTGAAGATCAGCAGGCTAATTATCTTATTATCTCCACACTGATAAGACGACAGCAACACTAATGGGCCTGGTGTGACCCTTGAGTGAAAAAAACCTAAGATCACAATGTACGTTTACACACAGCAAATCCCCGTGAACACACATTTTTCATTATTATCAACAAGCACCATCACATATGCCAAAGGCGTCAACACGCGCACTAGCATCAGAACAGGGAGGAAGGCCAGTGACACATTGTAAATAAGGACAGAATGTGCCACACACGCCAGCAGCAGCTGCACAACGAGGAAGTGCGCTGGAATTCTGTTTCTTTCTTTTTTT
This sequence comes from Perissodus microlepis, assembly GCF_051167445.1. Classification (NCBI taxonomy): domain Eukaryota; kingdom Metazoa; phylum Chordata; class Actinopteri; order Cichliformes; family Cichlidae; genus Perissodus; species Perissodus microlepis. Next base: position 23,374,993 of record NC_140468.1, on the reverse strand, counting down.
CATCTCAGAATGTCTCTACAAATGCTGTTAGCTGGAAGTATTTTAATGACAGACTCTCAGGTATTGCAGACATTCCAGTGAATAAAGAGTGGTTTGGTGTTTCTTATCATGCTGAGAGCAGGTATTTAGTCTCAAGCATCTTTGCTCCATTTAATCAGTAATTACTCTCTATCAAATCAGGACGCTACATGTCTTTGTGATGAGTGCATTTATGCTCAGACACTCATCTAGTCTCTAGCACCCCCGATGGTCGGTTGGCCTCAGACAATTGGCTACCAGCAGTCTGTGTTCACATCTATTTGTGCTGTTTCATAATGCAATGCACAAGAAAGTGATGCTTTCTTGTGCATCAAGAAAGCATAAGAAGTGATGCTCCAAAGCATAAAAAAATCAAATGTTGTTCATAAAAATGAATTACTGAACAGCTCCCCAGAGGTAACAGCAAATGATCAGCTGGTTTCAGCATAGGTGATAAACACATTCTCCTCAGGTTTCCAAGTATCTAAGTACTTTTTTTGAAGTTTAATTTCTCTCCTTTTCCACTAACTTTGTTTAAGTATCATTTTAAGTATCTTTGTGCCTCTGTAATTATTTAAAATACTGTTTTAACTTATTTGAATGTGTCAATTGTTGTTGGTCAAACAACAAAGTTAGTGAAAAGCATCCTTTTTTAAAGTTTTGTTTTTATGAAGCTCGACACACTATAAAGTCAATGCTAACATAATAGCTGTTAAGCTAGGAACACAGCCATAGAAAGTATAACAGATGGATGTAGCTTCCGGGGGTGAAAAGCTAAACCTCCAATCTTTTTTGGCAAAAAAAGTCTATTTAAAGCCCTGATCGTAGGAAGAAAAACACTAAGTCTGGTGTTAAAACTATTAGTCTTTCTAAGTATCAGAAAGGAGGATTATCCAGATTGGCTGGTTGACAAGCTGTTAGCCGATGTGCATTATGTTTCTCGGTCAGACTAATCCCTCGTAATCACATAGATTTTCAAAGCTCCAAGATCACGACTTTTAAAACGACTTCTCAAGGTTTTAAACAAAACTTCACCAACTGGTGACAATGTAACTGTGTCCATGTCTTTTTAATATGTCTATGAACACAACTAATCAATGGCATAGCTACACATCAGCTAAAAGCAGCTAGCTGATGTGTAGCTAGCTAACTAGATATTTATGCTAGCTAATAAGCCGATTGTTATTTTTCTTTATCTATAAAAACCAGTGAGGAGTGTTCAGTGAACAACATAAAAGTACAGCGAAGACTGCGGCAGTTGGACTTAACGAAGTTCAAGGTATGTGCTCACATTTGGGCCGGGCAGCAGGTCTCCCCAGTAAAAGATTTCAGTCCTGCATGTTTCTGCCATATTTTGGCTTTACTTCCAAGTGTTGACACATCCTTCATATTTATGTACATATAAATCTTACTATAATGATCTACATTACTGCTATAATGATGTATGATATACATGCTATAGTGATATTTGTCTGTATGTACTCTATTTTCGCCAGGTAGATGCAATCTCAACGAAACTTTGCACGGACATCATCACACATACGGTGATTATTAACTTCATTATAACTCCCAATTCTTTGGATTTTCATTTTTATATTATGGTCATTTCATCCTCTTTGAATGTGATGACACACTCTCCGTTTGTCTTTTGTTTCACACTCAACGTACATTGTCTGTACCTAACTTAACTGTCACCAAATCTGTTTTGTTTGACTCACCACTAAATATGGAATAAAGAATTTGAAAAACGCCAGAGGCCTGCCCTGTATAATCAAACTAGATATCTTAGGAAGCCTATGTATGGAAAATAAACAGTAGTTTAAACATACTCACTACGTTGTCTACCAATTAAGTCTATTTTCAGCATGATTGATGTTTACTGCTGCACACAGCGCATCATTTCTTTAGCACAAAACAAGTTCTAAAACTCAAAGTGCTCCTCACAGGACAAAGTCAGACCTAACGGTATACTTTCACACAGGTGTTGCCACCTATGTGTGTGATCAGTTTGGCAAAAGGTTGTCTAAGTCACTGATCATAGTAATAATAATTAAATTTCTGCAAATAAGACATCGTATTGAATCCCCGTTTACGAGGTTTAAGCAGTCCTTGAACTTCTGCAAAATGGAATATGTGTACACGTTTCTCAGTTTATTTTTGATAATGTAAATGTAAATCTGCAAATGGTTTGTTTGGACTAATCTCAACCTTAGAGGAATGTCCAAAAAGTAAGAACCAACCAAAACATTTTTACCTTCAAGAAATGTTGATTCTTTCAAAACCAAATGCAAAACCATAAATCCTTTTAACTGTCATTCACAGTGTTATCCTTAATACACATAATCATGTCCAAACTGTTTTGAAAGAAATAGTAAGTATTTACATCAAATACAAAATAGGGATACACTCACAGACACACACACAGTACAAGGCCTGCATAAAGTCTGCGCACATTCCAAAATTGAAAGAATCCTTGAGTTCATTTTCCTCAGACTCGGATAATCTAGGCTTCTTAGAAGTTTATTGCAGAAGCAAGAGCTGTCATGACGTGATGTAACAATCAGGCCTGACATGCGTCATCAAAGGCAGACACGATGAGAGAGATGGGGCTGTAATTACTTTCTTGACGACTAATGACACAGTGGAGGTCTGTGGGATCCTGCTTATGCAACACCATGCCGTATTTACAGAGAGCTTGAGAACATTAGGTAGTTAGCGGGGGTGAAGAGGTGACTTTATGCGTGGAGGGATGTTGTCACAGGTGTTCTGGGAGATAAGCAAGAAGAGCAGTGTTGGAATGTAAACAAATAAATCTAACCAAGTGCTGAACATAAAAACACTTTATTAGGTAGAGTGGAGTTTGGATTTTTACTTACACGTATCGTGGACATGAATGACTGTCTATGATTTCTTTGCACCATTCTCTTTCTGAGGCAGAATTAGCATACAATATATACATATGTAGATATTCTTGACGTTAAAACAATATTTTGCTGTCCAAATTTTATGTTCAGTTAAACATTCCATTAGTAAGTTGCACCTTAACTAGACACTAGCCATCAACTAGCTTCTTGTATAACTATGGTTGCAAGAGGTCAAGAAGTATGACATATTTATGAATGGCCAGCCTACTTAATTCATTCCACAATCGGTGTGTTTGGGGTCACTTTCCTAAATAAACACCCCTGTTCACAAGTTTCTACCCGTCTTAGCTCTTTAAGTCCCTTTACCCCGTAATCCACCGATGACCTGCTGCCAGGCCTTGACTCTGGATAATATTCTCCAAAACTCCTCCAAGTGTCTCTGTTAATGCGCCATGTGTTCCTGGGCCTCCTCCTCTTCCTCTTTCACTGTGGTTTCCAGGCCAAGTCCTGGCTGGTGAAATTACTGCTGGACTTTCTGAGGATGTGGCCAGGATTGTTATCGACTCCTGATTTGTTCTTGTCCAGAGTTCTCAACCAATAGTTTGAGGTTATGCAAAAAATTATAGGGTGGTCTATCTCTTTTGTTATAGTATTCACCAGTGTTGGTCAAGTTACTTGAAAACAGTAATTAGCTACTAATTACTGATTACTTCTCTAAGAAAGTGATCCTGTTTCTTTACTGATTACGTCTTTTCAAAAGTAATTAGTTACTTTATTACTTAGTTACTTTTAAAAAACATGATACACAACCTGAATACTTTATAAAGCAACAGACCTTTCAGCCCAATTCTATTTTTTCTGCATAATCCATCATGTACAATTGAATCAAATGAAAAAGTCTCTTTTCAAAACTTGTTTTATTAGTTTTAATCTTTTAACTTGATGCACATTGTATCAAGCAAAAAAGAAATTATACACAACTGTCTTTGACTTGAAAAAAATTATTTAACATTTAAACCTACCTGTTTTCCGCGTATTCCAGCATATAAAATAAAATGTTTTGTCTTTACACTCACTCTTTCAAATAGATACAAGTAAAACACAGCAAAGAATAAATAAAATCAAACATCCAGCTGCACTAAGTCCTGTCGCTCTTAAATCTATTGTCACCTGTTTAGCAGGAGTGGGGCAGGTGGAGGTTTGCCCGGTGCAGCAGTGGTCATGTCAGTGGGGGGATCCAGGGGTTTCTCTGTGAATGTCACATTCCTGTGGCAGTGTGCTCGTTGCTTGCTCAGATTTGAAGTTAATTTTTTTGCTGTAAAAACAAGTTTTCTTCCCACGCAGTGAACAGCGGACGCTAATGTTTTTGTCACTTTTTACGGAATCAAACTCAAAGGAATGTAAGTACGTCCACGCTTTAAATGCTGCATGGTCATACTCTCTCCCCCACTCCATAGTATCCATTGTTGATCTGCACACATCTGTGTGTGTGTGTGACATCACACGATTGTACGTCATCGTCATGAGACACTCTCACTTAGTAACGCAGTAACACAGCATGCTTACAGGAAAGTAACAGTAATCTAATTACTTTTTTGCAACAGTAATCCCTTACTTTACTAGTTACTTGAAAAAGTAATCGGATTACAGTAACACATTACTGCCCATCTCTGCTATTCACTTCATTTAATTTAGCAGTTCTGCCAACACGATGCTACCACCACCATGCTAACAGTTGGTATAATTTATTACTGCTGAATGTCTAACTTTACTTCCCAAAAATATACCTCTGGAAGCTAAAAAGTCTACTCTAAGTTACATCTATTCCCCTAAAGTTTTGCTATCAGCTAGCTATCATGCAATGTACTCCTTTCTTCAGGCACAAACAACATATATAGACTCACAAGCCACTTTCTTAAGTACACCTTGCTAACACCATGTTGGACCTCCATTTGCCTTCAGACCTGTCTGGGTTTTTTTCATTGAATAGATTCAACATGTGATTGCATCACACGGCTGCTGCAGATTTGTCACATCCATGATATTGCAAATATTCTGTTCCACCACATCCCAAAGTTATAGGTCGGTTTCCTGACAGAGTGCGTCAGTTAAGGTGTTGTCTGTATCCCATCTGCTTCAAGGGTCCATGTGTTGCATTCAGAGAGGCTTTTATGCATACCCTCGTTTAGCAGTTCTGTGTGAAAATCCGACTAGATCGGCAGTGTCTATAAAATTTCTGAAATTTCTGTCCTTCAGCAGGTCATCCTAAACCACATCTACACGCCTGAATGTAGAGTTTTTGGCTTATTAGATATTTGTGTAAACAAAGGGCTTCTGCACTAATGAAGTGAATACTTATTTTCAGTTCACTTAGACGCTGTCCTGATTAAGTGAATAGATACATTGTTTCATGGAGCCTTCTTATAACGTTGCCACACAAATTTAATTTGCTGTTCAAATAACAATATCACTATCTAGCAGAGGGGAACTTTGCTCCCTTGTGTTCACTGGCAACATCACCAAATTAAGTCTTCTAATAAAAGGCTGGTCAACTGGAAAACTGTGCGACTGTAATTTGTCATTTGGGCATAATTAAATCAAAGCTCGTCTGGATTCTTTAGTAACCTTTGAGCCCTCTGAGTTATGAGCCACCTTATGTAACTGTACATAAATGCACTGCCCGACAGACTGAGTTGGCACAGAACATTTAGTGAGAAATAAGCTCATTATGTCCTTTTAAAATTTAGAGATTTTGTAGCAGAGGAAGGAGAGATGTTTTATTTGCAGCCTAAGACAACAGGCCCGTGGACTGTTATCATTTAATACCAGACTGAGTGGACCAGTTGTTGAGACACCAGACTGTCCACTTGCACGAAATGATTGACTGATGCAGGGATGATGAGTAGCCCGGGCTCTGGGTGAGCTGTCTTAATCTGTAATGTATTTATGTTTCAGCAGAGCACTGCAGCTCAGACATGCCGAGATCAAACTGACAGTGTAAGTCTTGATTACAAAGTAACCGGATCAGGGCTGGATTGGGCTGGACGCCCAACAGAACTCAAGTCCTGTTCCTCAATTATCACAACGCTTGCAACTCTTACATAACTCAAACTCTACCATGCAATGAGACAAAATATGAACACCAATTTATGAAGAATACAGTGCAGAATGTTTAGTGGAAGCACAAAACTAACATCTGCATATTATGTGATATTTCTCCTGTTTCGTCCCTTGCTATTCTCTTGAGGCAGTGCGACCGGATTTTGCAATCACACTCAGCAGCTACGTCTAATATCGAACATACCTTCTCTCTAAAATTTTCATTAACATTTTTGCAACTTGCATCAATTTCCTGTGGCTCAGTGTCTCAAACGTGCTCTCCAGACCACGAATAAACTTTGAACCTCTGAAACAGCAATTTCCTCACTGGCTCAGATTTTGGTTAAAGTGTAAACAGGAAGAGGGTGTGCAAGAACTGAATGCATGCAGAAATAATGCACTCTATGAGTAATACAGGCCCGGTTACTTAATAAATCAGGTTTAACACTTTTCTGCATGTGAGTTTTTATCGGAGCGCTGTGTGACTGTTGATTTGCGTCTGCTGAACGTGCACTGATTGATTTTTTGGTTGGTCGGCTTCCAAAAGCAGCCGCCCACATCCACATCAGCAGTACACGGTCGACTAATTATAACTAAGCCACAGGAAGTCATCTGCAGTTATACAGTAACAGAGGTCTGCCTTTCATGCGTGCTTTGTGGATTTTTTTTATACTGTGAATTACACAATCACTAATGGAATAGTAGAGTTGACAGTATCAGCTTCTTGTGCCTTCAGAAAAAGCTACCTGCCATTTGTTTGCTCTTAATAAAACACCTCCACAGGGATAATAATACACAGCTCATTCCAATAGAAATGACTTTTCTTTCACATTTCATCCAATTCTTGGATCAAAGGACTCGAAATCACACTCAGAAATGATTTCATTTGACTGTCACATTTAAAGCCACAAATGAGCATAACTGGGTTTTAGTTAATTAAGTTCATCATCTCGTTACTGTGTTTTGGTTTTTTATATATAAATGGAGCGGATTGCTTTCCAAACAATAAAGTCATTTTGTCAAGATAATCCATTTATTACATTATACTCTTGAGAAACTGACCTTTTGTTGCTCGAAGATAATTAAAGAGCTCAGATTAAAGGGTGAAGCCGCTGCTGTTCTTGGCTCCTGTTCAGCGACTTTTCTTGTTATTGTGTTTTTCTTTTTAAGCTAAAACAGCAGCCACAGCTCCAGCTCAGTGAGGTTCTAGTAGGCTGAAAAACTTGCTTTCAAGGGGAAAATGTTTTAGTGAACAGCATAAAGGATGAATCGAAAAATGCTTGGGGTATGTCTAAGCTAAAAAAAACAACAATGTGAACTCTGATTTATGTTTTTTCCCCTGTTTTAAGTCTCTCTCACTTGCACAGAGAAAATCTAGACAATTGAAGACACACAATAGAGCAAAGCAGCCAAACACAGAGCAGAAGCAGCAGATGTATGCCAACACCCAAACACACACGTGAAAATTGCTCACACATCTAATTTTAGTGCCATCTGCAGCTGCGCTGTCTGTGTCCAGATGACTACTCCCCTCTCTTTCTGTCTTGTACTTGAGTCAATGACTGTCATCTAAGCTGGCAGCTTCGATTTAAGCAAACAAGAGAAAACTGTGTCAAGGCTCTGAACATTTAACATCCTCACAGGGCCTCGTAAAGAGGCCTCTCAGCAGCCCTTGTTAGAGGAGAGTTACCCTTTTAACTAGGGATGGGTACCGGTATCCGGTGCCATGATGGCACCGGTTCTGACATAAACGATAGTAACCAGACCGAAAAGCAGCGCACATTTCGGTGCTTTTTTTTCCTGAGCTGTGATACACTTTAGATTCTAGCCAATCATCTTACGTTTCCGAGGATAGTAGGCGGGCCCAGGTACGTACGTTCTTTTAGAGCAGAGCTACAGATTAAAAATGCCCAAGGCGAAGCGTATGGGCTCAAAATGTGGTCATAAATATTTTGTACTTGTAAATCGGTTTTGTACTTGTAAATCAGGATTTGTATGTGTAAAAAAAAATTGTGTGTGCGTAAAAAAGATTTGTATGTGTAAAAAAAATTTGTGTGTGCGTAAAAAAGATTTGTATGTGTAAAAAAGATTTGTGCGTGCGTAAAAAAGATTTGTATGTGTAAAAAAGATTTGTGTGTGCGTAAAAAAGATTTGTATGTGTAAAAAAGATTTGTGTGTGGACTTAGCCAAAAAAAAACCCTGCAAGTTACAAGTACGAATTTTGACCCTATTTTTCTTCCTTTCATCTGATTGGTCAATGTCATGTCAATCACAAATGTAACAATCCAATCAGAGAACAGATGGGTTTGGCTGTTGGAGGGGCACTTTTTTGAACTGCAGGTCCTTGAAGGGTAATACAGTTTGAAGCTGGAGGATCTCTATATAAATATCCGATAGCAGTTAGGTCCCCTAACTTTCAGCAGCTGTTGAAAGGATAAAGTTGTGCTATATCAGTGGTTAGAAATACCATTATTACTTTAGGATTAGTTTAACACAAAGTCAGGGCTGACCTGGGACCATTGCTGTGAGTCACAGTGCGCAGCATAAAAGTCCTTTCACATGGGACGCAGGATGTGCTGCTAATGCTAACTGCTAACTAAAAGCAAAGGATCCAGAATTTGTTGCGCTGGCTGCTGAGCTCTGTGGGTTTTTGCAGCAGCTCTACCTGTACTAGATGCACCTGCTCCTTGTCTTTTCTATCTCTGACTTTATGTCCTCTACAACAGTTTCTGTTTTTTTTGCTAGTTCTTCAAATGTTCAATAAAAACATCTATGCTAATTCATAACGAAGAAAGCTTTGTAATGAAGACTGTCATTTCCAAAACACTGCCCGCCCCCACCCCGTGGTCCGCAGTGCTGTTGAAAAGGCTGTGGAAGTCCCTATATTAAACACGTCGACCTGTGACATAAAAATCACCAAACTCAGACGACCACAGACTGTTTTCCTTTGTGGTGATGAAGGAAAACGCTGGGTTGGCATGTAAAAGGGCATTTATTCCCTTCAAAGACCTGCAGTTCAAAAAAAGCTCCCCTCCGACAGCCAAACCTATCTGTTAGTAGGGGTCAAAATTCGTACTTGTAACTTGCAGGGTTTTTTTTTGGCTAAGTCCACACACAAATCTTTTTTACACATACAAATCTTTTTTACGCACGCACAAATCTTTTTTACACATACAAATCTTTTTTACGCACACACAAATCTTTTTTACACATACAAATCTTTTTTATGCACGCACAAATCTTTTTTACACATACAAATCTTTTTTACGCACGCACAAATCTTTTTTACACATACAAATCTTTTTTACACACACACAAATTTTTTTTACACATACAAATCTTTTTTACACACACACAAATTTTTTTTACACATACAAAACCGATTTACAAGTACAAAATATTTATGACCACATTTTGAGCCCATAGAAGCGGTCAAAAGTCTGGCTGTACTTCACAGCAAAATATGGAAACTCAGCAGCCTGCAACAAGTGCTTTAAGGTGATACTGTGATACTGTCAAAGGAGGTAACACCTCAAATCTGATGAAACACCTGGCGACGCATAGCGTTTTTTTTAAAAAGCCGAAAAATGCGCCGTATTTGATAGCTTGCTGCGAGACCTCACACCGTGCACATCTACTGCGGGTGTGGTGCCTGTTATCGGTCCTGGAGTTAGCAACATCCCCCAAAAACCCGAAGAGTAGAGTCCTGGCCCCTAGCCCTGCCAGTGTAGCAGAAATGATGACAGATGATGATGGCAGCAGCAGCCGTTCTTCTCTGCGTGAGTAGCTTAATGTTGTTCGTGTGTAATTTACGTTGAGTAGGCTAACCACGTTATTACATTAATGCATGTAAGGTGAACTAGCAAACACCGTCGTAGTTACATGCGGCTGTCTTCTTGTTTGATGGCAGATACTCCCTTCACCCTGGCCAAAAAGGCTAAAATGACCAAAGAAAAAGTGGAAAACAGTTAAACATGAGAGGTTTTTGGACAAAGTTTTTTCCATTGTTTAAGCACTGCTTCCAGCCAAGAGTGATACCATATATGCCCCATGGCTGCAGAAAAGGCTAACATTGTTATCTTTTTACAAAAAAACAGCTGAACATGAGAGGTTTTTGGACCAAGTTTGTGTTCTCCATTCTTTAAGCATCGGTTCGAGCACCGTTTAAGCACCGGCACCGTTTCAAAAGTACCGGTTTGGCACCAGTATCGGATAAAACCTAAACGATACCCATTCCTACTTTTAACTGATGGTGAGTTAGATTAATAAAATAAAACTGTACAATTTTTGATTTTATATAATTGTGTGAACTTATGTAGTGACAAACAGGTTTTCATTTCCTCTGTGCAGTTACTCCACAGTGTTGCTTCCTTGACTGTAATGCTGATGATGTGGTTATATTTATCACTGGTTCTTAAAGCTGTTTTTTTGGCCATGTAGTGCATGATGTTTTTCTCTGACTTTAACAAGTTATGAATATTTGTGGGCAGAGATGGGCAGTAACGCGTAATCCGATTACTTTTTTCAAGTAACGAGTAAAGTAAGGGATTACTATTGCAAAAACAGTAATTAGATTACCGTTACTTTCCCGTAGGAACGCTGCGTTACTGCGTTACTAAAACCATGATTTTTTTGCGAGAATGTCTCATGACAGTGACGTAAGCAAGTGCGACGTTCGTGACAACAGCTGTGTGCAGATCAACAATGGATAATATATCGAGTACGGAGAGATATGAGCGTGCAGCATTTAAAGCGTGGAAATACTGACCTTACTTTGAGTTTGATTCCATAAAAAGTGACAAAAACATTAGTGTCCGTTGTGCGTGGGAAGAAAACTTCTTTTTACAGCAAAAAAACCCCCCTAAACTTCCGAGCAAGCACCGAGTGCACTACAACGTAATGGGAAATTCACAGAGAAACTTGCGGATTCTTCCACTGACCGCTGCGGCTCACCTGCACCAGGGCAAACCTCCGCCTACCCTGCTCCTGCTTTACAGGTGAAAATAGAGCAAAAGGACCGCTAGTCTTTGACTTTATTTATTTTCTGCTGTGTTTTACTTGCATCTTGAAAGAGTGAGTGTAAACACACAAAAAAAAATTATTTTATGTGCTGGAATGTGCAGAAAATAGGTTTAAATGTTAAACTAATTTCTTCAAGTCAGAGAATGTTGCATATAATTAAATTTTTGCTTCATGCGTAAAGTTAAAAGGTTAAAACTAATAAAACAAGTTTTAAAAATAGACTTTTCCATTTGATTACATTTTGTATGATGGATTATGCAAGTAGAATTGGGCTGAAAGATCTATCGCTTTATTACCTATTCAGGTTGTAAATCGTGTTTTTAAAAAGTAACTAAGTAACTAAGTAATTAATTACTTTTGAAAATAAGTAATCAGTAAAGTAACGGGATTACTTTTTTGGGGAAGTAATCAGTAATTAGTTACTGATTACTTTTTTCAAGTAACTTGACCAACACTTTGTGGGTACTGCAGGTTGTCTCACTCAGTAAACAATTTGTATTTTTTGTGTTTTTGATTTGATGAAGAGTGAATTAGATGATTGATTGAAGTTACTGTTTTTAATTATTCTTATTTTTTGCAGTACATATATTGTTTAAATAATGGTTTTGTGTGTGCTTCCCCATAATACTACATAATATTTCATATATTATCTATATGATAGGACATGACAGTGTGTATTGCAACACATTAAATTTTTTACAGTATGCCAGTACGGTTTATTGTTTATTTTCACCTCAACAAATTTAAATTCAATATTATTTCTCAAAACGTTCTTATGGTGTATGTTGAACGATTTCTATATATCGTATATTGGGGTTTCCTTAAATTTGCTGATAATAATGAACACATACATTAGACACAGAGGATAGCGAGAGAACAGGCCATGGGGGGAACACAGCTGACATTAATCAGACAAATGAGACAAAGGAAGCAAGCAAGAGATTATCAAAGTAAAACAGGAAGTAACACACAACACTGGGACCAGGAAGAAACAGACATGGAGACATGAGCAGGGAGACTGAAGGAATAACAAAACACAATGATGAGACAAGGACAGACATGAACAGACCAGGAATCAAGAACTATAAATACAAACTTGACTCCCAGCAAAGGCATATTATTATTATTGTTTTACTCACCAGTGTTATTTTGAAGGCACTCCATAATTGATATAATTTTGACCAAATGACAAGAAATTGCATTTAGTCTTTTTTGTCTAATTATTTTTTTAATGGGGTTATCTCTGTTTGTCCTGGTGTATCATGCACATTTTTTATTTCCACTCCACTGTGGTTGTCTTTCCCTCCTTTTCAGTATTTTCTTGCTGTAGATTTTTGATCTGATTTATTACGTCTGGTGCATCGACAACCACCCCACTGTGCCGCCCGCACAGTAACTGAGACAGGCTGCCTTTCTGATCAACACAGCACCTTTACTCAGATGATAAACCCCCTATCCTTTTTTCTTACAACCTCTTCAAAGGGCCTGGACTCACTGAGATACGGTCAGGTGACGTAGCGTTTTAATTCTATACCCTCCTGTTTCATCTGAACTCAGATGTAGAAGCGTTTATATATTTATTTTATTTTTATTTAATTCATTCACTTGCGTTGCCTTCATTACCACTGTCTATGTAACTATATCCCCCCTTTTTTCCCTCTGTTTTTTTCTGGGTGTGTGTTTGCTAGTATCTTTATTTGTTTTTGCTTTGGGGTTTCTCTTCCATACATTTTCCGTACCTTTCTGCTGTGCTCTTTACACTAACAGAGCGCACTGTCAGTCTTACCCTTTGTTTTGTTTTCTTTTGTTTTTCTTCTCTTTTTGTCTAGAGGGAAGTCACTCTTCATTCTTGATTAAGGTTTCAAGTATATTTTCCAGACTTGAGTGAGAGCCGAGTTAGTAGTTCTGATCTGGAAGCTGTTTCCTTTGGTCAGGGCGAGGGAGGGGGGTTCAGGGGGTTAATTTTGTGTGTTGTTGGAGGGTCTTTTTTTAACCCACAGAACTCGTATGGGGTGTTATTCCATGTTCTGTTCTGATCCATCACGTCTGGTAACAGGTTCTGTTGTTCCCGCAGCTTTCCCAGACATGTAGTTGAGCTTTTTTACCTCCTCCACTTCCTCTACTATGACCACAATGTTTTTTAGTGGTATTCTGTCTGACAGCCTGATAACAACCATGATGTGCACCAGAGTGACCAACTGAGTGTCAGTTAGTTGGTTACTGTGACCATGATGACAGTTGTACAGTTATTCACAGTTAGTTTCCTATTATAACTCTAGTGTCAATAGTATTCTAAACTCTGTTGCCCCACTCAAAACCAAATCTGTATCATTCTCTCAGTCAGCACCCTGGTTTACAGCTGAACTCAGGCTCCTGAAAGCAAAAGGACGACGACTTGAACGCCTGTATAAGAAAACTGGTCTGAATATCCACAAGGAAATGTTTAATAATCATATTATGTATTATAAGGAGTGTATTAATCAAACAACATCTGCTTACTACTCCACCAGTATCTGTTCAAAAGATGACTCAACCAAGATGCTGTTTTCACTGTTCAACTCTTCTTTCAGGTCACCAGATTCTTTACCTGCTCATCTTTACTCGTCCTCCTTTTGTGATTCTTTAATGTTATTTTTCATTGAGAAAATTCACAAAATACACCAAGAACTGGTTTCCGAGGTTCCATTTAGCTCTTCCTGTGTAATTCATCTCCCATCACACTGTTTTTCTGCTTTCCAGCTCCCCTCGGTTACTGATATTTCAGATTTCATCTGTAAGTCAAAACCTTCTACTTGTCAGCTAGACCCCATTCGTACAGTTTTGGTTAAGGCATGTCTACCTTCTTTGCTTCCCCTCATATCTGCTATCATCTGCTCTTCACTTACCACTGGAACTGTTCCTGCTTCCCTCAAAATTGCCGCCATCACCCCAATATTGAAAAAAACTGGTCTAGATCCCAATAATTTTGAGAATTTTCGGCCTATTTCCAATCTACTATTCCTTTCAAAAATTCTTGAGAAAATAGTTGCCACACAACTCCACTCACATTTAACTAATAATAATCTGTATGAACAGTTCCAGTCTGGTTTTCGCCCCTCCCATAGCACTGAAACAGCACTTATAAAAATAACCAATGATCTTCTTATGGCAGCTGACTCCGGTTTAGTTTCCATTCTTATTCTCCTCGATCTGAGTGCTGCTTTCAACACTATTTCTCACTCCATTCTTCTCAGTAGGCTAGCCTCTATCGGTCTCTCCCATACTCCACTAGCCTGGTTTAAATCATACCTGTCTGATCGCACTCAGTTCATTCAACTCAAATCCTTTACTTCTTAGCCCTTTCCTCTGACCACTGGCGTGCCCCAGGGATCTGTCCTGGGGCCCCTTCTTTTCATTATCTACCTTCTACCGCTTGGACATATTTTCCGTAAATATAATATCCAGTTTCACTGTTATGCCGATGACACCCAGCTTTATCTGTCCACTAAACCTGATTCTGCTCTTCCCCCATCCTCCCTTACCCTCTGTTTAGCTGAACTAAATTCATGGTTCTCTTCTAATTTTCTCAAACTCAATAGTAATAAATCCGAGCTCCTCTTGGTAGGCACTAAATCAACATTATCCAGAACCAACAGTTTCTCTATTGCTATCGATAACTCACCGGTCTTCATTTCCTCCTCTGTGAAAAGTTTGGGTGTCATCCTCGACAGTACTCTATCTTTCAATTCACACATTAATAATGTTACTCGGTCTGCATATTTTCAATTGCGCAACATTAATCGTCTCCGTCCTTTTCTCACCCCACATGCCACTGCCATTCTTGTCCACAGCCTTGTTACTTCCCGGATTGATTATTGTAATTCACTTCTTTTTGGTCTTACTCAAAAATCCACAAGCTCCAACGCGTCCAGAACTCTGCTGCCCGCATCATCACCAGGACCCCTTCTGTCCACCACATCACTCCTGCCTTGCAGCAGGTTCATTGGCTCCCGGTCAAATATCGCATCAATTTCAAAATACTCTTGTACACATTTAAGGCTATTCATCATC
This sequence comes from Perissodus microlepis, assembly GCF_051167445.1. Lineage (NCBI taxonomy): Eukaryota > Metazoa > Chordata > Actinopteri > Cichliformes > Cichlidae > Perissodus > Perissodus microlepis. The sequence continues at coordinate 23,359,940 of NC_140468.1, read as the reverse complement.
TCTCCCCTCCATATCTCTCTGACCTGGTTAAGATCACCGCCCCATCTCGTTGTCTCAGATCTTCTTCTTCCCTCTCCGTCCCTTCCCCCCGTCTTGCCACCATGGAGAGCAGGGCTTTCAGCTGCTCTGCTCCACGACTCTGGAATTCCCTACCTCCTGATTTAAGAAATTTCTCTTCCTTCTCTCTCTTTAAGTCCAAACTCAAAACCCACTTGTACAAAATAGCTTATCCCACATAACCTCTCCACTCTGCTATTTTATTTATGTCTTATGCTTTTATGATTCTGTAAACTGCTTGCTATTATGTTGCTTTTATGTTGCTTTTATTCTACTATGTACAGTGACCTTGAGTGTTTTGAAAGGCGCTTTCAAATAAAATGTATTATTATTATTATTATTATCATACTAGCTAACTGAAACAGATTTGTCTTTGCATACAGTTTATGAATGCAGATTACTAAACATCCAAAGATGGTCATTTCTAGCTCAGAAAAAAAAAAGAAAAGATAAAGAAAGAAAAGTGGTGACGGCCAAGACATGAATGCTAAGGCAACAAATGATGAGTTCAAAACTATATGGTGACACCAGGGTGACTACATCCATCTTATACATCCAGCCTATGATACATATACGTGGTGAAATGAGAGTAAAGTACCCAAGACATAATTAAAAGATAGCCAGTGGTGTTAAGAGAGCACTTCAACAGATGTAGTTCCTCTTTGCTCTCAACTCAGACAGTTTACCTGCATGCAACAAAAGCTTGCTCAAATGTGACGACTTATAATGATTTCAGGATTCATCTCCTGCCCTGCCAACCTGCTCTAAAGACTCAGTGGTCCCCCTGTAGTTTGAGTAGTCTGCGTTAATCGCTAATGCTCTTTTAACGACAATAATTTACACATATTATGTAAATTGGAGCAATTACCAAGTGGTTAGCTTTATTCCTACTAGCTGCCAGGCTTCATGCCATGCTAATGACTGTTAAGTGCTGCAAGGACCCTGACAGGGTAAATTTCTCTTCAGAACTTCTTGGATAAATAGCAGCAGAACAGCAGGGATGACAAAATGAATCTACGCATAGTAAGGAGAAACAGATTATTTGTGTGTCTTGCCTTCTACAAAGGCTTTGGATTGAAGAAGATGAGACACAGGAGTGAGTATTGAATTACCAAAGACATAAGGCGCTTTCATCAAAGGTCCTTCTGATGTGAGTGTGTATGTGTGTCTTTAGATGGGGTGGTAACAGATCCTGTGACGCACATAATTCAAACAGAAACAATATAACAGGCATCTTGTGGCCGCCTAAATCGCACAAGTCTGATGATGGATCAGTTGTACCACAGGTGGGCGATGACTCAAGGGTTTGGAGGACTTAATTACCTCGGTGGTGGTGCATGTGCTGACTGCATGTTGCAGTGGTTATTCACTCTGCAGCTCTGCTAATGCTCGCAGCTTTTTACAATCGTCAGTTCAATAATAAGGAGCTTTACTTCACAATGAGACTGATTTGTCTATTTTTTAGAGAGCCGCTTTGACAATATGATGATAAAGCAAATATAGAGCTTGTGTGAGCAGATTAGAAATGTAGTCTTTGACTTTCATGAGCTGGGACAGCTTTGGTAATTATTTCCTGCGCAATATTTTGTTTGTTTGTTTTTTCTTTTTTCTTTTTTTTTGCAAAATGCTTTTTTTCTTTTGTATTTAAAATCTAGGCTGATTTACTGTATTATAAACCAAAGAAGACAAATACATGCGCAATTGTACTGTAATTAAACTTAAGAGACCTTTTTTCCTCTGCAGAATTGCATTTTTATAATAGCTTGCAGTCAGTTGCAGTTAAAAAACTAGGTCACGTTAGCTACAACCAGAGTCACAAGTTTACTTATGTTACGCATGAGCTGACGACCTGGTGTTGTGGTGGTGGAGGGGCTGGAGGGGGGACTGTTGTTGACCTGTTATATTTTTTACCCTCTGGTCATATCTATGATTAGGTCAAAGTCTGTTTTACATGCTGGAAGGAGGTCAATATAAAGGATTGTGCAGATTAACAACAGATAGATAAAGTGATGCTAAAGTTGTAAAGAATGCTGCAGCTAGCACTTTTCTGCCAGAAAATAAACATGCATTGCATGATAAATTAGCTTTGACCTAAAACAGATGTTTAAGTCACATGTTGCATACCAATGTGGTCACCTCCGTGTTTAATGTCCCCTATATACCTGTTATCTGGGACAAACCAACCCTTTAGCTATTAATACAGACAAAAACAAATATCTGCTTGTTTGGTTGATTCCTGATTAATTGCAATTGCAACACAGTTATGTAATGCTAAAGATGCTTTGATAAGCTTGACATCATGCGCTACCACAATATGATATAATTTTCTGCTAAATTCATGGGATATAAAAGGTTCACATGAGTTCAAAGCACAATGAAGCACTGTTACATTTGTGACATACCAAAATTCAAGATAAGGGTGTAATGCCAGTAAAGCGGTATTTTAATTCAATTAAGCAGCCTATATAAAATATAGTATATGCCTAAGCACTGTTGGGTTTAAACGGGTATTTCACTTAGTTGTAATGGAAAAACCCACTAAATGGAAAAGCTGTCATTTTGTTTAGCATGCCATTAGTTACGCAGCCTAACCTCGAAGCCTTAGGTCATGTTTGGAACAGCCATGGTTTACTTTAACAGCACATGTATTTTTTTTTCCAGAAAACCCACTGATATCATTAGTGCTGTGAGCGAGTGCAACTTCATCTTTTAATAATTCTGCTGGCATTACTTGTGGCATTACCCTGTGTCACAATGCTAAACGTTAGTCTTAGCTTAACTATGAAAATTAGCTTGAGCAGTAAAAGAATCAGTACCTAGTTTCTAATCTTTATATATTTATTTAGGCTGTGCTCTAACAGAGTATAAACACTTGTAGCTGTTGGCATGATGACATTGTTTATATAATTTGGATTATTTCTTTATCTTGTCCAAGGTCCATGTCATCATTGTAAATTGTTTAAGCTGTACATTATTTTATGTTATGTTATTTTATGTAGTTAAAGTTTCGGTGCTTTTATTTTGAAAGCCAAGCATGCTTACAAGTCACGCTAGTTTCCTTTTTGGGAAAAAGAAAAGGAGAAAAAAGGGGGAAACACCTGTAAGAATGCAAGAATGGTCTTTATTGAAAGTCATGTTATGTTAAGAACCATGCTCTCCTGTGTTTTAAATGCACTTTAGAACAGCACACAGCAACACTACATATGAGCGGGCGTAGGGAGGTTTGGGGTCTTCACTCACCCCGGTTCTGTTAGCCGTCAGGGCTGGGGGGCTGGGAGGAGGTGCTGGCCGTCAGATTGGGATCTGGGATGCGGGGCCTCCCTGCTACTGCAGATAAGGAGGTGGTCCGCTTGCCTCCACCCCAGAGAGAAGGGTTACATCTCCTGGGTCTAGGTGCGGTTTGTCCCTCTGGGGGCGGGGGTACCTGGACCTGGGATATAGAGTATGTTTGGGGAGTGTGACTGTCTGTGCAGTGTCTATTTGTGTCTGTCTACACGTTGGGTGAGTGCCAAGTATGCCCTCAGACGTTGGTGTGTTGGTGGTCCTTGTCGACTGGGGCTGGGCGCTCATGTATGTACGGGCTCACTCCTGGTGGCCGATTGGCGGGGCCTGGCGCCTGTGGCCCGGCCGGGCCCCTTCCGGGGGGTGGGGTGCCCTCAGGCCTCTGGCCTCTGGGCCTGAAGCTCGGTCCTCTCTGGCACAGCTGGCTGCCGGCAGAGCCCGCGGGCACGCCACTGCAACCCCCTCTGGCCTCTGCTCCGTAGCTGCTGGGTGACCTCTCGTTTGGGGCTCTACTCAGCTCTTCCCAGGAGGGTGGCACGGTTCCCCCCCCTTTTGGTGGTCCTCCTCGGGTCCTCGTACTCTGGGGCCTCTGGATGTCTGGGGCCTGGATCTCCTCCATACCTGCTTCATGCCCTGGGGGACGGGGCTATGGCTCCCCACACTCCCTAGCAGATCGTTACATGGAGAAACCTTTGGAATACAAGCATGCTGATCCACACAGGTGTTCACACAGGTGTACACACGGGTGTTCACAGACGCGGACTACACCTTTCTTGGCTGCTGCCTCAAAGCACATTGTGCGCTGTCTATCTTGCGTGCTGCACAATATCGTTTAATATTCAGTATCTACTGTTATCTACTGCTAGCTAGTTTATTGTGATGGTGTTGTATTCATTATGTTGCTCTTTTTTTGTTTGCTTTCTCTTCTGTTTTTTTTTCTCCATACAGGTGATCCAGGCGTTTTGTTTGTTTTTCTTTCTTTCTTCCCCCCCTTCTCACCGTCTCTTCTCCCCTCTGGTTTTCTTTCTCTCCCTCTCTTTCTTTCATTCTTTCTCCCTGTCCTATCCCCCAGTCATGTCTGTCCCGTTTGTAGCAACCGAAAATAAAATAAATACATAATTATAATAAAGGTCAATCAAATAGACCAATATGGCAAGGCCATGATGATGCACTTGGTAAAATAAATCCGCTTGGCATCTTTCTTGGCCTTAAGACAACAATTCTGATGGCTAAAGATCCAAACGGGACACAAAAAAAAGAAAGAAAAAAAAAAGAAAGTCATGTTAAGTGGGATGGACTTTAACTACACACAGTTAAAGGAAACCTTAGAAGAACGGCATTAATTCCCTTTTTGCAGCATGCAGCCAAGAAGGTATTTATTGATTTATCGTGTTTTGTTGTACAGTGTTATTTTTGGTGCTGTGTCTTACGTTGAGTTTTATTTTGTTAATGCTGTGGTGGCTTTGGAGAGAAGTCTTCAAATAAACCAGTGACTGAAAACCACTCTGCCTGTGCTTCGAGGGAATTATAACACTAAAATGAATTATAATTATTAAAAGTAAAAGAAAAGCTTCTTCTCTTCTTTAGGTATCTTGAAGTTGTTTCACCATCCAAGAAGCTTCTTCAGCTCTAAGAGCAACTAGTGAAGAGCCCCAGGTTTTAAGTCCTATTGGAGTGTCCCCAAGACGGTCATGGACCCCCTATTGATCACAAGAGCCAAGGTGTGAAAACGGGTGTAGGTCACAACCAGCCAAGGTTTCAGGTGAGCTCATTGTGAAACCTGGCCCCACCCTATCATGTGATTTCCTGAGGTCAGAAGGCCCAGGATGTGAGTGGGCATTAAGGCGTCTGGGAAGGGATCTCAAAATTGGATTATAGATGGCAGACAGTTGGTGTCGTCACCCACCGCCTCTGTTCAAAGATGGTCGCTCACAGTGGACATAAATTGCTTCTTTCACTCCTCTTTCAAACCATCTGTCTTCACTCTCCAAAATGTGAACATTGGCATCCTCGAAAGAGTGACCTTTATCCTTTAGATGCAGATGGACAGCCGAGTCTTGTCTTGAGAGACCAAACAACCACTTTATAAACGCATGACACAACATAGAAGAGCCACCTTGATGGGACTCCCCACCAGTTGCTCTTAGAACTGAAGAAGCTTCTCTGATGAGAAGTGAAACGTCTTCAAGGAAACTTAAAGAAGTCCAGACGCTTTTCTTTCCAAGCTCCTTTGACTACGATGACCTGGACGACTGAGAACCTTCACAGATATAATGCTGACATCAGCAAAAATTATCTATGAAAACAATGCTGATGTCATTGTTGGGGATTTCCATACTATCATTGCCGACGTCAGCTGACTGCTGATTTCATCAGGATAACATCAGCTCACATGACCTATGAAAACTGCTCATGTCATCGTGCTAAACATGACGTTTCAGTATCGCCCTTAACCTCCGGGAGGAGTTTAATTCTTGTTAGAAAAGTAGTTTTACTTATAATGGAGAATGCTCACATTTTCATATTACCTGTTTCTAAATAATAATAAAAAACTGAATGATACACATAAATGCATTCTTCTTAAATGCAATATCTGCAATGTTATGGGATTAGCTGGCAGCACGTGTAACAGCTTAAAAAACAACAAGTATTCAGTTCACTAGGTCAAGTCTCCACCTGTTTGTTTTTCTGGTTCTCTCTGCATGTTTTGGTAATTCTGGAATATTCCATCGTAACTAAACGATTGTTTGTGATTAATCAGTAACTTTTAGTTTGGCACTCAGCCTTCAGTAAATACCTGCAGACGGAGTGTTTCGCAGGCGGGGCCAGGATATCCTACAACCCACATGCTGCATGTTTACATGTGCAGAGAAAGGTGGACCGTGACTGTTGTAGCACATTCTTGTGTAAATCAGCATATTGCCATGCTGTGCATCACTGGTAATAAAAATACACAATCATTGAAGTTTACAACAGGTCAGGCTGACACCGACACGTGGTCTTGAAGTGTCACCTCTCCTCCTGACAGCTCCAGCCTTGTCTTCTTTCAGCGCGCTGGCTTTCACGATGACTGAGCGTCTCTTCAGTATCCACTCTCGGCTGTTGTTAGTGACTTGACAGTTATTAACTATAAAAGCTGCTGTCCTTGAATAGACACACTCCTCTGCTTGCTGCTGCCAGAGGCAACCAGAAAAGAGACACTACAGAACTTACATAAGCTTCAGTTCAGTGATTATACTTTGCAAGGCAGGCTTTGTGTTGCATAGGTATTATTTGAAGTACTGTATTATAATAGCTCGAGTGCTCCCTGTTACACTGGGGTATTATAATATAGACTCTCTAAAGTGCTCTTTACTTTAGCTTGTCTCTGGTTTTTAATCCTGAAATTGAAACTGTAACAAGATTGCTATTTTGAAAATGGCGTCCTTTTGCCGACGGCAGTTTTACACCATGCAGATCATTAAACGTTTAATTATTTTCCTTCCCCATAATCTATCATTGCTTTAATCCAGTTTGCTACCTCATCTTGAGCCACCCCTCACTTCTTGAGCCAGACTTTCTTGATCTTGTGGATTATGTCTTCAAGTTTTCTGAGGGTCTTTTAAAGTTGAGTATTGGTAATTAGTGTACTTCTTCTGTTAGGGTTTTTTTTTTTTTTTTTTTGCATTATTCTTTTGCTTATTTTGTATTGTGCATTTTGAATCCCTATCAGGTGAGTTGTATTGTGTTGTGAGTTTATGTTACATGTCCATATCATCTGATAAAATACAGCTAACAAGTTAACAAACTGTTCCTTTTCTTATTAGAAACAGTACTTCAGCCGGGCCTTTGATTGACCCTTCAAATCAGACCTCAAGCCTGTTTCTCTAATCTCTATGCATCTACTTTCCGTCATATGCTCTGTTCACTTATGCAAGTCACAAGATACCAATGAAATAATGTTGCCTGCTTAACATGAATAAGTGGTCTGTGAAAAGGGGGATTTTTAAGTGTCTGAATTTTAAGGATGGTCCACATAATTTTACAATGCTTTGAGGTTTGACTAATTCTGCACCGGCTTCTTCTGCAATGAAACTAACTTAGAGATTTAGTGCAGATACTCACATTTAAATATGCATCAAGTACAGATTAGATATATATAAGGAGATATATCTTATAAGGATCTCTTGTGATATTGAAATCTGTATCTGAATGCAATGTTTTCACCCACAATGCAGAGATAACACTGAATAGACCAATAACAAGCATCAGCTCTGTAGCCACTATAAACTGAAAGCAAGTTTGTTTTTTTTTCTGCAAAGTTTTCTCTAAGCTAATCTTTATCATTCTCAGTGGAAAACCATTACAGCTGTACAGAAGTGTGTCTTTCAGGTGCAAGTTTAATGATGTTTCACAGCAGTTCTGAGAGTGTGAGTGCGGAGAAATGTGTGAAATTAATCAAATGTTCAGCATTTCACATTAACGTGTTCGTGCTAATGCTTCGGTTCTACCTGCTCCTGTCACTGCATGCATCAGCGACCTCGTCAGCAGTCCACTTTAATGGTGCACTGAAACAGGCTGCAGAGAAATGGAAGCACGCTGAATTCTGTGAAGTAAAATAGGGAGAAAAGTTCTTGGAAAATAATATCCTGAATGCAGTTAAGACCAGATCTGGCCGGACAAAGACCAACCTGCTGGAAGGCTTTGGAAAATGTACCTAGATTTTGTACTTTCTGAACTTTTAACTCCTGTTTCATGTGTTTTGCAGCTTTTTCTGTTGATAAAGAGTCCATCTGCATTGCCATTCACACTACACCAAAGTAGTTAAGCAATAGATAAACAATTAAATGACAGAAAAGTTCCTGTTTTACACTAGAAAATCGTGTTTTTATGATAGTGGGTGTACAGTTTCTTTGTTAAAAAAAAACTTGTCTTTCATAAATGGAGGACAGTTTGTACTACCAGACATTTTTCTGTCTTTTTACACATTAATTATGTAAAGAAACTGAGACAAACTCATGAAACTGAACTTGTTTGTTTCATATTAAAATATACACGTTTAGTTCAATGAGGGCAGTTTCACTTGTCAGGCCCACTTAAGATCAAAGTGGGCTGTATGTGGCCCACAATATAAAATGAGTCTGACATCCCTGATTTAGAGGCTAATAAAATATCCAGCTTAACTACTTACAATGGAATCGCTGAGGTGCTATGATTTCTTTGTTGACAGAGTTCAGGTTTAACCTGTGAATCATCAATAAAAACAGCCAACTGGCAAACAAATCTCCTCCCTTGTAGATGGAAAACCTGGAGACAGGATGCACTGACCAGGATATGACACAAAAAGAGAATAAGAATCCTTGTGGCTTTTATTTGACATCTGGAGAACATCTGGGGTACAGCAATTATTTATACAACATATATAAAAGATTTATACTACAAAGGAAAATAATAAAAAGTCAAAATTACTTTGATTTCCCTGAAATAATTATGAAATAATTTATGAAGATGTAAATGACGCCACAGAAAAGCCTCCAAGCTTACTCTGCAGCTACTTTCAAAACAAACATGTTAAAAGCATTTTCCTCAGAAAATATCTGAAAAGCTAAAAAGCTTGGTTTTAGTTATTTTGTTTTTTATGGATTTAAATGATACATTTCTGACATTCATGTTTGTTACTTTGGACTTTCCAACTGTTAATGAGAATGAAATAACAGTGTGAACTGAGTGGAAGAAATATAGCTTTCCCCAGTGTCCTTAAACAAGTTTTAATGGGTCCTCTTGCGTCTATATTAATATCCATTTTATAACACTTAGAGCTGCCAAAAGATCAGTTTTTGACAACTTTTTAACCATTAATTAATCAGTAGTTGTGGCAACAAACCTGACTTTGGGGAGTGCCACAAAATACAAGCTAGCATGTAACTGTCAATCTGAGTTACTATAACCTGCCTGTAGTTGCTGCATGTCTACAAGTCACTTTGCAACCCATCTCATATACAGTAATTGAATCAATGACTTGTTGTAATGTTGACTGACAGGTGTCCAGATACAGGAAGCTGGAGCCACGTGGCACCTGCTGGGCCTCAACTTTGCTACTTCAAGTTATTAAACTGAACGTCATTACTAGATTTTAGTTATCCGGTCGTTAAGTGATGACGTGACGAATCCTACTTTCGGGCCTAAAGTAGTCTGCGTTTAATATGGCTTTTGTGTTGTTAACATGTTTAATGTTATGTATTTTCTTCTATTTAATCTCAAAAAGCTCCTAAAACAGTCAGTGATCACTGTTGACCTCCCTCGGCTTTTATTACCACTAATCATTTATTTAAGCTCAGTTTTTAAAACCTTAGGATGTAACTACAGCCCAGCCCATGCAGCAGTATATGAATGATTAACCTCGTATTGTGGATGGATTATCTCAGTTGTTCTCCTGGCTGAAGTTTGGTCCTTTTACAGCATCCTGCCATGCGATTACATTTGTTCCTGACCACCGAGAACACTCACGTTAACTTTTATCGAGTGGAAAAATAGTTAGCTTGTTTATATTATGCTAACATAGCTGTGTCGCTAGCGGTCACGTAACACAGCGGTCCCCAACCCCCGGGCCACGGACCGGTACCGGTCCGTGAGTCATATGGTACCGGGCCACGAGAGTTGAGACTCGGGTGTGAAATGTATGGTTTTCAGGGTTTTTATCGGTTTTTAGCGTTATTTTGTTATCGTTTTTTTTCCGTTAACTCGGTTTTCCTGGGTCTTTTCACGTGTGTTATGAATAAATCTTCTTTTTTTCGGTACCGGTACTAGTTTTATTTTGTTGTATTTATCCGCGACACCTTAAAGGCCGGTCCGTGAAAATATTGTCGGGCACAAACCGGTCCGTGGCGCAAAAAAGGTTGGGGACCGCTGACATAACACATTATTATATACCAGCTAGCCCAACTTCAGTAACCCTACAAACGTCACTGCTGTTTAGTTTTCTGTCTTCATTTATGTTGGAAGTGATAACAGAGCTGTACGTTTTAATTTGTTTCCAAAACCCCGCAGTCAGGACATGCTATATTGTATTTAGATAGAAGCTAGCGAGCTAACTTCCTGCTAACGTCTAACTCCGTTAAATGTCATAAATTCCGTTTTAATGGATGCCTGGATGTTAAACTCAATTGTTACACCTGGTAGAGCAGAACGCTGATCATTTTATTAAAGATGAAAGACGTTAGACAGTTTTTCAACTCTCAGTAATGCCATAGTGATCATTTGATATATGGACCTGCAGCGGAGTTTAGGCCCAGACACGGCTAGTGACGTCAGACTTAACGACCGGATTGGTGCCTTTTGGAGCATTGTTAATAGATCATGTGATTCCTTTTAGGGCTTGTTGTGAGATCAACACTATCCAATAATTTTGTGGTTTAGTTTCAGCGAGTGAAATTCTGTTATTTTATTAATTTGTTACTTAAAACTAGTTAAAAGATATTTGCAGTAGGGAACTCAAGTCACTTAGTTGCAAACTGGTTGCTGACTGGGTTGTCATGTTGTTGTACTGTAGTTAAATGTTTATATAAAAGTAAAGTCATCATTCTGCAGCAACTATAGTTGCTGCAGAATGATGAATGATGACTTATAAGTCCTCATTTGTGGAAGTGTTTTTGTTTCAGATCCATGAGGTTCTAGTTGGATTCTGAATGCAGATATTTGTAATTTTGTTTTGTTTTTTGTACATTTCTGGGCTTTTAGATGGTAACAGGTTTGGGATTTTTGCCAGTTTATCTCAGCTAATCACTGTATTATCACAAAGAGATTGCTTGTCATAGCCAACTTGACTCCGATAATTGGCTGATGCCTTCTTATTGCCGTTTTATTGCTGTCTTGATTTACCAAAGTCACTATGAGACCTACTGACCCTGAGTGGTCGCAGACCTGGTTCACATCTTTGAAGCAATGATTTCAAAGGCAAGGAGATCACAAGTTCACGATACCGATATGTTTGATTATATGACTTATGAGATTAATCATCATCACTTTGTAAATTCTGAATTCTGAACAGATTTTGATGACCACTAAATGACTGTGATTTTTTACTTTCCAATACAATTAGTTAACACAACAAACACATTTTACAGCTCATGCATTTTGAAACTGTTTTTTAACTATTTTATTTATTTTGGAGAAATATGCCTGTCTCTAAAGGGCTTTTGTTCAGCTTTTATTTACTATAATTACAACAGACATGACAGTCAACATAAAAAGGTTCAGACATTTTTTATAGTGCATGTTTGGGGTGTATTTTTTCATTTCTAAAAAAATTAATAAATATTAATTTAACACAATTCTGTGGGCTACATGGGATCAAACATATTGCTCTAGTATTGATCAAATACCACTACCAGTATCAATATTTGGATTGGTCCATCAACCTTTAATATAGATGGAAACAAAGCTTTGACCAAGAAGACCTTTCAGACAGTTAAATAGCATTGTAACTGTGGCCTTTTGCTCCCTGAACATTACAGCAGCATGGGAATAATATGGTCATTTTTAGTCTGCGGAAATAAAAAAAAAAAATCAATAAATAATGTGAATATGGTTACTGATCAGCTGAAAAACAATTGAAATTCAACTTTTCATGAGCAGATCAAGAGACAGAAGATGCAATCAGGAAAAGAGAGCACGAGATGAGGAGAGCAACACAGAAATGAAAGAGAATGAAAGAGAGATGTGAAAAAGGGGAAATAGTTCCAAAGGAGCCATTGTCATAGAATAGAAGCAAAAGTTATGACATCAAATCGAAAACAAAATTGAACAAATCATTGGTGACTACAGTGCGATAAAACTGCTTTATTAATATTAATGCTCTTTTTCTTTTTTTCCCTAAAGGTCTGTTGTTGTGGTTATTGTTCTTTTTAGACTTGGATTGCACTCATTTTGTTTATTTCAATTTAAGGTTATGAAAGCCTTTTGATAGAGCACAGTGTATCACAGATTCATTTTAAATTGTCATAAATTGTGCAAGTGATGCAATTACTGGGTAAAAATCTGAGCATTTATGTGCTGAACACAGGCAGGGTTATGTTACACTGTGGCAAATAACAAAATATAACAAAAATTAGAAAACTACAAAAAAGAACTGCTTGCATGGAGAATGTAAGAGGCTATATTTTTGTTCATTTGTGTGAACGTGCATTTCAGCCTTACAGCCATCATTGCTGCAATAAGCTATTGTAAAACAGCTGCACATCGTTGTCACTTTTACAGCAATTAAGGGAGCTGCCTGAGAATGTGATGCAGCAAGCACGAGGCCAGTCCAGCATGTGGGTGTGTTCATGTTTGGTCTTTGCCTAATTGCATAGGAGTGTTCATTATCTATTGCTTTGTCCTTAAGCATGACAAACATGTACCATGTGTTGAATGATTTTATCGTGTGCATCTGGAGCTGTGACGCCAGCATCCATCGTTATCATCACGTACAAGTTATCTTGCAGTCATTATCGTGACTTACACGCTGCAAAACAGATTGAGAAATGTATGCAAGTAGAGTTAAGATTGAAACAATCTCTTATGAGAGCCTTGTACTTTCAAAGAAATCAGCTTTGAGACTGGACAACGGAGGATTGCAGCTCTGCTGAAAGGGCAGTGTTTATGGCAGGTTTCTTAGAAGTGCTGTACAATCAGACCAGTGTTGAACCTCGCTGGTCAGACCTGGTTTGGTCTGGTTTGGTACATTTTGTGAAACTCCAAGAGGTCAAAACAGAAGATGATCACTACATTTTTTTTCATCTATTATGTAAACATACGTAATGCTGTTAAATCCATGCAAATTTTAATTTTAGTTATTTTGGAATAGTTAAAATAATTTGAAATATCTTTTTTTGTTACTAAAAACTTACTCAAACTTACCCAACAATGTGCCTTAAATGCATCACATGCAGGCTTTCAAGAGGATATGTGGAAAAGAGGACAGCTGTAAAGACACACTATCTGTTTCTTTGTATGAGCCTCTTTAAAACATAGCTGTGCAGAACAGGAAGGCTGTAGGCAACACATGGACCAACATACAGAGATTTCTTAAATTATTAATGCAGTATTTGTCTACATAGCTACATAACAAGCAATGGAAAAAAAACACTGAAATACAGGTTCCTTTTTGGCTCTGATTTTTCTACTTTTGGATTAAAATTATAGTTGAAATCACCTAATTTCCATAACAGTTTCAGTTTTAGTCAGCACGACATTTAAAACGCTGGCTTACCTCGGTTGATGTTGCTGCTCATCGGTGCAGACCTGCATGTTAGCACGTCCAGCATACTGTCTTGTTATTATGAAAACAGAGTGACGTCACCAAACAAACAAGCAAATTATCCATTACTCAACTGGAAATAGTATACACAACATACATTTTTATTATAAAGTCAAAAATATGTATGCCTTAAAAAGCATCAAATATTGTTTCAGTGTTAGCTTCAGCCTTTTTACTTACGATTGTATGGAGGGCATATATCTAAGTGGACAGAGTTCAGTAAATCAGTGCAGGTATTACAATAAAAACGCATTTTTGAAAGCAAAGTTAACTTTCATTAACTCCAATATCCTTCCTTGTTGTTGTGTTGTAGTAAGGACTGTTGTGTTGATGTGTCACAAACAGATATTTGTGTGGTTTATAATCCAAACTGAGGTCATTGTGTACTGTACAAACAGAGTAAATACACAGGAACAGTATAACGTCATAATGTTATTCTCTATAATTTGGCTTTAAGAACTTGAGACTGTTTTAATAGCTTTTCTCTAATCTATTCATGTCATGGCTTCCTGTAATTGTGGTACATATCTCCTATAAGAGTCTTTTTTATTCACAGCATGAAAAACATACCCTTTCTGGGCCTGGAATGCTTAAAGTGGCCCTTTGATTTATAAGTCTGTTTAAATGTCTTTGTAAATGTCACCAGGCAGGGAATAAGTAACAACAGAACAGTTTGTGAAGTCTTAATCAAACCTATAAATTACCTACAGTTTTGAGTATATAGGATACTGCATAATGTGTTTTTTTCTGTCGTGAACTGATATCTGACTGATCAAACGGTCAGATATTAAAAGCTGGTTGCCAAAAGTGCTAGAAATATTTCCACAGTTTGCCACCGAGCTGTCTTGTTTCTCTTCTTGGTTACTGTTTACTGTCGACAGTCTCTCACATCAACAGTCATCAGGCTTGACGTGACATGTTTCACATTGTGTTCTCAGCTTTCAGTTTAGAAATTGACAGCATAAGCCGAGATGCTTTACACTATACGTCACGATGACTCTGGCAAGTTCTATAGTAACTGGTCAAATAACACACTACAGCACCAGTTTACTAGTGTTGTGGACATATCTACCTTGTTACTGTTACTATTTTCTTTCTGTATATGAACTGAACACTTAACACAACAGAAATAAAAGGATATGATGAGGGGAAAAAGCTTTCCTACTTTAGAGTCTGTACCACTGTGACAGACTACAAAACATAGCCTGGGAGTTGTGAATTCTTCATGAGAAGGAGGGAGTGTTTTGGGAGGTGGCAGAATTATACTGCTTCCACTGAAAAGACAGAAGTCTGAGTGCTATCTGGGATCTTCTCTATTTGTTTTACTGTCATTTGTTTGCTTACGATTAGAGACTGAAACTATTTGTTTGGGTTTAGTGCACAGTCACAGTCTAGGTAAAGAAGCAAAGTCCTGTTAACTTGAAGTTAGATGACTAATGTCTTCAACTACCAACAAGCTTATTCAAAATTTTTGTTACCACAGTTGCCATAGTTATGAACACTTGTTTCTTTTTGTTGTTTTCTCTATTTACCTTTTTTTATTTATACAGTGTCAGCTGACAGCAATAATCATCGCAAGTCAGAGGCCCTAAAATATTTGAGAGGACTTCTGTGAGCAAGCACTTGGCAACAGTGGGGAAGAAGAACTCACTTTTAACAGGAAGAGGCAGCATGAATGCGGGAGGTGAAGCCATCTGCTGTGACAGGCTGGAGGGTAATGGAAGAGCATGTTTACCATGTCATATGTTTCTATAAGCCTATCAAGCATCTGAGACTGGGCTGAATTAAGATGGCACCAGTTTATGTTCATTAGCTTTACCAGCTTCTGAAATCATAAAGTAACACCACCTCAGATTAAAGCCAATGTAATGTTTTGGGTTTGTTTGTTTTTTTCATTTTATATATATCAACATCAGCTATTGTGAAGAAAGTGTAGGAATCACGGCTTCATAATCACAACTGCTGGAAGATCAATAAGAAGAGAGTGGCTCAGGCTGTGAATCAGAAGAAATCAGACAAATAGAAACCTGAACTCTGGTTTCATAACCACATTCTTCATCTGCTCGCTTTGTGTTTGGGAGACTCAGAAAAGGTGAAGGCATGTGTGATTTCCTGTGACTGTGTATATGTGTGTGTGTGAGGTTTGTTTTTTGTAAAGGAGAGGAAAAGGGGTCATCACGTCTATCCCAACATCCCATCTTATCTTGTTTGTGCGTAGAGCAACAACAACAGGACGATGAGCCAACGAACACACCACTGGGCTCCTCAGAGGCTGCCTGACCAAGAAAGGCAGAATGTTACATCGACAGTCTCTTCATCAACACTGGTTATTGGTTGTTGCATGTTGGGAACTAGGGATGGACCACTCTAATACTTGATCAGCTATCATACCAATCCTGACACAAAAAGCTAGATCAGATATTGGTGACACTATGCTGCTGTGTGGGCTGTTCAAATGGTCTCCACAGTCTCCAGATCCTAATTCAATAAAAGTACCTTGGGGATGTGATGGAGTGGGAGATTCATATCATGGATGTGGAGCAACTGCACCAATATGAAACAAAGTCTTTGAAGAATGCTTTCAGTCGAAATGTGCCACAAAGATAATAATTCAGTTTAGTTTATTTCTTAGTTTTGTTGTTTTAAGTATTCTTTTACAGGGTAGGAACTGATTACAATATAAAGAAATTTAAGAAAGATTTTGGGAAAAAATGTAAGAAAAACAGAAAACAAAACTGGCTTTAAAGCAAATTTTCACAACAGCTTCTGAAGCCGTTGGTGTCATGTGTTTATAGGAGAAAAACACAAGATTTTCCAACAAGTGTGTTATTATCGAAAGATTGCCTGAACATCATGTGTCATTTCATCGGTCTGTTACAAAATAAACTGCCAACTGTTATTTTAATGCTCAGTTGGAGCTTCGTGGAGCTCTTCTCTGTATGTATTGTAAGAAAGGAAGTTTATTTGCCATTTGCCTGGAAGGAAATGATATTTTCCTTTTCTAACACATATCCCACAGAACTGTCTCATTTTTATCTGTTTAGTTATTTAACTGCCACAGTATACTATTGCTCCTCTAAGAATTGTAGTGTAGTTCCTGCAGGTAGGGTTTTTTTTTTATATCTATAACACGAATTTGTCCAGTGTTCTGGTGGAATGAGCCAAAACCCTTGATCATGTCTGGATTAAAGCTATAGGTGGTGTAATGTTACATAGTAGAAGGAAATCTGTGACATTTAAAACAATTTTAAACCTTTGGGACAATGTCAAAAACATGTGTTTCTGGTGATTCTACATATGCAGGTTTATGTAATATGATGGCCCCCAAGTAGCAAGACTGTTTCAATAATGACTTTGATTGTATTACTTCTTCAAAAATTCCAAATTTCTAAGAAGCGAGGATCTAAGGACGACTTCATCAGCAGATCTAAGTAACTTTTGTCACAGTAAACCAGCCATCCCAGTCAGAGGGTCAGCAACAAGGGAAATGAAAGCAGACGGAAGAGAAATAAGAGCTCAATTTATTTATTTATTTCCATGAGAGTCTTTTACTCAACAGTTACTAAATTTGTTCCAATTCTAAGTATGTCTGTCCCACGATCATTTTACCATATCAAATTAAGCATCCGTGATATAGAAAACATTGAATGGGTTAAAAAAAAAGTAGCTATAACAATGCTAACAGCAGAATTCTGTGGTTCAGAAACTGTATTTCATGGTGTTTTGAAAGATACTGTTAAGTTCTCTAACAATTGTTGTTTGATGGAAAGAGATGTTATACCATGAGTGAGTTTATGTGCGGGGTTATTGACCCTCTGAAGCACAGTGTAGTACATTGAACTGTTTAACAAAGAGTGCGCCCTGTCTGCTTGGGGTATAACAGCATTCTCAATCTTTGTGTGAGTCCTTTGTTGCAAAAATTTCGCAGCTTGCCACAATATATTTATATACATCAACTCCAAATCTAAAAATGTTGTGATTCTGTGTAGTTTATAGAAAAAATGCAATCTGTAATCAATCTCATGGCAGCAACACGTGTCAGAAAAGTTGGGACAGGTAGCCACCCCTCTACTTTCAGTCTAGTCTTCAAACATAAGATAACTGAAGAGTTACAGTTACTGAACTTTAGCCAAAGGAATGTTACATGTTCCTTTATTGTCTGATAGAAAATTCTATAGTCATATGATCCTGAAAAGGAAGACAAAGAAGACTAACAGTCTTGGTTCTTCCTTGTCATTTTATTTTGATTTCATGATCCTTAAAATGTTTTCAGTTAGTGAAAGGTCTGGACTACGGCAGGACATTTTAGCACCTGGACTCTTCTGCTACAAAACTGTGCTGTTGTAATAAATGGCCACCGGGCCCTCTGACCACCACCAGTAGGCAACGGGTGAAGTGTCTTGCCCAAAGACACAACGAGTCTGTCCAAGCCGGGGCACAAACCAGCAACCTTCCGATTACAAGGCGAACTCCCAACTCTTGAGCCACGATCGATTATCTTAGCTTATCTAATAAGATAAGATAAGAGAAGAACTTTATTTATCCCGAGGGAAATTCTTTTGTCATACACATGCTCAATGCAGCAAGAGAGACAGAGGAACAGAGGAATAAGATTTACAATACAATACTAGTAATACAGTAATATCCAGTAGGATAGTGCAAAATATAATATCAATAACTCTAACAAGTAACAATATAACTATATCCTGAAAAATAAATAGCTTAGCTATCAGTGCAGGTGATTCTAAAAGTGGCATAGTATTGTGAAAATGAATAAAAGAGAGTAGCAGCATTATGATGTGGAGATGAAGCAAACATTCGATGAAAAACTGTTTGGTGATATTGCACGGTCTGAATGGCAACAGAATAGCTTTGTTATTAATCCTCAGGAAAATCACCTACAGAGCGAGGAAGAGTTGTACAGTCTTATTGCCACCGGCACAAAGGATTTCCTGTGGCGGTCAGTTCTGCATTTCGGGACGATTAGTCTTTTGCTGCATGTGCTCTGATGGTCCATCATGGAGGCGTGCATAATTGCAGTATGTGGTTTTGCATTGTCTTGCTGAAATATGCAAAACCTTCCCTGAAAATGACATCATCTGGATGACATTATATGTTGCCCTAACACCCGTATATACCTGCATTTGTGGATGGCAGATTGAACTGTGTTCACATACAGTGATTTCTGAAAGTGTTCCTGAGGCCATGCAGTCATTTCCAGTGTTAGTCAAGTTACCTGAAAAAGTAATCAGTAACTAATTACTGATTACTTCCCGAAGGAAGTAATCCTGTTACTTTACTGATTACTTATTTTCAAAAGTAATTAGTTACTTAGTTACTTTTTATAGCATGATTTACACCCTGAATAGGTAATAAAGCAATAGATCTTTCAGCCCAATTCTACTTTTTCCATCATATAAAATGTAATCAAATGAAAAAGTCTCTTTTTAAAACTTGTTTTATTAGTTTTAATCTTTTAACTTCATGCATCAAGCAAACATTAAATTATAAGCAACATTCCCAAATTTCTCAAATTTGTTTAACATTTAAACCTATTTTCTGCACATTCCAGCACATGAAATAAAATAGGTTTTTGTGTTTACACTGACTTTTTCAAATAGATGCAAGTAAAACACAGCAGAAAATAAATAAAGTCAAAGACTAGCGGTCCTGTTGCTCCATTTTCACCTGTTTAGCAGGAGTGGGGCAGGCGGATGTTTGCCCTGGTGCAGGTGTGCAGCAGCGGTCGTGGAAGAAGCCGTGAGTTTCGCTGTGAATTTCACATTCCAGCAGAGTGTACTCGGTGCTTGCTCGGAAGTTTAGGGGTTTTTTTCGCTGTAAAAAGAAGTTTTCTTCCCACACAGTGAACAGTGGACACTAATGTTTTTGTCACTTTTTACGGAATCTAACTCAAAGTAAGGTCAGTACTTCCACGCTTTAAACGCTGCACGCTTATACTCTCTCCCGCACTCGATATATTATACATTGTTGATCTGCACACAGCTGTTGCCACGAACGTCGCACTCGCTTACGTCACTGTCATGAGACACTCTCGCAAAAAAATCACGGTTTTAGTAACGCAGTAACGCAGCGTGCTTACGGGAAAGTAACAGTAATCTAATTACCTTTTTTGCAATAGTAATGCCTTACTTTACTCGTAAAAAGTAAGTTCTTATATAGCGCTTTTCTACTCTCCCAGAGTACTCCAAGCTCTACAACATGCCACATTCACTTTCTTCTATGATTTTAAGTGCTTACTAACTAACATTCATACTCCGATGGATGCATCGGAGAGCAACTTAGGGTTAATATCTAGCCCAAGGATGTTTGGCATGCAGAATAGCGGGAGCCAGGGATCGAACCACCGACCTTCTGATCAGTAGATGACCTGCTCTACCTCCTGAGCTGCAGCCAGCCTGAAAAAAAAACCCATTCCTGTTTGTTTTGTTTTTTTCAATATTATTTTTTGGCATTTGCCTTTATTTAATAGTGATAGTAGAGACAGACAGGAAGGCGGAGAAAGAGAGAATGGGGAAGACAGGCAGCATTGGGCCACAGGTCAGATTCAAACCCGGCTGCTGCCTTCTGGCCATGGGCCACCTACTCACCCACTGGTGCTAAACTGATGCCTAGCATTCCTGTTTTTAATGCAGTGTTATCTCAAGGGCTGAAGATGACAAGCAACCAATATTTATTTTTAGCTTTGTCCCTGATTGGATTTCTCCAAATTCTCAGAATCATTTGAGATTTTCAAAGTCTTGGGAATATTATTCTGAAATTATTATTGCAGTTTTTTTGCAGATTGGCGTACCTCTGCTCATCTTCTGAGAAGTTTTTTTATACCCAATCATATTACTGACCTATTGTCAGTCAACTTTATTAGTTGCACAACGTTTCTCCAGCTGTTTCTTTTTAGTACCAGTTACTTTTCCAACTTATTTTTGGGATGTGCTGCCCTCAAATTCAACATTAACTAATATTTTTCATGTGATATTAACATGCCTGAGTTTAAACATTTGATATGTTTTCTATGCTCTATTGTGTATAAAATGTGGGTCTATGAGATTTGCAGGTCATTGCATTCAACAAAATAAACAATCTTTGCTTAGCAACACAGAAGAATTATCATTGTGCTGAAGTAACTTAGAGCTGTGTGTGTGCTTAAGTAATTAATCGTTTATGCATGTGCATGCACGCTCATGAGTGCGTGCATGTGAATGACGGTACATTAGTGATTAAAGGTCACAGTCTTTATCTGTGTAACCTTGCTCATCCAAGCACAGGATGATCCCTCCCAACATTCTCTCTCATCACTGTGACCTTCCCACAGTGTTCAGCGTCTCAGCTTCTCACAGCTGTGCTTCTCACACACATTTGCAATTGTATGCTTGTGAGGACAGTAATGGGCAAAATGGATTTCCTATCTGCACCTCAATCTTTACTATAACCTAATTCTAACATGACAAATCTTTGTTTTGTTTTGTTTTTTTGCTGCATCCCATATGGCAAGATCAATTATATTACAGCTCACAACATCCTAAACACACAGTATTTGTATTCACAGCCACTGTGTAAACTCATGAACAGAGACAAGAGGTAATGATTGTCCTTTTACACGCCTAGCTTATGACCCTTTTCATGGGTAGGGACATAGACACTGGGTTTTGTGTTGTCATTTATTCCTACTTTCATTGAAAATGGCAGTCTCAATGCACACAGTGAATAAACCAATGATGCAAGTGCAATAACTACTGGAATTTGGATGTTCTTTCCTATTTTGCATTGTAAATAGCTGGCATTTCATCTGAAAACAACAGATATCAGAAGGAGAATTTTAACACTGCAAGGATGATATAGCAAAGACTGGTTTGGTGCCAGTTAACTGATCAGTTTAGTATTTCTTTTTTTTTTTAACATTATTTTTTGGGGCATTTTGCCAAAGTGGCGAGAGAGGGGAGATGGGCCACGGGTCAGACTTGAACCCAGTCCACAGCTTTCTAGACATGCGGCATGTGGTCGCCTGCTCACTCCATGACCTAAAATGGAGCCACAGAAGTTTACTTTAAAATTATTATGTACAGCTACTTTCAGTACTGTTGATATTTATTTAGACTCTTTTGTCTCCAGTTGCACCTTCTCAGTTAGCTTCAGTTCTTACCTCCTGCAAATCATCAGTCTGTCTTTTAGACCCCATTCCTACAAGACTGCTCAAATAAGTCCTACCTTTAATTAATATGTCAAAATTAAATATGATCCTTTTTGATTCCTTATCTCAAAAATTCTTGAAAGAGTAGTTGTAAACTAGCTAACTGATCAGCCGCAGACGAATGGCTTATTTGTTTCAGTAGGTTTCAGAGCTTATTATGGTACAGAAACAGCTTTAGGTAAGGTTACAAAGGATCTTCTTATGGCCTCTGACAGTGGACTCATTTCTGTGTTTGTCTTGCTGCCTCAGTGCAGTCTTCAATTCTGTTGACCATAACATTTTATTACAGCAATTAGAACATTGCTGTAATAAATGTATTACAGGTCCTACGCTGCAATAGTTTGAATCATATCTATCTTAAAAACTCCAATTTGTTCATGTAAATTCACACACTGAGGTTAATTATGGAGTTCCACAGGGTTCCGTGCTGGGACCAATTCTGTTTACATTATACATGCTTCCCTATCATTAGAAGGCCTTGCATACATTTTACTGCTATGCAGATGACACCCAACTTTATCTATCCATCAAGCCAGATAACACACACCAATTAGCTTAACTGCAGGAATGTCTTAAAGACATAAAGACCTGGATGGCCTCTAATTTTCTGCTACTAAATTCTGATGAAACTGTGGTTGTTGTACTCGGCCCTGAAAATCTTAGAAATATGGTATCTAGATGCTTACTCTGGATGGCATTATCTTGGCCTCCAGTAAC
Organism: Perissodus microlepis; assembly: GCF_051167445.1. Classification (NCBI taxonomy): domain Eukaryota; kingdom Metazoa; phylum Chordata; class Actinopteri; order Cichliformes; family Cichlidae; genus Perissodus; species Perissodus microlepis. Next base: position 23,337,402 of record NC_140468.1, on the reverse strand, counting down.
ACTGTGGGGAAACTTGGAGTTGTTTTTGACTAGAATTTGTTCTTCAATACACATATTAAACTAATATGTCCAAAATTAGAAACATCCTGTCTGAGAATGACGCTGAAAAACTAGTTAATGCATTTATTACTTCTAGGCTGGACTACTATAGTTTGTTATTATGAGGCTGTCCTCCCTGAAAAGCCTTCAGTTAATCCAAATTTCTGCAGCAAGAGTCCTGACAGGGACTAGAAAGAGAGAGCATATCTCTCCTATATTGGCTTCTCTTCATTGGCTCCCTGTTAAATCCAGAATTAAATTCAAAATCCTTCTCCTCACATACAAGATCTTGAGTAATCAGACTCCATCTTATCTTAATGACCATTATAGTACCATATCACCTCATTAGAGCGCTTCGCTCTTGCACTGCAGGCTTACTTGCAGTGAAGAGGAGCCTTCAGTTTTCAGGCCCCTCTTCTATGGAACCAGCTTCCAGTTTGGATCCAGGAGACAGACACTATCTCTACTTTTAAGATTAGGCTTAAAACAATCCTTTTCTTCCCTTAGTCATGCAACAAAAAGTTTAGACTGCTGGGGGATTCCCATGATGCACTGAGTGCTTCTTCAGTCACCCTTTTCACTCACTAAGTGCTTATACACCTCTTTGCATTTAGTTATTTGTTATTATTAATCTCAACGTCTTTTCACCAGCATGTATTTGTCCTGTCTTTGATTACAAAGTAGGCTGGCCAGGGACATGACCGGGGTTTAGAAATCAGTGAGGTCCAGAATTTTTTCCTCTTAATGTTTGATAATAAAGATGTGCTTGTGCCCCAGTGACCTTTAAAAAAAACACGAGAGTTGAAATACAATCAAAAACAGAAATTTTGAAAACTGTAAAGGACTGTATTTTGTTGCACCTTCCTCTTTTGCAGAAGCAACTTGTATATATAAAATTACTAAGCTGGTTACAGCCATAAATGTGACATTAAACCGGTCAGAGCAATGAAATGTGCCTCAGGGAATTGGGATTTAGACAGCTTACTATAGTGTAGGAGAAATCCTCATGATTTCTCACAGGATCAGTTAACTGTAGCAGTCAATATGCAATAAGAAATAATGTCTATGCATTTCCCTTTTCTTGTAAAACCAAGTGTTAGTTCACAACAGAGGCAGGTGGCAGGAAGTAAACATGGACAGTGACTGTGTAGCATTATGAGTTATTTTTCATGATTGCCGATGTGATTTTATGCACCAAAAGCCTCAGAATGGGTATAAAATATTCAGGTTGATATCTTTAAGGTAGTTCTAGATTTAATTTGTTTGTTTATTTCCATAGTATTAAATGAGAATAGATTTTCATGTGTCATGTCTGCAGTTAGTGTCAACAAGCAATTAGCTTAGCTTAGCTTAGCATAAAGCTGGGAAAAAGTTAACTGTACATACACTATTGTTAGGTGTTTAAACTATATAAAAACAAAAAGCTTCAGTGGCAGTTGCATATTTTAATGATCAGATAGCAGGAAGTGTTATAAGGATTTTGCTATTTTAAGTGTGTGCTGAATCTCATAGGTGGGTACAGCACTGAAACTGAGACTATAGGGAGAAAAAAATCTGTAGGTGATTTTAGGAAATCTGTCTATTTCAAATAATACATCCAGGCTATTTCCATCTGACAATGCCATTGCTATGGAAATGTCACTGATATGCAATAGGTCAGTGTTATATTTCAAGGTAGCATCCTTGACTCAGGGATTCTCAATAGGACTTCGATGATGATTCGATCTCGAGCCCTCGAAGTTCACATGTCAAAGTGTTGTTGGACAAAACACTGAAACCCAAATTTTCACTGATGTGATAGATAGAGGTGCTCTATGCATAAAATATGGGCTGCATGAATGTGTGTGTGCGTGTGTGTGTGTGTGTGTGTGTGGATGGTCAAACTAGAAAAGTCCACTTATATTAGTTGTCAAACAGGTATCGAACTTAGATCCAGACTTTCAGTGCAAATGTCCTAAACAGAATCTAAACATGAGTCGTTGTTTATTGGTGATTTTGTTTGACTGGAGCTTGGGTAACTTGGTTAATATAGATATCCAACATGGACTTGGACTTAAAGGTGCCTAGTGCTTCCTTTAACAGTGCTGAATTTATTTAGCAGTGGTCCTGCAGCTCATGCATGATTTTATATAACAGCTGTTAACTGACTTTCAGCTATTAGTGTTCATTCCTAGATGACTAACAGTAGTTATTTTTTCTGTTTGTGTGTTTAGGAGTTAAAAAGAATAAAAGTATGAAACTAGTCATACATCTGCCACAGAGTAAGCCAAACACATTGTTTACAAGAGATGAAAAATCAGGCTAGTGTTTGAAGTAGCATTAACACTTGAGGAAATTTCCCTTGTTAGTCGAGCACGGAGGCGAGTGATTGAGATGCCAGACGCAGTGGTAACCTAGATTCAGCCATCCATTTGACTAGAGCACCTACTGCCACTGCGTTGTTTGAGAAGACAGGCCTTACATCAGCACAGTACGAAGCAATGCAGTCACACACACATCACACTGGCATCAAGGCGGTTTTCATACCTTACTCAAAAGGAAACAAACACTGGTTTTATAATGCATCTGGAGATTAAGCACCAAACAATAAAGGCCTTGTTTGTGAGGCTTGCTTTTGAATGTCATCCAAATGTTGTTTAAACATAAAGTCAATGAAATGGAAAACCTCATGCATCTGATTATTGCTCTTTGAACTTAATTAAATTTCAGTCAAAGAACATTTGATTTGATGTTACTGGTTGGATAAAGATCTTTCACAAGATGTTTGGCTTTAGTTTGTCAAAGGCTAACGCAATTCTCATAAGTATATAAATCAAAGTATGTGATTGTTGTTTGCTCTTGCTTTCCTAGATCCTAAATTTGTGTCTTTTTATGCTGTCCTAAGGTTCACCCAGCAGACAGATAAGATGAGGTAAGATAATTGTGTCTTCACAACATTCACAACGGCCTACACGACATTATAACCAAGCAAAAAAAACTAAACAGATATTCATTACGCATTTCCTGTGTCTCTTAACTCTTTGTTGTGTCCTCTGTCTTGTAAATGGAGCCAATTTAATGGAGTTACAGTTACTTGGAATTATTTGGGAATTTTTTTTGGGGGGGGGGGGGGGGGGGGGGCTACTTGGGAGGATTTGCAAGAACGTGTAAGAGCTAGGTAGAATGTAGTTTATTTCTTAGAGACACGAGTGCAAGAAACATATTTAATCAGAGCAGACTAAATCTGAAAATCCAAGGTGTGCTCCTTCTTAGATTATTGCTTTAAACTTCAGAAAACTTGAGGTCTTGAGGTCAAGTTCACTGATATTCTCAGTTGATGCACTGCTTCAGCCACAGAACCTGGGCGCCTTGCAATCACTGAGTCATCAATAGAAGTGTGCTACAGTTAAGTTTGAGGATATATCTGTCTAAACTCTTAAGCCTGACCTATATTGAATCATGCAAGAGGAAAATGATCACTATAAGACAATTCTCTGATTCCCTTATAGATGGTGCACTGGCTCATTTAAAGTCCTGATCTCAACCTGACTGAAATGCTGCAATGAGGTAATAAGAGACCTATGCATAAACAAATTCCCGTAAACCTTAATAAATGGAAGAAATCATGCAAAGAAGGGTTTGGTATAAATTCTCCACAAACATTTAACCCAAGAAATAACATAAAGGAATAATATGATGAAGCCCTGATGCTTAACAGTATGATGTCCATGTATTACTGCTATTTCCTCTGCATGTTGTGTTTCTTATCTAAAGACAGCAGTTGAGTGGGAGGCTTGGCAGTGCTAACATGAATTTGATGTCCCAAGTGTTCATCTAAATGGCAATTTAATTCAATACAGCTTTAAATGCCTTTTTATCCAGCTAACAATCCAGGTCAGGGGACACATAGACAAGGGATTGTAGGAGAAAGAAAAACTATTAAACACAAATGTTTAAAGCTTACAAGACAAATGCTAAAATCAGAAAGCTGATTAAAGTAACTTTCAAAGTAGTGCATGTAATAGCTGCATTAAGCATCTACAGTCATGCTACCAGTTCGGTCACTGCCTGATCCATACCAGAAACCCAATTTGTCCTAGTTTGCAAAGTCCACGTTGAACCTTACCTGTGTTTGTGCAGTGAATCATGTTCTTATTTTGATAATAAATAAAACATAGACCTGATATCCACTTCCACCAGCTCATCCAGGAGGACACCAATGGTGTCCCCAGTTCTGCCCAAAAAATATACTCTCTCCACCATGTCCTCGCCACGCTGTCCATTATGTGTAGACATTGGTTCATCCTTTGAGTTAGGTGCCTATGATTGATTATAAATCACTGATTCATAGATCAGTGAATTATGTGGCTTAACAAACAAACTGAAAATTGTCAGGGACCAGGAATGGACTGAAAATGAGTGAAAAATCAGCCAATGAAAAATATTGGAAAAACTGCCACAAAAGCTGGAAAAGAATTGCCTGAGAAAGCTTTAAAAAATATACTAGAAAATCTGTCAAACTTTTTCCTGCAACTGTAAGACAAACACAATAAAACACAATGGATTTGTTTCTGTTTGTTTGTTTCTTGGACCGCATGGTGGAACAGTGGGAAGCACTGCTGCCTCACAGCCAGAAGGTCCTGGGGTTTGAATCCACCATCTGGCTGGGGCCTTTCTGTGTGGAGTCTGCATGTCCTCCATGGGTACTCCAGCTTGCTCTCACAGATCAAAGACATGCAGTTAGTGGACTTCGGTTAGTTGGCGATTCTAAATTGTCCACAGATGTGAATGGCTATCTGCTTCTCTGTGTCAGCCTAGCTGGTGACCTGTCCAGGGTGTACCCTCTCACCCTATGGGAGCTGGGATGGGCTCCAGCCCTCCCCAAACCCTGATTTGGATAAGCTGAAGAAAACAGATAATTTGTTTCCATGCCAATCAGTACAAAGCTGATAAATAACTGGAAATGTTGAATAACGATACTTAAAGATATTTCCAGGCAATATTTAAACCTCAAGAGAGATAAGGCCATGTCCAGCAGACAGAAAGGTCAGTGCGGAGTCTCCAGAGAAATTGTGAATGTAGTGAAGTCAAGTCAGATATGTACTTTTCAAATGTCTGTTAGTTTATGCTTGAAATTAACTCCGGCACATCAACAAATGCTACAAATGTCTTTATAAAACTAATGCCAGCTAGTTAGTAAGTAAAGGCTCCCTTTCTGGTACGTATGTAATTCATCCACATCCACACACTTTTGTTGTGGCTTCACCCATTTCCCACAGCCTGATGACGACACACAGCGTCAGTCTGTATCTAAAAACAACAAAGCACCTAGGATGGCTATGTAAGGATTAACATAATGGCTCCGATGAGACGCTCATACACACAAACACACACACACACATACACGTGCATTTGTGAGTGACAACTTGGCATCGTCTGCCAGCATCATACTGTGAGCTCTCCTCAGCGTAGCAGCCTCAATCTGTTAAGCAAAGACGTCAATGTGTGAAGTTTCCTGGCACTAAAGATCGTGCCAGCACTGAGGATGCTCATCACTCTCTCACACACACACGACATCACAGTACACTAATATGGAAAATGCAGACAGATAATGGAATGGAAGGGGTGTTATATACCCTTTATTTCTATTTTTATTATGAGATTTCATCATTTTAATGATAATAAATACATTTACATATATGTCAAAGTATTTATTTAAACTAACATTTCCTCATTATAATAAGAAACTACTGCGTAATATAAAAACAAATAAAGGTACATCATAGACTGAAAAAGCCATCATATGACATAAACATGAAAATACAATGTGAACTCGTAGCAGTGTAGTGTAATATTGACCTGGTGAAATGGTCCCACAGACGCTGTCAAACCACAACAGCAGTAGACAACTTACAAACTAAACCAACACAAACACTGCTAACCAGCAATTAGCAAAAGCTGCTATTTCGGTCTCACACCTCCTGTCCTGGGATTCAAAATCCACAGGACACCCCTGTGAAAATCAACCCCCTCATTACCAGCTTCTTCCGCATCCTTTCATATTTTCACACCAAAGTTGAATCATCTTCCTCAAAAGGAAAAGAATAAGCTATTTTTGTAATCAAGCCTTTGTTTTTTTTTCCTCTCTCACTCTAATTTTAGCACTTTTTTCCTCACTTCAGGGCTGAGTGAGTCAGGATAAGTGGTGGCAGCTTTTCCTCCCTCACACAAACACACACACATCACACTGGAGAGAGACGTTGTGAGTCAATCTGTGCGAGCATCGAGTGTTCCTTCTTTATCCTTGCAGCTCTCAGGACACACACACATACACACTGAGCTATAGATGCGCGCTGTGTTGTTTGCGTCATCTTCTATTTTCCACTGCTGCCGCTCTGATGTACGCTGAGTCTCCTTTTGCCTCTGAGCGCACTGAATTATTTGTTCGCTTGTATTCAGTGCAGAAGTTCACTGCCTTGAACCCGGCTTTGGGGAAATGACCAGATGAGGGAAACAAACTAATATTAAAAATGCACAAGTCAGTAAGTCAGTAATGTATGAGATGAATCAAGCGCTCGACAGCACAATCATCAAGCCTTGCTTCCAAAATTTAAAATATACATACAAATTACTTTGTAAATGGAACCTGGCCTCCCCATAGGAGGATCACAAAGTTAAATGTGTATGCATCCACATGACTAGCTTTCAGAATGCCATATGGTAAAAAACTCCATCAATGAAACAAATCTGCATTGTATATTGTACAACCAAAATCTGCTTTTTTATTATTTCAGAATATGCTTTAATAATTGAAAAGCAGTATCCATTCATATTTCTATTCCACACCATACTGCAGTTTAAACTGGACAAGGCGATGCTGGCTTTTTACTTGGCCTTTGAAATTTAAATCTCTACTCCCTACTGTTATTTTAACAGAATCGATGCACAATAAACAATATACTGTGCAAAAGTCTTAAAGCACTCATTATATATTTACTTTTTAATATATGTAGGAAAATGCGAAAAAGGAAAATTGACTTTGTGAAACATGTGCAAACATACATAAAAATATAATATATGAAGAAAAAAAACAGTTGCAGCCTGAACTCTCCTGAGCAAGCTTTCTTGTAGATCCTTTTAAGTAGTCTTCAGGAATACTTCCTCAGGCTTCGTGAAGGACATTCAAAGCTCTTTCTTAGGATACTGGCTGTCTTTTGTTCTGTCAAGAGAGCTGCTATCTGCTGCTTAAATAATATTGAGGTTGACAGTGTGTTTTGCTGTCCAGGTATGCTTTGCCTGGATAGATTATAGCACTGGAAATGTATTTGGCACCATTGTCATGTTGACAAATTAAGCCACTGCCAATCATATGATTGCAGATGGTATTGCATGGTGGATTAAGACCTAATTGTACTTTTCTGTGTTTATAATTCCATCTGACACAATCCCAATAGGCATTTACTGAAACACATCCCCAGATCACAACAGAATGGGGGGGACAAAGAAAAGCTGTAAAATTGTAAAGATAGGTAAGGTAAGGATAACTTCTACATCATAGGCATTGCCATAAAAGATAAAAGAATAATTTATTAAATAAAAAAACATAGCTGATAGCTGAGGGAGGGGCTGCTGAAGGATGTGCCTGGCCTTGCAGCAAATGATAGAGTAGATCCTGAAGACCAGCGTCCTGAAGTGGGTGAGTATTGCCGTGCCAGAGGATTCCTGGGAACCACAGGGAGAAAATACTAGGTAAGCATAAGCAGAAACCATGAATAAACGCTAAAGACTTGGTGGCTTCACACTAACGCAGGTTAGCAGAAGAGCTGGCAAAAACTCGTTGACAGTCTTAAATACTGGCAGCCCAAATTACCAGCAGGTGCAGATTGTGGGTAGAAAGCGGTAGCTCCGCCCAGAGGTGGAAACTCCAGTTCAATGGAAAAACACAGCCACTCACCTGGACTATAACATCCTGCCTGTGGGCAGGGGCATCGGAGGGGCTCCTGAAGCATGGGCCTTTCAGCAGATGGGGGAATGGATCCCGCCCAAAGGCTCAGACACTGCGCCACTGCGTGCACATGTAGTATGTAATGAAGTGGAGAGATAGTCTTAATATGATGGAGAACACCTTATAGCACCTTGCATGCCCATGTGATATCATGAGATTAAGATCTTGAAAGCAGTTGTACGTTTAGGCATTTATAAACATTTATTCATTGTAAGTTTAGGCATTTCTCTGCTAAAGAGCTATTGTCCTCTGCTTCTGTATTACAGCTTTCCAATTAAGCTTCTCAAGTTGCTGTTACACAGTAAGACATTACAGCTGTTTATTCAATATATACAAGTACGAGTCTGGCCAATCGTTTTTCCCAGTCAGCAGCGTGTGTGCTATTTTTAAAAGCTCCTCTCTTATTTGAGAGAAATACTCATGTAGACTCTGTTGTTATGACAGGAAGCTGGGGCTTTCATGGGAAACACAGTAGTACATAAACGCTGGTGTTTTTGATTTGCTTTGTGGTTATGCAAATACGTGCGTACTGGTTGTAAGTGTCAGCTTTAATAAGATTAACATGTTACCACAGAGAGGCCATTTAGTGCCAAAACTTAATTAACAATGGGAATGGGAAATGAAATGAACACGAGCTTGTGTCCACATGTGACGTCAGCAGACTAATGTGAAATGTTTCCAACTCAGTCCTGTGCCTGGAAATGAAGACACTCTATAAAGAAAGGCTGCCCCCACAGTCAGCAAACGCAATCTGTGCTCCTTGGCGAAGACAGGTGGCAGAGCAAAGTGGTGGCGTGGTCCAGCACTGCTGTGGAAATTTACCTGTTTTTTATTTCCTTTTCCCATAATTCATTCATAGTACACGAAGGCGTAAACAGCAAGCATGCCAATGTTCTACCCAGAGGCATGTGGGGAACAAATGACAATCAGAACACCACACAAACCTGATCCACTCCAGAAGAAATTCAGCTTTCTCTTTTAATTGGCAGCGTGCACGAAAGAAAAATTCCAACTGTACTTTACTGAACTTGCTTCTCACCCACATACCAATCTATTTCCCTTAAATGATTTTTCTTCTTTCTGCAGAACTTGTCAAGGCTTCCTTGGAAGTGAATTACATTTCAAGTGATGCACCCTGGAACACATCTTATTCGCAATTAGTGACATGCGAGGAGTATGGAACGAAGTGCTTCGAATCCAGTTTTGTACTTATTTAACAGCATGTTCCACTTAGAGATTAATGGCAGTTTCATTGTCTTCCTCTCAAATAACGTGAAGTCTCACTTTTTCTAAAGCCTGACATACATTAACAGTTCCTTACCAGCAGCTTTTCACAGAAAATCTTATGAACCAGGGCTGAGCGAGAGAGACACTTGCAGGAGGAGAAGCATGCTGTCACTGATTTGGCTTGAAGATCCCATTAACCTTAGTGAGCACCTGTAAATTTGCTTTCAATTAGTGCAATCTGGAAACAAGTTAGAATGATATGCTGTTCATTATCCACAGAATTTAATGTGCTATCCTAGAATTTTTTCATTTTCTTAATTTTCTTAGCGTGTTGTTGAGTGTAGTGGAGCCTATTTCAGGTAAAATAATGTATTTTTAATATGAATATTTTTAAACCCTGTTTTTATTTAAAGTGAAATTTTGTGCTGATTGGTTTCACACTCTCCGCTCTCATCAGTATTACTCTGAGACAAACATAGTTAGCAGTTAGCTGGTAAATGCAGTCAGACATGTGCAGCTAAGGAGCCTTGTATCCTTGAAAAGCTAAAAAAAACTGGGATCGCCACACCGGGTTACTCCATTTGGCAGGTTTTTATGCCAGATGTCCTTCCTCACACAAGCCCCAAAGGAGATTTGTGTCTCTGTTTAGAAGTATTAAACATAAACTAATTAGCCACATTGTTAAAATAACCAACAAGTGAACAGCACTGATTATATTGTTATAATATAATATGAAATATCAGGCGATATATGGGGGTATCAGATTTTTCAGTTATAAAATACCATGTATCAGTCAGGCTCTAGCAGAAACTGGTATTTTTATATTGTTAAGGTTGGGCAACACATTTGATGATTTGTATTCATAGTTTGGTTGCACTGACCCAAAAGCATCAGTGAATGAAGAACAAAGTTGTCACATTTCTTGTTTGTATTGCTTGTAAAATATGATTCAATCTCCTAAATATTTTATGCATTGAAAGTATTATATACAACCTCATAATGCTGTTTTAGCACTGGTCATAAATCACCGTCTATTCAGCTGTGTGTCTCTGCAGGCTGCATGAAAGCTGCAACTCAAACACCTACACTTTGTTTATCTGATGACAGATGAAACATCTGTGCCTCAGGTCTCACCCTCGTCCTCTTCAAACAGGAGTGGGCTTACATAAACCCAGGGGCAGGCTTTTACCCTCAGGGTTGACTTCATCACACATGGAAAAATAGGTTTTAGGCTAAATATGGGTTTATGAATTTGAATACATTAAACTATTGTTCCCAAATCTTTGTGTTTCACCACAGCAAAAACTGAGACATAATCATCAAGTGAGCTTATCACTGTTACTGTATTGTGAGTGAGTGGTGTGTGTGTTTCAGTAATTACTGCTGTGTTTGACTTCCACCCATAACACCAGCTCAGCAAAACACAGTGTACCGTTCCCTCAGCCACACAGATAGACAGACAAACAGAAAAACAGATGACAATAGGCCAACAACAACAAACTGACCAAATGCTGCCTGTGGATGAATCACTTAGTTTGACTCTAGCAAAACCGTGCCAACTTCTGACTCAAAAATTACATCTGAGACATTTCACATGCACGAGGTTCTTTAGCACGTGAAACACACATACCAGTACATAACCAGAGAACACACAGATGTACAATTTAAATATGCAAACATGCATACCCTGCTTTACTATATATTTTACTCTAAATAGGACGACCAAGAGCACTGATTTCACTTTACAGAACCAGTAAATGCTGCATATACAATCATGTTTACAAACCATACAATCCACACTTTTATCTTTGATTTTGGCCTCAACGTACTATAAAGGAACTTAGTAGAAACAGGGGACCAACTGTTACATATTCGACTTCTTTCACAACTAGGGTTTCCAAAAAAATTAAATAAAAAAACAATCCTTAGATTTTAATCAGTACTAAATTTAATATTTAATTACAATCATCATTTGCAACAACATCAAAACAAACATTACTGTCTTTGCCTCCTCCAGCTGGATCGAATTTCACATAAATTCACTGCAGACAGAAAGGCACACCTCATCTCCTCACTAACAACTAAAGTATGGTTAACGTTCATAACACTGAAAACTTTAGGAGGAAGTCAAAGAGGTCATCTAAAGCTCCTGTTTCAACAACAGCTATCCTAAATGCAGCTAATGTTAACATGCACACATGTTAACATTAGCTGACATTAGCTGTTTTGCTAGTAGCAATTACCAATCACTAGCATTAGCCACCTGTTATCATTAGCATAGTAGCTAGCAGACTGCAAGTATTGAACCCTTACTTCTCTTGTTGCAGGATGAAGTTAAAATCTTCTCTGTGGTATGAAAAATGGTATCAAATATTGAGTATTTTCCTGGTTATTGGTATGGATTTGGACATTTTAGTATTGCGGCAACCCTGTCACATAGTCAGGCTGTATAACTTCTTAAAAGGACTCAGATACAAGCCGATGAGTCAGTGAAGCTCACTACTGTCGAATGACAGTCGTGAGCTTGATGTGAGTTGTTGACGGTATCCTGAACTTTTCTGTTGATAAGCGCTGCTGTTTCTGTGTGTTAGAGCCATGACTTTAGGAGATAAGGCTAAAGGTATCTCACCACCTACTTAAAAGCCAACTGGGCAGCCAATGTATTCAAGGTGGTGGGGTAACATGGTGACTTCCAGAAATTGGGGCATGCATCTATGTATTTTCAATGGATTAATTATAAATGTATCAGAATACATCGATTTATTGGAAGATGTAAGTACACACTAATTAGAGTGTATTTGTGAGCACAATATTCTTCATTTCTATTATACAATCTCAAAAACAACTGTTTGTACCTTTAGATTAACCTCTTAGAATATTGTCATATTTCTTGAAGTAAGTTATGTCATCATGTTAATAATTTCCACAATTTCCTGATGGGCTGAAAAGGTAACATGAAGGGTTCTTGCACAACTACTAATGCATCACTTTAATGTTCATTTTAGTAAACAAAGGGGAAGATTATTATGAGAGCGCTGTACTGTACTGTTAAAAAAAGGGGAAGTAGCAGGCAGTAAATGTTTGAGGACTTGAGGGGGAAGTGGTCCTGGAGCTGTGATGAAAGAAACGGAAAAAGAAACACATCAGCAAATGAAAGCTCCACCTCACCTATTGTGATCTATGAGCTTTATCACTCGTTCTCACAGTTTTTCCCGGTCTCGCATTCTTGCCGTTCCTCTCAGAGTGTACATTGTATAAATCACTGGCACATCCCTAAACAAACACAGTTCAGATACATGTTCCTTTTAGCCACCATGGATGCTTCCACGGATGATATGTCACCGCAACAATAATAACTTTCACATACAGCATCACGTGGTTGACCATAACTCTACACTGAGTAGAGTTGTGGCAAAAACATGTTTTGTAATATATCTCCTCTGCACAAACAGCACTATAAAGGGCATTTCCTTGGGATGTCCAATATGAGTGTACTCCCATAAACTTCCTGTCTTAATGTTAAAGAGAAATTCTTGATATGCCCCAGCGTTATGACTCTGTTGGGATTTCTTTCGAACTGTGACACATTTTCCCAGTAAGGACAAACGTCTGCACAGTGTAGGGCAGCCCAGACATAGAGATTCATTGGATTTTCTTTTTATTGCTGCTTCTGATAAGTGATCAGATGGGGTTTAAAAAAAAACAACCTTTTATTGTGTTCTTGATTAGGATGAACAATGTAGTGGTAACAGCAGAATGATTTTCAGTCTTTCAGACTCAGTTATTTTTTTTATCATATAAGTTGATGTACAGTCATGTGACAAAGAAAGTACACCTGCTTTTAATGCTGTGACAAGAGTAGGAACTGAAAGCTGAAGTCTAAAGCTATGGAAGAGGCTACCATCAGAAATTCACCAGTCATTACCTACATCCTGTAGATTCTTATTTTCTTATATATCATAAAATCATTCACTTAAGTCAAGGTGCGGCAAACCATTCCTGCCAAGCTATGGAGAAATATTTGAATCTGTCCACATCATCAAGTGATCCTGACTTTGAGAACCATGATACAAATACATCGCCAAAAGTATTCAAGCTCCCATCCAAATAATTTAACTCATTGTTTCAATCACTTCCATGGCAACAGATTTATAAAATCTGTTGCTCTCAGCAGCTCAGTGAATTCCAGCATGGTGATAAGATAGGATGTCACCTGTGCAACCAGTACCCTTGTGAAATTTCCTTGCTACTAAATATTCTATAGTCAGCTGTTAGTGGCATTATAACAAACTATAAGCAACTGGGAATGACAGCAACACAGCCACAAAGTGGTAGCCCACAAAGCGGGGTTATGCTGAGCCGCATAGTGCGCAGAGGTCGCAAACTTTCTGCAGAGTCAATCCCTACAGACCTCAAAACTTCATGTGGCCTTCAGATTAGAACAAGAACAGTGTGTAGAGATTTTCATGACATGGGTTCCATTCCTGGGCAGCTGCATGCAGCTGCAAGTCTTACATCATTGAGTGCAATGCAAAGCATCAGGTGCAGCAATAAAGATAGCTTCTCTATCTGGCAGTCTGATGGATCAGTCTATGTTTGGTTGTTGCCAAAAGAACAGTACTTGTCTGACTGCATTGTGCCATGTGTAAAGTTTGGTGGAGAGGGGATTATGGTGTGGGGTTGTTTTTCAAGAGTTGGACTTGGCCCCTTAGTTCCAGTGAAAGGAACCCTTAAAGCTTCAGCATACCAAGACATTTTGGACAGTTTCATGTTCCCAACTTTGTAGGAACAGTTTGGGGAGGGCTCCTTCCTGTTCCAACTTGACAGCAGTGCACAAAGCAAGCTCCATTAAAACATGGATGAGTGAGTTTGGTCTGGAAGAACTTGACTGGCCTGCACAGACTCCTGACCTCAACCTGACAGAAACCCTGTGGATGAATTAGAACAGAAACTGTGAGCCAGGCCTTCTTGTCCAACATCAGTGTCTAACCTCACAAATTTGCTGCTGGAAGAAGGATAAAAAATTCCCATTAACACAATCCCAAACCTTGTGGAAAGACTTCTCAGAAGAGTTGAAGCTGGAAAGGGTGGGCCGACATCATATTAAACCCTATGGATTAAGAATGGGATGTCACTCAAGTTCATAAGTGGGAAGGCAGAGGAGCGAATACTTTTGGCAGCATTTCGCTCCCATTTGTAACTTTAATTTCTCTTTAATTTCTAATTATTGTGAATGACTGAATTCTACATTAATTAATTGGATTTTAAACAAAAATATGTCATAAGGATGAAGAGTCGTCAAACCAGTTAGGAGGTAAACCACACCAGCATTGTTTTAAGTTATCCCTTTTCAAAATTATTCTTTTTTTAATCCTCCTTAGGAAAATAAATGTAACACAACTTCACTCTAATAACATTATTCCAGCTCCTGTTCATTAAACTTCAAAGATACCACATCCCATCCGTCTATCCATCCATCCTCTGAGCATTCAGGTCCAGGTTGCAGAAGCAGCATTGACATCAGAGATTCCCTCCCACACTTTGGCCACCTCTTCCAGCTATTCTGAGAAGACAGCCAGCCAGGAGGCATAATCTCTTCATTGTATCCTGGATCTGCCCCAGGGACATGCCCGATGCATCCTAGTCAGATGCTCCAATTTCAATGTGGAGGAATAGCAAGCTGTAGTCTGAGTCCTCCCCAAATTATCCTCCTTTTCACTGTAGCTCTAAGGGCCTAATCTATGTCATTTATTTTACATTGCATTACCATTATTTAATAATCATACATTAAAAACATTGTTAAACCCACTAACTCAGTGACTACAACATGGCAGAGGTTGTGAAAACACCTGCATAAATTATCACAAACTACCAATTCCAGTGTAGATCATATTACACTGTTTGTGTAGAACATAAGCAATGTGATTATAAAGCAGTGTGGGGAAATCAGCTGTAAAAAGCAGCAGCCAGTAGATTATATGACAGCGCGAGCCAGCCTCCTGCAGAGTATCTTTATGCATCTACTTAGTATCAGGTAGAGCAATGTCAGCAAGGTTTTTTTTTTTTATTTACCAAGATAAAGAGCACATTGGACATCACTGGCAAATTTTGCCCTCCTTAATAACTCATCTATGTTTTAAAAAATGCCCTGTCATACTTGGAGTGCAAGGTACGTAAACTTTTTATGATATAAAAAAAAAAGACAGACAATATTGTGGTAACTGCAAAGGAAATGTGGGCCAAAGCCAATCGTCGTGAAACCTAGATCAACACACTGTTTTGCCTCCAGGTAAAATGACACATTCAGAAGAAATATGGCTGTCAGTGGACCTTGTTGTTAAGCCAGAGAGCAAACACTGTTGTCCCGTGAGCTGATATTATGGATGAAAGTTAGTCACTGTGTGCTGACTGACAACCTTTCAGTTTCCATGTAGACCCAAATCCAGAGAATCTAATCGTGACTGATTTCCACTGTTGTTTGTCTTTTTTTCACTGACGTTTCATTGCATTTGAAGGCCTACCATATCATTACTGAGTGAGAAGTTACATGTGAGGCCTGATATATTTTTGGTGTGATGACGCCAACGGACGCACGCTTGTTTTGTAATCACACAGATATGTCACTCAATAACATTTTAGATTGCCAATGATTTTACACACAGTATGCTAAAACGCTAAACTTCACCAGTCTGTGTTCACCTTGTATTTTGTATTTTGCTGGTTTTTCTGTTGTTTTATAGCATCTTGCTGACATGAAATAAACCAGAAATGTTCCCAAAAGACTTCCAATTCACTTCCACCCCCTCCACAAACACTCTAAACACCTCCACTGTTCCTACACTTACAGTGCACTCACATTTACAGCCTCACTCAGCAAAGGACAAACAGCATCAATCTGACTGAATGAAAAGCTAAAAAAAATAATAATAACAGTAAAAAGTGATGAGTGGCTATAAAATGAGATTTACATGAAAAGCCTGAGAACCTTAGTGGAATGAAATTTGGTTTTATGCAGCATAAATCCACACAACAGGATGAGTTTCCTGTGGAACCAGCGCTAATGCAACAAGCATTAAATGAAGTTAGGAAATGACAGAAGCTTTATAGCAATATGTCATTCGGATTTCTGGTTTCTGTGAGTCATCTATGACCTTGTGTCCTTACACACCACAGTGAGGCAGACTGGATAATTGAGGGGGGGAAAAGTCACCGAAATGTGTGTGATTTTTAAAAAAAATTTTATACCTCGGCCAGAAAGACAACTACGTTTGCAAGCTCTGCCAAAAACAAAATTATGGTTAATCACCAGCCAGATTTTAAAATGAACTGCCATCATTATCCGATTATATTACATAAGCTCTAGTTTTGGAAAGCTCAAAATGTTCATCAAATACTGGCAATAAAAACAGTCCCCTTATGTAGGAAAATGCAGCGAAAACAGTTCTTTGCAAAGGGATATATTCATCCAGTCCATATCTGAAATACAAGAAAACATTTGTTTAGAGGCAATGTGGAAAATTAAATTGAATTGTGACAAAAATGATCAAATATTATACTGAAAAAACTGAAAAATACAGCATCAGTCACTGTCTGATTGAAACATCAACACAAGTGGTTAAACATCACCTTTGAGACCAACTACGATAAAACTGAAACAGAAGAAGTAAAATATAAGATTTATTTCTAGTACACTTTTGACAGATAAAAAAGTGCTTGAAAATAAAACCAGAAATAAAAACAAAATAATACTATAGAACAACAAAATTATAGAAATGTCAATGGAGTCACAGGGATTTTTTTCCTACTCCCATGAAATTATGAGCCTGCCAATGGGGAAAAATGTTTAGCTCCACAAACATGAAATATTCATTCACAATTAAGAAAAAAGAAGCTGGCACGGATCCAACACACACAAAGCATGTATGCAAAGGCTTTTTGCTGTCACACACGTTTGTTTTAACAGCAACTTGGCCATGAAGGCAATCGCATGGAACGAAAAGCACAGAAAGGTTCCTCCAGGAGCTGGGAGACAGCTGACCTACTTGACTGTAGACGGAAGTATTGACAGGAAACACAAACAGGCTGGGGTCAATGATTTTATGCTGACACTGCTATTTCCCCCAAAAAATATAGTCTTGGAAAAATAACCTTTAAATCAATCCCAGCCCTCATTTTTAGGCCCAATATAAATAATAAGTCAGTTTCCTCTTAACCCATGAATGACAGAGCAAAATTAAAAGTTAAGTTGAATAAAATAAGTTGATGCAGGAATAGAAACAACCTATATCAATAATATTATACAAGAACAGAGGACTCATGCCATTAAGCCCAGTTTTTTTTTAAAGAAGTCTTTCTTCTCTTCAGGCTTTTACACCGTTTCTTTGTACCATTTTCTGACCAAAACACTTCTTTCTTAGCTTGATTTTCTTACTCAAGTGTCTTTTTCGTTTCCCTTGATCTCACATCAATCAGAGAAGATACGTTCTGAAAGCAGGCAGTGTTTATTGAGGACCACAATGAGTACAATCCTGACATAAAAGCTGCTTTTGTTGATAATCTTCCTCCAACCGTGACGTTTTGTGGAAAAGCCAACTGCTCATGACGCTCATGTCATCTGCTGACCCTAATGTGCTCCATTCGCTGTGGATTTATTGAAAGAACATGAAAAATCATAATGACAAATCTGATATAAAGTATGCACTGAACAGAGACGGTGAGGCAGCCACTTTTTGTCTTTACAGCAGAATGCTTTACTGATGATTTGAGCATGATGCATGAAAACAAAAACCATTGCAAATTATGCTCTTGAGCAGCAACGCTCGCCCAAGCTCCCTTCTAGTCTGCACACTGGCTTCAGGGCAATAGATTTTCTGGTGAGCAGAGTCTAAGTAAATTTACATAACCTGTTCACATCTAAATCTGTGAACAGAATGTCATTACATATGCTTTCTTTAGTGAAATGTGATCCCAACATCTGAGATGCCAACAGAGATGTCCAAAGTTCTGCCTGTTAAAAGGGAGTTCTTCCTTTCCACTGTCACCAAGTGCTCACTCATGTGAAATCATCTTATTGTGGGTGTTTTCTCCCTAATTTTGAAGAGTCTTTATCTTTCAATATAAAGTGAGGCGACTGAATTGGTGCTATGTGAACAAAAGTTAAATGAATTGTTGGGCTTCGTAGCAGTGAGTTTAATCAAATTAACAGCTGTCTGTGTAGGTTCTTTGTCATCCAGGTCATGACAGTCTGGGCAAGAACTGCAGAAACCTCTTAGATGAGAGGCGTAACATCTTCAAAAATCTAAAGAAGTCCAGCTGCCTTCTTTTTGAGCTCAAGAAAATTAAACGCTTCCATCTGTGCAAATCATTTCATCAGCTTCTTGAGGTTTTTTCCTCAACTGATATGATCAGTGCAGAGAGCAACTACAACAAAGAGCACAAAGAGGAGTGTTCTTCATGTTTAGTTAAACCTCCCCCCAAAAGTGCCAGAATGTCAAACCACGAGTGTGGGCATGTTTCCAGACTTTGGCAGGAAGTTATCTATGATTTCATGTGACTAAGCAGCATGCATTTTAATGAAAAAAAATATAAAAACAACCAAAGCCAATGAAACTTTTAATGGCACTGTTAAATGAAAGAAGATGCCCAGGTCATCAAGTTATTGTTTTTTTGCATGGGTTTTAATAGAGGTGGATCTAAACATTTCACTGGCAGAAACAAACATTTGCATTTGGATTGAACTGACATTTGAATATGTATAAGCTAGTCACAAAAAGACAAGCACTCAGCACTACATACATCTTTCATTACACATAATTAGCATCTACTGCGTAGTTCTCTGAAAAATATACCAGAAGAAATTAAAAAGCATTTTATCCCAGCATCTACATATCATCTGTGTATCCTAAAGGGGACCTATTACTGCTTTGCTAGCTACAGGTGCTGTTACTCTGGTGGGTGTTCATGTTAAAAGCATCAAGTTTCCAATGAGGTTAGCATCGGTGCAAGTAAGGAAAAGCGAGAATGCACTAAACACTCCATTTCAAGTACTTTTTTCCCAACTCTTTGCTCTGTATGATGTCAGAGAGTACAAATATTGCAGGCACACAGGAAGTTGGCTCGTTTCCCTCAGAGAACGTATGAAATTAGGTGCCGCACCAAGGTTAGGTATTTTTAACTGTGAATCATATTCAGACATATTCTAGTAGAGTTGGTGAATAAAACTGTAAACGAGTATACAAAGGTCCCCTTTAAATGAGTGAAGCAGGACAGTGACACTGAGAAAGTGGTGATTTTATACATTTTATAAATGCTAAAAAATATAATAAAAATATAATTTCTAAAAATTAATACAAGTTTTCAAGTAATTAATGACAAGCTGAAATAAAAACAGTTTATTTTTGGATTATTAAAACATTTTCTACAACTTAAATCTTGCATGACATGCTTCTGAAAACAAGCTCTAAAACAGGGGTGTCCAACGCCAGTCCTCAAAAGGTACTGTCCTGCAGCTTTTAGATGCATCCTTGTTCTGACACACCTGAATCAAATAAATGGCTTGTTATCAGGCATTTGCCAAACTTGATAGTGTGCTGAAGAGGTAATCCAGTCATTTGATTCAGCTGTGTTTGAGTAGGGTTGCATGTAAAAGCTGCAGGACAGTAGCTCTGAAGGACTGGAGTTGGACACCCCAGCTCTAAAAATATGAACAGAATGGTGACATACCACTTATAAAACATCGTGATTACTGTTGCCGCTCCTATAGATTTCCACTTTTCCTTATTCTGCATTCTGTCATATCCATGCTGTTGCAATTGTGGATGTTTATATTAAACATGGGCAAAGTTTCAAATAATGAGGCCAATGTGTGCACAAGTAGCCCCTACAGAATTCTCCATACACCTGATGCAAACTCCTGTTTGTGAGGGATAGCCAATCAGACCAAAGTTAGCTTTGGGAGGGGGGGGGGTATGGCTTGTCTATGACCAACGATGAACTTGCGAGGTGGCAGAAGGGTCCAATGTAAACGAAATAATGATTATTATGAACTGAATCATGCAAAGCTACCCTACCACAATTTTGAATAACATATGGACTTGTCAGTGATATATTAATATTGAATATTGGTTCATTATTAACCAACACTGAACCAATGTTACTCCGTCTTCAGTGCCTACAACAATCTACACTAGCAATGTTTGGCAAGATGCACGTGTGCAGCTACTTTTCTCATTTGTGTATCAGTGAAATATTGAACAATTACATATTGTAAAAAAAGAGCACCCATGTAGGCTTTTAACCTTTTTAAAAACCAGAGTGGATTTCACAGTACTTTTGCATTTACATAACAGTGGCATGGCACATACCTACACAATACATGCAAAATAATGACAACCTAATAAAACAGTAATTTTGACTCCAAGTCACTGTCCTGTGTTTCTGTGTTCACCAGTGCCCACGACTCAGGGTGTATTTTTGAGCTTTTTTGGGTGCAGTGGAGTGCCCTGTTGTGAATCACATCACACTGACTCACGAGTGCAACACGGTGCAGTTAAATATTGATAAGCCTTTTGCGATGAAGGCCACAGATAGACCACGCAGTGGCTCAGAAATCCATTTTGTCTGAATCTGAGAAACATCCAGAATGCAAACTGAGTCCATAACCGTCAAGGTCACTCAACACAATCTGTCCTTTCCACTTACCATGTATCTTTTTATGAACTCCTTTTGTTGTTCTCATTCAGTGAGATTGTTCAAAATCTGGTTGCCAACACAAATTCATACACAGTGTCAGAGTGCCCCCTTGTGGTCGAGCAAGTGAACATCCTCTTCCAACAGACTGGATCAACAGTCTGCTTGTACTTCACTTCCATTCAACCTGAAACGTAAACTGCTCATCCCTCTTAAGCCTCCACACCCCACTTAGTGGAGAACAAGGATGCCAAGGCCATAGCAGCGAACCCCAGAACTTCCACTAACCCTCATGCCAGGCTGCTTAGGGGCTGAGCTGTGCAGGAGCTCCTCACTGCCTTTTGCTGTCCAGGATGGCCCTCCAATCATCTGACCATGACAGGAGTCGTCTCTGGGGGAGGCTGAGGGGCAGGTGCTTGTTGTGGCAGGCAGTGAACAGGATGTGCTCCCACGCTGGATTTGGCTCCACACCTGTCCAAGTCACAGAAATATAAACATTATTTAAGTAGCAGCTCCCTGTATTTAAGTGTGTGAAGGATATAAATTGTCCTGACAGACCGTAGGAACGCTGCAGCAGCTGCCTCATGAGGTGGCAATCAAAGTATTGAAAATGGATGCAAATAATTATAACACCCACACCGAGTTTCACAAACATTATTATGCAAAAGTCCTTGTTGGGAAGCATTTATGTAACAAAGTGTTTTGCAGGTTGCCTCTGTGGTGGCCATCTTGTTTTCCCAGTAAAGAGGAAGCCTGCCTCAATTGCAGCTCTTTTATAGGCCAGTCTGTATTAAGAAGGCGTGTCTTTAGAGTATTTAAAGGGAGCAGGAAATGGATTGGGAGCCATTTTGAGAAGTTGCTGTCTGCATGTGCATGATGTTGGCAAGAGACAATAAAACAATTACTTTAATTAAGATAGAGTGAAGTCTGATGTTTCCCTCACCGCCCCTCACTGTGTAACAGTCCTCTTTAAAGATTTTGCTTTGTTCTTCATTGGTTCTTGTTCTTTCAGTGATTTAAAAAAAATAGTTATCATCCCTGATCTGCTCAGATCAGAGAACTACTGTACTTTCCTACTGAATTAACTGCAGCAGCAATAATTTACACAACTCAAGCCGACTAACTTTGAGATCTACTCATAAGTTAAATACTCAGCATTTCAAGAGGGTTTTTTTATTTATTTAGGCAAATCCGCACTCACAGCCAGCATCAGACATTAGTGTGTATCTGCACATTATTACGTAAAAAAAATCTTTGCACTCTGGAACTCTGTTTGAAAAAATTACTAATGTACAAATGTGTTCTTTTGATTATAAAAAACAGTAATGAAAAGCTGACCGTCACACCAAAGCATGTGCACATTTGAAAAGCTGCAGCTGTTTTAGCATGATGGTTACAATTTGAATACAAATGTAATCAGGTGTGAAAACATTTCATTCTAGCAATCTAATGCAATATTACTGCTGCTACCTTTAGCATGACAGGGGGCAAAGTATAAACTGTGCATAGAAAATGAACAATGGCAACATAATGTTCATTCATGACTTCGTTTTGGAGTCTGCATTTTATAGCACCAGTGTTGGCATGTTTTTGGCTTAGATTTAGACTCAGCTAACACTGGTTTCTTTACCAAGCTGCATCCTCCGACACCTGCTAATTTAAACACTACAACACAGACTAATAAAATGCTTGAATTTTACTGGACCTGGAATACAAACTTCTTGGATGATCTGTTGCACGCAACCATCATTATCTGTCACCTTTATGAAATATCTTCCAAAAGGCTACAGACAACTGCCTATGTTGGCCAACCAACTTGGCTTAGCCCCGGATTTTAAGTCCCAACAAAATCTAGATGGGTAAGTACAAATTTTTTCACGGTAAACTGATGAGAGACCAGTATGTGAGGTAAGCTGCAGGCACTGCTTTCACGGCTCGGAGATCAGTTATGATCTGCGCTTTGTGTGGAAACCCAGCTAGCATTATCAGTGACCTTCAGTGGTATAGTCTCGGCTCACCTGTAAAAGTCAGCGCATGAAAACACCTGGGAAAGGATTTTAGGACTAGGAAAACAAGGAAGGACTGTCTTTTGAGGACATCAATGTTCACATTTTGGACGAAGAAAGGGTTTAAGAGAGGAATAAAGGAGGCCATCTAGACCCGCTGTAAACAGCTGTCATTGAACAGAGGCGGTGGCTTATGGCACCAGCTATCAGCCACATACGGTCCCGAGTTCTTTTCCCAAGTGTTTCAACCACTCACACCTTGCCTTAGGTGACCTCAATCGCTCACATGACGGTGGGATAACGTCTCACAGAGGTTTCCTCTGTCATCTGTTGGCTCATATAATATCTCACATAACTAAGAGTGGGTTAGCAATCATCAAGACCACCTTTACTGGAAGAGTTCACTACCAATTATTCTAGAACTGAAGACGCTGCTTGGATGAGACGTGAAATGTCTTCAAAACCTAAAGAAGTCTAGTTGGCTTCTTTTCAGCTCTCAGGACTACCATTCTTTGTGTTCCCATATTCAAGTCCAGGAAGATTATCCTGGATCCAAATCCACCATCACTCATGCTTGCGTGGATTCTCTCCAGGTACTTCAGCTTCAGACTAATTGGGGATTCTTAGTTGCCCATAGGTATGAATGTGAGTACAAATGTTGTCTCTCTATGTTAGCCCTGAATCGGACTGGCGACCTGTCCAGTGCGTACTGTGTTTCTTATCCTATGGCAGCAGGGATAGACTTCCCTGAGACCTTGAACTGGACAAGTGGAGGAAGATGGATGGATGGATCAAATGACACTCCTTTACCTTGTTGTTTAGCATCTTGTTGTAACCTATTGTGCTGCTGATCTTCTCATAGGTCATTTAGGTGCTTTTTCAGTGGGCATTAGTGCGTTTTCCCCTCATTATTTGTTAGCATCTATCTTTATTTTTATGAACGACAACATGGCCTTGACTACCCAGAATGCACTGCGATTGCAGCGCTCTACTGAAATTTGCAAAATGAAATGAAGCAAGCTAAAAATAAGTAGTTTGAATGCTTTTTGTTTTTGTTTAGCTAAACTTATTGTTCAAAAATGTTGGTTTTATTTCATGAAAGCCATAGAGGCTGAACAGGAGCAGATCACTTCACAGACCAAAAATAACCTAAAAAGATTGTTAGAGCATTAATATTAAAATAAAAGAATCATGATACACACAAAAGTGCACCCACACAAAGTTCCACGGAGGCCTCACCTAGAATGTCGGGTTTGTCGTCTATCAGGAGGTCGCCGGTGATTAACGTCTTGTCTCGGGTCAGAATGACTTGTTCCAGGAAGTCACGGCCCAGATGCTTCTCCACCCAGGCATACTAGACAAAAACACACACACACAGCAGATGAGATCTCATCAGCAAAGAGTGGAACACATTAATCATTTCCACAGAGAAATGGATATTTGTTATTGATTTGCAGCAGGCCTACCTTCTCATGTGGACAGTGTTTGTAATGTTTTATAGGGCTGGTGCAAATAAAGACATCTGTGCTGCAGAAACAAAGGGAAACAAACAGACCAGACTGGAAAAGTTACAATCACACAGTATTATGTTTACCTTCCAGCTGCTTAGGCCTGAACTTTTATGACAGGAATTCATGTGAGGAAGGTTCCCAGTAAACATGAAATCATGTGTATGGTGCATTACCCTGATGGGAGAACGTGCACATTCAGGCACTGGTGGCTAAAGAAAGCCATTCATTTTTAGCAGCAGAAGAAATGTAAGCGAAGTTCATAACTTTTGATATTTTTAGATGTTATTCATGTGCATTCTCCTCTGAGAATAATCCCAGAAAAAATAAAAAAGTCACAGTCTGTGTCACGCTGATTCAGATCACACTTATTAAAATATCATCAAAACTACACGCGACCGTCCCTGAGTAAGACTCGGGGTGATGTGTTTTAAATCATTTATTAGAAAGAGGGGGAAAAAAAATACTGAAAATATCACAGCATGGGGCCATCTGAGTCGTGAGGCTGAGTGAATGGGAGAACAGCGTGGTGCTGGCGTGCACAAAGACAGGCTGTGTGTTGACACAACATGGAGGCCAGGTGTCTGTAATTGTCCCTATGGCCTGCTGCTGTCACTGACTGCAGAGCACAAATAGCTCATACAGAGAAGACAGACAAACAGACCATCACATTCACTACTGATGCCAGGCCTAGGAGGCTTTACGGCAGCCTCGACACTTGATGCCTTCAGGCACAGCCCTAAGTGGCAAATTGTCTCTGTTTTGGCAGCGTTGAGGACCCAATACGCAATCACTGTTTTAATGTGTGTAAAAAATATATAAAATGTGCTCCAAACATAAATATCAAATTTACGTGTATGTTATAGAATCTAGTCTTGCTGGCTTTTGTGAGTGACTGGAATGAGCAACAGGGGCTTTCAGACTTGATTCATTTGGTCAGGTTCAGACAAAACAGAAAAAACCTCCATCAAAAGGAGGCGTTCACAATCTGTCTCAAAAATCCCAGACAGAATAAAAGATGGATGTACAGTATTGTGCAAAAGTCTTGAGCCAATCCTAATTAGTATTTTGCTTCTGTGGAAGCTAAAAAAAAGTGCAGTAAAGTCAGTTGAATCTTAGAAAAATGTCAAAGATTGCTCAGCTTAACAAGCATAAAACATAATTTTTTGTCACCAAAAGGTGATTGACAAAGAGCTATTAGCCAAAAACTTGCCGTATTTCAGCATGGTATGGAGTGTGTCCTTAAGAATTTGAGGAAATTGAACAGGTGAATGACAAAAGAAGAACAGGAGATGAACAGTATCTGAAAATCATATCTTTAAGAACTAGGGAAAAAAAGAATCAAGCAAAGAGCTGAAAACAGATCAGAGAGACGTATCTTGAGTTGATCTACTGTTCGATAAAGCCTTGTCAGAAATTGTGTCATTGTGTAAAGAAAACCTGGTCTTATAAAAGTCTATGGGAAAACAGCCCTCTGACCTGTCCCCGGTAAACACTTTGCTGATGTGTTTAGGAGCATAGTCACTCATTTCAGGCTTCCCACCTCCCAGCTTTTCTTGTAAACTGGGCTGAGCAGGCCATTGCTGGTTTGCGGGGCTTTTGTATGAAAACAGAGCCTTAAAATGCAGCCAGCTAAATGAAGAGACTTTGGAGGAAGTCAGATAAAGTGAACTAAACAGGGTGAAACTGTGTGGAAAATGATAAACAAACCACAGAGCCTGGCATTATTTTGCAAAGTTAAATACATATTAACTCAGAACACCATTTCCCCCACCTCCCTTCTGATCAAAATGCTACATGCAAATATCTAATCATGCACATTTTTCTCCCATTATGGTGATTTAAGCCACTTGTGATACAACAAGAACTCCTCTCAGTCTCTTTTGTTTATGTGAGATAAATGCACTGCAACTTCCAAGACCTACTCATTCATCTCGGCCATCTCCTTGACCGCCTCCACTCCTCCTGGCAGCGGGTCCAAGTCTATGAAGAAACCTTTGGACTCCCAGATGCTGATAGCTTTTTCCTGGAGTATAAAAAAAGGAAACAAAACACATGCATACAGCTTATCTGCAACCGTGTAAATTAATCAGGTGCATGTACAGTATGTGTATCCACGTGAGTGTTCATGAGCCCTGAAGAAGTAAGTCCAAAAGGCCAACTTCTGTGGACATGATTACAAGGTAGCACTTTGCTTCTTGCTTGGAGTAGGTGAATTAAGACACTGAAGGAAACACATAATCAAATGGAGTAGTGAGTGAACTGCTCAACACTTCACATTACAGTGAACCACAAGGAAATCGAGGTTGAGTCATTCATCCACACAAACCAATTCAAGAATGTGCATCCATGGCTGTGTCTACACATGAAGCGGGGGTGACACCAGCCCCTTAAAAGTCCCCCAATCCTGATTAATGCTACTGAGCTAGAGCGCTGTTAATCTCACAATCCCCAGAGCCATGGGATGAGAGCAAGGATAATGCCTGATTTAGACTTCTGCGGGAAATCTACACTGTAACTGTAAACTCCTATGCCGTAACCTTCCACGCCATATAGTCTGACCCGACATGTAGTTACATTTCTCGGGTTACGTGGAAGGTTGTGGAGTACGATTAAACTATTTATTGTTTTTTTTTAACCAGAAACATTTAAAGGTATTTCCAGTTTCAGTTATACTATGATGTAGATTTGCCGCAGAAGTCTAAATCATGCATGAGACCAGTAGTAGACTGTAATGTAGTACATGTGATTATTCTGCTTCCACTGTAAAAATTCCAGCATTTAATGTCCATTCATATTATGCTACTTTCTTCTAATTTTCACTGTATTCTGGATGAAAATATTGTTCGACCATGCAATAGTCCAATACTTACTAAGAAGATTAGAAGGTACTGAAAAAGTGGGGCCATCTTTTGTTTTTTGTTTTTCAGAATTCTGACAAAAAAAATAAATTTTTTCCCAGTGGCCAAAATCCTCTTCCATAAATACTCCTGTACCACCCTATTGAAAAGGTCCCAGTCCAGAGCAGTCAGAAACTTGACTGTTAACCATATGTAAATGAGACAGACAATCTTTTGAATTAAAACTTGTAAAAAATAAAAATAAAAAACCCAAATCGAGAAAGCCTAAGTTGAATTTCAGCCACTATATTTAGTGCTGCTGTCACTCACACAAAGGTCACTCCTCAGCTGCCCGTACTGCGTTGACACCCAAAACCCTCTCCTGTCCTCCAGGGTGATGTAGGGCTCCGTCGGGTACCTGGCCCGATACTTCTTCAGGAACCCCCCCTCGAAGTCCGCCAGGACTCCGTCCATGTCCACCAGGACCCGCAGTCTCTTCCCGGAACGAGAGATGAACGACATGTTTGCGCAAATCCTCTTAATGGGATCTCGGAGCAAAGTTTTCCCTCTTCCTAGTAGGCGTGTTGCACTAAGCAGCAACATTTTTCACGCCCTCGGTCTCTGCCCTCTCCAAACAGTCAGCAGAAACAGCTTGTAAAGTCGGCATGGGACTTACACAAACAAAAATAATTCCAAGAACTGGAGCTAAACCCCTTTCAGTACTCGTTTTCGACACTGTTATTTGCCCCTTGTGAATTTTTGTCCAACTTTTCACATTCTGAGCGGCAGTTGAGCTAACAGACGCTGGCTAGCTGACAGGCTAGCACCACAGCAGCCGCAGCGGGCAGTTCAACTGTGACCTGCCTGTGGCGGTCACAGTTGCCGGGAGCTCTTTGTATCGTTTGTCAGTGTGTATTAGCCGGCCGGCATCCAAGGCATGCCTTTCTAAAATTCCACAGCATAAGAGATAAACAACATATGCTGTTAGAGCTGTCTGAGGTGAAACGAGAAGTAAACAACTGGAGCTGCTGCACCAAAGGGAGAAGCGCTCAGCTGTAAGAACAAACTGTACTACGAGCCCGTGCGCAACAAAGATCTCACATCACCAAGATGGTTCACTCCTCAGCTGTTTTCAGGAGCCATGTACAGTGAAAAATATAAAATTTTACAACAATACGAAGGTTTTACCACAACAATAATCAAACACGCAACGTGTGTGATTATTTATTGGCTAAAGAACCGTCGTTAGTTAGGTTCATTGCAATTTATGCACAGTCATCTCTTTATGCCCAAATGTGACAGCTTATTCTGAATGATGGATCGGTAGAGGGGCAAAACATTTAGCATCAGACAGGGGAGCTTCCAGAGATCCATCACTTGTACATGAAATACGTTTGTGTGTGTGAGAGAGAGAGAGAGAGAGAGAGAGAGACAGACAGACAGACAGACAGACAGAAGAAGATGCTTCCATCTAAGGCAGACCATCTAAGTCTAAGACCAAAACTTAGAGTAACTGGTATTTTAAAGATATCAAATTTATTCAATTTTAAACAAAAACTTGATTCAAATCATATATAAATGTAATCATATTTATCAATGTATCAATGTCATCATATTTTCGTTTTCCCAAAGGAGCAGCACTATAGTGGTCCTGTAAAAGTAGTTAGACAAGAGGTCTCACCATAAAACATCTACGTTAACCCCGGTATGCACGTCACTTCCTTTATTTCCTAGTCCTCAAAGAGAGAAGTAGAAGTCCATTTTTAAATAAACACACACTCGCGCAATATATATCTATAGATATATAAATATCTATAGATATATATATCTATAGAGATATATAGATAGATAGATATAAAAGCAAGTGTGCTTCAATACTACCAGCAACTCTGGTAGCTGGCCCTTTAAGAATTCAACGGTCGGTTCTCTAAACCTCCTTGCGGTCTGTTCTGTTCTTACGATCTCGCGATAGCCTCACCTCAGTGGCGGCTGTGTGGCCCCCTGTCTTAGTCCGGACGGAGTTGTTTCTGACGTTTGAATGAAATACAGTGCAAATTACCTCCACGTTGGACCCAGGAAATAATGGCTTCAGCCTTGGAGCAGTTTGTGAACAATGTGCGGCAGCTCTCCGCTCAAGGTATGGTTGATAAACTCATTAGACTCTGAAGTATTAGCTAGTTAGCTAGCATATGCTATCCAATGCCTTGCCGATAGCTAGGCAGTCAAACTGGTCAGAGGCTTCTTTTTGCTTTATCATGTAAACACATCGCTAAAACGACCTTATGTCGCTGTAGTTCCTATGTAAACTACCACGAGAAGATGCGGTATTACACAAGGACCTGAAGGATAACTGCATAACGTGCATGTCATCAAACTAGATGTGAAAATTATACTTTTTGTTTTTGATCTAGAAAATAATTTCTGGGGACTGCCTACCGGTAGTCCCGCCCTAGCCTCATATGATTGGCTAGCGGACTGAATTGGCAAATATTATTGGCTCGAAGTCATCTGTCAATCCTGCTCGCATTACCTCTGTTGCAAGGCCTTGACAGGACACTTGGCCAGCCGATTTCAATTGAAATGCCCATCCGCAGCGCGGCGGTTATACACAGTTTTATGAGTCCGTGTGTCCTCTAGGTTTATAAAGAATAGCCTCTTTGGATTCGTAAACAAGAAAATTCCTATTTTATCCATAATTTGACCAATTAAACAACAAAGAAAATGTATCACTGTGCATTATTTCTCCTATGTTGATACAACAACTTTACTGATAATAGTTGTAGTGGGGTTGTGGTCATACTGATTGTGTCTAGTCTTTGTAGCGTTTCCAGCTAAGTTTTTGTCCATGTGCCCTCCTTGTGTGCTTTGCAATGTAATAACAACCTTGTGAAATAGAAACCTGATGACATTAAATCTCAGCATAACAACCTGATTTTATTCTACATCTGGTGGGCTGGTGTCAAAAATTTAATCTGCACCTAGACCTGCAAAACAAGCTACCTTAAGCCTTTAGAAAGACACCCTAGTTTGGACTTCCCATAGATTTAAAAGGTCGGTACAAAAAGTTAAGTGTGGTTAAATTTCTCAATGTTGACCTCAATTTCCCTTCATCCCTCCAGGCCAGATGACTCAGCTATGTGAGTTGATCAACAAAAGTGGGGAGCTGCTGGCCAAAAATCTGTCCCACCTGGACACGGTGCTGGGGGCCCTGGACATCCAGGAGCACTCCCTAGGTGTGCTGGCTGTGCTGTAAGTTTCCACTATAACTTTCTTCTGTCTCAGTTACCACATGACAAGAAATTTTTCTCATAAAGTTTTTTTTTCCCCTCTAACTGGTCTATTATTATTATCATTATTATTAATATTAATATTTAAAAATAAATTTATTAGTTTACATTTTGGTGTTTCACTGCACTCTGCTTTCATTCTGCTGTTCTTGGCCAAGATATTCTCCTAATGTTGTGTCTATTGAAGGTCATGTTGTACTTTTTGTGTTGGTTGAGGAAGAGGCGGTAGTTCTTTAGGGGAAGTCTCTTGGAAAAATGACAGAAGGTTGGAGCCAGCTCAGGATTTAGAGGAAAATGAGAGGAAAAGTTGACAGATAATAAGTTCCTGCATATGATGTTCTATTGAAAGGGAATAATCTCTCTCACTTCTTCAAATTGTTTCCTTTGTTTAAAATTTCCACACATTCTCTGCACTATAGCAAATCCTGCACAGACATGACACTGCTAAAGGTTTTCTGTTGCATTTACAACTGATAATAAATAACACAGAAATGAAAGCTATTATTTCCTGTTTACAAAATTAATCTCGCTTCTGCTTACCCAACATTGCGTCTGATTGATACATTTCCCTCCTTACTCAAAACTCAGCCCTTTAGCTCTAAATGATTTTTAAAAATCGGCAAACTAATGCAAAGTTTTGGCTAACCCCCCTTCCTTCCTTCCTTCTGCTTTTGCTCCAGATTTGTGAAGTTCTCCATGCCAAACATCCCTGACTTTGAGACGCTCTTCTCCCAAGTCCAGCTCTTCATCAGTACCTGCAATGGAGAGCACATTAGATATGCAACAGACACTTGTGAGTCTCATTGTTCAGTGAACTTGTTTTGTGTCAAGTTTTTTTTTTTTTTTTAATTTGTTTTTGTGATTGTTAAGACAGAAGCATTTTGTGTGTGTGTTTCTAGCTGAGCTGTCATGAATCGCTACTTGTGTTCATATATTTTACACAAGGTTATATAAATGTTGTTGGTATCAGTCACAGCTTTGTATCAGTGGTTTGAAATCTGTTATGTGGATTTGTGGGATCTGGCAGAATCCACATGGTTAATCATAACTCCTCTGTTTTCCTGCCACAGTTGCTGGTCTCTGCCACCAGTTGACAAAC
This sequence comes from Perissodus microlepis, assembly GCF_051167445.1. Taxonomy (NCBI): domain Eukaryota; kingdom Metazoa; phylum Chordata; class Actinopteri; order Cichliformes; family Cichlidae; genus Perissodus; species Perissodus microlepis. The sequence continues at coordinate 23,305,724 of NC_140468.1, read as the reverse complement.
GCACTTGTAGAGCGGAAACAGGTAAGAATGTCTCTTTCTATCATTCTGAGCCTAATCCAACTAAGGCTACGTTCACACTGCAGGTCTTAATGCTCAATTCCGATTTTTTGATCAAATCCAATTTTTTTTTTGTCTGCTTGTTCACACTACAAAAAAAATGTGACAGCCAACGCGCTCTAGTGTGAACCCTCAAAGCGGCCCGCATGCGCAAAAGAAGACATCACACACAACGCGCTCTGTTTAGACCCAGACCAAACAATATTGTTTGACTGATGGCCCTTAATATAAAGACTTTATTCGGACTTTATGTTTCTCAATTTTTTTTTAAGTTATAAAGTTATTTACATATGGCCTAATAATTATCCTTATTGCTGTTTTAGAGAGGAGCGGTGCTTCAAAGGATAGTTGCAGATTTCTGTCAGAATGTGCAGATTATACAGTACAAATAAAATATTCCCGTTTCTCCAACGTTGTCTTCCCAACAGTTTCACTAACATCTACACTGGATGGCCAGGAAGTGCTCACGATGTCTTCTCGGGCGCTGATAATAGGCGTCTGTCTTGTGTCAGTGACGTAAAAGACGGATTTAATGCGACTTGACCATTTAAACAGCAGTCACTTTCTAAAACATCAGATATGTATCGGATTCAGTACCACATACGAAAGTGACCCAGGTCGGGTTTGAAAATATCGGATTTGTGCTGTTCACACTGTCATACCATGATCGGAAATGGGTCGCATAGGGTAAAAAAAGGTTGGATTTGATGCGCTTTTGCCTGCAGTGTGAACATAGCCTAAATAGTGATGTAGTTTAGGCTTGACAAAAGCAGCGCTTTGTTGTAAAAGTGAATGCTTAACAAAAAAAAAAAGAACACAATTGCATTTTTAAATTTTATTTTTTGTAAGAGAACTGTTAAGATTTGTTCATGATACATCTCCCTAGAAGAAAATGCCTTCTGCATTCTCTGTCCCTCTGTAGATTATGTAGTATGTAATCCTGTTGCACTTGTGCCAAGCAGTTTGTTTTCATTCAGCCTGTGCAGGCGGCTGCACCGTTGTGGCTGCTAATGAAGATCAAGAAGCTTTAATATCAGCGGAAAGAACAGAAGGCAGGCAGGCTTTCTATATTTCCTGGTGCTTCTGTAATTCTTGGTTTTACACTTCATGAGTCTGACTAGTTTGTGGCTTCAGAACTTTTGTCTTCTGTCAGAGGCCACATGTTTTTAAACAGTGTGTATTTATCTGCAGGCTGCTGATGTAGTGACATCCACACAATTGTAGCTCTTGAAGCTAAAGGGGTTAGGGCCTTTCCTGTCAGCAGTTCATTTGATATCACTCACCCGACGCGCCACCATTGCCATACCCTCGTCAGCATTTCCTACTGAATTAGATTGTGTTTGTGGGATCGGGTGCTTTCTTAAGGAGTTGGTATAAGAGTAATCCTTTCTAGTTGTTTATCATTGCTCGGATGGGCGTGAAGCGAATGCAATAACAGTAGTCCTTGTTTTGGTTCTTAGCTTCAATGAACAAGCAACCTGTTGCTGGTGCTAACTATAACCTACAAGAATTACCACCACCAGCTACAGTTCATGAGGGTGGATGAGAGACTCTGGAGAGTAATATTAAGGAGTGCCACAACAGTAAGCCAGGTTGCAGCCACTGCACACTCAAAATAATGGCGAGGAGACTGCCAGCAGACAAATGTATACTTGGGTGTTGATATATCTGGATGGCCAAATCAAGTCTGTGCGTGGGGAAACACTGCAAGTGTATTTATCCGCGCTCTCACAAGCAGCAGGAGAGTCACATGACCCTGCTGTCTAATACAGCACCCAACCCCCCAACCCCTAAACTTCCTTCCACCTGAATGATCATATTAGTGTTTATCTCCTAAACGTGGCCTACATAGTGTGTGTGTGTTGCATTTACCTTGCAGCTAAAACCAATTTCCCCCCTTTGGTCAGAATGAAATGAGTCAGTCACAATCATTTTTCATCACAGGGCTCACATGAGTCATTTCATCACTAAGACAGCGCTGAGTTTCAGCACCACAGTGGAGCATGTTTTCCTTCGCCTTCTTGATCTAAATATTTTAGCGTGTTCTTCAGGCCCTGACTGTTTCCAGCACATTTGGGTGTCTCAGGACGACTTTCAGCTTAGTAACTCACAATTTCTCCTCTTCTGACAGCCATTGAGGGGTGTCGTGGTCCTAAAACAGGCAATAGACAAAATGCAGATGAACACAAACCAACTTACCTCAGTTCACGCAGACCTGTGTCAGGTAAGTTCTTAGCATCACCCCAGTTGTAATCCCAGCACATCTCCTTTTCCGTATGCAGTCTAAGCCACTTGTTCACCTCTTATATGTTCTTCTGCAGCTGTGTTTGTTAGCAAAGTGCTTCAAGCCAGCCCTGCCCTTTTTGGAGGTGGACATGATGGACATCTGCAAGGAGAACGGAGCCTACGACGCAAAGCACTTTTTATGTTACTACTACTATGGTGGCATGATCTACACGGGCCTCAAAAATTTTGAAAGAGCACTGTATTTTTATGAACAGGTACTGTCTTTACAGTCTTTTTGTTGCCAGTAATTCTCCTGAATTTGAATGTTCTTTGCGGCATCACTGCACATGATTTTGTTTTTAATTTTCTGTGACAGGCAATAACCACTCCAGCCATGGCAGTGAGCCACATCATGTTGGAAGCCTATAAAAAATACATCCTGGTGTCACTCATTCTCCACGGCAAAGTGCAGCAGTTGCCCAAATACACTTCACAAATAGTAGGGAGGTTCATCAAGGTAAGGATGCATGACGTGTGGGTGATATTTTTTTCTTTTTAGAGGTGTAGCCAAGAAGTGTTATTTTCTAAAATCACCAAAAAGTAGTAATAATAATAGTGTATTGATGCTCAGTAATGTATAGATTAACATTTAGATTCATGCATGAAGAATCAGTGATACAGATGTCGTTTTTTTGCCTGCTAGGCTGAGTCTCAGTGGGAGGGTGAGCCATTCATTCTGTTAGCTAGAATGTGGAAAAGTTATTAAGCTGAATTTGATGAAACGTTATAGAAAAGTGGAGCTCGGGCAAAGGAAGAACTCACCAACATTTTTCTTTAAAGTTATGATAAGAGCATCAGCATTGGTGTAGGCGTCAGGGGTAGGATGTGAATGCACTTCAATTATTGGTTTACACTAATTGGAAAGTAAATGCCTCTGAGCACCTAAAAGACTCAAAGATGAATCGTTACTTGGACAGAGTCAAAAGCACTGATTTCAATCAGATTTGATAAAAATACCATCACACACGAGGTGAACACAAAGGCTCACCTGTCATTTTGCCTTTTATGTATCAGACAGCTGCTCACACAGAAAGTTGTTTGTTGTTTTTTTCTTCTCCCACGCTGTGCAGCGCTGCTTTGTAGCCTCACGGCTCACTCGATAACTGAAGAGCTCACTCACTTAACTGAACGCAGCAGAACAGAGAGTCAGTAAAAGCAAGCAGATCAAGATGTCAGTGTCACGCAGTAGCAATTTTTTTTTTTTTTATTTATTTTTTTGTAAATCAGAAATTCACTGTGGGCTGTGAAAAGCAGCAAAATCTGCTCACAAAGTTTCTAAGTTTCAACAACAACTAATATTGGGAACAGTTGAATATTTATGTGCAGTCGTAGTGTGAGCCCATCAGGAAAAGCCACTTATTTATTTTGCTGCTACTGAGCTATCCGTCTATAATTGCATTTGCTTTTTTTGTGCCTCAGCCCCTGAGCAACGCATACCACGAGTTGGCTCAGGTTTACACCACCAACAACCCGGCCGAGCTGCGCAGCCTGGTCAACAAACACAGCGAGACCTTCACACGAGACAACAACACGGGCCTGGTCAAACAGTGCCTCTCCTCTCTCTACAAGAAGAATATCCAGAGGCTAACAAAGGTGAGCTGTGTGTGTGTTTTCTATGTGATGTGTGATATTAACACACTCCCGATGCCTTCAAGAGATAAGCTTCACTGGGTAGCTTGTGCGACTTTACTTTAGGAAATATTCAGTTGTAGGAAGAGAGATGTCAAGAACGTAGAAATGTCTCTGTCGTCTCGAATCATCTGTGGCGCAGTTCATTAGAGGTCACGATAATCAAAATGAAAGGAAACGCAGCCAAAACATGGGTGTGCCAAGACAGATGCTGACATCTGATAACTGGCTGTTGGCTCATCTTTGCTAAAACGACTAACAACAATGACTCTTGAGCTTTCAGTTTCCACCTGTTGGGTCATCTTGTTCACATTACCAAGAAGACTGAAGTTAGAGGGGCTGTGGGACACATAAAACTTGAGTTTCACACTCCATACAGCCTATAGGTTAAATCCAGGCCCAGTGCTGTCTGGATATCACTTTAGGTTATCTTTTAGGTTCATGTTGCACATGCCAGCTCAAACAGACAGGCACAAATCCAAAGCACCAGCTAGCCAGACAATCCAGAGTACTGAGAGCTTCTTTACTGAGGTTAAAGAGACGTTCGTTGAGTTGTCAAGGGATTTATTTGAAACAAACTGGAGTTTAGATGGCGGGTTTTTGCCTATTCACTAGATCTGATATCGGTTTTTCCTCTGTGCGAACCCCACAGACCTTCCTGACACTGTCTTTGCAAGACATGGCGAGTCGAGTGCAGCTTTCAGGCCCGCAGGAAGCAGAGAAATACGTCTTACACATGGTGAGTTCTCCAGAGAGACCAAAGCACAAAAAATACAATCCAGTTGATGCTGATAGAAATCACGATATCCAACTTTACGTGTTTGTGAAATGGTTTGATATTTTTTTTTAGCTGTAGATGTATTACACAAGTCTTTTATCTGTTGTGTTGGACCGTTTTGGACTTGAAGGCCTTAACGACCATATAACAATAGTCTTTACGCTGGATTTTCTGCATTCCCTCTTGTTTTCTTCTTTGCAGATTGAAGATGGTGAGATCTATGCTAGCATTAACCAAAAAGATGGTATGGTCTGCTTCCATGACAACCCTGAAAAATACAACAACCCAGCAATGCTCCACAAAATTGACCAAGAGGTGTGGAGGCTCAGATCTGTGTTCACTGTTCTTGTGCTTTGCATGGATTGTTTGCAGTTGCAATACACATATCCTGCATGAATTTTTGAAAATGAGCACGTGTCTTTTTTTCCTCTCTTTTCAGATGTTGAAATGTATACAGCTGGATGAGAAACTAAAGTCTATGGATCAGGAAATCACAGTAAACCCACAATTTGTGCAGAAGGTGAGGGGGGGCTCCAGCAGCACTGGAGTTGCTTTTTCTTATTAGGAGTGTTAAGTTTAATGGCACCTACACCAGTAAGCCACAACATTAAAACCACCTGTCCAATATTGTGAAAGTCCATGCTGCCAAGAGAGCTTGGACACAGCTGGCAAAGTAAAATCCACAAGAATATCAGGAAGCAAGTTTTCCCAGTAAAATGTTTATTTAATAAAAACAATCGGTGGTTGTTTTAATGTTTTGGCTTATGTGTGTATTTTTGGTAGAATGAGCCAGACTAAAGATGTTCTCCTGTCGGCGTGTATGTTGTCCAAAAAGTTCAAATTTTAAACTTTTTATTGAAGCAGAGGATAAGATGCTTAGAGGTTTAGAAACAGTGTGATCACTGTTTTGTATTTCCATCCATAAAAACCAAAAACTACACCTGATTCAAATTATAGATCTCCCCCTTCAAGAACATTTCCAACTGTGCAAGTCAGAAAACGGTCCTAGCCTGGTGCTTCTTTTTCCCTTTTTAAAGATTGCCCCCTGGACGTCCTGTTTTGACCGCTTGCCCTTGTGTGTCTACATTTACACTATGGTGCTAAAACTTGCACAAATTTGCACATTGGCTTCCGTTTCAAACTAACCCAACCTTCCTTATGGAGGGTGGCGAGCCTTTGGCTGTAGACAAAAACCAAGACGCTGTTTTGGATGAAGAATCTGATCCAAGCTTATCAGGTCGGGAATGTGACCACAAGAATGCTTTCACTTTTAGTTTTTTGGGCCGTTTGTGGGGTCGTTCACCCTAAACTCAGGTGTAGGAGGCTTTCCCAGCTATCACAGCATGAGAATTATTTTTCTTAACCAAATATTTATTAGTCCTTTATTTATCCAGGTAAAAAATCTCATTGAGATTAAAAATCTCATTTTCAAGAGAGACCTGGCATCATGGCAACAAAAGTCAAAATACACATACCACATAAGTATATAACATTTAAAACAAATACAATATCCCATACCAACATGTGTAAAATATACAATAACAGATCAAATTAAGAGTACATTAAAAACAATCACACTGAGTAAAAGAGTTATTCTCTCGCTCCTTTAAGACAGACTTAAACTCTCCCAAGGTAACCAATTCTGATTGATTCTGATCAATTCTGTTCTGATATTTGGGACAATCAATTGTATGATATTGTGAGAACAAAGGCTGTATTGGTTGTGGTTTTTACACATATAAACACATAAGAGATTTATAGATAAAGATCAACCAATGGGAGAGTCTGCGAATATGCAAAGATGGACATTTAGCAGCAGCATACAAAGAACAATGATGTACACGATTTCCATAGCCAGTAATAAAACGTAAAGCACAATGGTACACAGTATCCAACCTCTTTAGGTAGTGGGCAGGTGCATTCATAAAAAGCAGGTCACCATAATCCAATAAAGGTAAAAAAGTTGCATGAATCAAGTGTTTTCTCACTTGGAGGGAGAAACAGGATTGATTTCTAAAAAAGTAACCTAGTTTTAGTTTTAACTTCGACACAAGCCTTTGAATGTGAGTTTTAAATGACAAATTCTGATCTATGATGATCCCTAGATACTTGTAAGATGTGACCATTTAAATTTCAGTTCCTTGAATTGTTTTAATCTTAGGAGACGTAGCTAACAACTCTGCCATTTGAGAATAACATGAACTTGGATTTCTCTGGATTTAACACCAACTTAAGTTGAGTTAAATGGGACTGAACTACATCAAAGGCAGACTGCAGAAATTGCAGGGTTTGTGCTACTGAAGGGGATGAACAATAAATAATTGTATCATCTGCATAAAGATGAAATGCTGCATTTGACAAATTATCACAAAGGTTGTTTATGTAAAGAGAAAATAGCAATGGCCCTAATATGGAGCCCTGCGGAACTCCTTTGGATACTGGGAGAAAAGAGGAAGAAGACCCAGCAGCATGGACACACTGTTTTCTTGCTGATAGACCAATATTGTTTAGTCTAGTTAATAAAATAGCATGGTCAACTGTATCAAAAGCCTTTGACAAGTCAAGAAAAAGAGCAGCACAGTATTTTTTGCAGTCCATTGAATCAACGATGTCATTAACCACTTTAATAGCAGCAGTCAGGCTCACTTTCTATCAAATTGTGAACCATTGTGCTCATAAAACACAAATTAATTTGTCGAATCTGGCTAAAGTTAGCAGCAACCTGCCTTCCTTGCAGGCCTGCGTGGTTTTATATCAGTTTAATCTTACATATGACATACAAACGCTTATTTTCTACAGAAGCTAAATGGTTTGCACAGCTGTCGTCTTGCTTATAGTTCACCTCGTTTGTTTACACCTTTCCATCATTGAGAGGCGCTGCCTGGGCTAGTCGTACATTGTGACTCATTTTGGCTGTAAATTTATTAAATAATTCTCAGCTTTCAAGAACTATTTGAATTTTCTCTCTGGTCCACAATGGTTGAGGACCAACAATAATGTGAAGTGCACATGGTAACATCGGTCTGTTCAGACAGTAGTACCTTGTGAATACTTTGTGGTACCACAATACACCAGATACTGCTGTAAAGCTCGTCTTCCCTTCCTTCCAAAACAGTTTTAAATTTTGTCTCAAGAACAAACGGTGATGGAGCTACGGACATTTAAAGAGTGCTTGTAAAATGGGCCCGCTGGCAGCTCGATGATAAAAAACAAAGTTAACTGACTTGGATTTTCAGTGCCAAAAAACAAGGACAGCAACTTTTAAACGTCCAGTCAACTAGCTGCACACTTCCTTATTGTATATATCAGACCTTCCCAAAGTGTGGGGCCCGCCCCCTAGGGGGGGCGCAGAGCCATTGCAGGGGGGGCGCGGTATGAAAAGGGGGAGAAAAAAACAAAACGCTTGGACACTGCTAGCACGGGGCGCCCACAGAAACACAAAGCAGGAGATGAAGCATAGCTGAATATGTTTCCAAACCAACTTCATTCTAAGCCAAAGACTAGAAAATATGGTGAAGCATATCTGCCCTTTGGTTTCACCTGCACAAGTGCCAAGCTAGGTCTCCCCTGCATAATTGGTTTTCGCTGGGCTCTTCAAATCACGGACAAACAGTATCCCACATTCTTGATTTTTAGTTCAAACACTTGCTGTAATGACTAACTACTCCTGACATTTTGGCGATGTTAGCTCTTTATACAGTAAAGTTACAGCGGGATACAAATAACATCAGGCTGATCCTGCCACGATTTGTTCCCCCTGTCTAAATCATGGACTAACAGTATCTCACAGTTGTTTATGTTTTTCAACCCATTTTGCACAGAGAGGCATTTTTTGATAATGTATTGATAGCAATGTTGAATATTATTACAAGGGGGGGAAAAAAACAACTACACGTAAAATAATCACACCGTGACGCCTCTGCCTTTCTAAATAGAGGGACAGTAACTGAGTGTGTGTATGTAAGCCTGTAAAAACCTGCAGATAGTCAGAGACAAAATACTGTTAATCTATCTGCCATTCTGCAATTCATCTCATGTAAACAATAACGTGGCGCACAGCGTGACGTGGAAGGCACATACCTTTGACGTTGTGCGAACTCTGTATTCCTCGTCCACAGGTAAATGCAAAAAAGGAGTTTTAAAAAATCTCAGTTTTCGGTGATTCGAAACGCCGTTTACGTGTGGACGAAACAGCTGCGTTGTCAAAAATACTCGTGTAGGTGTGGATGTAGCATAAAAGAGTTAGTAGTTTATTTTATTACTACCTGTAATTTATTGCAGATTACTTGTATTTGCTTAATTGTTTACTAAATGTTTGAGGTGTGAAATAAACCGGAGCAAAATAAGGGTGTGTGTGGTTGGAGGATGTGTTTGTGCGTGCATGCGCCGGAGGGGGGGGGGCGCGCAAACATTTTTCTTGTAAAACAAAGGGGGCCCAGCAAAAAAAGTTTGGGAACCACTGGTATATATCAACACAAACTGGGGAAAAAGTCTAAGGAGTTAGTTCCCAGAATGGCAATACGCCCTACCATCAAGTAATATTGGGCATTGAGACCTGAACAAAACAATCAGTCATTGTTGGTGGAAGTGCAGCAGAAACTGGTTTGCAGCAGTGGCTCGGCCTGATGTGTTCAGATAACAGCTTTGATGTTTTGTGTTGTTTTTTTTGTTTTTTGTTTCCCCTTCAGAGTATGGGATCGCAGGAGGATGATGTCGGTAGCAAAACGTCTAGTTATTCCTGAGGGGCCTTGGATGGGGAGAGAACGCTGCAGCCACCCAACACGTTCTTCCCAGGATGAGTTGGATTTTTTTAAAAGAGGAAAAACAAACATTCTATCTCACATAAGGACATTGGTCAAGGAAAATCTAATTGTGTGGAATGATGATAAATTTGGTTATTCTTACTTCACAGTGTCTTAAGGATAACATGAGATCCTTACAGAAAAAGGAGGAAAAAAAGAAAAAAAATTACAATTTCGTCAGTGTTTTATTTATCAATGTTCAGGTTGAAGCGCCACTGCTACATTAACAGAAATCACAATAATAAAAACTGGACTTATTTGTTCCAAACGTATGTGAAAAATCTCACTGTTTGTTTTGGTTCTGCTGCATGATGGCCGTGACTTTGAGGGCATTACGTACAAGGTCAAACATCTAAAATTGATGAAGAATTAATCTGATAAAATTCTGCATTTGTAAAGACTGCAAGCGATCGTTTCCCTCTCACTCCTGCCGGTTAGAATGTAGATATCATCAATAGTGAATCTGTACACATGGACATGCCCTTGACCAAAACTCGGCACAATGGAGGAGTCGTTCACAATCTGGTGCACTGTTTTGTTTTTCTTTTGTTTTGTTTTTCTTTTGTTTAGGGTTTTTTTGTTTTTGTTGTTGTTTTGTTTTTTTTAGGTCGGATCCACTAGAGGTCGCTAGAGCACTGTACAGAAAACCGATTTGACAGCTTGTTATTACAAGAGGTGAAGTCAACAGATGAAACCAAACTGTCATGTAATTTTGGGAGCTTGAGCTTGGCGATTGTGGATCTGTTAATAATAAATTGTTTAAGAATATAGTTCTGGGTTTCATGCCTTTATGGAAAGATTCTCTTCGACACGGGCCCTCGTCTTTACGGTCTGTTTCAATTCTCATCCATTCATGGACTGTCACTTTTTTTTTTTTTTTTTTTTTTTTTTTCTTTCTTTTTTTTTGTAATTGTTACGCTGAAGCTAATTTTCGCTTCAGCCAATGAACGTACGTATGCAAGCGGATGTGGTTAGCTGGAGAATTCCACCAATCAAGACGAAGCGCCCTTCTTTTTAGAGGCAGGACTTTACCCTCTGAACGAAATTTGGCACATGTCAATCACATGCAGCACTCGGTCGTGATTGGTCCGTCGCTATGAATGAGGTGGGTCTTAACGACACTCGCCGTGTAAGCTACTTGAAATTCCAATGCTAACCAACTTTAGCCAGCTTGCTAACGTGTAACTGAGCGACTGTGAAGAACTACATGTAAAGCGGTATAGCTGGATTTAAATACATAAATGATACATATCTCCAAAAGAGGTATATTGTAAAATTCGTCTTCATGCTTGCTACTGCGCGTGTCTCTGCTACTGCAACCAGGACATGTCCAGTTAGCCAGAACGCAGCACTCGGTGGATAACGAACCCTGGCAGAGCTAGCCAGTCAGCCCGCTTGGACTGGGTCTGCTTTGAGGGATTTGAACAGGTTTCGTCGCTCAGTGGACAGTGAAGCCGGATGCTGTGACTACCATGAGTCCCGCGGGCTGCCCCCATGTCAACGGCTTCAAAGTGGACAACTGGAAGCAGAACCTGAGGGTCATTTATCAGTGTTTCGTGTGGAGTGGTTCAGCTGAGACCAGAAAACGCAAGGTAACGAGTGTTTAGTAGGGACCCTTAATGTACGACAGTGTATGCGTGTGTTTGTGTGCTGAGCTGCCGTCGTGTGCGTAGATAGTTCTCCGCCCTTCCACAACAACAGACGGTGAATGCCAAAGTACCGCTTTCCCACTCAGCCAAATACTATCCAAGCTCAGAGACTTGTTTTAGTCTCAGTGTGGCGCTTAAATGCCACTCTGAGCACCTCACCACAGCTGCAGTGTCCTCAAACTGATGCAAACTACTAGCATGTCACCCAGTTAACCCCCTCGCCGCTGAACGTTAGCTTAGATCAAAGCTAGAGTCCGCATGATGGATCAGCAAGCTGATGATGTGCATGTGTTTGCACTGGCACTGCGCCTGCTGTGGCTCCACTTCCTCCCACCAGCAGACCGCAGGCCAGTGTTACACAGTGGTGTTTCCTCGCTTATTGGGGCACTGATGGCTCTGAAATCAGCCAAGTACTTCATATCTCTTGTCCTCATAAACCTATGATAACAGATATGCAGCATGGCCATGTTTGTTCAGCATTACAGGATCAACGAGGTTTAACAGGTAAAGCAACAGAATGTGTCTTCAGTTACGCTGCAAGAGGGAATATTATTTTTCTTCTTCTTTGTTTATTTTTATTTTTTTTAATAATCATGCCATTACTTAGACATATAGCATGTTGTGTTTGCATTATCTGTGTGTATACTGCACTGGCTTAAGTCCAGGAGACATGTATACAGAAATAAATGGTGCGTATGCAGATGGTATATGTACTGTATGGTCTCTTCCTGTGCCCCTGGAGGGCCAAAATCCCTTCTTATCATGAAATATGTGGGACACCTCTCCAATCAGACACATGCTTCTTATGGGGAAACTGTTACACCAGGCAGTTCTGCTCCACCTGTCATGCACTTGTTTTCTTTTTATCCAGCTGGAGAAGTCTGTTGACAGTCATAGATTAGATTTTCCAGTCTAGTTTCAGGTCCAAGACAGTCTTTAATTTGACCCTGAACAATATTTCAACCACAAAGTTTATCCATACATTATTGTTCTTCAGCGAGCATTGGTGTATCCAGGTATTTTGGCTTGCTACTCACACTCTGCACCTACACTGGGTTGCTGCAGGGATGCAACAAAGGGAAAGGACAAGTATTGTGATTCCAGGGCCATTCAAAACAACAATGGCAAACAAATTGCATACATTTTGACAGTCAAGCAGCAACACTTGAAAGTGTTACCTGTGAAAAATACAGGTCTGACAACTCCTTAATCACCCGCTTGCCACTCTGTGTCGTCCATTACCTCTGGCGTCAGCCTCAGCACTGTGTACATCAGACAGTCCGCTGACCTTCAGATGTAGATTGAATGCCAAGTATTGGTTCACCTTTAGAATTCAAAGGCTCAGTTCTTCCACTCACTTCACTGACAATCACACAAGTGTTTTATCTCATCTGAATTGCGCCAACATTGAATTTTATCAGTCTACTGCAGAGTAAAAGTGCATTTTCTTACCGCAATCCTAATGTGATCTTTTTACATTGTAATAAAACATTTTATTTTCTGTATATTAAACATAGCCAAAGTTTCAAACAATGAGGTCAGCATATCCTCTGGTAGATCTTGTGTGTCAGAGGCTTCAGGCAGGTTTTTTTTTCCCCTACACTTGTCTGTATGATGTCAGTAAGAGCAGATATTCCTAATATGGTCAGGCACACGGCTCTGGTTGTTAGCACAGAAGCTCCACCCACCTACTCTTCAGCTCATCTGTTTATGAGGCGCAGCCAGTCAAATAACAGTGCTTGGGAGCGGGAGGATAGGGAACTAAAACGGATAATTTCAAACAGTGGAAGAACTCAACAGCTGCACTTAGGCCCAGTAAGATTTTTTAAAAAAGGATTATTTTTGAACTGTGAAAAATGCAGACCCATTAGTAGAGCACAGGATTGACAATAAGGACCTGGACATAGTCCTTTTTAACAGCCAGCATAGGCTGCTCAAGGGACCATAAAATAAGACCATGTTTTAAAATTGGTGAGTCACTACTAAACGTCAGAGCTTAGCAGATTTAGCAGTATTTTCTGTCCTCCTAAGGCTGTCTTCTACTAGCTTGTGCCACTGCAACACAAAGTAGATTTAAAGTGAAAGAGGCCCTCTGAGTATGAAACCCGGAGCTGGTGGCAAAAATAAACAAGGTCAACAAAGTATTTGCCATTACGACAGTGACAGCTGTTGCTTTAAATTTAAGTTCAGCTTCATTTTTTAGCCCTCTGTTTTGTTTTGTTTTTTCTGTGTTGAACATTTACACTTTCCACTAGTTTCAAGGGCACACACTCCAACAACAACCAAATCTTAGTATCAGACATATCAACAAATCAGATTTACCTGGGTGTTTTCAGTGGCACAGCTGATATTTCTGCCGCAAGACTAAATGTTGCAAAATAGAGTGATGACTGTAAAACGGGTCCGTTATTTCTTCGTTTGCCTGGGACAAAGGAGGAAATAATTGATTAATCTTCATAAAGAAATATCAGTCTGTTGTTTGGGATGGCAGGCTACCACAACTTTTCCCTAAATGAATGAGACAGGTGTCGCTGCATGGGCGCACAGTGTAATAATCTTCTCACTTTACACTTTTCTAACCAGCAACTTTACATCCCATTACCCTCTCCAGTTCTCCCCGCCTACTGGTAGCTCGTCTCTGACATCGCAGCATTTGGAGGAATATGACACAGTTGGAGCTTGGCTGTTCTTCGGGTGTTAGAAGAACCACAAGGCCTCTTAATACACAGTACACAGTGTTCTAAACCATAACTACTGCGCAGTGTATATGTGCTCAGGGTCTTACTGACAGTTTGGGATGTGGAGATGTAGAGCAGAGAAGATGACACAAATCCTACATGAATACAGCGTCCTTGGGGGACTAGCTAAACAGACATGCACACTGTAACAATGACAGCCAAAAGAATGAGTGACGAAAGATTGTTGCATATTGATGGGTATTTTCATAATTCATGTGCTGTCCGAGCAGTTTTGCAAGGAGGGGTGTGTGTGTGTGTGTGTGTGTATGACTGGAATAAGAATGTCTTTTTTTTTGTATCTGTGTCCCACATTTAGACTCACAAGAGAAGCATGTTTTTAAATCATGAACAGCAGAGGTGGTACTCAATGAGGAATAAGCCCAGATGAAAAGTTTTTAATCTAGAGGGTTTTAGGCTTTTATTTTGGTAATATGGATCTCAAAAAAACACTGCATGAATCAAGCAAATGTGTGACATTTGTCAGAACCCTCATCTGTTTAGTAAGACAAGGTTAGTAACCTATGGTAACAACTATGAAGCTACTGCTTAGCTGTACAGTGTAAACTGAAATGGGTGGGAGGTAACTGTGTGACCTCTCTCTCATCCGTGTGATCACAGTAGTTCCGGAAAACCTGGCAAGAAGCTTGTTTTACATGGCACATATATTGACTTAAACTAAAGGACGATTTATATTTATGAAATCTATTTAAATCACAGTGTGTACTCTGTGGTTTAAATAGATTTCAAACACTTAGATTTCATACACTGTCTACAATGTCTAATAAGTCAACTTCAAATGATGTAAAGTTCTGTACAAACGCTGCCAGTATTTTAAATTTAGTTGCACACTGGGACTGTCGTCAGTCTACACAACTGTATATTGATGTGGATAGAAACGGCACAAAACTCCAAGGCTACTACTTACTACTTCTTACTTTCTTCCCCATTCTGAAGCTTTGTTCAGCAACTTCAGAGAGACATCTTTAGGCATGTAGAAATGTTCAGAGCACTGAGTTGCTATCAAGCAAATGGCTAATTAGGTAACGATAACAAGTATTTTAGTTGTGTCTAATAAAGAGGCTTGTGACTGTGTTTCACACATATTGTAATTTTTCTTAAATTGTTCAACTTTTTGATTCAATTCCGTTTTATTCATACAGTGCCAAATTACAGTTACCTGTATTGTAAGGTAAAGCCCCCACAATAATGGAGGGAAAACTCCCAACAATGAGACGACCCCATATCAGCAAGCGCTTGGCAACAGTGGGAAGGAAAAACTGGCTTTTAAACAGCATGAAACCTCCAGCAGAACCAGGCTCAGGGAGGAGTAGCTGTCTGGTTGGAGGTGACAGGAGATAGTGATGGTAAAATAAACTAGAATTGGGCAGCTAGCTTACCTACAGCACTATGAACAATATGATGCCAGATGCCATGAGAATCTCTGCCTTTAGAGATGTTAGTGTTTACTCCTTTTTTTCCTTTTTGCAAAGCCAGTCTAGTTGTTTCTTCTGATCTTTATGCAAAGCTAAGCTAACCTGATTATAGAGGAGGAACACAATAGTTATGAGTTTTGTGAAGGAAAAGGTTTATTTCCTATAATGTGAAAATTTCCTTTAAATAAAATCTACATGCAGTTTTAACTTCTCTTCATATTGGTTGTATTGTTTTATTTATTTATTTTTTACTTCTGTTGACATTGGTAATTTAGGGTTTTAGACTTCTTGGTCATACACGTCAGGTAAAGACGGCATCATTTGCCACAATCCTTACATCTTCTAAATTGGGCACCAAACTGTACTGTCACTCTGCCTTTCCATTTTATGTATATTAGCTTACCAGTCAAGATCTCTAAGGTAGAGTTTCCATAAAATGCCACTGATATCAACCTGTCTCATGATTCCAGCTCTAATTGTCTTCTACATTTCCTCCTCTTGTCTTTGTGTCTGATGCTCTCCCATATATCATCCTCTACCCGCTTTCCTTTCTCTCCTGTCTTTTCTTATTTTCCCTGCACTGCTCTTCTTAGGCATTGCTCATTTCTTCTCGCCTCCTTATATTCATGCTAGCTCATTGGCATGCCAGCTTGTCATCTGCATGCTTTTGAACTGTTGCTATCTACCCTCCATCCACAGTCACGCCGCCCTTCTTTTTTTCTTTCCATGACTGCCGAAAATAACGAATAAGAAACACAACTCATATTTAAGAGGTGCATTTTAGGCTTAGGTGAATTTTATCCTGATTCTGTACTTTAAGCCATATCACATTAAAAAGCAGAATGCATCATGCTTTGTAGCTACATTAATGCCTTGTAGGTTTTTGAGCAGTGTTCATGCACTTAATGTTGAAGTCTTACATAGACCTGCATTAAAGAAATGTTCCGTTTACTTCATAGAAAACACACAGTAGATGGGAAAAATAGCTTTTGACATCCAGAAGTGTAAAATGATGTGTTCACTGCAGCTGCTTAGACATGCCAGGCTTGACGTCATGTACAGTAGATGACCTTGGCACGATGACGTGGTGCATTTAAATGAGCTCTTAAAGACTTTTCGTTGTTTTGTCTTAGATAAAGTCTTACAGTGATGCTGCTCACACTACTTGGTGTTCAGTTTTTCTGTTTGCAATGACCAGGCAGTCTTAGGCCCCAGTCAGAAGCTGAGAGACTAGTTGATGACCCCACTAGGGAAAAGTGGTTGCTGGAGGTTGCAAGGTAAATTGGCTGCAAAGCATTGTACAGTGCTGCACCAAAAAATTCTTTGTGATTGCCTTTTTGCCACTCGCAGATTCCCACAGTTGTCCATAGCTTGCATGGAAAATGCTGACTTGTTTACAAACACTCACCAAGTGCTTGCTGAGTCGTAATGAAACTATGAAAAGTGTAAAAATGGAGAAAAGTCAGCCATTAAGATGCCTCTGTTTCGGTATTGCATCACCCTCTTTCAAGTTTCACTCTCTCTGTGGTTAGTTAGCAGGATTTTGCAGTTTACAATTAGACCTCTCTCATGGATACTATGCAAATCTGCTTGTGGCCAAAACCATCCCCAGCAGGTTGTTGGTTTGTAGCACCCTCTTTGCAACAGATTTCTTTTCATTTCTATTGTTTTAATTAATGTTGATAAACACTACAGGACATCACGTGATGAATACAAGATCCATTGTTTTGCAAAGTTAAGTTGTCCAGCTGCTGGTTTGTACAAACAAGACACCAATCATGCATTTTGGAGTAGATGGTTTATATTATCATAGCTGTTTTTCTGTGTTAGCAACACAAAACATTGCCTATCTATGCAGTTCTTTCAGTTTGTCGTATGTTTTAAGCTTGTTTGTTTGTATCTGTTGTCTACAGAAGTTCCTTAGATGCTAATGCTACACTGTATTCACAATCTAATACTAGCGCGTCTTTGCAGAGTGTATTAGGTTTTTCTTTTTTTTTTTTTTCCTCTTTTTTTTTTTTTTCTTTTTTTTTTTTTTTGCCTGTCCCGTTTGGCTCTTTTGCCATCAGAATTATTGTCTAAAGGCAAAGAAAGATGCCCAACGGATTTACTTTACCAAATTGACCATCCCAGCCTTGCCGTAATGGTCCATTTGATTCACCTTTTATTGTTTATTTTATTTTCACTTGCTGAATACGGGACAGACTTGACTGGGGGAAAGAAGGGGAGAAAGAAAGAGGGAAAGAGAAACAGCTGAGAAGAGGGACAAGGGCAAAAAACAAAAACCAACAGAATGGGCAGAAAAAAAAAAAAAATGCATCTATCGATCACCTGGATCACCTGTTGAGAAAGAAAAAAGAAAACAAGCAGAAGAGAACAAGAGTAATAGAATAAACAACATCACAATGATATATGGGAATATGACAGTAAATACTAAATATTAAACATTATTGTGCAGCACATAAGATCAACAGAACACAGTGTGCTTTGAGGTAGGAGCCAAAAAGGGTGTAGTTTGTGGGTGTGATCACCCGTGTGTACACCTGTGAGCATGGACGCGCTTGTGTTTTTTAAAAGGTTCCTTCATGTAATGATCTGCTAGAGGGTGTGGGGAGCCACTGCCCCGTCCTCCAGGGCATGAAGCAGGTATGGAGGAGATCAAAACTCCAGACATCCAGAGGCCCCCAGAACACAAGAGACCAAGGAAGACCAACAGAGGGGCAGCCGCGCCACTGTCCCAGAAAGAGCTGAGGAGAGTCCCAGATGAGGGCTCACTCAGCAGCCGCGGAGCAGAAGCCGGGGGGGGGTTGCAGTGACGCGCCCGTGAGCTCCGCCGGCAGCCAGCTGTGCCTGAGTGACCGAGAACACACATGCACCCCACCTCCGAAGTGGCCCGAGCGAGCCCCAGGCTCCAGGCCCCGATAAGTGGCCGCCAAGGAGTGAGCCGGTGTGTACCTGGACGCCCATCCCCAGACACAAAGAACCACCAACGCACCGATGTCTGAGGGAGTCCGCCACTGGCAGGGGAAGTGGTGGTGGGGGGAGATAGGCCTCCAAACCTTGGAGGGCCTGAGATGTCCCCAGAGAGGTGGCGTCTGATACCCGACCTGACATATAGACACAGACATACAATCACACACAGATACAAACATCCATTCCCACCCTCATGCTCTCATATGCACTTACTCCACACTCAACCAACGTGGAGACAAACATAAAGAGACGCTGTACACACGATCACACTCCCCAAGCGTACTCTACGAACCGGGTCTAGGTACCCTTGCCCCTGGAGGGGGGAACTGCACCCAGACCCAGGTGGTGTAACCCTTTTCCCTGCGGTGGGGAGAGGCAGACCACCCCGACTCCACAGCAGCAGGGAGGCCCCACACTCCAGACCGCAGTCGGACGGCCAACTCCTCCTTCTAGCCCCCCCGCTCCAGCAGGCCGCAGAGAACGGGGGTGAGAGAAGACTCCAAACCTCCCTCCACCCGCTCATTGTAGTGTTGATGCATGTGTGTTCTAAGGTGCATTTAAAACCCAGGAGGGCATGGAGCTACCTGCCAGAGAGCAGCAGGTAAGCGCATAGTCCCTCCTGCTAGCCCTCAATGTCTACGTGTATTTAAAATTGAGAGGTGGGCAACGACGCCAGGGGTGAGGTGTACACCCTGATGGTCTTTTGGAATCCGTGTAGCGTGCCCACCCCCAAGATCCTATATGTATGTGTAATGAGAGTGTGAGTAATGTGAATGTCTAAGTTGTGGGATAAAATTGAGGCAGAGGCAGCCAGAAGGGGACGGGGGGGGTAGCCTCCTCTGCACCCTGGTGACACACCCCTACTCCAAGGCCCTGCATGTGTGGGTGGTTGTGGTGGAGCGGGAAGAGGGAGGCAGCTGGAGATGGGGAGGGAAGGAAGGGAGGGGCAAGTGACCCCTCCCTGGGGCCAGCTCCCCCGCTGACCCCAGTAGGCACCCCCATACTCCGCGACCCGCCAGGGAAAGGGGACCCAGGCCCATCCAGACCGGGGCCCAGTGCAGCAGCGCCGCCCGGCCCCACAGAGCCCGGGACAGTCCACCCAACCCCACCACAGAGAAAACTGCACCCACCCCACCATCCACTCATCTTCCAGACTACATAAGACAATAGACGCCCAGGCTGAGATCTTCCTCCACCTCTCCTGTATCTCCCCCTCCTGCAGAGAGAGTTCCTGAAGAGAGGAAAGCTCCTGCAAGATGTGACAACCTCCCTCACCAGTTGAAGAGCCCCCCAGGTGGCTCAACGCACCGGCGGCACCCTGCGCCAGGGCCGGGCCCCCATGCACCCACCCGCCCACAACCCCAGCAACACACCAACCAGGACCCAAGCCCCCGAGGCCCGGCCAGGGCCCCAGCCCAGAAACGGAGCGCCCCCAGAACCTCACGGCCATCCCGGACCGACCCAGGGGCAGCCAGGCTACCAGGTCAGTAACCCACGTCCGTCAGCACAGACCCTCCCCTAGCCCCGCTGCACGCAGCCACGAGGAAACCGTCACCTGAGAGCCAACAGAGCCCCTAATTGGACATGACCGCTACCCCGGGTTGAGCCCCCCAAGAAAGATGCCTCCGGGGAACCCCCCGACGCCCTAAGCCTGTCCCTACCCCCACACCAATCACAACAGTGAAGGCGGGACCAAACTATGACCCCCCCACCCCCACTAGGTGATGGAGCTGATCAAAGGAGCCCAGAGCAATTGATCTGATGTGGTGGCAGAGGCTGTATCAAGACTAATGTAATCTAATAGATAATTTCTATATTGGTTAGAATTAAGATTATTTTTATTTTTCCAGTTCATGAGGACTGTTTTCTTGGCTATGCATAGGGCAGTGAAAACCATATGGGCTATATTCTTTTCTGAAGTGACATTATCTAAGCTGCCCAACAAACACACTAAGGGGGAAGTTGGAATGTTACATTTCAGACACTTTGATAAGTCTTCACATATCTCGCGCCAAAACTTCTGAACTGGTGGACAGAACCAAAGAGCGTGGATATAATTGTCCGGTGAATTGGTTTGGCAGTGTGAGCAGTTGTTGGTAGACGTAAAGCCCATCTTGAACATCCGATGACCTGTATAGTGCATTCTATGTAATATTTTGTATTGAATTAATTGAAGACTGGGATTTCTGATTAGATGAAAGGTTTTTAAGCAAGTCTGAGACCAGAAGTTTAGGTCTAAGTTAACTGATAAATCCGCTTCCCATTTTGCAATAGGAAGTGATATTGATTCATCTGTTTTAGAAAACATTCTGTATATTTTGGATAGTAATTTGGGGGTTTTAAGAGTAAGAAATTGAACCACACTTGGTGGTGTTTGTAGTTCAACTTGACCCGGTTTAAATTTCTTTTTTACTATGGATTTAATTTGTTGATATTCTAAAAATCTTTTCTTGTTGATCCCATATTGTGTAACTAGTCCGTCAAATGAAATAAATTCTGTTCCTTCTAGTATATGTTCTAAATATTTGATTCCTTTACCACTCCAATCTGAAAAGTTTATCATATTATTGTTTTGTAATATGTCAGGGTTGTTCCAGATAGGTGTACGTTTGCATGGGATTAATGAAGACTCCGTCAATTTTAGAAACTCCCACCATGCTGTCAGAGAAGAGCTGATGTTGATGCTTTTAAAGCATTCATGTCGTTGGATGTTTGAGCTGATAAATGGTAGATCTGAAATCTCTAGATTATTGCAAAGTGCCTGTTCTACATCTAGCCAAGGTTCATCTAAGAGGGTATGTTTTAGCCATCCTGAGATAAACTGAAGCCTGTTGGCTAAGAAGTAGTGCTGAAAGTTAGGTAGTTCTAATCCTCCTTTATCCTTGGTCTTTTGTAGTGTTTTTAAGCTTATACGTGGGGGTTTATTTTTCCAAAGGAATTTGGACATACATGAATCTAGAGATCTGAACCAATCTTGTGGCGGTTTAGTTGGGATCATTGAGAATAAATAATTTATTTTTGGTAAGACCATCATTTTTATAGCGGCAACCCTTCCCATGAGTGATATGGGTAGACATTTCCACCTACCCAGATCACCTTCTACCTCCTTTAAAAGTGGGATATGGTTTAATTTAGTTAGATCTGCAAGCTTGGGAGAAACATTAATACCTAAATATTTTATATTTCCCGATTGCAGTGGTGTAGAAGAGGAATTATGGAGGGAGCAATTAATCGGTAGGACTGTAGATTTTGACCAGTTAATTGAGTAATCTGATATTCTTGCAAAAGAGTTTATCAATTCAATCACCCCAGAGATATTGGTTTGTGAATTTTGGAGAAAGAGTAACACATCATCCGCATAAAGGCTGATTTTATGTTCCACGTTCTTGCATTTTATGCCCTTAATTACTGAATTCTGTCTAATTGCTGCTGCTAGTGGTTCAATAAAAATTGCAAACAGTGAAGGGGAGAGCATCCCTGCCTGGTGCCCCTCAAGAGACAGAAGCTGGAGGATGTCTGGTCATTTGTTCTGACACAAGCTGTTGGGGAATTATATAATATTTTTAACCAGTTTATGAAAGAGGATCCAAAACAAAATTTGTGTAAAGTTGCAAATAGAAATTTCCAGTTAACTCTGTCAAATGCTTTTTCTGCGTCTAAAGAGAATATTGTAGTTTCTAGGTTTTTACTGTATGAGTAGTCTATCAAATTAAGTAATCTACGTGTATTTGTTGATGAGTGCCTACCTTTTATGAAACCAGTTTGGTCAGGATTAATTAAGAGGGGGGTTATTTTCTCCAGTCTCTTTGAGAGAGCTTTGCAGATTATTTTAAGGTCTACATTTATAAGGGATATTGGACGATAGCTTGAGGGATATACAGGGTCTTTGCCTGGTTTTAGCAGGAGATTAATGTTTGCAGAATTCATATTTGATGGAAGTCTGCCCTTTTCTTTGATTTCCAACAACGTTCTGTAGAAAACTGGTGCTAGAATCGACCAGAATTCTTTGTAGAATTCTGCAGGAAAGCCGTCTGGACCTGGAGCCTTATTATTGGGCATACTTATCAGGGCTTCCTGGAGTTCACCTGGTGTCAGTGGTGAATCCAGCGCCATTGCTTGAGTGTCTAATAATTTTGGAAGAGTTATGTTGTCCAAAAACTGATCAATTTCTTTTTTAGATGGGTTTATTTGTGGTGAATACAACGTTTTATAGAAATCCCTGAAAATGTTGTTTATTTGTATCGGTTCATATATTGTGTTCCCAGATGAATCTTGAACAGCACATATAGTTGTTTTTTCTTTATTTATTTTTAGCTGGTTTGCTAGAAATTGACCGGATTTATTACCATGTTCATAATTTTGTAAGCGTAGTCTTTGTACTAAGAATTTTGTTTTTTTTATCAATTATCTCATTTAATTCTAGTTTTGTTTTGCGTATTTTGTTCAATGTTTCCTGATCTTGGTGGGACGCGTAGGCTTCTTCTAGTGATTTGATGTTTTTTTCTAATTCCTGAATATTTTTGTTTTCTTTTTTCTTTTTATGTGATGAGAAAGAAATTATTTTACCTCTCATCACAGCTTTCCCTGCTTCCCATAGAACAGAAGCTGATGTTTCGGGAGTGTCATTATAGTCTAAATATGAAGTCCACTCTTTTTTTTAAATATTTAATAAAGTCTTCATCTTTAAGTAGTGATATATTAAATCTCCAGTTTTTTCTTGGCGTAGTATTATTCTTGTGCATTAGTGTTAAAGATACAGGACCATGATCGCTGACAGCTATAGGGTGAATCTCAGTGTCTGAAGTGTCGCTCAGCAGTGAGCTGCTGACCAAAAAATAATCCAGACGAGAGTAAGAGTGATGGACATGTGAGAAAAAAGTATATTCCTTACTGGTGGGGTGAAGGGAGCGCCATGCATCGCAAAGACCAAAGTCACTCATATACTGTTTGATTATATTTGTGGACTGCCAATTACGCTGAGTTCCTGCTGTATTGAGCCTATCCATGTCTTCATTTAGTCCAAGGTTGAGGTCGCCTCCAAGAACAAGTGTCCATCTAAGTGTTCAGAGAGTGCACTGAAAAAACCGTGAAAGAATGAGGGATCATCAACATTTGGACCATATACACTTGCAATACATAGCTTTTTTATCAAGTATAGATAGTTTAATGATTAAGAATCTGACCTCTGGATCTATAACTGTATCGAGTACTGTGAAATTAATATTTTTATGTATTAAAATTGCTACTCCCCTTTGTCTAGAATTATAACAAGCTGAGAACACATTAGGAAACTCAGGTGTTTTAAGTTCATTCGAACCTCTAAGAGGTCTGTGGGTCTCTTGTAAAAGGACAACATCTGCCTGTAGTTTTTTGAGTTGGTTAAATATTTTTAACCTCTTTTCTCTGGAGCCAGCTCCATTTATATTCCATGTAATGAACCTCAGTGTACCCATAGATGTTTGTGTATAACTAGGGATGTATGCTGTGTGCGTCGCTTAGACAGGTGGAGAGAATACGTCACTTGTTCATAATTAAAGAGAGGGAGAGAGAGAAAAAATGTGTGGCGAGATGCTCCCTGAGTCTGACTATGTGTTTGCATATTTACTAATATGAGTAGGCTTGGCTTAAGTGTGTGTATCCTATACGACTGTGTGCGCTGTCTGACTGAAGTAAATGTGCTGCCGTTGAGCGCATGGTGCGTATGTGTCGAAATAAAGGATGTTGTTTGTGGATGAGTGTCGAAGCAGGTGATCGAGGCAGTGAAAGGAATAAAGAAAGAAACCAAGGACAGGGGTGAGCAGCATAAAACCAAGAGGGGGAAAAGAGAGAGAAAAAAAAACGAGAAGAAAAAAACAAAAAACAAAACGTAAACATTCCAATTAAATCACTGACGGAGAGTGACGGTGTTAATTCTGCTATGAAATCACACTTTAAGATGCGATTCGATACCGGTAAGTTAAACAGATGTTAATGCAAGTTAGTGTGAGTGGATAGGGAAAGGGTGTAGCTGATTCTTATCTGGTGTGAGGTTAATACAGCCACGGAGTGATGTTGGGGTCGCGGTGGAGCTGTCCGTCCACGTACAGCCGGTCCACAGCGATGACAGCGCGGGAGCCCTTCTGGATGAAGCCGCGTCGGATTGGGAAGAGGACCCTGCGTCGTTCCAAGATCTCTTTGGGGAACTGGTCGTTCACGCTGAAGTCCGTTCCTTTTAATTCCCTGCCGCGGCTTTTCACATGTTGCTTTTGTTTGAAGTGGCCGAATTTGGCCACGATAGGACGTGGTCTCCCGGCCGTAGCCCGAATGGGGCCGAGGCGATGCACCCGATCGAAGACGATGTTCTTCACCGTGTCCTCCAGCAGCTTCAGGTGGGTTTTGATGAAGCTTTTTACCATGGTCTCCGCGTCCTCTCCAGCGGCTTCTGGAATACCAGAAAATACCAGATTATCACGCATGCTACGAGCTTGTAGATCAATAACTGTTTCTTTTATTTTTTTATTTTCTCTATTGAGCTGGGTAACATTTTCTGTGAGACATTTCACCAACTCCCTTAGCGTGGCATTTTCAGCAGCAAGCGTTTCCACCTGCTGCTGGCTGAACTCCAGGGATTCTCGCAAGCATTTAAATTCTCGGTCAAGGACAGCCTTGCGTCGAAACTGGACAATCGCTTGTCGATTGACTCCAGTATGTCGGCAATATCTTTGCCGGCTGGCGATGTTGAGCCGGGGGAATCTGCCGGGCGTTGTCTTTTCGACGACGGCGTCTCAGGTTTGGCCGGGGAAGCTGCACACTGGGCCTTCTTCATCACGAGATCCTGAAAGCACTGATCAATATAATCTTGGAGAGTCTCTAAACTCTCCCCGTTGTTCTCCAGGGTGTTGGAGATTATTTAGATAAATATTGTTAGTTATAAGACAATTGATAAGTATATTTGGTAATACTGAAGCTTAAATGAATTTGTTCAAATCTAAACTACCATTTGCTTTAATTTTCCGCCAAAATCTCCGGCGTCTGACGTCAGTTACAACATGAGTCGCTTACCTTGTCCGTCACTTCCGTCACTTACCTCACGTCTACTCTTGTCCACTAAACATGACTCTTTTTTCGGTTTTGCTGACTTCAGGTGGAAGTAAAGAGAGCAGTGAGCTACAGAGGCTGAAGCATATTCATGTTTCTATGTTGTTTCTGATGTGTTCAAGTGGCAACGTGTGGACTCCAGGAAATTCAAGGTCTGTCTCATAGTGCAGCGTAAAGCAAAAAATGTGAATGCTTTTGTAAATAAGAGATTTCAGGTTTTGATCTGAGCACATCTGTAACAAATAAATATATAAACACATGCTTTTATTTTGTCACTGAAATTTTCAACATAAGATGCGATAAAAGCAAAATTGCCATAGTACGGGAAATCTGCATTGTAACCTACGGCATAACTACAAACCCCTCTGAACCCTACGCCGTAACATGGGATGCACATCACGAAAAATGTAGCTACACGGGTTGGCGCAGCCCACAAGTATCGTGATTGGCCAGTTCAGCTCCATCAAGTTTTTGAATTTTTGAAGTTTTAGAAAGTAACAATCATCATCTCAGGACAATGAATAATCATCAGAGCAGCAAAATAAGGAGTCACAAATGTAACAAATTCCTGGAGGGAGATTGCAGAAACTGTCAGACTGGATGTGAGGGAAGGCACAAAGGAGTAATATGTTTACACCTGTAAACAACTGACCACCACAAAGAGTGGAGACCCAGGTGGGGGAAAAGTCCCAGCAATTCATTTTTTTCTATCGGCATGTAAAACACAGGGACTCATCCACAAGATGATTAACATGTAACACACCAGAACACACATGAATGAGATCGGCCACTTACGTAGGTTATGTCACGGGTTCTACAAAGATTCATCCTTGAAGCTGTTTCAATTTTTATGATTTTTTTTTAAGTGTGGAGTACAAGTTTGAGAAGATTCATACAATCGTTTCATCTTCTCTCTATTTCTGTCTCCCTCTCTCCCTGCTGTTCCTCCTCCCGCCCACCACCCCTCCCCCGTCTCTTTCAGGCCAAGTCATGTATCTGCCACATGTGCGGCGCCCACCTCAACAGACTCCACTCCTGCCTCTACTGCGTCTTCTTCGCCTGCTTTGCCAAAAAACACATCCACGAACATGCCAAGAGCAAAAGGCATAACCTAGGTATGACACACACAAACTCACGGTCCCATACTAAGCTTCCTCATTGTAACAAACATGGACAATATCCACACAAATGCACACCCCAGCACAACACCATCGGGGCTAATTATACAGCCAGCGGCTAATGGAGGTATAGGCTAGTGCCACTGCATTGTAAACACCATGCATTTGTGTGTTTGAGACTATATTTATAAGCAGCTTTGGCTTTCTTATATTACTTATATTAATGCTTCTATTTCAGCTGTGACGCATCTGTGGTTTTTGTGAGGCATTCAGAGCCACAGGGGTGTGAGCTGTTACGCAAGCGAGTGCAACATAAATGCAATACTGCCTAAAAGGCTTCATCTCAAGGGGCTTTGGAAAGTCACCTGTGTATTTTGGCCTCACGCAGCCTATTAGAGGGAAAGCATGCAGTATTGAACTTGCTAATGAATGAGCACTGAGGTCTGTCTTGGTGGCTGATTTAATATTAAGCACATTTCCATTTTATTGGGTACACCTCCCTGCTCTCCAAAGCTTCTCTCAAAATCCCTGCAATCATTCAGCAGTGTGGGTATTTATAAGCAAGAACAATGAGATCTCTCTCAGCCTTGTTGTAGACAGGATTAATATTGCAGGTCAGTGAAGGTAACACAAAATATCACGAGCCATTGTTTTCAGTGATAATCTGTATATTTTTCTCCTTTTAAAATGACTGAGCAGGCTTTTATTTTGAGGAGCCAAAGCAAGCGCACTGTATTTCTCACCACAGCTCGCACGGAGGCTGCTTAGTTGGCCTGGGCACACACAGTAAGAAAACGGGAAAGTTGTATTTCAGTTCAATGAGTTATATATTTACAGGAAACAGACGCGATCTGGACAGCTCCAGATCTGAAGAAAGACGTGGGTGTTTGGTGAACAGTTGGTTGTTTTCGCCCAGTGCTTCGACTCCCACTGGGAACACAGCCTGTGATAATCAAAACATTGCTCAAAAATGTAGCTATTTGGTCAGTGATATTGACCAAACTGGTCAATATCAATATATTGAGAAAGCTGCTGGTAGTACCTGAACTCATATACTCAGATAGTATAAACAGCTGCTAAAGAATTCTGCTGTGTGCAGAAATCGCTGCTA
Organism: Perissodus microlepis; assembly: GCF_051167445.1. Lineage (NCBI taxonomy): Eukaryota > Metazoa > Chordata > Actinopteri > Cichliformes > Cichlidae > Perissodus > Perissodus microlepis. Next base: position 23,278,073 of record NC_140468.1, on the reverse strand, counting down.
TTCACATCTAAATGGGTGAAAAATAAAAAGAAACACCACTGAGTGCACTATCCTTCCTCCCTGAACTGTGTCTCGCAGCAGGCCTGAGACTTTCTGTGAAAGTTTGATATGTTCTGAAACTCCCATTGGTGCTTGAGTTAAGTGGCGATTGGGGCCCTGTTCCAGAAATCAGATTTAACAAACTCTAAGTTCCAGAAAGGATGATCAGAGTTAGTTTAGTCACTCAGAGTAATGAAAGAACGCCATCGTCGATGGAGCTCTGATACCAAGAGTCACCATGGCAATGGGTAACTAACGATCAGAGCCTTCATTTAAACCCAGTGGATTGAGGAATATCATGTCAGCGCCGACCGTGACATTTATCAAAAAATGATAACAAGAAAGGGGGAAAACGTGCCTTCCCCAGTTAAATAACAAACCCGAAGTTATTAAACCCAGAAACATTTGCATCACATGTTACTGATTCAGTCTATTTCTACGTTGATTCTTCACCAGCTCTCTGACACTCACAAACTCGCAGACTCCCACGAGGGTCCGTCATCTGTTAGAACAGGGGTGGGCAATTCCAGGCCTCGAGGGCTGATGTCCTGCAGGTTTTAGATCTCACCTTGGGTCAACACACCTGAATCAAATGATTAGTTCGTTACCAGGCCTCTGGAGAACTTCAGGACATGTTTAGGAGCTAATTTAGCCATTTAAATCAGCTGTGTTGGTTCAAGGACACATCTAAAACCTGCAGGGACACCGGACCTCGAGGCCTGGAGTTGGACACCCCTGTGTTAGAACAAGTGCATGAAGGCTAGACGTCATGTTGAGGTTTTTTTGTGCACCATAACCCTGCACACAGGGTTCATAGCATTGCGATGCTGTTTACAGGGTTACACAGGGGTGTAATATAACTTATTCAGGAGTCATGTATTTGAATTTGGGCTTAATGAAGTTGTTTCTAAAGCAAATGACAAATGAGAAGTTTGAGTGATCAGAAGTGATTCTTTACTCTATGGAAGTACTGATCTCAGCTAGTGACAAGTACATGCTCCATAAAAACCTCACAAAAGACTGAAACAGTGCATTATGTACAATCAATTATTTACACATTCACACTGAGCATGCTAACTCTGGACCTGGTGTTAGCAGTGTACTATTAAAGCTGAGGGAGTGTAACTTTCATCGCAGGTGTGCAGATTTTATTGTAAGTTGTGTCATCATGAGTATTGAACAGTTGTGTTGCACGAGGAAGGTTGGTGTTTTTTGTTTTGTTCCCCCCCCCCCAAACGGTTACTTGACAGCAGTGCAACCACATCATCGGGTTCCTGAATATCCTTGTCTTAAAAAGCACTGGGTGCTGTCATCTAAAAAGACGCTATTCATTGTTATGAAAATGTCTTTAATCATTTTATCAAGAGTGTTAAAATGAGCTTGGAAAGCAGCGTAATGTCTGCTGTCACTGTTCATGTTAGAATCAGGATAATTGCTGACATCCATCCTTTTTATTCTGCTTATCCAACTCGTGCAAATTCCACAGAGAGAGGCCTCAGTAAGCAGTGGATTCAAACCCAAGACCTTCACTGTGCTGCCCATAATTGTTAACATCAGTTCAAAACGACAGAAAATAACTGCTCCTATTTAGTTTTGTAGCTAGATGCTCACAGCAGACATGCTGCCTACTAGGTGGTAGATTAGCAGATTTGGATGCTAACAATCTGCATTTGTTTAAATTGCTCAACCAATACCAAATAGTTTGGCTAAGAAAAGTCTTAAAACATAACCTGCCTCGAGCTGTAGGATCCAAGATGCCTCCTGCTAGTTTTACTGGTTAAATAATGTTTTTTCTAGACTGGAAATCCAGCTTCATCTGCTGCTCTCTGACACTTATACAGTTGACATCAATTAATCGTCTCACTCCAGCAAAAATAGGCTGTGCTAAATGACAAAACTATGGAGGAGCACAAAGCTTTGAGACTCGGGATTATTGTGTTGCTAGAGTCGATCACACAGACATTTGTACAACCTTTTTATTGCCTTTGATATTACCGAAAGCATTAAAAAAGGGGCAACATTTAATTACACTGTAAACGGCGTATTATCTGCACCAAAAGGCATCATCCTGTTAGTGTGAAAGCGGCGACGCCAGCTCGACACCCAGTATCTTTCATTTTTTATTCTCCACATAATGGAATTACGGCTGTTTTGAGCTGCAAGTGGAGTGCGTTACACTGCAGCGTTGTGCAGGAAAGCGCCGCCGTAGCAGAGGCACCGAGGGTGTCGCTGACAAAAGGCTGGATTTGGCAGATGTTGGAGAATCTGTGCTTTGGTTTTTATCAAGCCTGCTTTGCTTTATCACTCGGCTCAGGAAGACCCCCTGCGGGGTGTGTGTGTGTGTGTGTGTGTGTGTGTGTGTGTGTGTGAGAGAGAGAGGCCCACATAAACTGTTAGCTGCTGAATTAAATTCTGCAAAAATTGTAAGAAATCGTCCAATAGAAGGGGAGGGTAAGGTTTTTTTGGGGTTTTTTTTTTTTTTAAAAAGAGAGACGCTCTCAGCAGGCTGATGAGGAGGTAATTAAGTCGTTTTTAATACACCCTGTGGAATTAGCCTCCATTAAACCCGGCCCCTCCTCCTCACCCTCCTTCTTGCTGTTCCACCTCCTGTTTTGCCTTTGCATCTCTTTCATCTGCTCATTTTACAGACGTCCATCGTTCTCTTTGCCTCCTCATGTCGGACTCCTCCCGCTCTCTCACCACTGTCCTCTTCTCTTTCTGCCCTCTTCTTGTTCCCATGGTTACCTGATGACCCTTTCGATATTCCAAATTGTTCGAGGATTTCATTTAATTTCACTTGGCACCGTTACAACACCCCCCCCCCCCTTCAGTCTGTCAAATTTTCTTCCTTCACTTTCATATTTGCCTTTGCTTTTCCTCACCTCCCTCCATTCTTTCCTCTATACCTGCAGAAGATGACAGCCAAGAGAGAGGCCGTCAGGCAGGTTGTTATGGCAACAGCAAACAGGTTGCCGCAGGGTACAGAGCAGGTGAGGAGAGAGAGGTAAGACGGAGTGGAAGCACTGTTTTGGGCCGTGAATGAGCATTTAAGTGAGTCTGCGATGGTGGGAAATTACCCAGAAAGGCGGCGTCCTCACCTTTTGACTTCCCATTGCTCTCTCTATCGTTTCTGGCTGCTGTGAACACATGGCTGATCTGTCAGCAGATAAACCCTGCTGCCTGCCGTCGCAGCGTGACATAAATAGAATAAAACTGAGAGGTGAAGCAGTTAGCCTTTTACACAGTTTGCAGCAACATGCAACCCTTTACAGTCTCGTGAGTGTCCCTGCATTTGAATAAAATGCCGTCTTCTTCTTTTCTTTGTGTGTCTGTCCAGCTATTGACCTGCTGTACGGGGGAATTTACTGCTTTATGTGCCAAGACTACATTTACGACAAAGAGATGGAACAGATCGCCAAAGAGGAACAAAGGAAGGCCTGGAAGATGCAAGGTACAGCAATTTTAAACAACGCACCAAGTGACTTTGACCTCAGTGGGACATTTCTACACCAGAGCTCACCAAGCAATGACCCTTCTGTGCTCAATCACTGCATTTTGAGATGGCAGCACATATGCAATATTAAAATCCACACTGCGCTGCAAATTCTTTAAACTCCTGGTCTTCATTATCCAGCTTATTAACCTGATTAGATATAAATTAGCATTTTGCAGTTAAAGTTTTTATAGAGTTCAGTTTTGATGTGCTAATATTCATATGAATGATAATGCTGTATTGCAACATTGTTTCTAATCCTCTGTAAATGTGGATTTTTATAGAGCAGCCGCAGTGGGTTCATGCATATGTAGCAGTGGTCAAATGTGTTTATGGCAGCCCTCTAAGCTTGAACAGAAAGATTCAAGTCTTCAACCTTTAACGGCAAGTGTATTTTGTGAGTGTTTGAGAATTAATCAGTGTGATTTTTATTTATTTTTCCCCCCGAAAAACCCAAATAGACAACACAAAAATGCAGAAAGTAGCAAAAATGATAGAAATTTTAACTGATCTATGCAAATGCATATTTAATGTCTTTTTTCTCATTTGTAAGAAGCTTCAGTAACCACGCCAGTTTCAAAATTATTATTTCATGGTTCAGGCTACACAGGTTTGTGTGTCCGTGTAAATGTGTTCCAGGTATCGGGGAAAAGTACTCGACGTGGGAGCCGACGAAGAGGGAGCTGGAGCTGCTGCGTCACAACCCCAAAAGAAGGAGGATCACCTCCAACTGTACAATTGGTTAGTCTCTCTCTCACACACACGCACATTGACATCACATCAAAGATGAAGCAACACCATCATGTTTTCACACGTACTCTGCAGCCCGGATCTTGTGAGAATGTCTGACACACTTTGATCGGACATCAGCCGCTCTTTAACCTGCCAGCTTCTTACTGCAAACCCTGTGTGATGGCAGCTGGCCCCGTGTGCTAATTGCAGAGCTAACTTTCTGTTTGACCCATTCCTTTAATAATATGAAAAGCTACTAGTCACAGCCACAGGGTGATGCAGAGAGGAGATATTAGTTGTTGTAGTGATGATGAATATTGGAGTGAGGCAGTGGTGGGACCTTCAGTATGTCTGAGTGAGGAGAGCTGGCATATGTTTAACACCTTGCAGCAGCCTGCAGGGACGTGCTCCAGCGCCAGCAACATCCCTGGCTCTGTCTAAGACGAGGGGAATTACAGGGCTGGCTGCTCATCCATGAAAAACACTACAGCCTTCTTTCTTTTCTGCTTCCTGTCTTTCCTTCCACCTTTTCTCCTTCTTCCTCCTTCTCTCTCTCTCTCTCTCTCTCTCTCTCTCTCTCCCACCTCTTTTGTTTTTTTTTAATATATGTGGTTGGTTCTGCTTTAATCAGGCAATGGTTTCCCTGTATGCAGTCCACTAGTGCCTTACACACACATTGCAGTGTGTGTGTGTGTGTGTGTGTGTGTGTGTGTGTGTGTGTCTATAACAGCATTGCAGCCTAGCTGCCACACTGCAGCAGCCACGAAGCCTCTTTTTCTGTTTATCCTGTCCACACACTTTTGTTTCCTTGAACTGCGTTTATGTCTGTTTTCCTTTGCTGTCCCTCTTCCACCCGCAGGCCTGCGCGGGCTGATAAATCTGGGCAACACGTGTTTTATGAACTGCATCGTCCAGGCGCTGACGCACACCCCACTGCTGCGAGACTTCTTCCTCTCGGACCGGCACAAATGCGAGATGCAGAGCAACTCCTGCTTGGTGTGCGAGATGTCGCAACTGTTCCAGGAGGTACTGCGTCTTTGATTTTATTTTAGTAGTTTAGAGAGGACAAGGAGATGATTCAGAAAGTGTCATTTGAAACTCCTCCCACCCCCTTACCGCAGTTCTACTCAGGCCACCGCTCACCTCACATCCCGTTCCGCCTCCTCCACCTCGTGTGGACCCACGCCCGTCACCTGGCCGGCTACGAGCAGCAGGATGCCCACGAGTTCCTCATCGCAGCGCTGGACGTCCTGCACAGACACTGCAAAGGTCAGACGCACAGAGACGATATCATAAACAAGCTGAAATGACCATCAAAGCTGAGACATGTGACTTTCAGTCAGACATGTTTGACACGGAGAGTTAAAAGGCTGAAAACACATGAGACGCAGTATTGATTCTTTTGGATCTCTTGTCAGTTTATAAGCACAGTGGGGATTTGTGAAGTTACACAGTAAGGCTTTTAGTGACAGTGTGCTTTAATGTTTTTGGTGTGTGTGTGTGTGTGTGTTTTCTTTGTGTCCCTACAGATGACAACGGGAAGAAGGCAAACAACCCGAACCACTGTAACTGCATCATTGACCAAATCTTCACAGGGGGCCTGCAGTCTGACGTCACCTGTCAAGCCTGCCAGTAAGTGTGTGTGTGTGTGTGTGTCTGTGAGAATGTGAGTGTGTGTGCAGGGAAAAAGCAACTTAAAACCCCACTGATGCCTCACTAGAGTCTGTATAAAGAGATTAAAGTGTACAGTTCCATCATGAAGACACAAAACAGCCACAAAACAGGCCTCACTTGTCTGCATAAGAATGTCTAATGGCCTGCCTCGAGGTGACCCTCCTCCCCCTCCCTCCCTAATGCCTCCATTCTCCTCTATCATTCACATACTGCACCATCAATCACACACTTGGTGAGCTGCTACACTGCAGCAACAGGAACAGGCTTTCATGGCATGTAAAGTTGATCTCTAGCTCCACCTGGTGGTTTGTGGAGGCAGTTGAAGCTCTGAGTGGACTAGCCCGCCTTTTTTATTTATTTATTTTTTAAACTGATCTGTTATGTGATTAGCTCCTATTTCCATATAAGAGATATTTTCACACACTGGGGCATTAATGCCTTTATTTGGCGTGGCTGAAGTGACGAGTTGACGGGAGAGAGCAGGGGACACGCTGCAGAGGCCACGGGTCAGACTTTAAACCCAGGCAGCGGCATTTCTGGGTCACTGCACTAAGTGTAGCAGTTTGTTTGTTACTGTCAGAAGAAGTTTTAAGCTTATTGTCAAGTCATGCTTAGCTGAGGAACACAGCTGGTGCCTCTCCAGTGGAAAAAAGAAATCAGCAGTAAATACAGTGAGCCACAATTTTGTGATTCCATCCATCCGTTTTCTTCCACTTATCTGGGGCCGGGTCACAGAGGCAGCTGCCTAAGCAGAGAATGCCTAACCTCCCTGCAGCTCATCCAGGAGAACACCTGGGTTTTTCCAGGTGGGCTGGTGTAGTTGTAATCACTCCTGGGTCTGCCCTGTGTCCCCTGTAGTGCATGCCCAGGACACCTCACCCAGGAGGCATCCTTGCAAGATGTCTAAACCACCTTAACTGGCTCCTTTTAGATGTTGTAAGTGGCAGTTCTACTCCAGACATCTCCAGTCTGTCTGTCAGTCTCCTGCTTCCCTCTCCCCATTACTCATGAACAAGACCTTGAGATACCTAATCGCCTCCGCATGGGGCAGCAACTTATCCCTGACCCGGAGTGGCCGCGAGATCCTTTTCCAGCTTAGGACTATGGCCTCAGACTTGAAGTTGCTGATTCTCATTCCCACTGCTTCCCACTCCAGTGTGAGCTGGCCATCACCTGACCAAGTCAACAGGACCACATCTGAAAAGATCAGAGATGAGATCCACTAAAGTGGAAGCCTTTTGCCATTTTAAATCCATCCCTATAAAATTTGACTAACTAAAAGATGCTGTAGAGGAATGCGGCCCTCTTTTTCTTTTTGTGGCAGCTCTGGAGAAAGTCAGAAATTTCTGCTTTGACCAACCATAACCAGACTGTTGCCAGTCAGCGACACTATTCAGAGCTTTCATCTTCATGGTGAGGAAGGCTGCTGGATTAGGCTAGTGTGCAGTGGAGGTCCTGGGTGTAGCAGTCATCTTAAACAGCCATCAAATTTGATTAAAGCTCATGTCAGAACCAGTGACATGGCTTTGAAAGAGCCCTTGTTCTGATGACACGGGCGGCTTTGTGGAGATTCATGGCACCAGGAAGTGGAATTATTAGAGCAAAGAGATGGAGCTAAATTTGACAGAAAGCCGGCGCTGCAGTGATACATCTTGTAATTGTGCTATGGCCCCTTGGCTTAACAAGAACATTATGCATTACAGAGAAAGTAGGCAGAACAATAGATGATTTAGTGGAGCTGTTAGAGAGATAACGGGGGGTGCAGTTTGGAAAATAGATATTAACTGAGCAGTGTTTGTGTTGGTGTTGCAGCTCTGAGCAACAAACTGCTGGGTTGTAATCCAGCTGTTCCAAATGACTGAAGATACGAACACAGTCACAAATATACCATGAACCAGTACGATTTGCTTTATGTCCTTAAGAATGAACACACAGTGTTACCAATTAATGTTCAGCTGCAAAAAACTGATAAATAGACCACCAGTGGAATTCTTTGGCTTTCATTTGTTTGAATGTTGCTTAATTTTTATCTTAAATTCACCTCCTTTCAACACAGTGGTGTACTTTTTCCAGTCAACTGTTTTTTTTTAAACTGCATATTTACACATAAATAGTGTTCATGTGAGTTAAAGACTTTTTTAAAATTCATAACCCTTTTCTCTGTGTGATGTCAATAAGAACAGATAACCTTAATATGGTTGTCAGTAACAGTGGCTCCGCCCACCTGCTGTTTGCACCTCCTGTATTTTTGCAAGAAAAGAAATTATCCTTTAAAGCAAACTGTGAAAAAAATGAAGTTGACATCAAGTGATAATGAGCTTGTGCTGATGTTTCTAATAAAGAAGGGGAAGAAAGTGAGATTCTGGGTTCATCCAGTTCTCATAGCTGGTCATAAAATGACTCTGAGGTAAAATGGTACTGTTTTACCATTTCTGGATCATTGTACGTTGGGTATGATAATGATTATTTTGAGCTGTGACTTCTCAAGAGTAACACTTGGAGTTATAATTGACCGTGTCACGTGACATCCTGGCATCTGTTCGGTTCCCAGTGGTGTTTCAACAACTATAGACCCATTTTGGGACATCAGCCTGGACCTGCCAGGCTCTTCCACACCATTCTGGCCCCTCAGCCCCGGAGGAGATGGATCAGCACTTAACGGAGAGAGTCACACCACTGGAGCCACAACACTGACGGACTGTCTGCGCAGGTAACTGACATATGAAGAATAGATCAGAGAGACATGATCTGAAACGTCAGGATTGAGCTGTAGTCATCAGCATTAAAAGATAAACAGGTGGGGAGTTTTTGTCTGTTTTGTGGTTGTAAAATGAAAAGAATAATTTCAGCGTTTTAATCATAACAATCCTACATGCTCTGCAAACTCAGAGACCCACCCTTTAGCCTCATCCCAGAATCATCATGAGCGTCACATACTCTAAAACTGTTCCTACCCTTCCTGACAGGGGAAGCAGCAGCACTAGTCCCTGGTACCAAATCTCACCCTCTGTTGCCCAGGTTCACCAGACCAGAACACCTCGGGAGCAGCGCAAAGATCAAGTGCAGTGGCTGCCATAGTTACCAGGAGTCTACCAAGCAACTGACGATGAAGAAGCTGCCCATCGTGGCGTGTTTTCACCTCAAAGTAAGAGAGGTTACATTTGACGGCTAATGAAGGGGGATATTTATTACCTGTTCTAACTCGTGGATGTGTGCGTGTGCTCGCAGAGGTTTGAGCATTCGGCCAAACTGCGGCGGAAGATCACTACTTATGTCTCCTTTCCTCTGGAGCTGGACATGACCCCGTTCATGGCCTCTAGGTGAGCACAATCTAAAAGAAGGCTGGAAGCTGTCAAAGAAAACCCAGTAAGGTGCATAAAAACTAGAAGCTGCTGTGTGCATGCTAGGCCTCAATCACAGTAACAACTGTGTTTATATGGACTTGTGTGCGTCCAGTGTCTTTTCTTTTAAAAAAATAGATTTTTGGTCATAAACTGATTTTTGTCATTAATGAGCACAACCGTAAAGACTGATCATTGCAGCAGAGTCTGGATGACGCCTGCATTTCCTAACTCATCAGTCAGCTGGAAAAATATGGTGGCCGTGTTTTATTTCACAGTACATTACTATGTGCTCATATCTAAATATGTTTACATCCTTACTGTGCAAATGTGTATGTGTACTATATATAACACTCAAAAAAATGAAAAGAACACTTTGAAAACACATCAGATCTCATTGTGGGGGGAAAAAATCATGCTCGATATCTGTACTGGTGTGTGTGCTGGGAACTAAAGGATACCACATCACTTGATGGAAATGAAAATTATCAACCTACAATGGGGTGAATTCAAAGAAACCCCCAAAATCAGGAGGAACCCAGGACCCACTGTACCAGGGTAGAGTCTGAGAGTGGATCCAAGGATTTCATCCTGATACCTAATATCAGGGTGTCTTTGCCTAGTCTCTAGAGATCTGTGAGTCCTTTCATGGATGTCCCTCCCCAGACACCACAGATCCATCACCAAACCATTACAGGCAGCATAATGTTCTCCATGGCTTCTCCAAACTCTTTCACGTCTGTAACGTGTTCAGAGGGAACCTGCTCTCATCTGTGAAAAGCACAGAGCATCAGTGGTGGACCTGCCAGTTTTGGTATTCTGTGGCAAATTCCAGTCAGGATCCACAGTGCCAGGCAGTCGGGAACTCAGGCCACCTTCATGAAGTCTGTTTGGTCAGAGACATTCACACCAGTGTCCTGCTGGAGCTCTGGCAGGTGCTCATCCTGTTCCTCCTTCCACAAAAGGAGCAGATACCGGACTTGCTAATGGGTTAAGGACCTTCTACAGCAGTGTTTCCCAACCACTGTGTGTGCCATGAGAAATGATCAGGTGTGCCGTGGAAGATTATCTGGTTCCACCTGATTAGTACTCTCAGCGACCGGCTTGAGTAACAAGCAGAACAATTACATTCTCTTCCACTTCGTACTCTAATTAAATAGGTTGCCAACTGCCAGTAAAATAGAAGAAGTGGTTACATAATAGTCATGCTGACCTCTGTCCTGGAGAAAACTTTTTTGACATTAGACAAAAATGTGAAATATGTGCCGTGGCTCCAAAAGGTTGGGAAACGCTGCTCTACAGCACTGTTGGGCTCTCCTACAGTAACTGCCTGCTTCCTGGAATCTCCTCCATGCTCCTGAGACTGTGCCGGAAGATACCGCAAACCTTCTGGCAACAGCACATATTGATGTTTAAATACCTGTGCAACCTCTTTAGGGTCCAGGTATCGCCTCATGCTCTCAATAGTGACACTGATCCGAGCCAAAACTAGTGGGGGAAAAAAAACAAGCCAGAAATGTGAGAGGCCTGTAGAACTATTTTTGTTTTGGGGACTCAAGTGCATCTTTCATTAATTTTATTAACAACAAAGCAGCTGACACTGAATAACAATGTCCTCTGCTACTTAACTGACCAGATATTTCACTGGCTTGATGCTATAATCTGATCGAAAAGTGTTCTTTTCATTTCTTTGACCAGTCACAGTCGCTTTGCAGTGAATGTTAATTTGTGTAATACATCAGAGGAAACTATTCTGCTTGAAAGAACAACAGTTGGTATGTCGTTACTGAGTCTCTGCCGTGTGTTTCAGTAAAGAAAGCCGGATGAATGGGCAGTACCAGCAGACTGTGGATCCCTTCAACAACGACAACAAGTAAGCAAAGCGACACGTTTGCAGCATCGATTCCACAATAATCCAAAATGACCAAACGTATATTCTCATCCTTCTGTCACCTGACACAGTGAGCCTCGTGGAAACACACCTGACAGGTGCAGCAGGGCTTCATGAAGCGCATGTTTATAGAAATGTGCTGTTTTTAATCATCACAACCTGTCTGCTTGACTGCTTCTTCTTTTCACTGGTCTCACAGCTACATTCATTTCACTGGGTAGAATCCACTACCTCATTTGTTTGCATGGAAATTAGCCCAACAAAATAGGAATTATGAATTTGCAAAACTGCCTGTCATAACAGCTAAGCTGATTATCTGTTAGCTTCCAGTGTCTGGAAAAGCCATTTACAATGCTGCAGTATAATAATAGTCTTTGTACAAAAACATGGTGAACTGGGAACAATAACCTTTAGTGATTTCTAGGCACAACATACTGAATCAATAATTGTATAATGTCCCAGTACACAGGAAGAGCATTACCTCCAGTGAATGATCAAAGTATTAGGATAGTCGAGGAAAATTGGTAATGTGGTAATCAGGAGCTACAGAACGACACGCTGATGCTGCTGCTGTCCTAAAAAACACCACAGGCAGGCTTCAGCTTTCTCCCAGCCAGTTATAAGTGAAACCGGAATTTTTTTTTTTGAACAACAGGAAAAGGAAGCTTGATGAATATTGAGAGCACATTTTTAATCACGTGAGAGCGAGATGAATTTGTTTGTGCAGTCACTGTTGTAGTCCTGGCTAAACTCACAAAACAGCTGAAGAAAATGGTGTGTAGGAAGGAAGTCATTATGAATTGAGTAAAAGCCAAACTGCAGCTTGTTCTGCTCTCTTCCTGTCGCAGGTACAGCTTGTTTGCAGTGGTGAACCACCAGGGGACACTAGAGAGCGGTCATTACACCACTTTCATCCGACAGCACAAGGACCAGTGGTTCAAATGTGACGATGCAATCATCACCAAGGCTAGCATCAAGGATGTCCTGGATAGTGAAGGGTGAGAACGTCAAAGAGCTTGAGACACATTTTTGCTTTTGTGTTTCTGCTGCTGACTGACCTTTGTGGTGCTTTCATCTCCTCAGGTACCTTCTGTTTTACCACAAACAGTTCCTGGAGTACGAATAAGTCCCTGCATCAGCACGGCCTGCAGGATGAGCTGAGGGACGACGCAAGGATTTGTTTGTAACAGAGTGATGAGAAAGGCAAAGAAACACGTTGTCATTGGCAAGTCCCACCCTTACTACACACCAGTCTAGTTACTCTGTGTGACATGCAAGAAGGACACTGTTTGCTGTGCAGGAGAAATCCAACAAATCTGACTGGATGGGCCCTAAAGGAACTTTATGTACTTGAATTCAGGGGATGAAGAAGAAAGCAGCAAGTCCGTGTACAAGTCTGCTAAAAAAAAAAGAAGAAAAGGAGTGCAGAGTCCTTCTACATTTTTGTTCTCTTATCAGACACAAATGCAAGAGAAGCTTCACTTGATCACAAATGCTGTCCTTCACCAATGTCTTGCTACATGCTTCTTGCATAGCTGCATATGTAGGGGAAGAAGCAGAGCAACAGCTTTACACAGAGCTACAAGGCTCTGTTGTGATATTTTTCTTCCCCCCTCTCTTCAAGGCAACCTTCCGGACACAAGCGCACTTGTCTAACACAGCTACGCTCCTCCAAAAGACCAAATATTTCAAGGGTGGAAGTTGTCTTCGTATGCTTTTTCTTTTTTTTCCAGAGTGCAGCTACTGGGGAAGGGAAAAAACACGTTAATCGTAGTATTGTGTCTGAAGTTTATTCCATTTTTATTACTTTTGAGCTTGTAGTTATCGCTCAGAAACCATTTTCCCTGCGAAGGACATGAAGGATCTGTTATTTTCTGCCTGTCTCCTCGTCAAAAATGGGGAAATAGACAACACAGTAAATATATTTTTATACATACTGCAATTTAAAAACATTTGTTTGCGGTTTTGCGTTCTCCCTGAACTCTCACGTTGTTCATCTGCGTTACATTGTGCTGTCAATCTCATATATATCTTTTTTTTTTTTTTTTTTGTACCCATGACTTTCATGACACTGCTGCTATAGGCTGCTTCTTTTTTTTTTATTATTATTTCAGTCATGTTCTCCACATTAATGAAACATTGTAATGATGCTGTTTCAGGTAAATGGCAAAAGAAAGAAAGTAAAGAAAAAAGGAGGAGAGTCTGTACAGTGGGTCACAGGCTCAGTCCTGCAGTGTTAACTGTCGGCCGCATGTTGCTCTAATTCAGTGTGTTTATATGTGTGTGAATGTGTGCACGTGAATATGCTCGAGAAAGAGGAGGATTAAAAAAAGAAGCAAAAGAAATCCATTAAAAAAAACCTCAGCTTAGGTGCGTTTATATAAAATGTGTTATTGAGTGTAAAGAGACAAAGAAGAGCGCGTATGTGTCCTGTTTGTATGCACGTGTGTCGTGCGCGTGCGTATGTAGCGTATGTTCATGTACTGAATCAGTACTTGCATTTAGCATGCCGTCTGAGCTGGGTATCACAGTTTGATAGGATTTTTTTTTTTTTTGTTCCACATGTTGATGACGTGTGTAAAAGTATATATGTACAGTTTGTATGTAGAAACAAAATGGTGAAACCTCAAAGTTGATTTGTTCTTCTATATTGCTGGATCCAGCCACGGGGTCATAATCAGAAAAAAAAAAAGAACGGTAATAATAATATTAAATATCTTGAGCCAGTCAGTCATTCCACAAAAACACATGTAACTGCTGCAAGAACTGGACACAGTGATGGAAAGACACTCAAATAAAGAAGAATCTATATCTGTAAAATCCTTGTTTGTTGCTTTTTGTCACTAATTATGTAAGATTATATTTATGTGTTTATTTTAGTGTTTGTGTTGCTATATATTGTAATGTTATATTGCTGATTGAAGGGTTTGAAAACTACTGTAAAAGATTCATGGTGACAACTAGGAATAGATTAAAAAGGTTTTTTCTTTTCTTGATAACGAACATAGAAGCACACACTAGAATTACAAAGTTACATCGGAACAAAGGAAATTTCTTGAATATTCTCTGTTTTTTACAGACGAGACCAGAGTGGAGATGTTTGGCCACATCAGCCCAAACATGCCAACTGCCAAGCAAGCACGGTGCTGGAGTGGTCATGATTTAGGCTAGCTTTGCAACCACAGGACCCTACTATGCATTCACTGAGTCAACTGTAAGTTTAAACGTTAGCTCATCTGTGAAAACAGATAAAGCTATGTCCAAATTGGGTCATGCAACACGGAAGTGACAGAATGGCTGAAAAAGCGAAGAATCAAGGTGTTGCAATGGTATCAAGAAGGCGATAAAATTGTCTAAAAAATGTTAATAGAAAACCAACAAAATATTTTCTTTTGGAGAAAACAAATTATATAACTGACAAGTAAAAAAAAACCAAAACAAACACATCTTTAAATCAATGAAATTACAAATACTTTTTCCAGCTCTCATTGTTTTAATGTTTCTAAATTAAATCAGAGCGTTCTCATTCCCGGCGCGTAACATCCCATCGATTTGTCACGGCTCGAGGCGTGTCATAGTAATGGGAAAGGTACCCTTCCGCATCCTTATGAAACACTCCAGATTCTTAATTGAAGCGAATGCACTTCCCTTTTTATTCGCTTCGTGGCTTTCTATTGCAGCCCTAACCTAACCTTAACCATAACCTTACATCTATAGGTTCATTCCAACCTGCTCTCATGCCTCAGAATGCGTAACATACAGACGAATTGTCACATATCGTTGGTATGTAACGTGTTGGTATAGCTCGTTTGCATCTGCTGTTTACAAGCTAAGACCTTCACTTGCTTGACATCTTAAAGTGTCGATTATATTTGTACCCTTTAGTATAAGGCTGTAACAGCAATTCATAGCAAAACAGTATGAAACTTTGCAAACAAACCCACTGGGGGAAAGCAGAGTCACAAAGTCTCTTTCTGCATTGCTAAAAATATGCTCCATATCCGTTTTTCACAAAAGTCAAGTCAGGACCACCGTGTCCGAAAGTCAGACGCAGGAGCGGTGTACAGCAAGCGCTTCAGATTCTTATTAGAAGACCCAGAGCAGAGTAAATCCTCCTCTGAAATGCTGACGAGGCGGGTGCTTTTCTGCCGTGCAACAGAACAACACTGCATTGAGACACAGCGTTACAGACATATAGTCACTCGCTTCACTTAGGAAGTTTGAGGCATAGTCTGTATAGCCGTTATGACACTACCCATAACCACATTATTATTCATCTTTGGCTCTCTTGCACAGCATGTGGGGTTTTTTGTTTTTTTTTTCGGTAACCCATAAATGGTTACAGCAGATGGCCGCCCCTCCCTGAGCCTTGTTCTGCTGGAGGTTACATCCTGCTAAAAGGGAGTTTTTCCTTCCCACTGTCACCAAAACTCTTGCTCACAGGGGGTCAAATTATTGGTGGGTTTTCTTTGTATTATTGTAGGTTCTTTACCTTACAATAGAAAGTTCCTTGAGGCAACTGTTGCGATTTGGCACCATATAAATAAAACAAAAAAAAAAGAAAATTGAATTTGGACGCTGACTCACGTTGCCACTTGACATCCACAGTCATATTCAAAACTAGTCATGATGTCACAAAGTCACACTTGTAAGCTTTACTGGCAATATTTATTCATTGTAGCTATTGCAATATGCGGCCTGATGATTTACATTTACACGTTCACAATGACATTAAGCAAAAGCAACATGACAGAAAACCTATAAGCATGTTTCATATGCGGAAATATGAAGTGAAGCATAATGTTGTATTTCATGTTAAAGTGTGTTATTTTCACACTGCAGTCGAGGGAAACCTGAACATCCTGCTGTTACTTCCCTTTAATTCCCGGTTTTCCCAATTGGGTCGATACATATAGAAAAAAAACATTCCCACCTGATCCCTTTAGAATCAGCTGGTTTTTTACAGCATAAAGATGACTAGTAGATAAGATGGCTTATCTACTATCAAAATGTAGATAATAATAAGACCTTTCATATCAATTTCATACTTGTTATATCATTTGACCCTTTAAAAAGTGCACTTTGGGTAAAATTGATTTGGTTTCATGTGCTTACTTATGAAGGTTTTTTATGAGGGTTTAAAACATGCTGGAAAAAGACAAACACAAATTTAAAGGCGACAAATTTCAACACACACGCACATGTGTATTTATATCCTTGTGGGGACATCTCATTGACGTAATGGTTTCTCTAACCCCTTACCCTAACCATCAAAAATGAATGCCTAACCCTGACCCTTACCCTAAACGTAACCATAACCTAATTGTAACCCTGACACTAAAACCACAATTTGAGTCTCAAAAAAGCCTTCAAACTCATTGGGACCGGGATCGGTCCCCACAAGGGCTGTCGGTCCCCACAAGTATAGTAAACATCCAATGTTTGGTCCCCACAAAGATGTTAATACCTGTACACACACACACACACACACACACACACACACACTTACACTTATGTAGTTCATAAAAATCCTTAAAATCAGACAATTTTTCCAGCAAAGATATAATTACAGTTTTTGTATTAAAAGTGAGTGTGAAGGTTTCAGTATAAATGATGAGTGAAGGAACTGAGAGGTCAAAAAACGGTTTGTGAACTGTCGTTATAAAGCTAGGAATTTTCACCCTCTCCATCTTTGTGTCTTGCGACTACGTTATCGGGGGAGGGACTGATCATTAACCAGCCATAACACTCTGGGTCTCTTTTCTGGCTCTCAGAATCACCGAATTTACATGAAATTGAGTTAATATTTGATTTCTTAAGATCTGAAATGAGTGATGGATCTATAGGATTTTCCGGAAAGTGTTAAACAAGTGCTTAAAAGAGTAGAGTTAAGGTCAAGGCTGAGGGCTTGGTTTCGCCCCCTGGTGGTCAGTAAATTCAACCTAGACGCTATGTCCATATTATATTTATAGTGACGGATTGATTTGTCACATACTTTGTCACATATTGTGATGGTGTTTGTAGCATTTCGTTTTTAGTTTTTTTTGCTGTTATTGTTGGTTTTGTTTTTTTGTTTTTTGGGGGGGGTTTACCCCCCAAAAATATCCAGTATATCGACAACCTTCTCTGATGGATCGGAGACACAGTAATTAATTCCAGTTCACTTGCACCACTAAACTCATCCCACTGCTGCCTCCTCCTGGACCTTCATGTCGTAGGTTCGGAAGCTCTGCTCTGTCCAGCAAGCCCCTCCGTTTTGGGTCTGGGCTCTTTGGAGGACAGCTTGCTGGTAGAGCACAGGAGGGTCTCTGAGCGTCCTGCTGTGGGCCGGGCCTCGCACGTTCATGTCGGGGAAGCAGTGGACACACACGCAGGTCTCTGTTGGTAGGGAGTCGTCTGATGGCTCGAGGTTAACGGGGCAGCTTGGAGACATTAGAATATCTATAAGTGAAGAAGGCAGACCCTCGTTAAACTGCTCAGCGTTTCCAGTGGTTTTTTGGTTCATTCCAGACTAACCTTTGGAGCTTTTTCCGAGTTGCCTAGCTGGAATACCAGTCTCCTGTCCCGGCCTGGCCTCGCTCTCTTTCTTCTTCTTGGATTGACTGCCCTGTGTGGATCCTGGGTTAGAGGTTTTGGCCTTGCCTCCTCTAAGAAAGGCTACAAAGGCCAGAAACAAGCTAGAAAACAGCAGCGCCAGGCACACAGCCAGCAGGGAGTAGATGAGGATATCAGAGTCTTTCAGTGTGGAGGGTCCTGCGACAACTTCAGCTAGGAAAGAAGGAGGACAGATCTTTTGACTGAATGCTTCTAGATTCAAATGTCAGGTATATAAGCTCTGAACAATGTTAGTCAATCAGAACAATTTGATAAAGTTTTGATATTTTCCAATACTTCCTTCTTTAAGGTTTAAAAACACAGAAAAACCCCATCAGGACAAAGGTCACCGAGGGGTCAGCACTCACTCTGGCAGTGTGGGGCGCATTCTGGAGGATGTGTGCCGCAGATCTCTTTACACTCTATACATTTGTTTAGCAGCTTATCGTAGTAGTGGCCAGGTTGAGTCTTACAATTTACAGCCTCTGATGCAGAAGAAGACAACGTGAGAGAAGAAGCAGAAGACATGTAAGAAACTGAACTGTGTGGGTTTAAGAGTATCTCTGCTGTTGCTATTACCTTCAGGAAGAAAGTCAAATATCAAAAATACATGTTACATCTATGTCTTCAAGTTTATGTGTAATTCTAGCTGGATTTGAAGTTGCAATCTTGGAAAAGTTGCATTAAAAAATGCCCCTGCATGTGTCTGTGAATGCATGTGTGTGCTCTCACCACAGAAACTTCTGCATCTGCTGATTACAAGTGATTTCTGACATGTCCCCAGACAGTCCATACACCCCACCAAAGCATCCCGATACTGACCTTCAGCACAGCCTCCACCCATCGGCCTGATAACCCTCACACTGAAACACACACACACACACAAAGGGACCAAAACAAATGATTTTATTATTTTCTTTCTGTCTTTGTGACTTGATCTCTATGAAAAGTTTATTTATAAAGAAACTTTAAAAAGATGGGTGGCTGTAAACGAGCAGCTGTGGCATTGGCTAACTACACATGTGTAAGTTATGTTGGTTATTTTATGTGCGTGTTATTCTGGTATTTATATATATATGAAAGCAAAGCAGCTGTGATATGTAATGTATGCAGTGTAGTGGATTAGACTGCTAGCTCTATCCTTGACCCAGTGAAACTGTATTATTTTAGAAATCGAGGCTTTACTGAGAAATATCTCAGTTTTTGTCCTCTTTTTGTGTTTTCCACACGTTTTTGGAGCAAAACTTAGCATAGCTACAACCAGCATCCTTTTAGAAATCATGTACTTTCTTCTTAAGCATATTTTTCTTTGGTCCAGTGAGCACTGAGTCATCCAAGTGCAAAAAGATGCAGATCTCTACACCTCCTCCGCCCTGCTTTCACATAGAGCGCTAAGACTAATGCCCGGGTATATCCGTCACACCCCAGCGAGCAGCACTCTGTGTCTAATTCAGGATTCATATACAGTATGTTCTCTCTTTAACTTTCAGAAACACATATAAAGTCCCCAGCGTCTGAATTCAGAGTACCTTTTAAATGCACTTTGCCATTTCTTTGCTTATTTATGGAGGGCGTTTCTTATTGTTTTGATGTTTGGAATCTACAGAAGGACGTAAACTGCGTTCAAACTGATAGAAAACATTGTTTCTCGTTATAAAAGCCTCAACGAGCCACTTGGTTTGTTATGAAGGTCCTCTATAGGAACTTAACCAGCACTCGATAAATGGATTTGATTCCCACCTGCGTTTCAAATGCTAATGAAGCACATTTATCTTACTTGAGTCGCTGCTATAGGCTGTTAATGATGTTGGCAGAGATCACTTACCAAGCGAGATGAAGACGCGGAGGGAGAATCCTTGATTTGAAGATGAGAGTGACACAGTCCTGTATTTCAGCGTGGAGGCTAATTTAAATATACACTTAGTGCCTGACTGGGGACTTCCCCCTATGCATGAGGAGGATCCTCCCACTTAAACACACACACACAGAGTGAGGTCAGACAAGAAAAGTGCCTATATATTGTAGTCACTTTCCCTTGGACTGTATTTTGAGACTGAGTGTAGTCCATATAGTAAACACGATGTCTGGTACTGAGTGTCTGGCACATGGAAGTGTGAGACAGTTCACTGCACTCTAGTGACCTCCACAGTCACCTGACCGGAGCACTCTTGGGATGTGGTGCAGCAGGAGATTCACATCATGGATGTGCAGCTGATCAAATCTGCAGCTGTGTGATGCTGTCATGGCAATATGGACTAAAACATCTGAGGAATGTTTCCAGCACCTCGGTGAATCTGTGCCGTGAAGAATTAAATCTGTATATAAAGTGTCTGAAGTTGAATCACTTTTGGAGCGAGCTACAAGAGGCTATTAGGAGAACTCATCATTATTATTTTAGTCCTTTTCCACTTAATTACACTTGAACTACACAGAATATGAAATACGCTCTACATCTTTTTTTAAAGAATATAAAACATTCATTAAAAAAGAAAAGATATATGGCCTAGAGCTGAGACGCCACATTTATTCCAGTTTGATCTTAAGTGGGCCAGGCCACGTTTAATCCCTGAAAAAAGTCCAATTTCGACAAAATGTATAAATTTTTGGGGAGGGGGATGTTTTTTATATGATAAAGAAACACTGCTGTAGTAAAGGCAAGAAATCTGTCAGCACGAGTCTCTGGGCTTAATCTGCAAGAGGTAAATGTGTAAAATTATAAACAGAAATTTCTTGTTTATTCACAGAAAATGTCTGTGTTTTTACATTTCTATTGTAGTGAAAAAAATTGATTTAATTTTGGGGGAAAATTGGACCAAGGTTGAGTTTAAATGGGAAAATCAGTCAACACTTTGTGTTACCCACAATTTTTTATGGATCGTCTTCAGAAGTGACATCGACATACTGGGCCTTGGGAGACATGAGTTTCTAGGCTGGCTACGCATGTGACCTCATTGTTAGCACCCACCAACGACACCATAACAGGCTGATGTTGTCATATTGTAATAAAAACAAACTGATGTGACCATGATCATGGAGAGGTCTTCAAGCTGTAAAACTTAGAAAGAAAATACAATTAAAAATACAAAACTTATGCCCTAACTCACATTTTATAAAAACATCCAGTGTGCCAGATTGGAGTCTTTACAGGGTCAATTCTGGCACCTCGAACTAGAATATCAGCAAAGTTTGCCTTTTAGGCCTTTAGTGTGTTTTTAGATCATTGTGCAAAATGCTAAAATGCTGCTACTACAGATCAGAGAAAAATGTGCCAATTTAATCATACTAAAAAAACTTTTTAAATAAGAATTAAGATTTGTGCAGCTCCATGTTCCAGTCTTCGCACACGGAGCTCCTACAGTGACTCAGTGTTGACAGATATTAATGCACTGCTGAGCGTGCCTGACACTTGTTGGGAAGATGTGAGTAAACTTTCTCGACATCAGTGTGAAACTGCCGGGCAGTTCCACACCATGTGTTTTACACTACGCTGAGCACAAACCATGACTGCAGTGTCTTATCTCTGCTTCAGTTCTCATATGAACAAGGATTTGCGTACAAAGATTTGTGTCTGTCTAAAACTGAGACCGAATACAATGAACTATTTTTAAGCAAAGCGAGAACACCTGATCTTGGTAAAAATGTGCCTTTGACATGGAGATTTAAATCTCTCAAGCCCTGCACGACTTTATCTCAGCTCCTTTGTCACTGAAAGGTCCTTTTTGTGATTTGAGATCCCCTCAAAAAAAGTTTGCTTGCAATATACTATTAAAAAGTCACTGCTGGCATTAGATTGACACTGAGATTAGTAAAGAGGGCGACTTGGACGAGTGTGGAACTAAAATGTCAGTTTGAAAGACAATGATTAATCTCCCAAACCCCGAGGGAGATCTGGAATAAAAGGTTTCAGATATGAGTCTGAGATTTTCAGGGAGGATCTGCTAAGCAGCTGTAAGAAGATAACGGAAATTATGTGGCGAGATGTCATTAAAAGGTGTTAGTTTTGTTTTAAAGCACTCTCATTTAGTTCTGCTTTCTGACACTGTTAGTAATACAAAGAGTCCACTGCTCCCCCTCCCCGATAAAACAACTGCAGGTGCAGGAGCTTATCCCAGTGTGCACCCCTGGTCAGACCACGCAGAGAGACAAACAAGCCTTCACACTCATATTCAGATCTACTGCTGATTTAGAATCACGGATCAGCCTAACATGCATGTGTTTGATCTGTGGGAGGAAGTCAGAGCACCCAGAGAAACCCCACACAGGGACAGGGAGAACATTCAAACGCCACACAGTGAAACCCAGGACCTTCATCTTTGGGCGGCGCTGCTGTATATCATGGTCATCTATCAAATAAATAAAGTCAAGAAATGACAACCACAACTTTGAACGCCATCAGCCCGTAGGAGTGCTTATTGCACTTACAGGGTCACGGTACCACACTGGCTTCCCACTCATCGAAGCCTGAGAAACTGACTCAGTCTCTGACCCTGAGGTTCTGTAGCAGAAAAATCCAACAATCTAGAATCCAATCTAGAGCCAGTCCTGCACAGTTCTACCAGAAAAAGAGTGTATAAAGCACTTTATACAACATGTCTCATTCATCCAGCATTCCCCACCCCTGCCATATGTATGTGTTTTCTAACGTTCACTAATAAACACCTTGGAGAATAATTTGGGGTTCAGTTCCTTGCCCAAGAGTACTTTAGCATGTAAACTGAAGCAGCTAGGGATTAAACCACCAACCTTTTAATTAGCAGGTGCTCTACTGCTTTACTGCTCGAGCCACAACCACATAAATCTGCTGGGCCTTGAGTTAGAACCAGTAATGTCAGTGGTGACGGGAAGGGCTAGTGCAGGAAACCTCTAATGATTTGCAGATGCAGTTTTTCATCCAATGAAATGCATCACAGCTTCTGTTAGTCAAAATAATTCTCAAAGGCGTTCAAAAAGTGGCCTGGTTTTCGAAAGGCACCAGGCAGGACCTCTGCACCAAAGCCACACTAGTGGAACAAGGTGTTTGTTAAGAAAGACTGACAGAACAAAGCTAATCAATGGCTACATAAACAAAAGAGGAAACACGGCCATTAAAAATGCATATTAACAAACAAATTCATCACTGGGATTCAAACTACAGGAGCATGCTTGAGCAAGTGAGCCGTAAATAATCAACTTCCACTTTGGCTACATCTGTATGTAAAACACCTAAATGCAAGTCACCATGTGAGAAAAAAAGAAGCAGAATTTGAGGAAGAGCTGCACATGGATGACTCGGCTCCATGTTGACTCACAGTGAAAGCAAAAGATTGGTCATCAGATTTGATCTAATCTGCACCAAAGTGTTAAATGCAAAATAATGGAGACAAGATGTCAAAGATTTAAACAAAATCAAATCAAAACAAACAAAAAACAACAAAAAAAGAAGAAATAGTTTGACAGGAAATATTTTTGCATCACCAAGGTGGTTCCCATAGAGCTATTAGCCAAAAACGTCCCATATAAGTGATTTACAGTAGATGAGCTGAAGTATCTGAAAATCATGTCCCTCAGAAAAAGGAAACAAAAATCCAACAAACACCTGACAGGACCATAGAGATGGACTCTTCAGCTGATCTATCTGCAGTTCACCCAAACCTCTTAATAGAGGGGGGGCTTCTTAACGAAGAGAAACAGAGGGGAAAAGCCTCAGGCGTGCCAAAATACACAAGAATTGAACTGAAAATCAGTGGCAACAGGTCTGTTGGAGAGATGAGTCCAAATTTGAAACTTGTAGCTAAAATCAGCTTCAAGGATGGAAGTCAGGAAAGATACACAGCAGTAAGTGTCATGGTTCCATTGTTCCATGGAATTATGAACACAGAAAATTATAGTTCGATTCCGCTCCACCACACAATATGATGAAAGTCTCTGATTGGCTATAGTTTCACTCTTCACCAAGACAATTCAGTTCAGTTTCTTTTCAGTTTTAATTACACAATGCCAAATCACAATTTGCCTTAAGGTGCTTAATGTTGTTTTTATACAGAGAAAACCCCAATGACCGCACAAGTGCGTCATCTGGCTTAATGGATAGAGCTGGGCATCATCTGCATAGCAGTGAAAATTTATGCTATGGCTTTGAACGATAGTACCTAAAAGAAGCATGTATAATATCAACAGAATTGGTCCTGGTGAGGAACCCTGTGGAACATGTCAATGATCCCAAACATACTGGCCAAATAGAGAAACACACATTACACACTATTAGTCATGGACAAGCAGTCTGGGATCAAATGGACAGTGAATGGAACAAAAGGCAGGCAACATCCGAAAACTGTCATGGTGTGGGTCTATAGGGACCCAGGGCTCATGTATTTTTGTATTTTGTATGTTTATTTTTCCATATGTAGGGTTTTGGTTGTTTTAAATAAATCGACTGTCCTTCACAATAAGAGTCCAGCGTTTGGGTCCTTCTTACCTCAACTCCACGGTCTGCCATTGCAATCCGTGACAGTATGATCCCGCCATAATGGACCCAGCTGACTCAAGTGTTGCCTCAGAGAAGGAGTTGTTCTCCCAGCTCTGGGATTACTGCTGAAGCATAATCCAGACTGCGAGCAAACACCAGAGACACATAGAGGTAGTGTTTTTTGATAACTTCCTGTCATCCACTACCTTTTCTGTGAGCTTTTTGGACATTAAAAACTAACTCAAATTGTAACTGAGAGCAAGCTCCAGCTTTGAGCTGTTTGGTTTGGGCAGTCTGGGCAAGGAGGATTCGGCTGCCCTCCTGGGAGCCCTTGCTGCCTGTTTTTTTTCTGCATCGACGGACAGTTTTCCCACCATCGCTTGCTGCTCACTTGTTGGAACCTCCATTCTGGGGGAGACGGCTCCCTCGCCATCAGCATCCCACCACATCTCCTCTTTGTCAGCAGACAAAGAACTGACAGCTCTAGTGACTGCAGTGAGTAAACCAGACTCTGTTGTTTTAATAAATCCTGTCACAGGGGATCAAACTGCAGATGATCAAGAGGGGACAGTTTCCACACACGCGGCCCCACCTTCTTGGAGGAGACCAAGACACCACCATCATCACAGATGCTCATGGCGTCTTCGCCACCATCATCTCCACCACCTGTGGCTGCCACACCACCATCGCCTCAACCATCTGCAGCTGCCGCCCCGCCAGGGGGGACCCACTCAGCCTGAGCTGGAGGTCAGCTTGCCTGGGGGACCCGCTCAGCCCGAGCTGGAGGACAGCACGCCGGGGGGGGGCGTCTGCTGCGCCTCAGGATGTCAAGCCACCTGGTCCTGCCTCAGTCCCCACCCACTGGGCCAACCTCCAGAATTGTCTCACTGTCACTGCTGGACCCGTGGCATGCCACCGGAAGGATCTCGCCAGCATCACCACCGGTTTGGTGGGCCACCTGCCGCCACCATGGAAATCATGGTTTGTGGAATTGGATTATACTGCGTCAAACCTGTAAAGTACCTCCGTTGATGAGTGTTTGTGAACAACATTGCTACTGTGGGTGTCCTGCTGAGCTGCGTGTTTTTGTGTCACCAGGAGACAGGAGCGGAGAGCGTCGTCAGGAGGGGAAGTCACGGAGCTGAATTAGGTTTTGGAGTTGTCACCTTTTCACTGTTTATGGACACGTGCACATGCACACGTGCAAAAAAAACGAGCTTTTAATGTCCTCTGAGAATGTCATTTGATACTATTGGCTGATCATGCGAATAGGTTCCTTCAACATTAAACTCTACAGAGCTAAGATTGCCAAGAAATACTCATTGTGAAGAAAGGCCCAACGAAGAGAATTTGTGTTTCTATACTGAAGAAAGTTCAAAGTTAATTGAGTTTGTAGATTCTTGTATGCAGCATGTATACTACATGCAAATAACACCATTAGCCATGTTTTACATTATATTTATTCTGACATTTACCATTATGTGGTCATCTTGTTAAATAGATGGTTAACAAGAGTGAATATTTGTTATTTTTGCTTTGACTAAGCTGCCACATAAAAACATTAAGAGAACCCTCAATCATCACAGTATAACACATTATTAAACATCAGGCATATCATAATAATCCATTGTGAAGGCATTTCAGCTGATTTGGTGCAAGTCAAAGGGGCAACAGGTGCAGCAGGGAGGCAACAATAAGACCAACCTCCAAGAAAGGAAATAGTTTTGCAGGTGGTGGCCACAGACCATTGCCCCTCCTATCTGATTTTTCAGCTTTCTCTTAGTTCCTGTCACAGCTGGCAGCACGTGATGGTGCATACAAGGCATTGCACAGGTAGCCCAACTCCTCCAGGAGGGGACACCCATACATACTACGACCAGAAGTAACTTCAAGCACAGTGTGGATGAGATACCAGCAGACGGGCGGTTATATGAGCATACTTGGACAGGCTGTAGAAAGGCATCAACCCAGCAGCAGGACCAGGAGGAGTGTTATCAGAGCCCTACAGGATGACCTCCAGTGGGATACTTATGTGTGTATTTCTGACCAGACTGTCCAAAAAAGGCTTATGTAATGTGTTCACCATGGTTTATGCTTCCTAGCTGGACAGATTGAGATCATTGATGTGTACTGACTTTGTTTTATACTTTGATATATTATTGCTTCATGTTTAAAAAGACCAAGAATAGTTTTAAGTGTAGGTTTTGATTAAATGAAAGCATGCTTTGCCATATGTGTCCTGGGTGTGAATCTGTAGAGCCTGATTTCAGATTTTTTTTAAAAAAAATTTATATATATTGTCACTCTTAAATGTTACAGATCATCAAACAAATTTTAATAGCAGACAAAGATAACCTCGGTAAATACAAAATGCAGTTTTTATATGATGATGTCATTTATTATGGGAAAAGTTATCCAAGCTTACCTGAACCTGCGTAAAACAGTAACTGCCCCACACTGGGAAATTACTGCACTGTACTTTCCCAGTGTGGCCCATTGCGAAACTGAATGTGACACTCCTCATTTAGAGAACTATGAAGCTACGTGTTTTTGGCTAGTATGGTATTACCTGAGGATACAGCAGTGACATTATCTGAAACTCGAGCCATGTCTAATATGCGCGCTCGGTATGTGAAGGTAAAGGATTTATTAGTATCCATGAATAAAGCCAAAAGGATTTATGGGTTTAAATACATGCATTTGTTTTGATAAAAAGACTCACAGCAGGCGAGAGGAGATTTCATAAAGAGCAGTTTGTTGTTGGGGGTTTGTATTGTTGTGAAAAGTGTGCCGCAGATGGCGAACAACTGGTGCGAATTCTGAGAAAGAAAAAGGAGGTTGCTGTGCATTGTGGATCACACCTTTAACCAAATAACCCCTGTCAGAAACCTGAAGTCACCCAGAATAGATTCGCTGCAGGTGGGTAGTCAAATTCTGCAAAGGGAAAAGGAAGCCAGCTCACATGATTAAAACTGAAAACAATGAAAAATAGTCCAAACAGGACTAAATCAGCCTTGGTCTGATTTCCTGAAATATTTCATGCACAACATTTAGAAGTGCTGGGTAGCAAGAAGAGTGAGTTTAGTTCTACATAGAGTGTTCCCTTATTAGATATTCACTTGATTTGACTGCTTTTCACTGTTGAAAATGTCGAGTTGTTGCTCCTGCGAAAGCATGGTGGTGTAATATTTTGGTGGGCATGATGAAGAAGAAAGATAAATAAAGCCTGCAAAAACATCTTTGTTCCCATAAACCACTGGGATGTTTGGCATTTTATAGGGAACACAAAAAGCAGCAGACTCTGACCAGCAGATGGAGTCACGCTACAGTATATGAAAGGATAATCTGCTCTGTGCACGTTCGACAGTAACTTCCAGCCTGGTCTATGTTCTGTTCAACATGGATTGCAGTGGCTTACACGCACCATCTTTTTTCTTTCTTCATGCCACTGGAACACTTTGTTCATCAGTTGTAATCCTCTTATGAAGGTGTTGAAACTCTACTCAGGCACAGGGTTGAAGAGGATGAAAGTAGGCTCAGTATGTGATGAAGATAGTATTGACAGGTGTATGAAGATATGTGATCAAAGGATGAGAGCTCATATGTCGAGCAGAGCTCCCCTGAAATGCCTCTTGGACCACCGAACACTCAAGAGGGGCGTCTTTGCTAGATCAAATAGACATCGTTGCACAGTTGCACTCTCACATTTACTTTCTTCAGTGTCGGTGTAGCATCTGTTTTCACTTTACCCATGCTGGGAAACACGATGTTCATTACAGAATAATGGAAAACCCAGACATCATCCTTTGCTTTGTTTATGCAGGTGAAAATTACTGTATTTACAACCAAGTGCTGTTATGAATACTAGATGGTTAAAATGCAACTATGTTTCTCTTTTCATGCATTCTTCCTGCAGAGGCTGTTATAATGAACCGACATGTTGTATTTGCTCTATTTTCTACGGTGTCTTTGAAAGGTCAAACACACTGTGAAAACCATACAAAACACAACAGAAGTAGGAGAAAAAAGCTAAAAAAAAAAAAAAAAACCCAACCAAGGTAGAAAAACACCGGCTTATGATATAAATACTCATTCTCCATTTATCACATTCAGAAGATTTTCAGAAAACTTGACCTCTGACCTTAAGGTCAAGGTCAAAGTTCAAGGTCTCTGAAATTCAAACTCATCTGAAAATCATAGTGGATGCACCTTTGGTATGAATTTGAATATGTAACATGAATGCATTCACAAAGTTGGGGATTCACGCTGTCCGGCAAGGTGACAACACCACATCACCCTTTTACCTCAGGGGTTGAAGGGTGATGTGTTTTTAAAACTCCCAGGGTAAAAAAAAAAAGGGTAAAAACTATTGCAGTGCAAACCAATGTAAGTAACTGACACGGTAATTAATGAAAAAATGAAAGTAAATGAAAAAAAGGGAGGAATCGTTCACGACTGCGTAACAAACAAAGTCACTTAAACTTCATTAAACTTTAATGTGCCATCAACCATTGTGAGCCCTTATCCTTCCTGACTGATCTCCTTGTCACTTGTCACCCATTCAAGTTGGCACAGGTAGTTCAACTCCTCCAGGGTGGCACAGCGTACTGCCACAACACTGTTTGCTGCGTCTCCCAGCACAGTCTCATAAGTTTGGAGGAGATGGGCCATTATACAAGGAGAGTTGGACAGGGCATCAACCAGGGAAATGGACCGGTGTCTGCTCCTTTGTGCAAGAAAAGAGAGGAGGAATGCTGCCAGATCACCACAAAATGACAGTGCAGTGCAGTGCAGTGTACATGACCGGTCGCATGTAGTGACAGGAAATTGTCAAATGCCATTTGTGTCTATTTTTCTGTTTGTTTTAGTATCTTTTGGCTCTTTGTTTTCTATTTAGGAACCCTCACTTTAGCTTCTTTTTTCCTTCTCTCTGCTCTTGTGGTGTCATCACTGTAAACTACATTCAACACGAAACAGTGAGTCTAGTTAAAGCTAACAGTTAGCTGGTAAATGCAATAACACTTTTGGCCATTAAATGCTTCCTCTCAGAGTTAAGGGAGACAAAAAAGAAAGGAACAAATGCAAAATAAGACTTACTATTGGACTTATTAATCAGAAAAAATGGACAGACACATAACTTGAAAACACAAAATCTAATGGTAATTCTATCTATTGCTAACATGACAAATACGTGATGTTGAGGTTTTAATAGTGAGGTGGAATGAGTAAAACTGCATGTCTGTTATCACAGCATACCGAATAATATTTCTTTGTTTTATGCTGATTTCGTGTGTGGCCACCTTTTAAACTCATGCACCGCGGCATTGAATATATCAGAGTACGCTGCAGGAGCCTTTGACAGCATTCTGAGCAAAAATTATGCATGAATTATGTAAAATGCTTGTTTGTGAGTATGATTAAAACTAAGCTGAAAGTTGGCTCTTGAATGGTTGATATGGCAAACTGCAGGGGAAACTAGGGCCATAGTGTTCTTTGACTCTTCACTATGTAAACAACAAACCTTAACACAGCGATTACTTATAAGAGAATCATGTAAAAGCTTCTTTTAAGAGTCTTTTTATGGAGAATCTGCTTTTCTTAAGTGCCGCATGATGAATGCAGTCAGGACAGCTGAATCTTAGTGAAGTTACATTTGGCAGAAGAGAAAAGCACAGCACTTTGGGTGTGTGAAAACTTGTGATAATTCGACTCAAAAACTGCGATATAAAACGTGCACTTTGTGATTTTACATCACAATTTAATCTATCACAGAAACCCACCAAATTTCCATTTATTTTGTCAGTACCTAATTTTGTGGCGTTTGTGTGATCCGTGCTGCAGGAAGACTTTCTTATGCTGATTGCATCTCGGCCTACTTTAAATTCACACTATGCAACAGAACTTTTCAAAAGACGTACAAGGAATGGTTTGATCGGTCATTTTTCCATCTGGTTATCGAAAAGGTCAGAGAGGCGCGATTATACCCCTCTGAAGCTTTGGCACAGTGCTGACCTATAATAATAAAACCAGGGGAGCATGGTCAGCGCTCACTGACATTTTTTAGATTGGCATTCAAACCTAATTCTCATAAAGCTTCAGCTGACGAGATATGGAAATGAAAAATCACCCTCTACTCTGAGCATTTAATCCTCATTTCCATCCTCTCACCTGCCGCCACCACAATAAAACACCCCCGAGCACAACATTCATTATAGAATACATTACTTGTTTTTCGGAGTGGAACTGCAGCGCAGCCTGGCACGGCGTTCTGAGTCGTGAGTCATTCGGAGGCGACTCAGGCTGGAGAGAAAATGAGAAGTGATATGAGGGAATGGTGTTGCACGTAGGCTCACTGGTGTGTGGAAGGTAACAGATTGAGCTTCGACTGTTTCTTCTTGCCAGGGAATGTCCTCATAACCCCACATGAAACTAAATAAAACACACATTTTGACCTTGTCACAATAAACCTAATAAAAAATAATAAATGAGAAGCTGTAACTCAAGTTTCCTAATTGCAATTATGTTCTTGTAGTTTGTTTGGGGTTTTGGGGGGATTTTTTTTTTTTTGCAATTTTGACCTTGAACAATAGTTCTCCTGGTTTTTAAGGTCTTATAAATCTTCTTTTGGTCAGTTTTGGGTTGAATTTCAGTCAGTGGTTTTGGGGATCTTGTCAAAAGTGATGGAATTATTATATTCGGCTTTTGGTTTTCCTGTATTACCATCTGGAACGCATAAAATTGGACACTATTTCCTTATTCTACATGAAAATGATCCCAAACACACTGTCAATACAGTAAACGCATACCTGGATAGAAACAATGGAATACTATCAGTCATGGATTGGCCCCCCCAGAGCCGTGACCTGAACTTTACTGAAGCAGTGTTGCATTATTTTGACAAAGAAGTGAACAAAAAGCAGCGGAGATGTCCTTCAAGAAGCCTGGAGAACCATTCTGAAGTCTACATATTCACCTTGTTTATATGTTAATAGGAAGTAGTAGGATTTTTCTATCAGGAGTAGCCCTGTTCATTTGATCTCCTTTAGAACAATAAAAAATCATTTCAAATGTTACTCTCATGTCACAAAACCTCCCCCCGAACACACAAAAAAGACCAAATCAGCCCTGATACTGTAACTGAGTGCTAGCTCCCTCTTTACAATTAGTGCAACTTTATGATTCACAACTGGAATCAGAGGATTTTAAAGTCTTATAGAGAGCAACACCCAAATTTCCCTTTAAACAAGAGCCACACTAACAGCACTAATACTGACCAACTGCTAATGTGAATATGCACACGTGAAGAAGTTCCAACTCAAAAAATGGAATAAATGTCGAGTTCAGAAAAGATTAACAAACAGTTACATTACATTATTTTTAGCAGTCTAGCCAGGGGCAGACTGAAACAATGCATGAAGCCAGGAACTGGACTCCATCCACTCTGCTCACACAAACCCAAGAGTTCCTGTAATTATATTCCTGGATGTCCACTATGTGTTTTCCCTCTTTTTTGGCAAATAAATAACATTCTAAATAAAGGCGAAAGAAAATAGAAGAGTCAATAACTCTGGAAAAGCTGTCCAGAAAGATTCATTACACAATCACTTAGTTCATTTTGAAATACATTTATTTTCGCTGCTGAAAAGAAGGACTAATGAGCCTGTCAGGCCACATAAAACAATTAGCCTATGCCTTACAGACAGAGAATGAGATGCAAATTTTACACAAATACAATGAAAAATCTATATATTCAGTTCAGTTACATTTGGCAGAAGAGAAAAGCACAGCGCTTTGGGTGTGTGAAAACTTGTGATAATTCGACTCAAAAACTGTGATATAAAACGTCCACTTTGTGATTTTACATCACAATTTAATCTATCACAGAAACCCACCAAATAATCTAAGTATCGAGGAAACTTGAGCATTATAATAACAGCTAAGTATCAGCTGTTTTACACACTTTAACTGAAACTGAATAAGCCCTGACAATGCAAATAAGCTTAAACGGTAAATTACATAGCTAGTATTTTTTGTGTTAGTGTTTCAGCATACATCTCTTTTATTTTTCCCTCTTACCTCCACCTTTCCTTTGACTTACTCAGCAACTTATCTAATGTTCAGTAGAATTCGGTTTGATTTATATAGTGGCAGGTCACAAAAGTGACCTCAAGGAAATTCCTATTGTAAGGAAAAGACAGCTAAAATGTTAAAAATGTTGCACCTGATGTGTGGATTGCAGAAGTTCTTATTTTGCCAGAGCTCAGGTTGAATAGCTCAGGCAGGTCCCTCACAGGTAGTTTGACAATAGGACTTGTTATTTAATCTACACACATTTTTTTATGAAATAGAAGTAGAAAAATTAGACCACACACTTGTCTAAATTATATGAATGTAAAAATCTATTTTCATGGCTGTTTTTTGTCATGTTTTGTTTTAAATGACTTATGCAATTTTACTACAATATTTTTTCCTAGATTTAGCTAGAAGATTTAAACCTAATAAAAGCTCTAAGGCTAACATGGACCTCAGTCGAACAGGGATAGAGACCTGTCAGCAACACCATGGCAACGTTGCTACCATCGCTCCATCGCTAGAGAAAAATGGTGTGAGTGGTCACTGTGAAATCAGTAAAGAACCAGCCATGGTGGCCTGGAGAGCAGTCAGTGACCCTAAGCGAAAATGTGCAATACCTAATGGGTTGAAGAGATATTGTTTTGGGGGGGGGGGGGTGCTCCTGTACCTGCATGAAATTGTTGCCAACAGGTTTATAGTGCTACCTAAAAACTACATTTCCTCAGAGATTGTATGAAAAACGCTGACTTGTCTGTGTACACATTTACCAACTACTTGCCATTTTGTAGTGAAAATGTGAAGAATGTGCTACAGTTGAGATTGTTCGTTGGTGAACTCGTTGTTGTTTGTGATTAGGCGCAATATCTCAGTTTTCGATTTGTGTCACCGTTTTTCAAGTTTGACTTGGTGGGCAATTAGTATTTGCCAACAAGTCAGTGTCTTCCATACAAACTAGATTGATGACAGCAATCTGCTAGCAACGAAAATGTTTTTTGTTGAGTGACTTTACTCAGTGACAGCCAGGAACTTCCAGGAACATACTGCCAAGTGGTCAGTGAATCCTTGATTTTGCCTAAGTGATCGGAAATCGCCAACTGGTCTCTAGGCTCGTGTGACGGAAGCAGGATTTATGGTCCCACGAATGTGTCGGTCTGTGTACACGTGTCCATTCAGACGGCAGGGTTTACCCACCCCAGATCTCCTAAAAGTTGCTGTCACTGGAAGCAGATGATGTAAACGACTGCGACAAATGTTGGAATGTTGGCCAGATTAGAGATGGGAGTGACAGCGCGGATCTGGGAGCTGTGAAAGAAACTTCAAAGATTAAAAAATGCATCGTGCCGTCATCTGTCACATGACCCAGCCCTTGCAAGTCATGGTTATCTGTCAATTTTAAGCTCACATTGCGACATTAACTTGCTAACATTTAGGAAGGCTTATTTACCATGACTACTATCGCAGAAGACGACGCTAAGGATAGGGTGAGATGGATGCAGGTAATCAGCTGTGGCGACTCCTGAAAGAAGCAGCGAGAAGATATGAGGACGCTAATTAGTTTAACATGTTACGGAGATCCTGGTAGTGCTTATTTGCACAAACACAAAGTTCAAAAACATAAAAGAGGAATCATAAATGTAATACCTAGTCAGACAAATACATATCAAAATACTATCTCTGAAATGCACTAAAATCAATGCTTAAATGTTATATCACAAATGCATTTTTTTTTCTCAAATCAATGGTTTAGTGCTTTAAATGTTTATCTTTTTAGAAATACAGCTCATATTTTACAGTTTATAACAGCACTTACAGTAAATGCTGAGTAAATGATTATGGAAATCTCAATACGGTTGGAATCAGACATCCCCCCCAGACAACAGGAATGTCATGCCTGATATTAGGGAGGCTTAGGTTGCTCTGGGGTAGCTGCTACTCCCCCTGACATATCGCTTTTAATTCATTTGAATTGTGTGAGATAAATAACCTCACGTGTCCTCTCTCTCTGTTTTCTCTGAAGGAGTCAGGCTGTAACTGAACAAAAATGTGAGAGCTAAGTGGTTTTGTGTTTGGGAGTTCCTCCACAGCCTCTTGAGGGTTGTTGGCGTTCACCAAGTTCCACCGAGTATCGTCTGTAACACTGTGTATTCTGCGTGATGTGTTCAAAGATCAAGGGAAAACTTGGAGTCCCTCCAAGTTATGCATTCCAGTGGAAGGCCCTTCAAGTTGCATTTCCAGGAACTTAATAGCTAGGCAGTAGTCCACACTAACACATACTCACAGCCAAACGTGCATTCAGTAACTCACAAACACACCACTTTAACCATGGCCCGCATTTTAATTGCAGAGACAAGGACACTGACCTGTCCATTACAATCATTGATCACGTTATATTCTACAGTATGCAACAACAGAGTCACAAATAAACATCAGCTTTTGACATTAAAGCACACAAACAGAAGCTTTGTACGCTGGGGAGATAGCAGTAAAAGTAATACACACTACATCTCTGTTATGTTTTAGTTACCAACATCTAGAGTACAAAGGCCTTTGGTTGGTTGGTGTCTGGGGAGTAAGGGTGAGAATGAAGTTTTCTTGTACACTGATGTCTTTACATGATTGGGTTCAAGGCACATCGATAAAAGTAACAGCACAGAAATGTACATAATCACGTCTGCACATGGCCGGTATCAAGCAGTTTATTACCAGTTGGTGTAGTCAGGATTATAGTGTGATATTCACCCAGACTCTCCTGATTTTAACCTAAAATGACAGAAAATTATGGCCTATTATGAGACTAGGGTGCATGTTTATGCATTTTCTTTCTGTGTATTACCAAAAACGAAAAAAGCATCACCTAGTAAAGTGTGTAACACTGGTTTTGGTTGGTACTGTGATGCAAAAAGTGGAATATTAAGCCACCATCCCCATGCAGGAACAAACAGAAGATACATACTGAATGTTTATAACGAAAGGTGCATCCTCAGGAATGCACTATTAGCCCTTCGCAAATTAACGAATGTTTCCAAGGAAAGAAACGGCATACAAGAAGCCAGAGGTCTCCCGTGCCTCTGCTTCTGCCTCTCGTCTGTACACTATACAGTGATGGGCACCGGCCTTGAAAGGCAGACGATTGCCCTTTTCACATTAGGTGCTGAATCGTACCCAGCAAGTAACTAACCAAGATACCTGCCAATTTATTTATTCATTTTTACATTTTTTCGCGAATAAAATGACCTAATTTCAGGTCTTGACTTCACAAAATGACAAAGAAAGCAGCTACTACAAACAGCGTCTCATTCCTCCGGCTCTCCTTTGAGCGCTGCATTTACACTGGCTTTGGCACAAACTATCTTCATCAACATCTATTAAACACCACGATGGTCCCGTAAGTACATTTAGCGTATCCGAGTAGCCGGTGGAAACGGTGTTTTGTGTGTTTTCTTCAGTATGGTTCAGTACATTTCGTCGTTCACTTTAGGTGGGTGTAAAAAGTGCGTCAGCTCACATTTCACTCCACCAGCCGTGAATGTGACTGAAAGACTGAGAAAGAAACAGACAGAAAAACACAGAGAGTTCAAGTAATTAACTCTGGATGATGGGAGATCAGTTCTCACACTGCAGGCTTGAAGACGCTAAATACCTTAACTGCAGTGGGTGAGGATCTGAAATGAGTTTTTTCACCGCGGTGCACATGTTATTTAGTAAAGCAGAAAAAGGAAAACATACTAAAATATACTGCATGTTTCATTATGGTTCCTGTTTACTGTTCACTCTTTGATTGCTGTTACATACACAGTCCGGTCGCCATCGTCATTTCATGTATTTTTCAGACTATGGTACAAGGATGTCTGTGTGACAGAGTATGAAACAGGGCTAAAGCACATTAAATCACAGCATGCCTACAAACTTCCATAAACATGATTCATAGGGTATCTCTGTAATCCTGTTCTGACCTGTTACTAAAGGTGCGACTGACCCTGCTGGAAATACTACCTGCAGCAGTGACAACACAGACAGAATGTCACGACAAATTACTGGGTGTGTTGCCTGCTACAAACTGGGACTTGCCTCTCTGTGTGTGCAGAGCCTCACATTAATATTATTAGGAGTAGCCTCTTCTACCTCATCTCTTTTGATTGCATTGATTGCGAGCTTCCGGCCTGACTGATATACTGGAACCAACTCAATCTGACAGTGGAGCGTGTACCCAGCAATCTTGTTGTTGCTGTAGAGGCTTTGACAAATAGTCTGGGAACCAGGTGTTGTGAAGGTGTCTTGTGGAAGTGGATGTGAGTAAAATCATGATAGCTAGAACAGAACGGGATGTCTTCTGTGGACGTGGTAAGGGTTTCTAAATTCAGGCTATTGTGAAGATCTTTTTGCTGAAGCCCATTTTGCTCATACAGAATAAATTATATCTATATTGGTCATGTTTTTGCTAGCCAGTTGCTGTAGGTAAGTTAAAATTAGTAATGATGGACGAAATAAACACTATCTAATATATAAGAAGACTTCCAAATCAAAGAGGCTAAACATATCCTGTAGCCCTTGTGGCTCCATGGCTTTACTTAATCTAAGCCCTGACTTTAGCATGCTAACATCTTTACAATGATAGCAGTTTATTATGCAGATATTTATTGAACATTTTTACTCCTTGCTAACATGTTAGTTTGCTAATGTTTCTGACTGAGTTGCAAATTCAAGGAAAGCTAGCATGCTAACATGCTAAACACAATGTTAAAAGGTTAACACACTCGCTAAATATCTGCATAATATAATTGTCAGGATGTCAGCATCAATGAGCGCCTACTTTTCCAAGGGCTCTAGTTCCAGAAGTGAATTTCTCCAGGAAACCTTCATATAAAATGTTTTAAGCCTTGACCCAAGCAAAGCAGCTACCAGGTGAACTGTAACATGAAAATCTGTTTATATAAATACTTTGAATGGTGAAGGAACTACTACATTCCTCAGCGAATATTTTCCAAACTTCCTGAATTTAATCCTTGACATTACTGTAGTCTTTTTGAATAAATTTTGTAATTTGTGTTGTGTGTGTTTGGGGTTAGGGTTTCTTACGTTTCATGCTCATTAAGTGTTCGTGGGTTTGAACATTTCCATTACAACACCAACTTTAACTAATCAGAGGCATTGCTGTTTAAATTTTGGACATCTACCTTTGACTGATTCAGTATTATGTAGCTCATGGTCAAAATCCTGATGAAGACCATGAATGGAATTGACACTTTTCAAAACTCACTGTTTTATTTTGGGCCTTATTCTGGACAGAAAAGTCATGTTTCCCTTATATCATGCTCTCTATTCAGCTCTGTATGTTCTGGAACACAGAGTATCTAACTAAATATGTATACAGGCGTTTAAACCTGCTGAACCAATGACTTCTTTCCATTAGTTTTGCAGGTAATTGGATTTTAAACCACATTATCAAATAGTGTAAATGACAGACCTGACGATGGCAATTGATGGAATGTTAAGGGATCGCCAAAACATCTTTAATTCATCAAAGAGGTCTGATCAATTTAGCAAAATAGTGAACTGACAGACCAACACTGCCGAGGCTTGAACCACCCCGCCAGCAACCCAGAGTCTCAAAATATAGACTTAAATATATATAAATGTCCGGTAATAATAGACTTGGTCGAAATTTGAGCTATAGCTGTCTACTTATTAGTTCCGCTCTTAATTCAATGCATTAAATGCAATTGAGAGATAGTGAAATACTATTCAAAATATGTTGATCATAATGCTGTTTGCCATATACCGCAACAACAAACTCTAGCGACTGTGAAGACCAACTACATGTTGGTTTTAAATTTGTTTTGACCTGATATTTTCATATATCTAAACTTTGCTGAACTGTTCATTTGGACATAAAACTTGAATGTGTCCGGAAATGTGTGACATGTTCCCAGCAGCAGTGTCCTTGATTTTAAAAGAGGGGCTATTATGCTAATTTCCAGCTCCATGTCATGAATTATTCTTGGGGTTTACTAGAGTAGCTTTGCACAGTCAAAGCTCAAAATTATACCATACTGAGCATTGATGCAGCATCTCATTTCACCCTCTGTCTGAAACAAGCTCTAGTGCCAGTTTTCTTCTGATTGGCTGCCCCTCGCAAGCAGAAGGTCTGAAAAGGCGGAGCTTCGTGCTCTCAGCAAGAGCTATAAGCCTGAGATGATAATTTTAGGAATATTCCGTCTCACTGACATCCTAGAGAGCCGAGCGTAGAAAAAACTGATCATGAAGACCAAATGTTTGGATCTTAGATGTTACCTGTACATACACAAGCCTCATTATTTCAAACTACATGTTTAATATGGACATCCATCACTGCAACAGGAAATCAACAAAAGCACGGAAGTGCAAATGCATCAACTGTTACTAGACTATGCTGCCTCTCGTGGTCGTGTTTCTTATTACCATTTAGCAAACAAGTCCATGACAAATGACTTTTTAAAATGTAATACACTGTATAAACTGCATGTTTGAGCTATCCTTACATTTATTTATGAAGAAATACATCCCGGCTCTGGAAACACTGTGCCTTTGACTTTGATTTGAAGAAATAATGCATTATTTTTCAAGTTGTCACCTTGATCTCTTCCTGTCAGTCACGCTAACACAGCACGCTTCAGTCTTCAAAGCATTGTCCTCATGTGTGTTGTGTTCTCAGTGCATACACTGAATCCACAAGCTTTAGTTCTTTTTTTATGTCTCTGCGTCTCCTTATCCATCCATCTCTCTCTCCTTCCCTGTTCGGTTACATGACACATTTGTCCGCCTTCTGTGAAATTTCGGCATCTTTGCAGGCACACGCTGGCTGAACCAAATGTGAATCTGAGCAGAGTGTTACGACATTAAATTGGAAACTCTTACATTGCCAAAACACAGCACTTTACACTTATGGGGGCTCTTTACAACGGCACAAAGTAATGTAAAGATCAGGATATGGTAAAAATACTTTTGATGGGACTTTACAAACTCAGCAATACACAATGTAACAGCAGGTTTTTCCTTTAAATTTGTTTTTGATTTCAACACTCATCCACATGTGTGAAGTTTCCCAAGAGGTTGAGAGAAAGCCTTTTTCCTATGCACAAAGTCAAACTGTTGTAAGGGAACAAGGTTAGAGACAGACACAGTTTCCCATTCTTTCACTAAATCAATAATCCAGGATGTAATATTCAGAGGTTTGCAGATCTGTAGCTTCTTCCATCTTGATACCAGCTAGAATGGAGAGAAAATAACATCCTTTGTTTGTCGACTTTGCCGTTTCGTTGCCCCGCTGATCATGTAAGACCAGACTAATCACCTGATATGAATAAAATATGAGCATGAACCTTCAGGTTGTAGACTCAGATTCTTATCTTCGAGGCTCTGGGGAATTACAGAGCTGGCTGTTTTCAATCAAATGTTTTGCCTACTTCTCTCCATGGTACTTCCACATCCGGAGAAATCGTTGCCTAAAGTTTTTTAACTAACACACACACATACACATTTTAAAAAAGAGAAAAAAAATCAGTCAACTAGAGCAAGGATGGTACTCGGTCTCCTCAGACTTCTCTCTGCCATTGGAGTACTATCCAAAATATTTCTTCGTCCTTTCCACCACGCTCCACTTTCACATCTTGCCTCCTCAAGATCATTTCGGGCAACTCCATAAAAGCTTGAAGCTGGCAAGCACAAATAGCATTCTTATAAATGTTTCATGTCACTTATCTCTGAAAAGTACTTGAGTAAAATACATATTCTTGCTCTGCCTTAGGGTTAATAAGCTCAAGTTGCTTCATTAACCCAATTAACAAGAGTTTTGAGCTCGAGTCAGTGCACTTCCCCTGACCTTTAAAAAGATTAAGAAATTGTTTATTTTTCAATTCGACTTTGCTCATGCATCAGTGTCCACGAGCAGTGCTTACATCATCCGTTTTCTCATTTGTGTTTTAACTTGGGGTTACCACAGTACACTGGCAGCCTGTCAGTCTGTTACTGGTACTCTTTTAAATGCTGGTCTGCAGTTCACCATTGAGCAGGGTAGGATTGTGAGTGTACAGGTTGGCATTAATAATCGAAGCTTCGTTAATCATCTTGCTCCTGTCTGCCCTGCTGTCGCTGCGCTCTACCTCATCCAGGCCTGCCACCTTTTTCAAGCACAGAACATTCTGAAAACTCTTCTTGAAGTTGTCTGACAGGAAGGCGTACAAGATGGGGTTGGCGCAGCTGTTAGCGTAGCCGAGCACCACCACGAAGTCGAACGTGCTCTTCACAGCAGAGGTGGGCTTGATTGAGCCGGTGACAGAGGTGACATTGAAAATGTAGAAAGGCAGCCAGCAGAGGACGAACACCGCCACCACGATGGACACCATCCGGGTCACCTTGCGCTCTGAACGCTTACGCTTTGTGGAGCCCACACGCAATCCGGATGACTTCACCTGGCAAAAGGAATGGCTGTCAGTGGCTTAAAAGTTCCCAAATAAAAAAGTACAGTGTTTCCATAGAAACATCCTAATATTATCGGGGGTTTTTCCTAGCTGGGCTAGGTAGCCTTTCAGGACTAGCTAGCCAAAATCAAAGTCCTATTATCCTGTTGTAAAAACAACAGTGATCTATGGGTTTATAAAATTGTGTCTACGGACACATTTTATTGCAAGCCAACATTAAAATAATGACAGAAAAGTGTTTAAACAGACATTATTAACATATTTACATGTTACATGTTAGCCGCCTAGCTTAATTGATTCTGACGATTGAGGACCCTGGAATGTACTAATAAAAGTGCACACTCGTTATGCACAATGGCTGCCATCTTGGCAACGAAACAGAAAGGA
Source organism: Perissodus microlepis (assembly GCF_051167445.1). Classification (NCBI taxonomy): domain Eukaryota; kingdom Metazoa; phylum Chordata; class Actinopteri; order Cichliformes; family Cichlidae; genus Perissodus; species Perissodus microlepis. The sequence continues at coordinate 23,236,948 of NC_140468.1, read as the reverse complement.
AGACACTACTAATCAATTTTCAGCCACTAGCAAAAGGCTGCACTCTAACTGAAAATAGCGAGTTCAGTGCTAAGTATCTAGCTAACTACCAGGGAACATTTTCAGGTTTCAACATTTATGCGTTGTGGCATTATTTGATGTTTATGCATGATAAAGTGATTTAGTAATATGTATCTTCAAAAGACTGTAAATATTCCCAAAATGCTGTAGCTGGGAAAAGAGCCAGACTTCCCAAATGCAAATCATGTGGAAATTGCTTACTCCACAAAGAAGTATTTTGTATGCATAGTGTCATAAGTGCAAGTATAGGATCAAAGGATCTGGATTAATGTTCTTTTCCTTTATGTATGTACTGCATATTAGTTGAAGCAAAAAAATCTATTTAGTTAAAAAAAAGAAAAGGAGACTGTTATTAGCTTTTTTTTATGAGACAGTGGCAGTGTTGTTGATTTCTGAGCTGACCCAATGCATGTACATTTCAAACTAATTGAAGTGGACCACCAAAACGTTGAATCTGCAATGTAACCAAATCTTGTTGGATTTTTGTTGTGTAATTTAGCGCGTGCAGTTGCGGGCTCTTACCTTGACTATAATGAGCAGGTAGCACATACATATAACTGCCAGCGGCAGGAAGAACCCAATGAAGAAGGTGTAGAATATGAAGGCCGTGTAGTAGACATCCTGAGGCTCCGGCCACACAATGCCACACACTGGAACCTTGTTCAGTCCACTGAAGATCAGAGTTGGCAGGATGACTAACAACGACACACCCCATACTGTGAGGTTAATTAGCTTTGCTACACGGGGTTTCCGCCATTTTGTAGACTTAATAGGGTGAACCACAGCCAGGTATCGATCGATGCTCATTACCATGAGACAGAAGATGCTGGTGAACTGATTGAGAGAGTCTGGGATGGTGTAAAGAATAAGAAAGAGCAGAGGAGTGGAGAAAGGTAGAAGTTGAGTTTAGACTCAGTTAACACTTGATTAAAAAATACATTTATGCTCCTGTGAGAACTGAGGAAAAAAACTAACACAACCAGTTTTTGCTTATAGTACAGACTAGAAACAAGAAATCATGTAAACGCGTTACATTGTATCTATTTCATTACCTTTCTTTAGCAAATGGAACGCTTTAACACCAGGTCTGATGTGACTGAGCACCAACTACGTGTTGGCACGACTTCAGTTTTTTAAAACAGTTTTTAATCAAATTTTTCAACCGAGATTTGACATCTCAAATGGTTGTTCAAACAGCATCAAAATGTTTGCCGAGTTTCCGCTGTGAACCATTAACCATATGCTTTTCACCCACCTACGCTCATGATCATTCGGCACAGAGCCTCTCCGAAGGGCCAGTGCACCAGCGCCAGCTGCAGGGCGATGAATGGCAGGCTCATCATGCATAGAACATCTGCCACTGCCAGGTTGAGGATGTAAATGTTGGTCACCGTCTTCATTTTGGCGTAACGTAGAATAACATAGATGACCAGGGTGTTACCGCACAATCCCACAGCGCATACCATGAAGTAGATGAAGGTAATGACCACTGAGCTGGTCTTGTCCTGGTGATGCTCCTTGTCTTGGGAAATGTTGAAGCCCAGGTCGGAGTCATTCCCTTGGATGTCGTACCAGAAGGGCTCAGGGATGGAATTGTTAGGGGAAGTTGGGAGGAAGGGCAACTGATCCAAGGCCATGACTGCTGAGAGCAAAGGGGTCTAATTTCCTAAAGGGTTATGGGTTTGTCTAATCCAGGGTACAGTGATGATGGGAAATATTAATGAGTCAAGGGTTCAAATGACATGTTTCAAAGAACTGCTTTTACTAATAAAAGTTACAGAAATACATTTAAAAGAGGCTTTGAGTGATGGATTCTAGGATAAAGGTAAGAGCCTGGGGTCCTGGGAATATAAGACTTTGACTTCCAAGGGTGTGGGGCTCTAGGGATAAGGATGACTCAGAAATTTTCACGTAGGAGCAGCATCAATTATCACATCTCAGCTGCAGAGAGACAGTAAAAGAGAAGGATGGGTGGGGAGAGAGACAGCAGAATAGAAAGCAATAAGTTGGGTTGAAGAACAGGGACCATTTCATTTGACAAATAATAATAACAGTCCTCCAAGATCCATGGCAACAGTTGCAAGGTTACTTTACATAACTGCTTTCACACCTCAGCAGAGTATCATGTACAATATTCTCTCTAGAGAATGCTCTAAATAGTACCTCTATATCTTGTGTGTGATTATCCTCAATGCTGCTTATTTCGCTCACAGCAACATTTTTGGCACCCAGCTGCGGAGAGGAGATAGCCAGTGCTAAATTGTACATGATGTGCAGTTTCATAAATATAACATTTTTGCCACTTTCTCCTTAATTTGAGACAAAAAGAAAAACAGTAAGGAAACCAAATATGGGACTGGGAATTACCTCAAACATCAAGCTGTTTACTTATTGAATAGCCAACATTTGCATTTGCACATTTTTGCTCATATGTCAGGCAAAGGTAGCACAGCCGACAGGAAGAGATCAAGGTGGCTGTGTGTTTGAAGGTGAGCGATACAGAGAGACAGTCTGGTTATCACTATAGGTTATTACGCCTGTTTCCACTGTTGTACGTTTAAATGCAGATGCTGAATTTGATGCCTTTTTTTCTTCCTTTCTCACTCAGACCATAAATCCTGTGATGCTACAGGTCGGGGGAGTGTGCTAATATGTGTTTACGCCTCCCCCACCTATGCATACATGCAAGAAAGAAAAAAAAAGGACTCCTGAGCAAGAGAACGCCAAGGGCACCGGGGAGCTGAAGACAAATGTTTATTCAATTGATCTCGGGGACAAACAGCTCTGACACTGGAGCGGGATCACTCACTCTTCCCCTTCCAGTGACAGGTCTGGCTCAGCAAGGACAATAGTCCACTTCTTGCTTTCATTATTTACAACAGATGAGCCTGTGTAAAGCTGTTTAGATAATCCACTTTGAGTAAACAAGGTCATAAAAGATCACAAGTATTCAGGAGATGGCAAGGGAAATGCTTACATCTCTGGATCACACTAGACATCATTCCACAAACTGATTTTCTTGCAATTAACTGTTTAAGCCCTTAAAACCTTGCCTCGCCTTCCTCTCATGGACAGTTTAACATGTAAAACTTACTAATTTCAGATTAGTTTCAGTGTAGACCTTCAGTGGAATCCTTTGTTAGACTAATTATTGGTGTCTACACTGTTGTTTCATGAACATGGACTGTGCTAGGAATGAAAATTTGGAATTTATTCCTGCTTAGTGGTCCTTGTTTTAGCGACACCTGTGGTTACTGGTGGTAACTGCAAGTGCCGGAACGGCGGCCCAAACTGCTACCCCCCCCCCCCCAAAAAAAACAAAACAAAACTACTGAATAATTTAAAAAAAAAAGTGTTTTAGAAAAATCATGTTTGAAATTAAACACGCAAAACTGAGATATTCAGTTGAGAAAAAATAAATAAAACAGCAATTCTCTAAAATCAATATTAGCATTTGTTAATAGATGAAGCTCTGCTCGCCACAGTTGTCTGTGAGGATGGAGTGTCAGAGAGAGAGAGATTTTATAGTGTTATTTGCTAGCAGGAGGAGGGATGCGCAATTAGTAGCTTTTTTTGGAACCTCGTGTAATTTAATTATAAAGCAGGATAATCACATTTTCAACTTAAGCAGGGGGATTTGGTTTATTAAAATAATTGCAAAAGAAAAAACATCCAATAAGCTTTGCTTCCCACAGAAAATGCTGGATGGGTGTCAGGAGCTGCGTCTTGGCTCAGCTCTGGCTGTGCGAACAGTGATGCCGAGGAATCGGCAGTGGCACGGCTCAGCCTCACAGCTTACCTGCAAACTGCGCGCCCAACAGGAAACTTTCCATCACATCGGCGCGGAAAACAGCGGCTGAATAATGAGCAGGTTTGGTTTATCTTTCATCTCAGTGACACGGGGATGAAACGCGGCACCGAACCTTTGACTTATTAACCGACAGATAGAGATATTTATTTGCCAAGCAGCTGCTGTCTCTGGATTGCACCTGTTCCAACGATTTTTGCAAGATTGCCCTACTCATTAAAGAAAATCAGAAACTATATCAGAAAGAGACGCGCGGCAATTTTTTTCAGTTTATTTGAACATTTTCTCTTGCCAAAGACTAAGCAAGTAGAAGTAAGTGAAATTCCTCCATTATGTGTATGCGCAACTTCATCATAGCCTGAACCTCGCCAAAATATAACTTACATCAGACTCCCACTAAAGTGCGCACAAGCAAAGCAAAGTGCGCACATGCATGAACATGATTTTTTTTTAAAGATCATTCTTAAAAATCGGATCAGTCTCATTGCCCCCACCAATTTCATCACTTACTTTTCCACAGAAAAATACCATCCTCATATCACGTCCAGAGTGGCAAAAGTGTCCCGAGAACCCGAGAATGCGAAGTCCTGCCGCCCCCGAATCGGCTCTGACCTACTGGAAAGCTGCATCCCGCCAGCCTCTCCATCCACCTGCTCCTAACTTACGCACGGCGCCGGCATTCAGTCGCCCTAATCAGAGCTGCTGATCGCGCTACATCTCTCAGGCCATTGTTACCTCCGAGAAATAGTCCACGTTTGTAAAAGGAAAGACTAAAACAAAAACAAAAAAACACAAGAGAATGAAAAATAAAATAAGGTGGCGTGCGCTCGCGAGTGTGTGTCCAACAGGAAAGTCTTGGCGAGGAGTCAGACAGAGCGGCAGGATGCGCGCAGCACCGAATAGAGAGAGAGTGTTTCTGACAGAGAGAGAGAGAGAGAGAGACGGGTTGAGTGATAGATCAGCAGCAACTTGTCACTGTGCGTCGGTGTCCTACAATTTGCTGATTTTCATGCACATGAGCTGGCTCTGCTTCTGCTGTCCTTTTGAAAAACCCTGCACAACTCCCCAGCTGCACGCTGGCTTCTGTATCAGTGTGTCTAAGAGGTATATTTAAAAAAAAAGGAAAATTAATAAAAATTTGGAATATGGAAAATTGCACATACCATTTTGCAGGGAGCTTTTGTTCTCCAGCTGTGTTTCCTTTTGTGATGTGATGTACTCAAGGAAAAGGAAAAATCAACCCCAAGCTGCTCAGGAAAAAAGGAGGTAATCACGCTGTCCCTCCAAATTCATCAGGTTCAAATGAAGTGATCTCAAGTGCTTCACTGTGCCTTTCAGGCGCCCATCACAGGCACCGGTGCACCCCTCTTGTCAGCCAACAGCGATGGCACTCGGATTTGAGCACTGAAGCCAATCCAAGAGCCAATCTTATGTCTTTATATAAAGGGAGCGTTTTCGAGAGAGTGCAGATGGCGGGTATCTTCTGTGACCTCTCTCAGTGGAGAGCTCCGTGAGAAAATGTCCTGCCACTTGTCTCAACATAGCAGCACAAAAGTGCAGCTGTTATTACTGCTGTCCTATCAAAGATTAATAGTTCTATTTACGTCCAAATTGAGGGACTGGGGCTCCTCAAGGGGGTCACAATGCAAGAAAGTAAGTGGAAGGGGGATTTTTGAGGGGTTCCTGAGGCAGAGATAACCCATCAGTGTATCAGTATACTTTCAGACAGGCTACTGGTTCAAGTGCATGTACTTCAAAGAGTGCTGTATTCTGCTTCACCAAGGATAGCAAATACTCAGCAATATTTACAGTTTATTTTTATATCATTTGTAACGTTGGAGTGGTTCAAGTATCCCTGTAATCTTCTAGTATGAATAGCCACAAGATACATGAAAAAAAAAAGATTGATACTGGTTCCACATGTAAATATTAAGCTAATAACATAAAGTTATAGCCAGCACTTGGAACAATAACAGAAGCTTGTACTTGTCTTCAAACTGAATGGAAGCCAGTCTAGCACCGTGGCCAGTTGTTACTTATACACTTTTTTAGCGACACCCATTCAGCTGCCTCTTTATGCAAATATATGATCAGCCACTCACATGGCAGCAATTCAACACATTTAGATGTGTAGACATGGTCAAAGTGACCTGCTGAAGTTCAAAGTGAGCATCAGAATGGGGAAGGAAGGCAATTTAAGTGACTTTGAAGTGGGCCAGCTGGGCTGGTGCAAGCTCTTCAGAAACTAACAATGTACTGGGATTTTTTTGTACACAAATATCTCTCAGGTTTACAGAGAATGGTGTGAGAAAGAGAAAATATCTAGCGAGTGGTAGTTTTCTTGGTGAACATACGTCATTGTTATCACAGGTTGTAGGAAAATGCCCAGGCGACTTTGAGCTGATAGGAAGGTAAAGGCAAGTCAAATAAACACTTGTTACAACCAACAAGAACAAACTCAATTTGCAGTTGACATGACTCATTAGAGCTGGACTACAGAAGATTGGAAAAAAGGTTCCCTGGTTTGATGAGTCCAATCAAACCAATCCAGTACTAAGAAGGTCATAAGGAATCGAGTGAGGGTATGTCCATATCTTAGCTATAAGCTAAGCTAGCAAATGAGTGCACATCCATAGCTTAGGTAAACCTTCTTTGGTTAAAAATTCACATTTTGTTTGCTCTATCTTGTCAACAGTTTTACAGATATGGATGACCCCTGCGGAAAATGCTTTTCTGGGGGTTTAGGGGATATTTTTCCACTTTTGTTTTTGTTTGTTCTGTTTTCTGCTAAGGTTAGCTAACAAGCTCCTAGATGTGGCCTTACTGAAGAAACAGATAAGCATGATTGTGGGGGGTTTTCTCTCTCTTAAACTTGTGACATTATAATCTCAGAATATCTCAGAATATTATTTATTTTCTCCCTAAATCCAGACTTTATTCCAAGAATTCCTTTTCTTTATAAGAATATTTCCACATTCTGTCGTAAGCAACACTTTTAGATCTATTGGTAGCTTTTTTCTTCTTCTTCTTTTTTCTTCTCCTTCTTTTGAGTGAGTGAATACTGTTATATTTTTGTGTACAGCATATAAATAGAAGAGTAGAAACAGTTGACATTTTGGTGGCAGACAGTGAGATCCTAACGGGAATATAACTTTCTCTGCATCTTTGTCAACAGCGAATGGTGCCAGGCACAAGAGTGACGAGCTGGAGTCATTCACTCTACAGCTTGAATCAAGAGGGTGGTTCTGAGACACAGCATCACTTAGAGCAACGCAATTATTTCCATTTCTGAGCTCTGTGTTACGACACTTTATTTAACACTGTGCAAATTAATCTAGCTATTGTTACCGATTTCCACTGCACGGCAAAAGCTAATTAGTCTGTTTGCTGTGTGTGATCTGCAAAGCAATGCTTCTTAAAAAAAGAAGAAGAAGTTTGTTTTTAAAATTGATTGTCAGCTGCTCAATAACGCCGCCCCGAGAGGATCCTGCTGTCAGAAAATGATCAAAAGGAGTGAAAATAGTCGAAGCTGAAACTTTATTGAATGCTGTGCTGTTTGTTGAGTCATGATCTTATCTGCTAACGTCGCTCACACACAAACACACGTATGGCCTTGAACGTTCATTGGTTAACCGCTCTCTGCCGGCCTCAAGCCCCCCGTCTAACACACGTTTGAGTCAACACGAAGCCTCGTTTGAAGTCCACTCATGATAAGGCCTAGAGATCAAATGCTGAGATCAGCTGACTTGCACAGACAGGAGAATCCACTTCTGTTCACAAAGCAGTTGCAGACAGTTTGGACTAAAATCTGTGTTTCTCATTAGAGTCCAGGATTGTCTACTTTTGGGCTGTGAGAGAATCTGAACAGATTCCAGGGCAGACATTGATGGAGGACTGCAGCTGCTGTTGTGTTGCTGATGCTTTGTTTTTGCTGTTCGTACAAGGTGTTGCTGGATACACTGAAGCAGCTAAAGAAAAGTATCAAAACCATATACACCTCTTTTTTTCCTTCTGCAGCCCAGCAGCTCGCGCCTGTCACCCTGCCATAAGATATTCTTTCACCTTCATCCCAGGCACGTCGAGCACACGAACACGTGTTCAAAGTGAACGAACGACATATACGTCTTGACGCCCTCGTGAAACTCAGCCAGAGAGAACGCAAGCATTCCCTGTGACACATTTTATCTGCTGTTCATCACCTTGACTCCTGGTGACATCTCAGTGCTCTGGCACGTCGTTCATGTGACGTCACTGGTGCTAAGAGCAAGTGCCAGGGTGCTGAACATCGACGGATCACACGGCAGGGGCAAACAAAAAAAAAAAACATGCTGGTTTCATAGAGTTTTGATGATTCTGTGAAAATGTTTCTGCATGAATGAGTGAGTTTCTTTTTATCTATCATAACAGCAAAAAAACAAACAAAAAAAGATACAGAAAAAAAGACTGCTTTAATTTGTTATTCATGCTAAAACCACTCCAAACCTTTTTTTGTCCCACATGAATCTTTAAACATTATCAATATTTTGGTGCTTTAGCACTCTACAGAGCAGATTGTCAGTGTCACCCGAGGTCAGGGGAAGTTTTTGCATCATTTCCTTTTTTTAATATATCTTTGTGGTTTTGTTTTTTGACATATTTTCTGTTTTTAAATAGAACATTTATAAGACAGGACGATGCTATTTATCTTTTTCAACAACCCATCCATGGCTCCTCTTGAGATAGTCCCGAGAGGCCTGTTCAAGAGATTCTAAAGCTGATTTCTCAGTGCAGACATTTTATTGTCAGAGGAGTTGGAAGTTGAATGTTCAGACTTAAGATCCTATTCATTATTAAATGGAAGGCTGAGAGCAAGGCCTTGTATAGATGTGTTTTTCAAAAGTTTCTCAGGCCAGACAAAAGTGGAGAGAAATGGAGAGATGCAAGGCCCTTACATGCTACAGTGTGCTTTTTTCTGAATTGCAGGACCCCCCCCCCTGCCTTCAGTTCCCTGGAAATAAGCATGGTGGAGGACCATGGTGGTCCGCCCCAGTATCAGTTTGAGCTGCTGGCTCTACCCCAATATTGCCTGAAGCCAGAGCTTTCAAAGCAAAGGCAGTTGAGAAGCTGTCCAACCATCTGCAGCCATTCTTGAGCCATATGAGGGCCTGAAGGGTAAATGCAGTTTGGTGGTGCTTTTACAGCTGTTAAATGTAAAATACGATAACCATTGTGCCCAAATTAAAAAAAGTATGTTAAAGACTAGCAAAATTTAAATAAAATACTATGACAATGGTTTCATAAACACACAATCAAGGCTCCATGTCTATCTCTTATTATGCATTAACATGGGGGGAAAAGTAAGAGGTGTGGAGGAAAGGAACAAAACCCCCAGCAAACAACAAAGCAGCCAGATACGAGACAAACACAGCTCAAAAGGACGAGCTGGTGTGGAGGTGGGTTGCAAAGTGGCCTGCAGATTTCAGCAATGGCTTTGGCATCTTAAACTGGGTTTTGGTATTTAAAAAAAGTACTGAGCATTTACAAAGTGAGTGTAATGGCAAGATTGTGTTTAAGAGATGGAAGTTCAGCGAGTAAGTAAGTAAGTAAGTAAAATTTTATTTATATAGCACCTTTCAAGATAAAAATCACAAAGTGCTTCACAGAAGCTAAAACCTAAAAATAACAATCAACCAAAAGCAAGTTTAAAAAGATGAGTTTTTAGCTGTTTTTTAAAAGCGACCACGGAGTCCACAGATCTCAGGCTCAAAGGGAGAGAGTTCCACAATCCACAATTTTGTTTTCAGCCTCGTGTGTTGGACAACCAGCAAGCCCTGGTCACATGACCTCAGGGACCTCCTGGGAATGTATGGATGTAAAAGTTCACTTATATATGTTGGTGCTTGTCTATGCAGAGCCCTGAAAGTCAAGGTCAAAACCTTAAAGTGGATTCTGAATTTAACGGAGAGCCAGTGCAGCTGAATCAGCAGGGGTGTGACAACAGTGACATCAATACTTCTTCCAATTCTTATGTTGGGTGGTTGGGGTCTTTTGATAATATAGTGACTTCTGTGGCAGGAATTTCAAAGCCTGTGCAATGGGGATTAAAGCCAACTACCCGAAAAATGAAGAAAATGGAGGGATGATGACTTTGAGTTTGCACCCTATTCTATAAATAATCAGGCCTTGGATCGACCTCCGTTTGAGCAATGCATTAAATGTAATAAACTTGAAGAATGCATTTTGACATTATGACCAATAATGTCTTATCCATTTGCTACCAACACATCAAGGTATGGACTCCACTCAAAACCCATGAAGGTGTGCTGTGGCATCTGGTACCAAGATCTGAGGAACAGACTCTTTAACTCTTGTAAGAAGTAAGATGGAGCCTCCATGGATCTGACTTCTTTGTCCAGCACAGCCCATCCCGCTTGACTGGATTAAGATCAGGGGAATTTGGAGGCCAAGTCCAGACCTCAAACTCATTGTTGTATTTCTCAAACCATTTTTGATGTATATCCTTTCTGTTTCCATGAAAGGGTGTACATGGTCTGCAACAATGCTTGGGTAGGTGGTACATGTAAACGTAATATCCACATAGGTGGCAGGATACAGGCTTTTCCAGCAGAACATTGCCCAAAGCATCACACTGCCTCCGCCAGCTTGCTGTCTTCCCATATTGCATCATGGTGCCAGGCGTACCCCAGGTAACCAAATAACACCCACCCACCCATCAAGGTGATGTAAAAGAAAAATGATTAATCAAACCTTCTTAAATTGCTTTGTAGTCCAGCTCTGATGCTGGCACATTGACCAGTCCGCAACTATGCAGCCCTGTACACAACAAACTGTGATCCACTGCACATTTTAACACCTTTCAATCAGAACTAGAATGAACTTTTTCATCAATTTGAGCTACAGTATCTCATCTCTTGTATCGGACAACAGGCCAGCCTTTGCTCATCACATGCATCAGTGAGCCTTGGCTCCTGAGATGCTCTGATTGAGTGGTCTAGAAATCACAATTTGGTCTTTGTTAAACTCGCTCATCCTCACATTTGCCCATTTTTCCTTTGAAAACACTTTGAAAGTAAATATTCACTTGCTTCCTAATACACCCATCCACTAACACGTGCTACAATGAAGATATAATCAGTGTTATTCACTTAACTTGTCAGTGGTCAGAATGTTATCCCTGATTGGTGTGAATTAAATCTGCAACAGCATTTTTTACTAAAAAAATCCAGTAGAGAAAATGTTGGTGGTACTGTAAACACCACGAGTCACAGAGCGCAGAAATAAACTGTCCATCAGGCATTTCTGGTTCATTTTATCCCTTGAAGTCATGCAAATTGCCTTTATACAAGAATGCTACACAATACAATTTCAAAATATTATTGCATGGCTTACAGTCCTACATTGGAAGCTTGTTTCCATTATAATGACTGTTTGCCAGACTGCCACTGTAGGCCTACATTTAACGTACACATGTATGACCTACAGTGTGTTTACATGCTTTTCTGATTACAAGCTGCGCCCTGTCCTGTGAGTAAATTACCTGCAGCTAAATATCATCACTTAGCCAATCTGCCAAGAGCTGCACAGCAAGCTCTTGGCAGATTGGCTATTTTATACTGAAATGAACAGACTTCACTTGTGTTTACAAAACTGTGCTTTTTGAAAATCACCTGCAGAAATATCCACACCTATCAGCGCTATTTGGCGATTGCGCTCATCATTATTTTGCACCCATTTAGTAAATCTGGCCGTAAAGTGTTAAAAGGTATCAGCTGAATGATTAGCTCATGTGGATCAGCGGTGTAAATGGCTGTTGGGTACAGCATGTGGAGCCATCAAATTAAGACTTTTTAGAAAGAATCTAAACATAACACGTTTCATCACAGTGCCGTTATATCGTTTAAAAGTTTGGGGTTAAAAAAAAAATCCAGGATTTCAAAATGTCTCTTTTGCTCTTTGCATTTCTGATTTCTCACTAAACATTCCCTTTTATTTCTGTTTTTGTTTAAAGTTCTAAAGCACTTTGTAATCACTGGATTTGCTTCAGAAATAGCATTTCCTTTTATTGTTATCAGCCCTGAAAATTGGCTGTTGTACAGGTGAGTGCACACAGATGAAATTTTAAATGCTTATCTTCCAGGTAAATGCCATGTGTCAGGTCAACGCTATCATGTGCCGATTTTTTTTCTTTTTTTGAGGTGCACTGATCCACTCTTTTGTGTGAGTGTACTTCTAACAATGGCACACTGTGTCTGTTACCTGATGAAGAAGTGTGGGCAGAGTGGTGCTGGAAATTTAATAGTGAATGTCATGACACTGTCTGCCCTTTTATAGCTGAAGGTTTGAGTGCAGGTTCGGTTATTGTTCAGGTCCTACTATTTTTGGAGCTCGGACAATGCGATGGCTGAATAATGGAGTAGAATAAAACAGTTGAGAGACTCATGCAAGCAGATCGAAAAAATACCGATGACTGATGCGAGAGAGTTTGCACAGTGATGTTTACATGGCTCCTGCTTCTTTTTGTGATTAGAAGAATGTATTCCGTATCATGCTGTGTGAGTATATAGAAAAAAAAAGGCTACAAATGTGAGTTTTCAGCATGCGGTGCGTAATTGGCAGTCACTCTGCTATCTCCTTTACTGGAGTGTGCTGATTCTACCTCTGTGTGCAGAATAGCGAAAGCCTTGATCAAGATCAGTGACCAGGGTTTGTGGCGTAACGGAGAAGCTGAAGCCATTGTGGCGGAGTGTAGGGTTTGAATTTGGTGGCAAGTGCAGTTTTTAGGAGATAAAGGAGCTTAAAAAGACTGGCTAAAAATGGACACTATAACACTGCCACCACCTGAAATTCACCTGCACATCCTTGCAAAATAAATATTGCTAGATGTTAATGGCTAAAACTTTTAAAGTGTTCAATAAAAAAAGCTCCATGTAATATGACTGTTGCATATTAGAGATAACAATGGTAAGACCAAACTTACTCCAATAATGGAAATGATTGTGTTTGAAATAGTTTCTTTGAAGACGGGGACCAGGTCCATGACCGCTCGCAGTCATTTGCAGTCTTTGGTTGTCGTCGACATGCACAAAAATTACATTAAACAGCCAAACTATGAGTTTGGCCACAAATCATGACATAATTGCTTCAAGGTGGCAGTTTAAATGACAAACACAACCTTGCTTTGCGAGTTTGCTCTACATTGTGCAGCTTTTGGCAGAGTCCCCTGTTCCAAACAGACTCAGGTACTCTGGAGTACCTTACATGAAGAATGTTTTAACTGGCAAGGTGAAGAAATTCTTTAAAGTTGAGAAATAATTTAAATGTTGTTGTTGTTTTTTTTCCACATTCTGATTCCAAGGTTGGCAACAGCATTTTATCCCTGCTGTTGTGTGCAACCCACCCCTTACTTTAGTGTTCCCGGCCACAACTGACCAGTCAGTTTTAACAGCTATTAACATGAAATAACATAAGAAACATTTTTCACAACCAAATTCAGTTCAGTGGGCCATTCAGTGGGTCGTTCAGTGGGTCTTTCATTTATTTGGTCATTCAGTGGGCCGTTCAGGGGGTCAGAGGCCAAAGGGGCTGGGGGGATTGGATTCCCATTAATTTTTCACTTCACTTTTGACCTGGAACACCACAGATATAACAAAGTTGATTAAAACACTCAAAATTCACTTTTATATGTTCAAGTGTATAGTGTGGATGTCATTGGGCCTTGAGGCAATCAGATGTAAATCAAAAATTTTATGAGTTTTTAAATTTGTAAATCGGTCAGATTTGACCCGAACACCACAGAAAGGTTTTATAGAAGCTTAAGTCGAGACTGGAAAGACTAAAATTAGCCGGTGTTGTCAAGACAACATGTGGTGAATGCACTTAATACAATTTGCATGTCACTGGTTTGTTATGGTTTATGCAAAGCATCAATCTTCTGCATGTGTTCAATCTAATTAGAAATCCACTTGGTAAAACCACATAGGAAAGCAGTTGAATGTGGCCAGTAGGAATAAACAACTGAGCGTTATCTGCATAAAAATTAATGTTTAGTTTATGTAATGATGGTAGCATGTTGTCAGGATCCTGGGTCTCCTGGCCCAGCGTTTTTAGTTCTTTGTGATTCTTGTATTTTGTACTCGTGTGATTTATTCTGTGGTTTCTAGTTTTGATCCCTTGCCCTTCATGTTTCTCTGTGCCCCCTCTGTTCTGTGTAAGTCTGTGTTTCTTGGTCAGTGTCTTTGCATGTTTTGAGTTTCTTGTGTTTTCTGTCACTCTGTATTGTGAATTATGTTCTCATGGTTGGTCTTTTGTTACTCCCTCGAGTCTAGTTTCTTGTGTTCCATGCTTAGTATTTCCCTCTGTGTATTTTGGTTCTTAGAGTCCTCTGCTTTATGGTTTGTCTCTGTGTTTCTTAGTTGCTCTGTCTCCCCTAGTCAAGTCTGTGTCTGTGCTACTTCCTGTTTTACTTAGAAGGTCTGTGTCTCATGTGAGTGTATCCTACTTTGCTTCCTTGTCTCATCAGTTCTGATTTCTCCCAGCTGTGCCCTCCTTCTGTGTCTCATTCCCCTCGTTACTTCCCAGTGTATTTAACCCTGGAAAACCCATGGGGTCGGCTCTGACCCCATGGGTTTTCCAGGGTTAAACCCTGTGTTTCTCTGAGTCAGTGTCACGTCGTCCCTCATACTGTGTGGATCTCCCTGTGTGTTAGTTTGTTATTTCCCAGTTTAGTTTAGTTTGCGTTGTATAACCGTTTTCCCGTGCCAGCAATTAAAGCTGTGGTTCTGAGTTCATCCCTCGTGTCTGAGTCCTGCATTTTGGGTCCAACTCCTGCCTGCCACACAGCGCTTCATGACACGTAGTGAGACAGCAGTAAAGTTCACATGATGAGTGTGACAACTTCACAATAAAAGTCCTTTTCTGTGCAGATATCAGGGTTAAATCTATGAGATACAGCAGAGATCAGACCCACTGTGGGAGTCAGACTCATGTTAAGTGTACACAGCCAGGAGGAATGCTCCCAGTACTTGAATTAAACTTTAAACACTCTTGTGCTTAGTGTCTCTATAAGCAATATTTTAGAGATGCTGTGCAGAAACATTTCTCAAAATGTGAGTCATCCCTTGATACCAACTGTATTGTATGCTTCTGTGGTTTTGCAGTGGCCAGCCTCTGACCTGAGTGTGTCAGTGGACACGTTTCCAGGGCCGGCATGATGCACTGATGTGAAGTACCACTTAAATCCCTTTTATGAAGGAGCTGATGTTTTATGCACCCGAGAGTCCCTACAGTTTTCAGTTAATTTTCACACCACTGTTATAAGTACAAATTGGGTTTTGGCATTATTTGGAACACAACAAACACAGAAACCATAGAAACACAAATCGCTAAACCTCAGCTGAAGCAGACTGACCTGGATTATGATAAACAACAGCCAAGCATCAAGCTCAGTTTATGTTTCTTGCCCCTCTCCCACATTCAACACACGTATCGCTGTATTATATTAAGTATCATATTACAACTTACTAAATGCAGAAGTTCATTTTACTATTATGTGAAAAACTTCAAAAGGATCTTTCAGTTTGATGACATATTTGCTGGAAGGAGTAAATCAACTACAAAATGTGATTTGATGGAGCATGTGGGCAGAGGCAGGACAACAGCTGATCCTGAAAGATACCACCATCACCTCAGGGAAATGGTGGTATTCCTGTCCTGAGCTGAAGCTCGAGAGGAAAACTTGCTGCAAAGAGCGGGATTGTTTCATGGCAGGCTCAGAAAATGTGGAGCTAAAACTACAGCTGATCAATCAACGGTTCGGAGAAGAATTAGCATCCTGGAGATAGTGTTTGAATTATGGCTGTTCGGCTCTACATAATGCAAGTTAAAGCTCTTTTGTTACAGCCATGAATTACTACTGTCCTCTCTCCTTTATTTTAACTGCTTTGCACGCTAGTTGTTTTGATTGTTCGCAAGGTAGAACCATTCATGCATCGGTAGGAAAAAAGTCCAATACTTGTTTTTTTTAGGAGGGGTTAAAGATGGCTGCAGCAGATTCATGGATAGACCCTGTTAAATGGTCTGTGCCTAGATTATTCTGCAGGTCACAAATACAAAAAAGTAGTAGTAGAGATTCAGCTTACTGTTTACGTTCACTGCCGTCATCTTGGACTGTTAACTTTGGTTTGGAGGGGGTGCCCAGACTATCAGAAATCCTAGCTGGAAATTGGAATTAAGGGGACATTCCAGATAAAAATTCCAACTGGGAACTCAGAAGCTTGCATCTTAACCTGGAACACATTATAATTATAGCATCTGTTTTAAAAGGCTGTCAAACTGTCACATGTGAGCAGTCTGTTGCATGACTCTTTATGTCATGTAACGGCTGTGTGGCAGATGGAGTGTGGAGCCAGATGGAGGACTCAGGAGGCAGGAACGAAGTTAGAAACTCAGCTTCGTTGCCGGTAACTCAGCAGCAGCAGATCAATCTGGAAACACAGAAACAGGAAGCAGGGAGACGCATGAACATGAGGGAGGATGTGACAACTAATCACAAATCTAATCACATAAGATAACACAAGGGAAGTAGACCTAAATACAAGACCCGGTGAATAACGATCACCAAAATAAAACAGGAAGAGAGGCATGACTGAAAGGCGAGACAAGATTAACTTGGCACAACTGAACTTGGAAAGAAGAAAGACAAAGGGACAAATGCAGAGACAAGAGTAGAGGAACTGAACAGAATACATAGTCTAAGGAGCTTGGAAAGAAAAGCGTCTTGACTTCTTTGAGTTGCTTGAAGACGTTTCACCTCTCATTCGAGAAGCTTCTTCAGTTCTAGGGTCAAATGGTGGAGAGTCTCGAATTTAAGTCCTAGGGGACTTTCTCCCAATAGGGTCATGAACCCCCTGTTGATCCTCTACCTAATCACACGAGCCAAGGTGTGAAAATGGGTGTAGGTCACAATCAGCCAAGGTTTCGAGTGATCCCGCTGTGAAACCTATAGCCCCACCCTATCATGTGATTTCCTGAGGTCAAATGGTCCAGGATGTGAGTGGGCATTAAGGCGTCTGAGAAGGGATCTCAAAACTGGATTAAAGATTGCAGACAGTTGGTGTGGTAAGCCACCGCCTCTGTTCAAAGATGGCCGATCACAGTGGACATAGATGGCTTGGTGATGGTAGTGACTACGATGACCTGGACGACTGAGAACCTTCACAGACAACAGAATACATAATCAAGATACAGAAACCCAATTTAAACACAACCTAATAAGTTAGACTTGAAGGCAAAATAGAAACAGAGACTGATGTGAGGTATAATAAATACCATCAATGAAAACAGAAACATTATAGTTGATGATTCATAAAGGAACCCCAAACACACAGACATTTAAAACCCTCGGTCTAAGACCTAAGTCCCTGCTAGTTCTGGGCTACCTGTCTCTGGAGATTTTGTAAAAACATTAGCAATACCCAGAAAGTTGATTTTGTTCATCTGGACGTTGTGTTTTCAATGGAGAATTTTCACCCATCCAAGTGATTTCTTTAACTGGCTGCAGGTTCTTTACAGTGTGCGCTGTTGTAACCCACTCGTCTTATTCATAATTTGTATAAAAAAAGGGCAGTGAGCCAGTAAAGGTTCTTTTCATCTGCACTCAACTCACTGATAGGTGCAGTCTTTTTGTAGTATTGCAGGTATCAGTCTCTTGTTTCATTTTTATTTTGTTTCTGGCTAACTGAAGCTCCAAAGTTGGCGTTGCAATGATTTACACAATTCTCACTGGCGCTTGTGCCGACTAAACCCACTTAGTGCGAGGCAGGTATTCCTTGTAGAGTAGTAATGAAAGAAGCGCCGACCATTCTCCCTATGACAGCATTCACCTCAAAATGATTTCTGAAGTTGTAAAATTGTTTTTTTTCTTCCCTGATTCCATCTCAGCTGGGGAGTCGTTCAGTTTGGCTTTGCAGAATTGGTGCATGCACTGAAAATAATTTCACCTTTGTGGATTTAGGGAGTAATTACTGAACAGTTTTAATGCATTTTACATCTTTTCATCTTGAAGATGTGAAAGTGTAATGACTTGAGTGTCTTAATGGATTTAAATGGATGTTTGTCATTTTATGTTTTTTAACCCAGTGTTATTTATTTATCTGTAAGTTAATGCACACAGAAGAAAACAAAGTATAGCCAGCATGTAGAATTAAGCATCGACTTTGGAACAGCTGGGACTCTGTTGGAAGTTCTAAGGTTTGTATGGGGCCAGCATTTGCACTATGTAGCTCGGGGCTATATCCACAGAAGTGATCATTAAAATCTTAAAATCAATTCTGAAACGTACCGGGAGCCATTGGAGAGAAGCTAGTATTGGGGCTATGTGATGCTCTATGTTGAAACCAGCGAGAAGCCCAGCTGCTACATTCTGAGCTAAAGACGTTAGAGTCATTTTCCATTTATGCCTAAAAGCTGGAAGCCAGATCTCAAGAAAATAAAAGCATAAATGATTTTTTCTAGGTTGGGGTGAGACAGCATTGATTTAACCCCGCAGATGTGACTTTAGAGGAAAGAAGAATGGAAAACATTTTCTGTGCGTGTCCTGCAAAAATTAGAGCCAAATCAAACTCCTATATTTTCAGCAACAGGCTTTAAATTAAGAGACAAGAGACTCATAATAATCTAAAGAATTGTGATGCATTTTAAGTGCTTGGAAGTAGTGCAAAGAAAAAGGCTCGGTCTGATAGATAGATACAGTGATAGTTATTTTAGCAGGTATTTCATCTATGAGTATATTGTACAGTCTGACTAACGTTGGGATGAAGGACCTGCGATAGTGCAGTAACAGTCAGGGCTCCCACTGTCTCATGCAGGGGGTCCATAATGGACATCAGCCTTTTTTCACCCACGTCCTCTATAGAGCCCAGAGGAATGCACCAGACAAAGCTGGCTCTCTTCACCAGCCTATCAAAAAATTTCCTGTCCCTCTCCATGCTGCCACCTCCACTGCAGACAATGGCATAAAAGATTGCAGAAGCCATCACAGTGTCATAAAAGCTCCCCAGTAATGTCCCGAACACCCCAAAAGACCTCAGCCTGCCCAGCAGATGGAGCTGACTTTAGCCCAAAGATATCATTGGTTACCATGGGGCGTTTCTGTGCCGTATAAACTTCTGAAAATGGACTAAAGTCTCTTGAAGATGCACTTGAGAGTTCACAGTGAAACTAGGAAAAAATGGAAGTCTGAAATCAACCTGGAATCATTTTCAGTGGACTTTTTTTTCTTTAACAGAGTGAACTAAAGCACATTTGAATCTTTTAGGATATTAGCGGAGAGTGGAAAGGCTTCTCGGGTATCTTTTCACATCTGATAGATGCCCTTGATTTCTCAGCTGTCTTAAGTCATGAATCTCATGAGTTAGACGCAAGTTTTGATTAAAATGTGTGAGCAGGAGGGGTCATAGATCCCTTATACACATGTCACAGATTGTAATATTTGGTAATAAATGGGGTTTAGTTTAAAGGTTACATTTAGTTGAAAGACTCTCAATAAAGTATTTGTTCACGCAAGAGATTTTCTTTAAGGTGAAGAATGTGAACCCCAAACACAAAACTATACAAACTGAATATCAAAAACAGTAGCTACTGTCCATATACCAGTTATCCAATATATAAATTAAGTGAAATTAAGCTGATGACATTTGTGCCGGTCAGGCAATATTCCTTTATGACTGCAGATGACCTTTTTCAGTGGAGTCCATGCCGTGGTATGTGTCATTCTCAGGATGACGCCAGCAGCGTGACAGTGACTTTGATTCGGCCCCCATGCCCCAGAGAGCTTTTCAATGGGAGAGAAGAGTAAATATCTGCTTGAACCGAGTGACATTATCAAGGCCAACATGAGATGTTAACAGTATGTCTTTATGTTCAATTCTCAGAGAAGTTTGACAATGCAGTGGAATTAGGGTCAAGGTCAGCACTGCTTGTAATATATAACAATGTTATAATAAAGAACGACGAGACACACGAAGATTTAGAATCACATAAAAAATTCATCGAAAAAATTCAAGTATTCTGAGAACTATGTTTCGCCTAAATTAAACTTATCTCTGTTTAAAAGCTGAGCTTGGACATTCATCAGCAGATGCTTTAGAAAAATATTTCAAAGGACAATACATTTTAGCCAGATAAAGAGAGCCCAGGGAGGACAATAGGAGTGCACTGAAAAATAGATATACATTTATTGGGCTGGCGTAGGATTTTAAGGAAAGTAAAAAAGGTAAGTTGGAACAAGTTTTGGAAATGAGGTATAAAATAGGTGAAACCTCATAATGGAAAGAAACAGCTGAGGTTCAACGTACCCTGTTTGACCCAGAAGTCCACCAGACACTGCTGACCTCAAAAGACAAGGAAATCATTGACAGCCTATTGATCACGTGAATGGTACCCGCAGAGAGAGCAGAAAGGCCAGGCTTTGTTCAGTTTGAAATACTACCTCTGAGTGCAGGTACAGATACAAAGAAAAGTAAGAGCAAATAATTTCGACAAAACAATTTTCCGCATCTTCAAAAAAATTCCCCTGCGGGAACAACTTAACCTTCAGTGGTGGTGGAGTCCTGTCATGTAACAATTGACAAACAACCCTCCAAATAGTCTGGCTGAGAGCTATTTTTCTTTGGTGAACATACGAGTCTTTGTCCTGCTGTGCTGCATTTATGTCGCTGCAATTTCAAGTTAATGAAGCTGCCAAGCTGGACTGAGTTAACAGAGAGGGGCAGGTAGGAGTTTTGGTCTCTGTCAAATCCAACTAAAGATTAAAAGATCTTGTTATTTATTTATTTTTTAAATAAAATTGAGAATCAAACCTTAAAACCATTAAATTGGATGTTATAAGTAAGCATTAAGAAAATAGGTGGGTAACCATGAACTGTAAATAAAAGATGGACATTAGCAACATGAGTACCATTTTGAAGCCTTGAGTTTGGCATAAAGCAGAATTCCGTTGTAGGCATTATTTCAGTGTTTGGCACTGAGCATGCCTGACATTTACGGGTATTTTTGCTGGTGTAATTATCATTACAGCAACCTGTAAGCTAGCCACGCCTTGCTTAGCAGTTATCTTGACTGAGCTACCATGGGCTATTATTCATGATGACTCAATGATCCACTTCTTCTTCATTTTGATCTCAAATGACAAGCTGTATGACGTGGATGTGCAGATCCTGATTACTGGCTGTTGTTACCTTGGATTTTGGACCTCAGAGTGACCATGTATGAAGAAGATGGTGGTGTAAAATAGCTAATGTAAGCTATCTCTCTTAGCAAGGTTCATTTATTATATGGGCGCATTGCACAGATACCTAACAAATAGTGTTTAGACGTGGAAAAAAAAAATAACACCAGTGTTTTCCATAATATAAAATTACAACAGAGGAGTTTAAAAAAAATCTTCCATGATTGTCATCAGAAGAGAAATTAAATTGAGAAACTGAAAGTGTTATTCTAGTACCTTATAAACATGTAGTAACTCTAACATGAAAGCCTTTAGGGACTCATTGGCTTCTGAAACCAGCCTCAAGTGGCCATTTTTAGAACTGAGGAGGTTTTTGGCATTTTCACACTGACTTCACCTTGAGTTTTGTTAACTTGTAGTTGAATTAATTGGAATTGTTACTCTGGTTGCCTATCAATCCTGTTTATCGGTTTTTGCGCATGCGCTACAATCAGCTGATTTTAGTTGCCAAAGCAGGGCATTTTACAGTGTGGATATGGGCATTACTTTTAATTTTATTGCATAAAAAGACAAGAGCACAATAGTAAAATGCAAACTGCATCCAGGACAGAAACAATTGTATTATGCTGCTAAGACAACTTCGCCTCTTTGCAAGCACCTGCACAGACCGCAAGCTAATGCTAAGCTATCCAAAGCCCAGAGTTACGCTAAATCTGAGTGAATGTTGAACCCAGCCCAGGACTGTGGCCAAGAGAGCCGTCATTTGTGAGCAGTGTTGAAGCCATCTGCTGCTGAACTTTATCAGGTAACAAACACATAAGCAGTCAGGCTGCAGCCTTTGTTTCTACAGAAGAATCACTGCTGCAGTGACTTTGAAGTGTCTTTGCGCTGGTTTTCATCTTTGACTTGTGCTTTTGGCTTTGTGTTCATACATAAATACTAAGAGAAAGATCATATGTGTGTCTTCATCAGAATAGGGATTTGTGTTGGCGTGTGAGATTGTAGCCTCGGGTTTATATTGTTATATTGTAATGGTAATTATGAGACAGTGTGTGTCAGGTCATTTTACACAGTACGGTGAAAACAATGTTATGAGTAGGGATGGGTATCGTTTAGGGTTTATCCGATACCAGTACCAAACCGGTACTTTTGAAACGGTGCCGGTGCTTAAACGGTGCCGGTGCTTAAAGAATGGAGAACACAAAATTGGTCCAAAAACCTCTCATGTTCAGCTGTTTTTTTTGTAAAAAGATAACAATGTTAGCCTTTTCTGCAGCTATAGGGCATATATGGTATCACTCTTGGCTGGAAGCACTGCTTAAACAATGGAAAAAACACAAACTTTGTCCAAAAACCTCTCATGTTTAGCTGTTTTCCACTTTTTCTTTGGTCATTTTAGCCTTTTTGGCCAGGGTGAAGGGAGTATCTGCCATCAAACAAGAAGACAGCCGCATGTAACTACGACAGTGTTTGCTAGTTCACCTTACATGCATTAATTCAATAACATGGTTAGCCTACTCAACGTAAATTACACACGAACAACATTAAGTTACTCACGCAGAGAAGAACGGCTGCTGCTGCCATCATCATCCGTCATCATTTCTGCTACACCGGCAGGGCTAGGGGCCAGGACTCTACTCTTCGGGTTTTTGGGGGATGTTGCTCCGGGTCCGATAACAGGCACCACACCCGCAGTAGATGTGCACGGTGTGAGGTCTCGCAGCAAGCTATCAAATACGGTGCATTTCTTGGCTTTTAACAAAATGCTATAGTCGCCAGGTGTTTCATCAGATTCGAGGTGTTACCTCCTTTGCACAGTATCACCTTAAAGCACTTGTTGCAGGCTGCTGAGGTTTCATCTTTTGCTGTGAAGTACAGCCAGACTTTGACCGCTTCACTTTGGGCATTTTTAATCTGTAGCTCTGCTCTAAAAGAACGTACGTACCTGGGCCCGCCTACTACGCTTGCAAAGGTAAAATGATTGGCTAGAATCCAAAGTGTATGACATCTCAGGAAAAAAATAGCACCGAAATAAAGCACCGAAATGTGCGCTGCTTTTCGGTCTGGTTACTACCGTTTATGTCAGAACCCGTACCATAATGGCACCGGATACCGGTACCCATCCCTAGTTATGAGGCGTATAATGAATTCTTTTCTCCCTGGAGTAATTAAGTAGCATACTGCATTACTTTTAATAAATTAGCTTTTTGTAATATGCATAAAAGATTACTTTTTTGCGTAATGACCCAACACTGATTACAACAAAGAGGAAATACATCCTACATGCGCACAAATTTGACCACACAACATGCAGTTAATTTGCACTGTCTTTGATATGCTGCTTAATGATGGTGGTAACTGTCAAAGCAGAGCGTGTGAGACCCCAATGAGAATCGATAAGGGAATTGATAAGAAATTCAATCGATGAGTAATATTGCTAATGGAATCTGAATCGCTAAATTCTTAACGTATCCTGTCACATTTTTTTTCAACATTAATCTTTAAACCATCTCAAAAATGTCCCTCTGTCTGGATATTTTTATTCAGATCATGAACTTTCAGCAAGACAATCTGATTAAATACCAACCTTTACCACTAGGAGCTTTAAAGCCAACACTTGCTTTTAGGATATAAAATACTTGTCTCGATGAGAAGGGTTCCCTGTGACTAATAAAAGATGAGAGTTCTTATCAGTGATGCTTTCCCTTTCTCATAAGAATGAAGTAATAGGTGAAAAACTATATACTCAGTCAGACAATTAGCACTAGGGCTTTCTTGGATGAATACCAGTAATTCTTGGCTGTCTGACAGATTTTCTCTCAGGTACACATAAGCAATAAAGATGTCAAGTGACATTATGTAATCATGAATATATTGCCTCCAATGAGCCCTCAATAACACTTGCGCAAAGCACTATAAACACCTCTGCACTTATGTAATGTCTAGTACTACAGCATAAAGTAAAACAACTCCCTGAACTGTTAGTGAAACTCTTGTCCCTAACTTTGATTTCTGGCAATTTATCACAAATAAAACCTGTCATCTGGTATCTTTTAAATATACTATTGTATTTTTATGTAATTGCAGACAGTGGTTTATTTTAAAGTTGGGGTAAAGACAGACGAATGTTTGTTTAATTTCTTCCAGTTGTTGGCTGGTAAAGAGCAAACCATTTAACCTGAAAACATGTAACAATAGTATCATTCACCAACAGTCAACATGCAGTCATTGTAAAAAGAAGGTAAACCTTCTGCCTGGTCGTTAGCAGGTCTTAAAATGAAATGTTGGTACTTATTTAACAAAAAGTTCAGGTGTGTGTTAATACAATGCCAATCAGGAAAGACATCAGCAATGCCCACAGAGAAGCCATTATTGCTGCTTAGAGTTATGAAATATTTTCCAAGCAATCTGAGGTCCATCATTATACAGCAAGAAAGATCATTCACAAGTACACATTCAAGGGAGTTCCCAGTCTTCCCAGAAGTGGATGTCTAAGGTCAGAATGTGCAATCCTCAGAGAAAGTGCAAAAAAAACAAGATCAACATTTCAGCTACAGGCCTCAGTTTGCATCTTAAATGTTAAAGTTATTACAATGCATTTAGAAAAAGACTGAACAAGTATGGCTTGCTTGCAGATGTTGCCAGGATAGAGATTCTTGCCTCTAAAAGCAACATGGCAACACAGCTTCAGTTCATAAAATTGTATCTGTATCTGGTCTTATCAGATCTCTGACTGTAATGCACAGTGCCACATTTGGCAAAAACCAAACACGGCACATCAGCACAAACACCTCATTCAGTCAGTGATGATTCGGGCTTGTTTTGCAGCCATGAGAAGTGGGCACATTGTAGTCATTGAGTCGACCACGAACTGATCTGTATTCCAAAATACTCTAGAATCAAATGTAAGTTCATCTATCCGACACGCCGAAATTAGCACACCAGCAAACCAATCACCTTGAAAAGAATCAAGGTGTTGCAATGGCCCAGTCAAAGTCCAGACCTTAACCGGATTGAAATGCTATGGTGGAACCTCAAGTGGTAAATGGACTGGTTCTGAATTAGCATTTTCTAGTCAACTTGAGCACTCAAACCACTTTACACAGAATGTGTCATTCACCGAATCACTTTTTTTTTTTTTTTTTTTTACAACTAAGTGCTTTCTATCTAACATTCATACACAATTTTGCACTTTGATCAACACCTCACGATCAACTTGAGGTAAAGTGGACGACCCAGGGATCAAACCATCAACCTTCTGACATGTCCTAGTCTACCTCCACAGCCACAGCCATCCCACGTCAGCTAAAGAGTTAATGCACACAAACTTCAATGAACTGAAGCAATGTTGTAAAGTAGAGTGAACAAAATTCTTTATATTGCGCCCAGATAGATAACAAATTTCAGCTGGATACATTATTTCTAGTAATGATTACAGAAGGTAGAGTAACCGAGGCTAACCACAGCTGCTTTTTATTTGACCTTTATTAATATTTCACTTGATTTAAGAAAAAAAAAATCTTATTAGTTGTGTTGCATCAACCGCCTAGAACATCATAGTGGTGCCTTAGCTTACTGGGAAGAGATAGTAACTTACTATATTTATCATATCTGGACGTCCTTATACCTTATCACTGTGGGAGTCAGAGCATGATGGGATCCCCAGCACCTAAAAACAGCTCATTGATAAGGCTCATTTCTTCCTATGCACTGCCCTTTGCATGAGCCTGGGAGTCCTTCCAGTGGGAATGCAGATTATGTTGTTTCCCTCCTGACAAGCACAGGAGCCTAATTGAGATGGATGGTTCTAGATACAGAATAGCGTGGAAAACATGTTTTTTAGATTACTGAAACAGAAAACAAAAACATTCATGGAGGGGATGGAGAGCAGAGTACGTGCTTTCACGTAGATGCCACACACATTGTAAAATCAAAAACAGAGCCTCATTATTCTTTGAGTCTTTGTGCTGCTTTTAAAAAAAAAAAAAGCTGATTAGTTATTTTGCGAGCGTTTTACGCCAGAAAAATAATTTTAAGCCCAGGCTTTTACCTACTTTATACAGTCTTGTAAAAATGTGTTAAATCATTTGCTTGGTCGAGGGTAAAATTCACTATGGAAAAGTCTACAGTGGACTTGTTTTTGCTTTCAGAGATGAAAAACAAAAGTCAGGAGTAAATTGCAGCGAGCCCGTACACTCAAGCAAATGTCTGTATTGTTTGTGGCCTTGCCTATACATGACAGGGCACTAATATATGCGTATTCTTTTAGGTGTACACACAGCACTGAATCTCTGTGACCTTGGACTGCTGCGAGTTGAATGCATTTCTTGAGACAAGCCTCATTCATTGAAATCCATTCATTTGAATTATTATTCATATACAACTCAAGTTGAGGGACAAAACTGGCCTAGAGAGGAGATATGTGTGTGGCGAGTCCTGCCTCTTTAGAGACGCACTTCATTTTAAAGGTATATTCAACAACATTTTTTATGTATAAAACAATCTCGGATCCTTTATATGATCTACGCTCATTCTGCCATGACCTTACAAAGGTAAAAATAACACTTTTATTTTTTTCAGAATTAAAGGAGGCGCCTGTTCAGTATTCCCATTTAAACTTTAAATTCTATCATCATTATGTGAGGATCTTATCCTTTTTTCTTGTTGGTTTTTTTTTTTATCACAGTCGCACATATTTTCCCATGTAGGTCTTCACCTTTAACACTCACAACCTTAACATTCATCCAAGACCGTGCAATGTTCTCAATCTGGTTCAAATGCATTAAAAATGTTAACTGAGAAACTAGAGACGTCAGGATAATTTACGCATTTGTAAAAAGTGTTTTTGTAGCAGGAATTTGTTGAAGCACTTTATACGTAAATCCCATTTTTGTGCTTTCCAAGAACATGGGAATGTGATCATAATTCTTGGCAATATCTGTTCGCTGTCTGTTCCACGAAATACTCAAACCCTGGATCAGCAGTGTCTTGTTAACATGCAAATTCTGGACAATTGTCAGTCCTGTTGCACAATCTGAATGGAATAAGAAAAAAAAGCAAGAGGAGATTTAAAGAGATAAGTCCATTGTTGAGAAATGAGATGAGGGATCAACAGGAAACGGGGGAGGTGGCCGAGGATAAAGAATAACGAGGAGGCGGCAATGAAGACAAAGACATAGGAAAGTGATGAGTAAATGCCTGACAGAAATGTAAATTGCCTGATAGAACCTCTCATCGTGTCATGGAAAAATGCACACACACACACACACACACACACACACACATATATATATTTAGTATCTCTCAGGGGTCCCATCAATATTCTTTATTGAGAAACCGCTCTGGCAGTTTGCATCTGGTCTTAATTACACTTACAGGGTGATGGCTGGATCAGGCAGAGTGAAGAGAGCCAGTGAAAATAACTGCGGTCTGCCACTGTCCTAATCAGGACCAACACGCACATGCCGAACATGCACAAACACACACCAAACACCGCAGACCTATTAATTAGCGTGACCTTTGGTTGTGGTGAACGCTGCATTGTAAATCTTGTTTCCTTCAGCACATTCAGTTTGAATGATAGGCCCATTGAACATTTCATTACATTTTGTCTGACCAATAAAAGTGTCCGGTCCTTTGGTTTGGGTCCATTGTTTTTGTTCTTCTTGCTTTTCACCACGAATGGTAAATATGAAAGTTTCAGGTTTAGTCTTGCAGAAAAACAGGAGTCTGTTTTTGTCCATAATTTGAAGCTCCCTGATTAACACTTTAATTCTGGCTTGTTTTCTGTGTCAGCTGCCATTGTATAGGCTGCTCTGGGCCAGGCTGTTACTGGCTGTGAGCAATTGCTTGGTTTCATATTCAAGATTTAGCATGTTAATTAGTCATATTTTAGAGTTCCAACATAACGGATGGATGTGTTGGTTTCCCCATATACATCTTCTGTTATAGTCCAGATTCCCCTCTGTTCTTTAGCAGGCTGTTTACACTGAGTCTGCATTATTCATGGCCAACTGCTCCAACTGGCTGGAAGAATGCCTCCGGGTTCACTGCCAGCCAATCAGACTACTACCTGGTAAATTTCCTTATGTCGTATCTTTACTTGGTGTAAGGGCAGCACCTGGAGATGTCAGCTTGTATATATGAACCAGACTCTGACTTGACTGGGAAGGCTACCTTCTGTTGCACTCCTGAGACTGAAGCAGGATGTTTGAGAACCGGAGGGTCATGAGTGCAGTCAAATAGTCACGTTTGGTCAGGGATGCTCCAAAGTAAGTGAACTGACCCAGAAGGATCTCTATGGCAACCAGTATAAGAGCTGTTTGAATTCTGTAAATACAAAGGAAAGGTGCATCAAGTGCTTCCTTTATCATCTTTACCTTTACGATTGGATACAGACAAACAATGCGGTCCAGTAATTCATAGCAACACACTATCCGACTATCATTTTAAACAATTAACATAACAGAAGCTGTTCCCATATAAAATATTGATAATTGCTAAAAAAGTGTTTTTAGACGGCGTCATGGTTCTGGGTCTAGGACCCAGGTTTCACATTTTGAGTCTTACAGTGAACACCAGTGAGTACTGGTTATTATTGTGTGTTCCAAGGTAAGGCAGTGATTTTCAAATTTAACATAATCTTAATAAACAAATAAATAAATTGTTATTAACAACAACAACAATAATGTTAATAATATTATTCAAAATCCATGTCACAAAGTGCTTCCTTTTTTTTCCACCATCTGCAGCAATTTAGTGATTTTCTCTGCAATTTGGAGCCATGACAGCTTTCACAATAACAGGTTGACCAGAGGGAGATATTTCTGGCACAGCTGAACTGTGTACTATAAGAATATAAAAAATGAGAATAAAAGAAAAAGATAGCATATCGTGCTGTGTTGTTAGAGAGGAAACCATTTTCAGGTTGCTTTTTTGTCTTTCTTAACCAACGTTTGGCGAAGTCACAAAAAGATGAAGGTTTGCCTAAAAGTTGCTTTCCTACTGCAGCAAAACATACTGTATATTGTATATATATATATATATATATATATATATATATATATATATAAGGCTGGGATTATATTCCCATTACAGGTGCAAAGAGATAGCTGCAGAGACCGTGGGCACAGTTATTCACATCGTAGTACAGTTATCTGCTCGTAGGAAGCAGGTTAAATGGAAACCTCTGGAAAATTGTGGGTGAGCTTAAAAGTCCTGGTCAGCACAAACTGGAGGATACACAGATACCCACATGGAGCCTTGCCTATACTGCAGGATGATGAAATGTACTCACTGACGTAGAAAACTTAATGCTGGCATAAGGAGGTTTTTGTAACATTTTGAGGAAACAATCACAAAATGACCCAGTGGAAAAGGAAGCAGACATTAAGAAGATCAGGAAAAAGAACGAGGGAAATAAAAACCCAAAAGCCACATGGAGAAGAGTGAACAAAGATGGTGACATAGGCGGTGCAGAAACAGGAAATTCATTCAGAGACACAAAGGAAAAGAAACAATGTTTGTGTGGTTAGAAGCTTTTGTGAAATTATTTGAGTAATATCAAAGCTTGCTGTATTTTTACTTCGGTTTTGGCAAGTTAAAATATATTATTAGTTTCTTAGCGCTAAATTAGCCTGAGTGTTCATACAGTTTATGGAAGCAGCTTGTTAACCAAACTTGCCAGCTTCAGTTGATGACTTAGCATTCCACCTTCTAGAGTAATGCAGAAAAGCTATAATGCTCTTTTATATGACCATTATTTTAATTATTATTATTCCATAAGTAGCGTTTTTTTAACTGTCTTATTGTCATCTTATGTATAAAAGTTTATATTTTGATTTATTAAGAGACAGGATTGATTTCCTATCAAAAAAGTTAATCTTACATTAGATGAAGTGCCTGCATCTAGTGGTTACTCGAAAGAACTGTAACTCTACATGGTCAGCTGTGTGACTGTTTGTGTTACAGAAATGTGTAGTGCAAACTTTTCCCCTTCATGAACTCCACCACCCCAACCCACTCCTGCCTCAGTGTTCAGTGACTCATATAACCGATCCCTCAGTGACCTCCTCAGGGCCAACCTGCAGCTACTTTCCCCTCCAGCAACCCTAAAGGATACAATCCACAAGAAACAGACGTCTCATTTATTTAGAACTTTATTTATATTTAACAATGTTGACAGACAAAATTGACAGAAGAAAAATATTCTTTATTTATTGACCTATTTATTGACTATGCTAGAAATCATGTTAGCACATTTGAATATTTTATTTAAACAACAAAACATCCATTTCAGAACAAAAAAAGCCATCAGCTGTTTATAATATTGCATTAAAACATTCTCTCTCTATATATATATATACATTTACGGTAGCCATGCTACCAAACTAATTAAGGACTGTTTTATGCCTTTAGGCCAACTCTGACACACCACTGCTGGTCAAGTCTTTCTTTGCCTTCAGCATTTTAAACATTTTGGCAGAGGTTCATTAGTTCTTAAAACGAAGCCGGCAGATACAAGTGGGTCTCAACAAGCAGGCCTGACATTTACAGGATGCCCTTCGAGGGACGGTTTCGGAGCAGACGGTCAAGTCAAGACACTCAGTTTGCTTCACCTTAGAGGAGATGGATGAGGCAAAGATGGTGTTTTCGGAAGTGTTTGGAAAAAGATTAATGCTGCTTTTAAAATCAAACCTCGGCGGGGTTTGAAAAATGGTTACATTAACTGGTAAGATGATCGTTACAGAAAAATGTAACAAAACTTGGTGGTGATTAATTTCTTGGCACATAAATATAGTTAAGATACAGAGACTGAAATAAGCTTAAAATCAAGATTCAGGCTAATTATTTTTATTCATATAATTTATTCATTTATAAAACATCAGAAACAGAATGTGTGATTTTCA
This sequence comes from Perissodus microlepis, assembly GCF_051167445.1. NCBI lineage: Eukaryota > Metazoa > Chordata > Actinopteri > Cichliformes > Cichlidae > Perissodus > Perissodus microlepis. Next base: position 23,205,948 of record NC_140468.1, on the reverse strand, counting down.
TGTGGTGTAACTGACATATTAATCTCATTCATACATACTGTATCATTGATCATTTTAAAATGTCTCTTTCCTTATATGTGCAAAAATGCTGCTTCTAATGAAGTGGTTGGCTCCTTCTGTGTATCTTCCACAATTTGTGTTTTCATGTTTTCTGGTTAAAGTTGAAGTAAAAGAGGGGTTGAAAAAAAGCACTGTGAGCAAGAAGCGTTATTGTTGTTAACACGTGTTTTTGTTAACTCATAAAATGATGAAAGACAGCCAAAAAAACAAACCGCATTTCACTAAGTATTCTTGGGATTGCCCAGCGGGAGTGCTTATGGAAAGATGTAGGGAGACAGTTAGCAGCTGGATGGCTTGAAATCTCCTCAGCCTTTCGTGAGCTGATTTGAATCTTTCTGCGGTGTGTTGGTGGCCGCTCTAATCTAACCGCTCTGATGACACGGCCGAGCTGGATTCCTGCACTCGAGTGCCGGGGTAACACGTGTAAGCAATGTCTCAGTGTGTCACAGCTGGTGGAGGTTAATGTTAAGAATAGCTGTCAAAAAAAATGGAAGTTTAAAGACGCATGAAGTTTAAAAGCGGTCAAAGTGAAAGAGAGGTAAAGGGAGGGGGTGTGTGGTTAATCAAAGAATTACTGAGTGAAAGAAGCAATCAGGAAATATCACTGGTGTTCTAAGAAAATCTCCTGTTTTCATGTGTTTGTATTTGCAGGATTGATTGGGATTGACAGATTATGCTGGTTTAAAAAATCCTGTCCTTGGATTACATCATAATTCAGACTGAGATGAAGAAACTCTGGAGGTTCCAGGTTTCCACCCAGGAGCGGGGTAAAGCATACATTTCCAGAGTGACAAAGCACAGAACAAACATTGGAAGTTTTCATATACCACACAGGCGTAATGTTGACTTTATGTAGTGATTTATGCATCTTTCACCTAGTTAAGGGTGTCTTTTTTTATGTCACCATCAAACAGAATAACATAGGTGCTTGCACACAAAAATGCAAGTGCGTGCTCGTGGCCAGCCGAGTAGAAATACATTCATCCGATGCCTTCCTCCATGCACAGCCACTGGGACATAATCCAGCTGTGGGAGATGTGGAGATGCTATTTGCTGAGTGTGTACGTGCGTGTATGAGTTGGTGCTGTCAAAGGCATGTGACCCGTGTTATTCTGTTTACACTCCACCTGTCCACACTTCATCCCTGTTGTGCTACATTTTATTAGCTCTTCTGAAAAGCGCTATAGCAGGATGTGCATTAGAGCATTTCGTCTGAATTTTCTGAGCTCTCGGCTGACAAATTATACAACAGGTCTGAGTCAGACACACACGTGATATTTAAACCAAGAGAGTGGTATGGAAATCATCTACTCACATTTAGTGACAGTGTCTGGTGTTTTCTGTTTTATCTTTATGCTTTTTAAGAAGTGTTTAAGCCTGCATTTGATATAGTGATGAATAGAATTAACCCTTTAAAGTCGCAGCTCAATGCACAGTTAGAAAGGCATCAAATCCACACACCCAAGGCTACAAGCTTGAGGATAAAATGTACATTTCAAGTGGAGAAGATTGAACAAAAAAATAAAAAAGGGAAATTTGCCAAGCTAGGGCATGTTTGTGAAAAGTGTAACCCGGTGTATTTTTTGTAGCTACAATTTACATAAACGCGTCAGATGTAGGCAATCATAAAGCTCTTGTTTTTCAACAAAGTGATGCTATTATAAAGATAAACTCTCTGCACGTGTCTGTGATTGCTCCAGTTCAAACTTGGCTGTCCAGAATGCGCAAAATGGGTTGTTACAGCACATCCAAAAACATCAGAGTGCCTGAAAAAATTTGTCACAGAAAACCAAACACGAGAAAACTACAGTGAAACTTGTCCAGTTGTCCTCGTGACGGCTAACTTTTGAGTTTTGGGCCATCAGTTTAATGGAATGTTGGAAGAATTTTAACAGTTTGGATGACTTTAAAGCTGTTTCAGGGTTACAGTTGTTACAGTTAGAGATTAGTTCAGCCCAGGGTAGCTGCATTAATGCATTAATGTCAATGAATGCCCACACAAAGACAAATGATTAACATATCTGTGTGTGTATGTATGCCTATCCCCCCTACACACAGAGCGGAGCAGTCAGCAGTCCGTCTAGTGCAAACACTGGTAGCAGAGAACAACTTTTAGTCAAAATATGAGAATCGCTCATCCAAATGATCTGAAAGTCAGCACTTCACTTACTCGGGTTGTCAGCAGAAAGCCAGCCAAGTTTAACTCGGATTAGGCAAACAATTGTGGAAATAAACAAAGAATATAGTGGCTGCACATACAGTGATTTCCTAAGTCATTGTAGGTACCTGCAATGCATTATTCGAGTAACTAAAAAGAAAGAACTCCAAAAGTACCGTGCAGTGCATCATAATAGGAAGGGAATTAAAATGCAGCCAGTATTCGTTTGGCTTTATGGGGTACTGGTGCCATCACACACAACTGTGTCATTTAGGTTCTGCTGGTCAGTGATGCACTGCATGCTGGAAGAAGACTTGGTGATGGGGCAGAGTAGGGTGCGGAAGTGCCTCCTGAAGGTATCAGAGAGGCAGGCGTAGAGGATGGGGTTCGCGCAGCTCCATGAGTAGGAAAGCAGGACCACAAACTCAAAAGCCCTGTAGAAGGTCACGGCGTAGCTTTTTTGGTATGGAGAACAGAAGTTGAAGGTGTAAAACGGCAGCCAGCACAAACCAAACACAACCACCACCGCGACCACCATTTTGGTGACCTGTTGCTCCAGCTGCTGGCTCTCCAGGTTCACCGCTGAGGTTCGGAGTTTCTGACCCCACAAGGCGAGCAGCATTGCCACGTAGAAACCTGTCATAACTGTAAACGGTAAAGCGAAACCCAAAATAAAGGTGTAAGAGAGGACGCCAAGCCACCGGGCGTCGGAGCCGAGATCCGGCGTACAAAAGCCGTGATCGGTCGAGAAGTGAAGCGCCATCGGGAGGATGGTGAGGAGGGAGAACAGCCAGAGGAGGGATGAAACAATCTTGGCACAGCACGGGGTCCTCCAACGGGCAAAGCGAAGCGGCTCCACCAGCGCCATGTAGCGGTCGATGCTCATCACCGTCAGGCAGAAGACGCTGGTGAACTGATTGATGCCGTCCAGCACCATGACAGCTTTACACGCCACATCTCCAAAAATCCAGCGGTTCATGAAATTCTGACTCGCTATAAAGGGAAGACCAACCATGAATAGTCCATCGGCCAGCGCAAGGTTGAAAATGTACACTGTGGTTGAAGAGGACAGCTTGTCAAACTTTAAAATGGCGACGATAACGAGCGCGTTTCCAGCTAGCCCCATGACCCAAACCACCAGGTAGAGAAAGGCCATCGTGATGCCGAAACCATCTAGATTTCCCTCCCAGTAAAATTCCTGATCCACTAAGGACTGATTGTAGTCATATAAAAATGAGGCATTCATTGTGACTCCAAAGGCTGATCAAAAAAGGAACACAAGGGCACAAAAGTGACACTTCGAACAGTCACTGAGGAGGGTGGATGAAAATCTCGGCTTCTGTTTAAATTCCTCTGCACGCAGTTCAAGAGTCACCTCTTGACTCTCTGCTGTGGAGGTTCTCAGAGGGCGATGAGTAAACAACTCAACCGAAAGAGAAAAAAAAATCAAACTTCCAGACTTGAGAAGTGCCAGGCTTCAGAAGCTTATCAACTCCCCTCTTCCAGTTAGTCGTTACTTCCTTTTATCCTCTGGCACAAATAACTGCAAAAGTTTATTCCTTTGTGGTGGAGACGGCACGCGGCTCCCTCACATCACACACACACTAGCATGAAACAGTGGTGTGCAGCAGTGTGGAAACAAGCAGGACAGCAGCTCACACACTTGCCTGACCACTCTTTCTCCCTGGGAGCCCTTTTATATCTCTTCCACCCCTCACTGTGCTGGGAGTGTGCCACCTCCCCCCCTTCCTCCCCTGGTTCATCACTCTCCAAAGATTGTGATAAACTCCAGCTTGGCTCTGCCTGCCCCGGTTCCTCTGCTCTAATGCTGTTTCCAAGGTAAACCCATGCTCCCATCTGCTACAATACTTTTGTTTTAATAACTTTTTTTTCTGTCTTCACTCCCTCTTCATTTCTATTTACCTCACCAACCCCTCCCCCCTCCCACCATCTATTTTATCCACCTCTCTTTTCTGCCCGCACAGTTCAGTGGGGGGGTCACACGAGTAAAACCTAAACAAGCAAAGATAATAACAACCAGCTCGTTGCCTGCGGCCACCCACCTCAGACCGAGTAAATCTGCCGACAGGAAACAGAAATCAGGGCTTTTGTTTTTTGACATTTGACACGGGATGCTGCAACTTCTTTTTTCCCTTTCTTTATCCTATTTCTATGCTCCTCCAACCCTTTTTCAAACTACGTAGAAGTGGGAAAAAGGTGAGAATGAAAAAAAAGTAAGAAAAGGTGGTGAAGAGAAAGAGGTAGGAGGACAAGGCAGAGGTCGGCAGATGAGTGCTGACCTTTGTTCTGTTGCGGTTCAGCCACGCATAGCTGAAATAACCCTTTGAAATTCCTCCAGCACGTTCCCCCACCTACCATCAACACCAGAACCGGATTTCAATCAAAACTAGACAAGGACACTTATCAGCTCATCTAACAGCTCATTCGTCAGATTTCCCCTGAGATTTCTCCGAGACGTACCGCCTGTCTGTCGTTTAAACTGGTTCCAATTAACTGCAGAAAAAATGCTTTTGTTGTTTGAACTCATGATTAGGTTCTGGCTTAATGTCTCCCCAGAGACTGGCACTTCACAGAACAAAGCCTCCCTCTACGCCCCGACCAAAGCCTTCTGCCTTCTTAAAAAAACATCCCTTGTTTCAACGGTGCTAAATTTGGAGACGTTTGACAGGGTCGTATTTCACAAGCTGCGTTTCACTGACATGTTTAAGCGGACATGTTGACATCCGTGTCCAGGTGCGACAGCGCTGTCTACAGCAAAAGGATAAGTCACGAGGAAACAGATGAATGTCAGCCCTCGCACGGGTAAACTCGAGGTTAAAGGCCACTTCACCATTTATCAGAAAAGCTTCGAAAGCTCTGTTTCGTTTTATTTTCCTCCTAAATCTTTCTTTTTCCCATCTTACACAACTGTCATGCACTTACTGTAACACATGTTACTTCCACTCTCATGTCTCACATGAATCTTCCTTCTAGGACTTACCTTTTACTGTGATATTTCAAAAAAGGAACCCTTCCCAGTCTTGTTTGAAAATGTGTTTAGCCCCATAGTGAAACTATTACTCACCCCCCACTATGACAGTGGCTTCTCACTGTGTCTTTGAGTGTAGCGTGGACCTGTAAACACTTTTGCCCTCCAACCAGGTTGAACAAAGCACCCTGTTCTGCAACACGTTCTCATCAGAACGCGTAACACACCGACCAATGTCACAAAATCGTCAGTGTGTTACGCGTTCGGCAGCATGAGAGCCGGTTGGAATGAATCTCTAAATGTGTTTTATGTACAGATCCTGAATCGCTTTGGAAAACACTCCGTGATAGGGTTAAGGTTAGGGTTGAGGTTGGAGTGGACGGCTGGAGCCTCTGCTCTGGGAGTGTGTTATCACCGTGAACACCTTTCTTTTGGATTCAATTGAGAAGCCAGAGGGTTTTATAAGGACATGGAAGAGTACCCTTTGCGTTATTATTACGCCGGTCGTGACAAATCATCGGTACGTTACGCGTTGGGAATGATAATGCTCTGTCTTCTGGACTTTCTTCATAGTTTTGCAGAGTATTTATCACTCCAGATGCCTGATGCATAAACTCTGTGCAGAGTCACAGCTGTGTGTGTAAGCACAAACGCACACAGACACACACACATTCTTTTCATCAAATTGATAAAAGCCTTGCATACTCATGCTCTTCATTTAAAAATCTCAGCCGTTGTAGAAAGGCACGCACTGGCAAAGACGTGATTTTTACATCCATCTTTAGCAGCAAATTAGTCTGGATCTCAGAGCAGTAAAAGACTACTCAAGCACAATTTTTTTTTTTTTTTTAAATGAAAGTGAGGAAAAGAAAAAAATGTTAAATTTAGTCATCTCAGTTTAGGATGAGAGCAGAAGAAAAACTGCTGAATGGAGACAGAAAATCATTGTAGGATTACTAATGAGAAGCAAAGACAAAGCACCATCCATATGCGTGACTAATCAGACAGATTTACAAAATGAAGTGGAGAATTATAATTATTTATTAAGCAGTTTGTAGATTCTAATTTTAGAATATAGGTGAGTAATAGCAAAAAAAGCGTTCACATAATCAAAATAGGCCACAAGTGATTTAGCAAGTGTCTTATTTAGTAATTGAATAGTTATGATACTCACCCCAAATTTACTCCCATTGAGGGACATCACCTTAAACAATACTTCTAATGCCTTTCAATACTAAACTTAAGATTCTTTTTTTTAGTACCATAGGTATCATAGGTATGTGCAGAGGTTGCAGTTCTGAACTTGATGACAACAGCATATCTCCTTACATGCTGAAGAAGAAGCATTTCTACAAGAACAGAAAAAACTACAAATGGCACACAAAACTACATGTGGAAGATAGCAGCTAGTTCAGTCACTCATTGATTAGAATAGCAGAAAGTGTTGAATAAGTACTTTACGTTGTTATCCTGAAATGCACATTCACATTTTTGAGACATTTTTCTGGCGTTGCTGATGTCAGAATTCTGAGAAAAAAGAATTCCGAGAAAAACGTCAGAATTCTGAGATTAAAATCAGAGTTCTAACACAAATATTTTGACAGTGATATACTGATGATTAGCACATATTATCAGGATATAATGAGAAGTCTGTGAAGGTTTTCAGTCATCCAGGTCATCGTAGTCAAAGGAGCTTGCAAAGAAAAGCATCTGGACTTCTGAGGAACTGAAGAAGCTTCTCGGATGAGAGGTGAAACGTCTTCAAGCAACTTGAAGAAGTCCAGACGCTTTTCTTTGCAAGCTCCTTTGATATAATGAGAAGATAGCTTTAGATTTTCAGAAATTTAATAATGAAGGAAACTGTTACACAAATCTAACTGTATGAAAGTTACCAAACTCATTCATGTTTATCACATGAATCAGGACTATCTGTAGTGATCAGTCAGGCTGAAGAAGTCACTTGGATGAGTGATGAAATGCTTTTCCCAAGTCCAAATGAAAAGAATCAGCTTTCTGGGATCCATCGGGCAGTTTGCCAAAGTAAAAGGTGAAGGTTGAGTAGTCACGGGACTACCAGCAGCTGCAGGAGTTACCATATGTCGCGCTAATCTGGCAGACATCAAAACATTTTATGCAATCTATGAACAGCCTGACCTGCTGTTAGCACAAAAATACATCCTCTGTGTATGTATATCTTCAGCAAATCTGATGGTAGCTCTCAGTCAAATTGGTGGCATCCATACTCTGAGTATCATGGCTCTCTGCTCAAAATTCCATGTGGGTTCATTTTCTGTGCGCAAGCAACAGGCAGACAAATGTTCCACGGAGCCGTGCTGCTAGTGTTACTAAAAAAGACTCAAATGAAGCACAAAGACCATCTGCAGCGTGCATGCAAGATCTAATTATTCCAGTAAACTATGAGTCAGACAGTGTTACTGCATTTTTTTTACATTGTTATTTCATAAGACAATACGTAAAAACTCTTACAGATGGAATAGCATGCTGCACCAAATACTTTCAGCATGCTTGGAAAAGAGAGGAAGCCAATAGAAAAATCTGGAAACTCCACATGATTTATTGTCTTGTTTATTGTTTGTGAGTACCAGGATATGTTCATCCTGCTTTTGTTTCCCAGAAACAATGACTAAACATCTAGCGTCATTGACGAGTTATGTAAATCTGTAGCTTTTGTAATTGCAACATAGAAATTTAAAATATTTGAGGGAATATTAGTCAGGGGCTTTATCTTGTCTAGGGCAGCATTTTGAGAGTTCTTTCCTAAAACGTGGTGATTTTAACTATTCCCGTTCCTGTTTCCACACGCAAAACTACCCTAGAAATACCTGGCATGCTGTCTCTTTGGCATGTTACCAATATGGAGTGTTTTGAAGTCATTTTAGCATAAAAACTGAAGAGATCAAACACCTCAGAAGGAAAACTGAGTATTTGATGTCAGTTCTTGAGAATCGAAGAACAAGGGCTGCTTTCTTTGACAGCCATCTTGCACAACAGATGTTTGATAATCCTGAAAGAACCGAAATCAGTGGACAAGGAGTAACAAGGCCTTTAAAAAGATAACAACCCACCTGAGACACAGGACATCATGTATTTGGTTGATGAAGAGCTCATTTCCACTACAAACCTGTTTGCAAATTAAATTATGATGTTTTCCCACATATATGGCTTTTGTAACTGGGTCTTTATTTTGTTTCTAATAGTAATGGATTATTTTTGCATTAACTAAATCATTCCACAATGCAGCCACATGACAGTTAATAAGTAACAGCAGAACCCTAGACATGCAGACAGTACTAAATGTAATGCAATGTGCTGAAGTGAACTTTATCAGCTGATGATTTCCAACATTGCAAAGTTACTGAGTTTTATCAACTACCAGCACTGAAAGAAAAAAAAAATGCATCCCTCAAATAACAGGCTAATAAAACAAGATGGTTAAAGCTTTAAATGCCTGAACCCCCACTGGGGTTGTTAAATACTGGAAAAACACACACATAGGGTCCTCTTAATTGTCAACTTATGTGGTATGGTGGGTATGAAACATAAAAGAGGAAGACTGATGACTGATCCGTTAATAATTCACATCACAGTGAGAAGCGTTATATGGTCAGGGATTTGGCGTTCACGGAAGATTTTAAGAAATTCTGTACTAGAAAGCACAAAAACCCCAATCAAAGGTCAGCTTACCTGGGAATTCCCAGAGATGAGAGTGGCAACTTAAAGGAAAAGCAACATCAACATAATTTGTTTCTTTTCAGAAAAGCAAAGATCCCAACATTAATTAAGGCAGAGGTAGCAAACATGAAGCCGGGTGACCAGCATTGGCTCAACAAAGACTGCAATCACATCACAATGGACGGCATTGAAAAATGTGAGGGATGGCAAAAAATATATGACTTTTAAATCCTTTTTCATAAACACCTTTGTCCTACTGATTAAGATCTCCCCAAAGACATTCAAAGTACAATAATAAAGTAATAGAGAAACAATTAAATGACAGAAAAGCTCCTGTTTTTTCACTATCTGCTTAGAAATGTCTGTTTTTTTCACATTAATCATAATAATAAATAAAACAAATGAATAAATAAAAAATATTTAAAAATAAAATAAGTGATTTTGTATGATATAAAAAAATAACTTTCTGCTGAATACTTACAGGACAATTTGTGCGACTTTTTTTTTGTAATTTTCCACATCTATTTCTTACAATTTAAGCCCCAAGAGTCATGCTGACAGATTTCTTTCAGTAACACCATTCCTTTATCATGCAGAAAAACTGAGGCATACTGTTGAAATTGCACTTCTTTTTCTTACATTTAGATATCTCTGGGATTGAATGTGCAGTTAAACTACTCTACTATGACAGAAATGGGAGTTTGGTCTGTCCCATTTAAAATGATGTGAAATTAGTTTGAAATTCATGAATTAAGACATTTGGATCCTTCAGAAGTGACAGCACAGTACACAGTTAAAGAAAGTGTTTATTACCAGTAAACATCCTGCATCTGCAAACATTATTTTGCATATGATAGATTTTAACATTCCATTTGGTTGGGTTGTTTTTAAGTTGATTCATTAAAAATTGTATCCACTTTTTGTTCCGTTTACTCATGTTTTGTAGGTAGAAAGTTCATTTTTGACCCTTTTTTTTTCACAAAATATTGCTAAATACAGAATACAGGAAGCCTTTAAATTAGACCACAAACTCACCGGGAAAATGTTTACCGAGGCGAGAACTTAAGCGAGAAGTTGATTTGTTGTCTCGTGGACTTTCACTTGAGCCTCTTGCAGCTAGCTTGTTACACATCTCTGACCTTTTGAGAAAGTATCAATCTTGGTCAAGCCATGACTGATGAAGATTAGAATTGTGCCATTAAGATGGACAAAAAGACCTTAGTGTGCACCTGTGCATTTGGGTGCCAAACCAGATTCCTGAGTCCTATTCAAACCCTGGCTACAGGGTTGACATTTGAACTCTATCCAGGAAATGTTAAATAAAACCTCGGACCAAAAAATAGATGTTCCTCAAGACTTACATCCAAGGTCATATATAAAGTTTTGTTACTGATATTGTCATCTCTTTAACTTAACTATATATGTGTATTTATACACACAAGCCTGCTTAATTCACTTTCTGAACATCTTTATCTTTATTTATTCTAAAAAGACTAAATTGACGGCACGTCAACAAGAAAACCAACTAGACATAACTACTTGATTCTTCCACTTGATATGCGACAGACTGCATATCAGTTTGACATAAATACCATGATCTCACCAGCAGGTTTGCTTTGACTTTGGCATTTTGGATAAAAAATCGATTTTTCTGAAACCTGACATGACAACACGCAGTGGATTTGACTAAGAAGCTGACAACAACATGCATTTTATCAATCATATGATTGTAATGCCTTCCTCTAAATAGGACCGTGAGTTATGAGATGAACATAATGCTTGACTGAAACTTGTCATGGAGACATCAAACTCACTTTGAAAATGGTTCCTGGGGTTAGAAATCACACAAGTTCTTTTCAAACTGTCCAACTTGCATTTGTGTAGCAACTTGTTATGCAAGTTTCACTTTTCAAGGGAGCATTAATCTAATTTTAGGGAATTTCTGAGTAAGATTAGACTCAGTTTTGAATTGCACCATTGGACTAAGACACACAAAAAGTCTTCAGTGGGCAGCAGTATATTGGCATGCCATCTTTGATTCCCTGACCAGTAATCAAACCCAAACTGATGCACTGAGTGAGCTGCATTATAGCCATTAGCCCATCAGGGGCCCACTACATCAGCGCTTTGAGTACCCTAAATTACTAACTTTTCAAAAGCACTGAATCACTTGAGGAAGTGTTAAACAAAATTTGTGACCATCAAATAACTGGTTTTCAGGGTTAACAACAAGAACAATTTTAACAGATAGTTTTATCCTTGATATGTCTTTAACTTATAGTTGTTAACCTTTTGAAGAAAACATTTAATGCTGTGGAGCTGTCCAACTCACAGAAACACATGAATCCACTGTCTTACACATACTCAAGATATGTGGACTGAGGAATATTAGTCTCAGCATTAATTTCTGCCCACTCATGAGTGGGTATCAGTATAGTGCCAAGCATCACTCTCTGACTGGGAATTGAGCCTGGGCGGCAGCGATGAGAGCACCAAATCCTATTCAGTAGAGCATCAGGGACCAACTAAATAAGTGTTTTGAATATCAGAAATTGCTGATGTTTTGAATGTACTCAATCGCTGGCTAATTCCTGGGTTCTGATGATGGTTCTGAATCCCCACTTTAGCACTTTTGCTGCAGCTTTCTCCTCATTCTTAAATTGGAAAAATGCACATGGACCCAGTAGCAGTAGACAGCCATGCCCTAAAGTATACCCTGCTTTATTATTCATTTTGCTTGAAGTAAGGCCATGGTTTAATAAATGGGCATAATTCTTTGTTCAATAAGGCTTGAAACTAGAGACTGAGACCACAAATGCACTGGGAAACAAATCAAGTAAGAAGTTGATTCATTTCCCCAAAGACTTTTGTAATCCTATAATCTTAGGTCTTTTTGCAGCCATCCAAGCCAAAATATCAGTGTTCTGCCAGATAAAAAGGTGCACGGAATGAAAATCAATTGAATTAACTGAAACCTCATTTGTGAAAAAGCTTTAAGAAAGAAAGAAATGATCAAAGAACTGAAGAAGGCTCCAACACTTTAATAGAAGTTGCTGCTGTCTACCTACTGCCTGTGTTCTGAATCCCCAGGAACTAAACACATTGCACCTCTTTGACTTTACAAATAACACTTTTTGCTAAATTATTGAATCGGCCAATCACAAGGCAGAAATTTGGCATGTAGTCATGGATCAAGATGATTGAAGTGACTTTGAATGTGACATGGTTGTTGGTGCCAGACAGGCTAGTCTGAGTATTGGAGAAAATGACAGAGTCCACCAGTGTTGGTCAAGTTACTTGAAAAAAGTAATCAGTAACTAATTACTGATTACTTCCCCAAAAAGTAATCCCGTTACTTTACTGATTACTTATTTTCAAAAGTAATTAATTACTTAGTTACTTAGTTACTTTTTAAAAACACGATTTACAACCTGAATAGGTGATAAAGCGATAGATCTTTCAGCCCAATTCTACTTTTTCTGCATAATCCATCATACAAAATGTAATCAAATGGAAAAGTCTCTTTTTAAAACTTGTTTTATTAGTTTTAATCTTTTAACTTTATGCATCAAGCAAACATTAAATTATATGCAACATTCTCTGACTGGAAGAAATTTGTTTAACATTTAAACCTATTTTCTGCACATTCCAGCACATAAAATAAAATATTTTTTTGTGTTTACACTCAGTCTTTCAAATAAATGCAAGTGAAACACAACAGAAAATAAATAAAATCAAAGACTCAGCAGTCCTGTTGCTCTATTTTCACCTGTGTAGCAGGTGGAGGTTTGCCCTGGTGCACGTGTGCAGCAGCGCTCAGTGGAAGAATCCGCGAGTTTGTCTGTGAATTTCCCATTACGTGGTAGCATACTCGGTGCTTGCTCGGAAGTTAAGGGTTTTTTTCACTGTAAAAAGAAATTTTCTTCCCACGCACAATGCTAATGGATGCTAATGTTTTTGTCACTTTTTACGGAATCAAACTCAAAGTAAGGTCAGTACTTCCACACTTTAAACGCTGCACGCTCATACTCTCTCCCGCACTCGATATATTATCCTTTGTTGATCTGCACACAGCTGTTGCCACGAACGTCGCACTCGCTTACGTCACTGTCATGAGACACTCTCGCAAAAAATCACGGTTTTAGTAACGCAGTTAATTACCTTTTTTGCAATAGTAATCCCTTACTTTACTCGTTACTTGAAAAAAGTAATCGGATTACAGTAACGCGTCACTTGTAACGCGTCACTTGTAACGCGTTACTGCCCATCTCTGGTGTCCACACAGCAATCTATAGAGTTTACATGGAATCATCTGAAAAAGAGAAATTATCCAGTGAGTGGGAATTCTCTGAAGGAAAATGTCTTGTTGATGTCATAGGTCAGCGGACAATGGTCTTTGGTATCACGCCTTCCAATAAGCATTGAGCTATTAGGAACGCAAGTATACAGAACAGCATCTCACACAACACATTAAACTTAGGCTACATCAGCAGAAGACCACACCTGGTCCTAAGAATAGGTATTTGAGGCTATAATTCACAGTGACTCATCAAATTGGAAATAGAAGTTTGGATAAACATTGTCTGGTTTGACAAGTCTCATATTCAGCTGTGACGCTCAGATGGTAGCTTAAGAATTTGGTGCAAACAACAAGAAGGCGTGGATCCATCCTGCCTTGTTCAGGCTGCTGCTGGTGTTGTACAGGGTGGGCCATTTATATGGATACAACGTAGAAGTCGGCCATCTTGGATACAACTTTTGTTTTTTCAATAGGAAGAGGGCCATATGACACATCAAACTTATTGGTAATGTCACAAGAAAAACAATGGTGTGCTTGGTTTCAACGTAACTTTATTCTTTCATGAGTTATTTACAAGTTTCTCTTTGTTCACAGCCATTGACATGTCGAAGAGGTTAACACGTGAGGAGTGGATCGAAATTGTGTTGATATCTGGTGAACGCAGTAACCGGGTCATTGCAGCAGATTTAAATGCAAGACACCCTACGAAACCACCTATCTCCCATGCTACAGTTAGCAAACTGCTTGCTAAGTTTCATGAAACTGGTTCAGTGTTGGATTTGCCAAAATGTGGACGCAAGAAAACTGTCACTAATGAAGAAACATCAGTGGCTGTCCTAGCTTCATTCAGCAAGAGCCCACAGCGTAGCACTCGCCGGATGTCACTGGAGAGTGGCATTAGTCGAACATCCCTTCGGCGGATATTAGCTACTCACAAATGCACCCTTACAAACTCCAGCTACTGCAGCATCTCAACGAGGATGACCCAGATCGGCGCACAGAATTTGCAGAATGGGCAAAACAAAAATTGGAACAGGACCCTCAGTTCACGCAGAAGATTTTGTTCAGTGATGAGGCAAACTTTTATGTGAATGGTGAAGTTAACAAACAAAACTACCGCTATTGGTCTGACACTAACCCACATTGGATGGATCCCTCCAAGACTGTTGGAACAACAAAAGTGTTGGTTTGGTGTGGTATATGGGGTACAACGATAGTGGGTCCATCAATGCAAACCTCAAGGCCACTGGATATTTGAAATTGCTACATGATGATGTGTTTCCCTCTTTATGCACTGAAGCTGGCACGTTCCCTGAGTTTTTCCAGCAAGATGGTGCACCACCACATTATGGGTGCCAGGTCCGAGCATTCCTAGATGAACAGTTTCCTGGAAAGTGGATTGGTCGTCGTGGGCCAGCTGAATGGCCCCCAAGGTCTCCCGATCCGACCCCCTTAGACTTTTATCTTTGGGGTCATCTGAAGGCAATTGTCTATGGTGTGAAGATACGAGATGTGCAGCACCTGAAACCATGGATACTGGATGCCTGTGCTGGCATTTCTCCTGCGGTGTTGCTATCAGTGTGTGAAGAGTGGGAGAGGAGGGTTGCATTGACAATCCAACACAATGGGCAGTACATTGAACACATTTTATAAGTGGTCAGAAACTTGTAAATAATTCATGAAAGAATAAAGTTACGTTGAAACCAAGCACACCATTGTTTTTCTTGTGACATTACCAATACGTTTGATGTGTCACATGGCCCTCTTCCTATTGAAAAAACAAAAGTTGTATCCAAGATGGCCGACTTCTAAATGGCCACCGTGGTCACCACCCATCTTGAGGAGTTTTCCCCCTCACATATACTAATGTGCCACAAACAGGACTTTAATATCACCAACCATTCCCATGTTATTACGGTGTATCCATATAAATGGCCCACCCTGTACTATCGAGGTATTTTATGGCACATTCGGGGCTTTTTAGCACAAACCTAAATGCCACAGCCTACCTATTATTGCCATCTTTGAATGGTTGCTTCCAGCTGGATAATGTGCTATGTCGCAAAGCTCAAATCATCTCAGTGTGTTTTCTTGAACACATACGAAAGTGAGTTCATTGCACTAAAAAAACCCTCCAATAGAGAGCGTCTTCATGATGTGGTGGAATGAAAGAGTTCTACTCATCAGCAAAATCTCAGAGGAATCCAACTTCAGTGTATGCCACATGACAGGCACACAGAAGGCAAACAAAAGGGGGCCAAACCAGCGAGTGTCTATCCCACCAGTGTGAGAAAACTCCTTGCCTATATGACCTACAAAAAAGCGGATAGTTTGAATCAGTTAATTACAAAACAAACAACAATGCACAGATTACATTTGGAAGGTTAAATTTAAAATATTTTCCTGAAATATTTATATTCTTATTTTCAGCACTTAAGTCAGTGGTTGCTTTTTTTTTTTTTTTTTTTAAATGCTTTATAAATAAAGTTGGCTTAAATTTGTAATAAATACGTAATACTACTAATAATAATAACTAAAAAAAAGTCATAATAAAAAAAAAATAATAATATTGATGATAATGAACGCTGTCTTCGGTTACTACTGTTAAAGTTGGTGGCCAATAGCCTGCGAGCAGAGGCGGGGCTAATAGAGTCATAGACACGTGTACTAGGAAGTAGGAAGTAAATACAGAGCACTCGGAGTGCTGCTGGAAAGAAGTGAGTAAACCTGAAAGACTTATAAAGAAATTAGCGATACAATAGATTTAGGATAAAATTGAACTGTGCCGAATTCATTACTTTCGCTTCACAATACCAGAAACAGCGTGTTTTGGAAATATGACACTGATATTTTTAAAAACAAAGCGAATATTTTAAGAGAGCCGGCTTGCTTTCATTTACCTCTGTTTTCTGTAATCTGCACTTTGTGCTCCTCAGGTGTATTGGTATTTAAAACTCGATTTGCCAGAAGGTCTCCACGAAGACCGGTTATATCGCAGAACAGAGCAAAGGCAAAGGAAAACACGAGAAAACGAAAAAAATAGTTAACAGCTGTTGACAAGAGTCAGCTGTCATTTAAAGCTGATTGTATACGCACACGAAAGGAATACTTCACGCTCCAAAATGAATCCACGCGTACAACGCGAATATTTGTCGTATGTGCGCCTCTCTTGTTCATTGTAACACTACCAGGGTTTTACTGCTGCAGTCTCACATAGTCTGACAGTGTTGTTGGCACACCTGCCAGTTACAGAGACCTGGGCAAAAATGTTTAGAAGCTCTAGCCAACATGTTTTCATGATCAGGCTTTTTTCTTTCATTCTTTCTTCAATAGTTAGACATGACAAAAAGCAACGTGTATAACACAGAGAATAGTTTTTATAGACAGCATCATGCCTTTCTGGGGAAAATTTTTAAAGTAGCCATCCCAATCATCCTTTTCACTAAATCATGGGTGTCAAAAATAAGGTCCAGGGGCCAGAATCAGCCCACCAAAGACTCCAATCTACCCACTGGATGGGTTTGGAAAATATAATGGAGGGCATATGTGTTTGACTTTTAGCTGTACAGCTTTTTCTAATGATAAAGACCTCCTCCATGACCATTCACACTACACCAACGTAAACAACTAATAGGTAAACAATTGAATAACAGAAAGTTCCTGTTTTTTCACAATCTACTATAGGAATTTACGATTTCTGTAGTGGGTTCACCTTAAAAAGGAGCAAAGCAAAATAAAACAAAACACAAAAAGACATTCAATTATAAAAAAAGAAAGTTTTATAATCACAGGACAGTCTGTGCAGTGAAGTAAGAACTTTTTATCTAATTGAAATATTTATTCATTAAAAGTTCAAAGTCAAAGTAAACTTTACTGTCATCTCTGCTATATACAGTACAGTATATAGAGAGACGAGATGATGAGGCTCCAGGTCCATTCAATGCAAAAAAACCCCAACAATAAATATAGGAAGAGTAAGAAATAAATATACACTTTAAGCTAAAAAGGATCAATAACAGTCTAACTTTACAATTTAAAATTGAGATTTAAAGTGACCTTGAAGACCTTAAAGTGACCTCAATTTAAGCTCAATGTAACATTTTTTTTATTGTTGAAATGACATATAATATTAAAATATCTCAGGTATTAAACATTTGATTAAATGTGTTCTTAAACTTCTTTGCACTAGTTTAAATTGTGTGGTCCACTTACATCTAAAGTGGGCTATATGTGGCCCACGATGTAAAACGTGTCTTATATAAAATGGAAAATGAAGAACAATTTAAAAAAATTAAGCTTTTTTTTTTTAAACATTTTTTAAAAGGGTAATATGTAATATATAATTTAATTGTGTGTCCTTTCACATACACATGCACACACAGCTCCACCTGTGTACACCCGAATTATCTTGCTTGTCATTTTGCTGAATGTTGTCTTAACAACTTTAAAGTTAACTGCAATGTCTTCATCTTGAATTGCTTGAACAAAAAAAGAATAAGAAAAAAGAACAAAATAGGCAGTTTCCATAAAGGTTGCATATGCCTGTTTTTTTCTTTTTTTTACCCTCTGTTGTTTGATATTTCCCCTACTTGTTTCATTCATTTTGGAAGTAGTGCAAATACAGCAGTTAGCTGTAGACTAATGAAGCGCCTTGAGGCGACTTTTGTTGTGATTTGGCACTATATAAATAAAATTGAATTGAATTGAATTGAATTCATTTCTTTAGCAGTGGAGGCGAGAAAGGAGTAGGTAAAAAAAAGGAGGACTGCATTCTACAAATTATATTATTTTGTTATGATAAATATATATATACATGTCTTGATGATCTGAAAGTTTAAAAGATCTTTTTTTCATCTGTGCCTTGGATGGGTCCCCAAATGTGGTGGGCCCTGACTGCACATTGGATAATGTGGTTTAAATTGTATTGAAAGGTAGAGACAGAGCAAAGTGCCTTGAGATGATAAAACTAAATTGAATTGAATAAGTTGAATTGACCACAAGGGGCTGAACTTTTCAGGCAGATATTGGGCTTACCAAAAGTTAACAGGCTTATTATCAGACAGAGCTTACAGGCACTCATATTTAAATAAAAGTTTTACTAACAACTACTACTAACTGATTTCACTGGAATTTAAAAAGTGAATATTGTATATTAACATGAAAATCATTTGGTGTGTTGATGATTGAAACCCTAGGACAGCAGTGATAATAATCATAGTACAGCAATAGAAAAAAAAATCCAGGATGTTAAAATGCAAAGCAAACAGGATTTGAAACATCTTTTTGTTCCACTGTATGCTGAAAAAACAAGGTGTGAGGTGTGAGTCAGTCACACGAGGGCTGTGCATTAGCATGTGTGTTGACTTAAGAGGAGTCTTGTAGCCTTGTAGGATTACCTGAAAGCAGCCTTTTTTTTGTTTTACTCTAGTTTTCAAAGTCTTTCTGCAGTCTTTCTGTCGCCTATCTTTTTGAATAAAATGTCGATGTGCCATGGGCTAACTTTTAGTGTGGGCGTGTTGTTTGTTTAGGTCTGTCACTATGCTAGAAGGCTACAGCCCTGTGACCCAGGCCCTGCTGGGGACTCTGTTCACATGGGGTCTGACTGCTGCCGGAGCTGCTCTGGTGTTCATCTTCTCCAGCCGACAGGTAATGAGTGTCACTCTGAGCTCCAGGAATCGCTCTTCTAAAGAAATACTAGCAAATTATTTGGTGAGCTAGAGTTTTCCACCCATGAACTAAGCGTGACCTGGTCAATTTACAGCTGCCTACATTTGGTGACAAACTTTAGAATTTATAATTTTTATATATTTTTTTTAATCTGAAAGAACGGTGCTATCTCAAATGAATCTACTACTTTTCTCTTATTTTGAAAGTTCAGTTGCTGCAAGCCAGCTAGACAGGGCCCTTCCATGTCTCATGTTTTCTCTGTTTGCTGGCAGCTCCTACAAAAACAAAGAGTTTCTACCAGGGCCACTTGAGACTGGCTCTACCAGTGGGTAAATCACCATAGACTCCCATGTTGAAATGTCCAACTAAACAGCATTCAAAAGCAACACAACTAAAAAGCAACATTAAAAAAAACCCAAACACTACAAAAGCTAAAAAAAAAGCGGAACTGTTTCTGGGGATACAATAATGTGACGGAACAGACATTTTTGTTCCTATTTTCGTTGTATTTCATTTAATGTCCTTGTGTTTTATGTGATTCTGCAGCATTTTTCTATTTGCGGATATTTTCAGTCTGTTTGATCTCTCAGGGCCACCGTAACAATCTACGTTTTTGAATACAGCTCGTTTTTAGGTTCCTTCTGTTTTTCTTTCTTGCTTCTGTTCTACATAACAGATCAAGTCGAGTGAATTCATTAGAATTCAAATTTAACATGATAAACTTTGTATTCTTTTGTATTGTTATTATTTCATTACAATTTTAATATGAGGTGAGGTTTAGATAGCTGGCAAAAACTAGCTGGTAGAAATAACCTTAAAAGTGACTTTTTATTTTTATACTTTCAGTACATTTCAAAGCCTGCACTTCAAATTTTTCTTTAACAAAAGGTTCTATACTTCTGTAGTTCTTAAGTTATGGACATGTGAAGTTTTGCTGCTAGTCAGGCTTAACGTTTGCAGTGTTTCTGATAGGCAGCAATCACCTCAGCTAAATGTGAGTCACTGCTGTCTCATCTATGCTTGTGCTGTTGGTGTCGTTTATAACATTTTCACTAAATTATCTTATTCAGTGTTGATTAGCGCTAATCAGCAGATATGTGTGTCTGTGGTTGGCGTCCATGCTAGATTTTAACTCAGCACGCCACTCTCCCATCCAAGTGTAGTAACTTATGGTGGAAAATTCAATAATGTTAAGAGTTTAAAATGAATGCATTGCAGCTAGGTCAATTTTTAATTTATTAGCGGCAGATATTCGCTGTTTGCCGAGCTATCAGTGCCAGCATTTATAGCGGTCGTCAAATGAAATTAAAAAAATTAAGACTAGATGGAGGAAGCAGTCTTAATCCATTAAATGAGTATCGATGTTGAATAGTTTGTCCATCAGAGAGAGGAAAAGCCACTCTGCTACTTCCCTGTTGACAGCACACATATTTGGAATCGCACAATTTCAAAAAACCAGCTGATCTAAGTAAAGTCAGGCAGAGCACAAGTGAGTAAATAAAGAACCACAGGTAACACATTTTAGGAGAATCTGTTTATGTTTTGTATGTCAAAAAAAAAAATAAAAAAAATGTTGGTGGATATATTCCAAGATCACATTTGTAAATCACCAAATATCTGCATGTGTATTGGTCTTAAAAACCCGATATCAGTCTTTTCTAACACACAGTCTCATACATGTTCTGCTTGGATATCAGCTGCATTCAATTACAGCACAGCTGGACTTTTTGTGACAAAATCATTTGTAGGTGTGGAATGGATACACACAGTTGAATAATTTATTTATGTGTTGGTGTGTTCACCATCACCCGACACCTAACCACATATAGAATTGAAGTCTATGTGGACACAGTGAGAAAATCCAGAACACTTTAGCAGCTAGTGATGTCAATATTTGTTTCTGCAACCTTTAAGTGATATGATAAACCGTAAATTTATTCAGCTAAATCGCAGAGAAATGAATCAGAAAGCATGAAAACACTGTGCAAAACCTGCACACTGTTTGATGTATTTTTACCATTTCTGACTCCTGTAACACGTGCCCATTTTGCCGAGTTAAGTCGATGGTGAGGAATGCACTGAACTGCTGGCTCTTCCACTGTCAGGGTTACTACGATATCGATTTCCCTGCCTCACTCACAATCTCTCTTCTTGTCTGCCCTTTTCAGAAGCGCATCTTGGATGGAAGTTTAGGCTTTGCAGCTGGGGTGAGTAAGGTTTTATTTGAGCTGAACCACATACTCACACATACATTGCTATGAGGTGATTGGCTTTTAAACGTTCCACTGCAGCAAGGCAAGTTTCCTCCTCATAGAGAGAAACTCTGACACATCCAGCTGCCATGTTGTTTCATTAAAAATCTGAGAGAAGTGTTCCCCTGCAGGTATCACCCTACAACTGAAAATACATCCCCTTAACAGCACTCATTCAATTACGATGTTTAAATCCCTGCAGTACGAGCAGTTTATAGATATAGATCACATATATCAGCCGGCCTTGTTGGGATGAGTGGATCGATACTATCATTAGCAGTGTTGGTGTTGGTATCAGATTTATAATAGCATGATGAGATTGATACTTTGGTTTCAGTTTCTTCTCTCTACATTTAGTACTGAGAAAATAGACGTCACTCACATGATGTCATGCACACTTTGTCTAAAGCTGTCTGCCATATGGGACGTCATCTAACCAGTGGTTGCTAGGTTAATGACTGGTTGGCAGTGGTTCCTGGAGGCGGCACTCAGTCAAAGCTCTCACTCATCACATGAAATTCGAATCCCGGTGACCTCAACCTCGAGGTCAAAAGTCAGGTTTTCTGAAAATCTTGTGAATGCGATAACTTTAGAACAAGGTGATTGTTACGACCCGGCTCAAAAGCCGCAACATAAAAACGGAGATGAATAACAGAGTGTGGGTGAGAAGAGGTTTCATCTTAAGATGGAAAACCAGGTTGGCTAAAATGGTTGCTGCCACCAAGGCAAAGAAAAAGTGAGCTCCCTGGGAAGCTTGCCTCAGGTATGCTTTTATCCACATCCACACCTGACTAGGTGTGGCCAATTGGCACCAGCTGAACACACTGAGCAGATTGGAGGCTGCAGAGGGACGTAACACCTCCTCCCTTAAAAGGGTTCCTCTAGGACCCCTAAATTTATTAAAAGCCCCTCTGAAGCCTTCAGGTCCTTGACCCACAAACCTGGAATAAAAGTTAAAGCTAACAGAAGCACAGTGTTCACATTATAGTTGGCATCTCCTTATGTTGCGGCTTTTGAGCCGGGTCGTAACATAACTGCAGAGGGACGTAACATGATGTAGAATTTTGATACCAGAGGTGTGTTTCCTGACAGTTTCATTATGGCTCAGAGAGCAGCTGGCCACTATTGGAAATACGCATTTTCCCTAGCGACAGATGGTTGCTGGGGGTGGGCGGGGGGTGTCACTGACCAGTCTGTAGGCCTGTATTACTGGAGCCTTAGAAATCATTTTCTCAGCGCCTGCCATCAACCTCCAGCAACCACTTTCAACCTGTTGGGGAAAAACACATTTTTCCCTGACGACTGCTGGTTGCCAGGTGGTCATAGTTTGGCCTCTAGGCCTGTGTGGCTTGGCCCTTATTCACTTGGTCTTATATTGTCACCATGATTGTTATACATCTGAAAATGGTTGAGAAGTTGATGTCACATGGCTGGTGGTCACATGTTGGCATACTTTGCTCCTCCTCCTCCCGTGCTTCACGTGAAGCGGCCGCACTGAGCAGACACATGTAGGCTGCAGTGAGAGAGAGCGATGGCAGAGAGAAAGAGGAACGTCATGTGGAGATATTTTACAGCTCTAGATGAAAACACTGCAACCTGAGATGTGTGGAGAAAGGCTATTTGCTACTGTGGCAGCACACCAGTTTACACAAACACATGAAAAACTGTAAACAAGACTACTCCAATCAGCAAATGACAAACAAAGTAAAAGGAAAATCCCTCAGACACATCCAGACCCCGGCACAGAGACAGAGGGGACAGAGTCCTTTCAGAGAGGCAAAGAATATCCTCATACAGTGATAAAGTAATGTTTCTGTAACTTTTCACCATTAGTTAATGTTCATTTTCATATTATTATTGAGAAACATAACCTACAGACAGCCTATATCCAAACAACCCCAATTCCAAAAAGTTGGGATGCTGTGTGAAATATATATATATATAAAAAGAATGCAATGATTTAAACATCTTGTAAAGACATATTTTATTCACAATAGATCATAAAAACACATAAAATATTTAATCTAAAGACATGTGTAATAACTCCATGGCAGACCCGGTTTCACGCTTTTCAGCATCTTTATGATCACGGTTGCCGTTTTACAATCGGCTGCAGCTTCTCAGCTCGCAGTAACACACACTAACAACAACATCAGGACATAGTTCAGTCTACTTAAGCGGGTGAGGCGTGATAGCTCATGTCAACCAGGTGCGTCCGCCTCCCTGGCAGCCACACCGCAGACCACGCCCTGCCACATACCCCCATCGCCCGACTGAGGCTGGGGAGCCATCCGGCTGAACCTACTCCCCTCTGCACCGCCACAATGTACTTTTTAAATAAAAATATTAGCTCCTTTTGAATTTGATGCCATCACCACATCTCAAAAAAATTGGATAGTCCCATTTTTGCTAATGTGTAGCTTCCCCACTTCTTTTAACTACACTCCCTAAATGTCTGGGAACTGTGGAGATGAGTTTATGGTATTTATGGTATTGTTTATGCCATAAACTGTTATTTTTAGACCAGTGATTTTCAGCCAGTCATGTAATGTCATATTAGTATGCTTTATTTAGTAACTATATTGTTCAACTGCAGCTTCTGTCTAATCACTTATGTTTTGATTAGTAACTGGCTACAGTGAATAATTTTATACATTTATTTTGCAATTTAATTAAATGGCTCTATTACGCGCACCTAGTCATATTACACAGTTGTTATAAATTGATGAGTGGAACTTTAAATAAATTAGAACCTCACTGTTTGTTTCCACAAATTCCTTCTTGCACAAAAAGTAATGATTATACGCTGTGGTGTCTGTGTAGACACACCACCGATGCTTTGAAAATCACTGCAGCTCTGGCTTGTTCTTTTTAACGCTGTGCACCAATGAACTTTTTAATTAAGTGCTCCAGCTTGAAAGTGTGAGGTAAAGTGCAGGATCAGATGGATGTGATGCAAAAGAGCTGTAGTACTGGCTGCAAAAGATCTTTTATTCTTTTTTAAAATCTATCAAAACCAAAGTTAACCAAAACTAGTAACAATGTTTCTATTTTTCTTTGATTTACATGAATGCTGTGTTTCATCTCATAGTGTTTGGTCTCTTCTTTTCTTTTAAATATCTTTGTTTGAATTGTAGTCCGTCTGCTCCTCCTCTGCAAAAGTTACGTCATTACTCCACATTAAAAAATTAAAAGCACATATACCATTTCAGTAGACAGGGAGCCTTCTTTTTTTTTTCCCCCAAGGCTTTTATTGTGAAACAAGCAGGAAGATGTCATGGAAAACACAAACTGTATATAAGATTTACATTCGAATTCAGATTCATAGCTGGACATCTGCCATGACAACTGGTTACTATTTGATGTCCTTTATTTTCCCACCATCGAGAGAGAGCAGCCATCCTACATGTAAAGAGTGGAAAAAAGGGAAGCGTTAATTTTCAGGGAAAGCAGTGAGATGTGAGGAATATGTAGTGGACAAACAGGCATGAGACAGATGGATGTGAGGCTGGGAGACAGATGACTTTATGATCTATTCATAAAGTCATTCTAACATTTGATCTTGTGCGCAGTAATAGTTGACTAATGCATGCAAACTAGCCACTGCGGTTATGTAACGAACAACAACTCATCTGTCATCAGTGTGGTCTGATACCATTTCACCCCAAACAAGGTGAAATGATAAATCTGAGTCAAGCATTGCAAATAGCCGACACATACTTGTGGAATCTGTTTCTTTCTTTTTTTGAATAGGACTGGGACCTTAATTGCAATCCCTCCAACTGGTTCAGAGCTTGTTGTTAATTACGAGCTCAGATGAGTGAGCTGATAAGATGAATGCCAAATGATGAGAGATTATCCACGCTTCTTTGAGAAAGATAGATCCAATCTCGGCCCCCACCTCCTTTATCTTCATTTTGGTCTTAACAGCTTTTCAATTACTTCGCGGGCTTAGCTGTTGCTCTTATACATTCTAATGAAATGGCTCATAAGGAGAAAAGAGCCGAGGGCTGCTTCAAACATTTGCTGAACTTCTTTGCAATTATGGGAGCTGAAATCTTTTTAAAATATGTTTTTCACAGCGTAACTTTTGGCTTATTGGTGAGATAGTGTTACAATCTATCCAGTCCTCTTATTTTTCTTTGCATAATTCACATTTTTTAATAATATAGTTTTGATAAGAAACACAATTTTATACTGAATTTGCCACACTCAGCTTAGATTTGAGGCACTGTAGCTATCTGTTTGGTTCAAATGAATGCATTAGACTTTGCAGTCAACAACTTACACAAGAAATATAAAAGTTTTTATCCCTGTTTGTATTATAAGATGAACGGATGGAGCAAGAAAGTATTTTTTTTTCACATCTTCGGATTTTGCCAAGTGTGAGGTTTAGAGCTGCATTTGGCTTTTATCAGAACAAATTAAACTCTTCAGCCATTTAGAAAAGCAAACTGAGTGGAGATGGAAGGCAGGATGGGACTCTTCTCTTATGATTTTCAAAGAAGACAAGGCTTTGATTGCTTTTTGGCTGTGCAGAGAGTGAAGTAAGGTCAATCCATTTTAAAGTAGGGAAGCAGATACAGTGGGAGGGAATGTTACACAGCATTAAGTGATGGCAGTTCAGTGGAAATGAATTGTTATCTATCTTTAAAAGTTTTCACTGACCTTTTATCAACTTAAATGGCTTGTGCAAGCTTCTACTTTGGTATTAAACATGCTACCATGGATGCTAGTAAGGCTGACTCTTGCTAGATGCTAGAGTCTTCTTGAGTTCATGTTGTGTCTTTAGCACCCTGACGGTTTCCCTCTCTGTCTTGTTTCAATGTCAGTTCCTTTGCCCTCCTGTGTTTTCTTTTCTCTGTAGTATTTTCTTTTCTTGTCTCTGCGTTTAGCATTTTTCTTTTGGTTACTTCCTGTTTTACTTTGAAATATACATTTCTCTCTTGTGTTAGTTTTACTTTCCTTGATTATGTTCATCCATCAAACCTCGAGACATTCGTTGTTATGCTCCAATGATCCAGTGTTTATCCCAGCAAACATTTTGATGCTGAACACTTGTCTTTTCTTGACATCTGTTGGTGAGATGATGCTGGAGTTTCAGCCGTATTTGCTGGGATGCACTTGTGCCCCTTTAGATTTAGTATTTTTTTTACACTTGTCATTTTTGCCAGGAACCCATAAATGCTCCAATTTTATTATTCCGACCTGCAGTTGGGTTATCTCTATACTGCAGTGTGACTATATTGAAAATACTGGCCAATGTGGGTAAAACTAAACTCATCCTTTTATTTTACATTAGCTGCTGTTGTATTGGGTTCTGGAAAAACAGTGCATCTAACTAGAAGAAGTGTTTTTGCAGAGCCTTTTTTTCCACTGCTGGAGACACAAACATTATTAACGGTGCAGTGTAGCACTTCACGTTTTTGTAAAATGTAACCCCGTTTTCTATTAACTGAAATGAATATTGGCCTGGAACTGAAAATTGATTCTGATTTGAGCCTCGTGATTCAAAAAGCTTTGCATCTCTTTACAAAAAAAAAAAAAAAATTTAAAAGCTAAGCACATTTTTCTTGTCATCTTTCAAAAAGCACGCAGGAAAAATATAATTTTGTTACTGCTGTCAGATGTTAAAATCCCTCTTTTGTAATAAATTACTAAAACAGTTTGACATCCAGATGAATGTGCTGACGTTAAGCTCAGAACATTTTAATTTGCAGTGAAAGTTTTATACCCAAAAAACTCAGTTTTCTGTCCTTTGATGAAGAGGCCCTAATAAAATGCTATGGCAGTTACACATCTTGAGGCGACTCATGAACCCTCCATAAGCTGAGAGAGTGGAATGTATATAATTAATTGTAAATTGCTAATACTGATGAGATGAAAGCAGCTAGTCATCACCACTGCAGTTACTCCACTCTCTAATAACACATAATCTCTGTGATATTTTTTCTTCCAATATCACAACACAAAAACACATTGTGTACTCATTTTTAAATAGAAAATACATTACCCTGCAGAAAAGCCATGTTGAGTTGTGTGCGTATGTCTGTGTGTGAGGCTCAGTGGGTGTTTGAAGAGCATGTGTCATGCTTTTTGTGTCTCATGATTCAGATGCCACCCTGTTTCCATGCCTAACATCTGCTGTCCTAACATGCACGCACACACACTTTGTGACAGTAGACTATCACGTCATGCTGTCTCAAAACAGCATCTTTCAGCTCTCATTGTTGGTGTAAAATCATGCAACCCTTTCCACTCAACGTCCGCCCCACAAACACATACAAATATACGTGCACAAACCCAAATCGAGTACTGTGCAAAATGCAACTAAAAGTATTATGCTTTTGTTTATATGTACATCGCTAAAACCCTATATTTGTTTGAAACATATAAACTATAATGTGGGGGGGAGGGAATCTTGTTTTGATGTTAAAGCCAGCAACCCATCTATCTCTCCATTTTCTGCCACTTATCAAGGTATGGGTCATGGGGAGAGCAGTCTTATGCAGATACTCCCAGGCCTCCCTTTCCTGAGCCACTTCCTCAAGCTCTTCCAGGGCGGCACTGAGGCATTCCCAAGCCAGCTGAGAGGCATAATCTCTCCAGCGTGTCATGGGTCGGCCCTGGGCCCTCCTGCTTGTAGGACATGCCCTGGAGGCATCCCGATCAGATGCCCAAACCATTTGAACCGGCTTTTCAATGTGGGGCAGTCGTGGTGCTGTTCTTAGCCCCTGCTGAACTGAGTATGTCACCCTCGCTGTAAGTTGTAGGCCAGACACCTTATGGAGGAATGTTATTTCTGTTGCTTGTATCCACAGTCATTCTTTTGGTCACTACACCGAGCTTCTGGCTGGGAGCAAAGATTGATCTATAAATCGACAGCTTCACTTCAAGGCTCAGCACTCTCTTTACCGCGACAGACTGGTACAGCATCTAGATCAGCGGTCCCCAACCTTTTTTGCGCCACGGACCGGTTTATGCCAGACAATATTTTCACGGACCGGCCTTTGAGGTGTCGCGGATAAATACAACAAAATAAAACTAGTACCGGTACCGAAAAAAAGAAAATTTATTCATAACACACGTGAAAAGACCCAGGAAAACCGAGTAAACGATAAAAACGATAACAAAATAACGCTCAAAACCGATAAAAACCCTGAAAACTATACATTTCACACCTGAGCCTCAACTCTCGCGGCCCGGTACCAAACGACTCACGGACCGGTACTGGTCCGAGGCCCGGGGGTTGGGGACCGCTGATCTAGATCACTACTGACACAGCACCAGTTTGTTTAGGCATATGCCTCTCACCTTTGGATTCCTGCAATCTCCTGGATTGGGATGGGATATTGCCACTATCTTGTTTTTCAAAATTGGGACCAAGGAAAAGACCTGAACTTTGTCTTTGTGACTACAGTTTATTAAAAAGGCAAGATGTTTAGGAGCCAAGCTATGGAACATCTTGATTGCACCTGATTGTACCTTTAATCATTAGTTATTTTTAATCTCTGGCCCTTTGCTACACTGTATCTTTTGTCCTGTTTCCCTCCCTTCATCCCCAACCATTAGGGACCGATGGCTGTCCCTCCCCGAGCCTTGTTCTGCCGGAGGTTTCATCCTGTTAAAAAGTTTCCCTTTCAGAGTTTTTCCTTCCCACAATTGCTTGCTCATAGGGGGTCATGTCGGGGTTGGGGTTTTTTCTTTGTTATTGTAGGGTCTTTACCTATACCAGTATAAAGTGCCTTGAGGCGACTGCTGTTGTGATTTATTGCTATATAAATAACATTGAATTAAATTGCTGTCTGTTGGAGTTGCGCATACTGCCCTCCAGATGAAGACTCTTTGTGGGAAAACCTTGCTTATTTCATCAAGACACTATCAAACCTCATTCTGAAACAACTGTAACATGGTAAATTGTTTAAGTTGAAACTGGCTGGTTTGTTAAGACATATCAGAAAAAAATGAACAAAATATACAGTTCCCCGTTGAACAGCTGAAGCAGGAATTTGAACTGAGTACCCCATTCGATGTTAACTGGTCTTTGCTTTTACCAAATGCTCACACAGTCTTGGTAAAAGAAGAGATGATGCAACACAGTGGTAAACCAATACCTTGTCCTGACCTCTCTGAAAAGTGTTCACAATGGGTGATGGCTGAATGGCATAACATTCACAGTAGTTATTTGACATGTTGTCTTTGTATTATTTTCAATTAAAAATGGTTGTTGCAAATCATTGCATCACATTTTATGAGTGTTTAACACAACTGTCTTACGTTTTGGGAAGCTGGGTGGTACAAACTTTTATCTTTTAACAAGTCCCTCTTATTTTGGTTATGGTGTATGCAAAATGTTAGAAAATGCAGATACATTACATTAATGGCCTGCAATTTACACTGAGTCATCAGTTTCTCTAAGTTAATAACCGGAACAATTTAAATAATCATTTCCTATTCAATGCCTCGCTGATATAACAGAACAGTAGGCCAGTCTAATTAGTTCATCATGATCGAGTTTGTTCATATATTATTAATATTCATTGGATGGTGTGTAAAAAGGTCACAGCAACTATTCCAGTGGAACAAATTGCTGCCAGTGAACAAAATCTGAGTGGTATTACATTTCCCTCAAAAAGTAAAAGCTAGTGTCAACTCATCGTACACTGGATAAACAACAATTGTATAAGACAGGATTCTTTAGGTGTTTAATGTCCCAGTGACTGGAAGATAAAAGCAGTGCACTGCCTTTTATAGAGCTACAGAATGAAACAGCCCAGAAACATACCCCCGGAAAAGTAATCTCCATTTTTAGGAAAAACAAGAGAAATGAGTTCCATTACTCGTGGTTCCTATTTATTAAGTGTTTCAGAGAGTAAAATGGGCTTAAACAGGTCCCAAATGCCTTTGAAGATTGTCAAGCTGTTTCCCCTTGAATTTAGCCCAACATTACTCTTCTTCACAAAAGCCCTGAAAATGAGAATTTGTAATGACACCGAGTATACAGCAATTAAAACAGCCAAAACAGCAGAGTGTCATATAGCTTGTCAGTTGAGTATGGTATTTGATATTATTATTTTTCATGTTGTAGCTATGAGGCCTGTTTGCACATGAGGCACAGGATTTTCCCAGATTTTTAGAACATATCAACAGCAGTTTTAAAGAGTTGTATGTGATACAAACAAATATACATCAGGATAAAATGAATGTATCCAGTGTAAAACAGATTGTTATGTCAGTACTTTCTCTATGTGGAAAGTGGGGTGCACCAGTGGGACTTGCACTTAATTGATATATTATATTAGGTGAGGTCCATGGGATATGTACATGTACATGATCACACTGGAGAAAAAAAGATTATGACCGTATGCAAAAAAGCTGTGACCTTGTTACCTTTGATGTGGTTGCTTCAAAGATGTAGACCAGTCTCTGACCACTTGCAGCGAGTTATTGTCTTTGGTGCATGAAAATGGCAATAAAATGACAGTATGAAATATCAAATATCAAAACTGGCAATTATATGCCATCTCTGTGATAATACAGTAATTAATTGTGATAAATTGGTGAAAATCACAAATCCATTGCCGTCAACATACAAAGAAATTAACATTAGCTACTTATAGACGTAGCCTAGTCAGTATCACATAGATTTGAAAATGAAATTCTTCAGCAAATAGCAGCATAGTCACTGCAGGTCTGCAATTTAACTGGAAAGTGACACAAGCACTCAGCAACCCTGTTTTTATCTAAAAATATAAGTAGAATACAACCAGTTAGAAAAACAGTAGAGTCCCCTGTTGCAAAGAGATGTGTCACAGACAAGTTGCGCTCATTTGTGCAGACTGACTCTTTCTGTGCTTGTAAGTTAGCAGATCTTTGCTACTCTCTAAATGCAGTCAGTGCACATCAGGCCAGGATGCTTCGGACACAGGTGCAGGCTCTAGTTTCAAGCCCCCTGTTCAGTTTTATTAAAGCATCAAAGATGTTGCACCATATTCAAGAAGGAACAAAGGTGTGCAGATCATTCTAATCCTTTGAGACTGAATGCTCAATAATTTTGTCAAAAAAAAAAGAAAAAGAAAAGCATGTTTTCATGACATTTGTTTAATTTTATGGCTGAATTGGTGAATGGAGCTACTCAGTTGTCATGTAGATTGTTTAGCTGACAACTTAAGTGTGGAATTTCTTATCATATAACATTAATCTGCTACATAAATGAGAATATAACAGTCAGAGTAAGTCAACTGGGAAACCAGGAACACCAGAAGATGTAGCTCAGAATTCCTAAGACACACTGATGTAGCTTTATCCTTTGTGTATGACCAGTTGATTTGCTGATAATATGTTGGATCCACTTGGTTAATAAAATTCATTTTATATGAAAACTCGACTGAGGACATCCAGTCTTTTTTGAGAGAGTTTGTAATAAGTGTTGAATATAACTCATTTAATAGATAATGCACGTTTCCAACATGCATCACCTTACTTTCTGTCCTTACTTTGCATTCATTTTTTGTCATGCATTGTCATATCAGTGTAACTATATTGTATATCAGTTGAAAAAGATCTTTGTTGGTTACTTTGACAGTTTGCACAGTTACTTGTGACTTCCAATGAAAACATTGGTAACTTTAGTCTGACTGAGGAATTTGAATGTGGTACCAAACTTTCTCCCTCTTCCTGCTGTCAGCAGTCACAGTCAGACTCCACCTGACTGCCCACACATTTGGATGACGCTGAGATATTTATTGATGTAATTCATGTGTGAAACACAGTTGTTGTTTTTTTGTTATCTACAAAGCCTCCTGAATGAGAGGGATTTGTTGCTAAAGAACATTTTATGTAATTACACCAATTGGGGTTTCTTTGCGTGTTATGATACCCAGAAACCCCACAGTGCTTCTGAAAAGTCCTGGAGTGAAATTGTGTGTTTGCTGCGTGGAGGTTGAAAATGAGCTTGAAGTCACTTTAGGAGAGGTTTGGGCATTTGTCCATATGAGGATTAGTTGTGTTGCCATGCCACCGCCAGATTTATGTTGTGTGTGATGTGAATTAGCACTGACATGCTGAGAGGTAGACGGCACCTCCCAGGATGCTCAACAAGCGTGGCATGTGGTTTTTGTGTTGTCTGTTATGTAGACATGGACACACACGGGTGACAGATTTAGGAAGTACATTTTTAAATGTTTGAATGTGTTGCTGATAGCAAACATGATATATAGATAGAGAATAGATCTGATAACCGATAACTGATTTCTAAATTTAGTGAAGGACTGAAGTACTGAAGTTCTTACCTAACTATGAAGGTTCTGGTATTTCCTCTGGGTGCACGTATAGAAACTAAAAAGATTATACTCTTTCAGGATGTCCTTCCAGCTTTTTACTGCAAGAGACTCTCTCTCTCTGTGTCACTGCATCAAAATAATTAAATTCCCCAATGTTGGTCCCTCACATGGAGTGACTATACGGCTGTTATTTAAATGAGGCGTTAAAGTAATGAAAAAGAAGAAATATGAGAAGGCGAAAAGGGGGTTGTTGAAGTGGGTTTAAAGACCGATGTAAGATCAGGCTTACAAGGTTACTGAGTGCAAATCCGCTGTTTTAACATCCTTCAGGGCAGTGTGGTCATGGGGTCAGTAGGATTAGTTATGTGGCTAGAGACTGGTCTAGGGTTGCATCATGATATTTATAAATCCCTACGGGTTGATTTTCAGTAATGTCAAAAACATGTGGTGCTGTTAACCTGACAGAGAAAAGCTTTACGTTTGGAGCTCGACAGTGACCGCCCACTTTTTTAATGGCTCCAATTCTGGAAGTGAATTTCCTATTTATTTCCACTGACATTTCAGAAAATCTTTGTATAAACAGTTTGAAGCCTTGAACCAAGCCTACTAGCTATGAGGTGAGTCATGACTATAAAAAGATTTGGGTGGAATTAAAAAATAAATAAAGGAAAGTGAAAAAAAGACAAATGTACAAGACTTTGTACTTACTTTTAATAGTAAAGGAACTACTTGGGCCTGGCTGATAAAAGCAACGAAGATAATTTTTGTGTAGGATGAACAGGCGTAGCAGCACACGTGATAATGTCAGCAGACACAGGCCAGGGCTCGTTTGAAAAGAAGGGCCAAAGAAATTTGGTTGAGGCAGAGCCACATATACACATCATCATTATAGATTCAAAAAGTTTTAAGTGAACTCTCATAAAACTATGTAGGGTGTAGAGCAGGGCCATGTTAACAATCGAATAAGGTTTGGCATATATACATCAAGGTCAACTTAGTTAAGTATTGGTAAAAAATTGATAAAAAGAATTCCAACTTAAAATCTATGGTTCTTACAAGTGTCGAGTGTGTTGTCAAAATATTGAAAGTACTGTATAAAAATGTAAAATATGTCACAATGACCTTTGACCTGTCCTTCAAATTTAATAGATTGATCTGAAGGCCAAAGTGCTAATAATGGACATTACAGTAACAGATTAGAATCATTTAAAAGCATAACAATTTGAAAATATGTAAAATGCTCATGAGTAAGTATAAATTGTTTTGAAAAACAAAACAAGTTTGTGATCAAAACTTTTTTCACTTGGTATTTACTAACGATTTAAATGAATTTACTAAATGTCGAAATTACTGTTACACATGTACAATATCTGCATAAATAAAAATAAAAAGTAACAAAATCCTGCACTTTACACCAGTTTTTACTGCACTGCAAACTACAAAAGCACATTTGGGAAAAAACCCCAAAGAAAACATAATGAATATATAGAAAATACAGTACTATTCCCTTAAAATCAAATACCGTCCAGAGATGTTTCATATCTAATTCATTTATTGGAGCTTACTGACAAATTTAGTGGTTTATTATAAATACCTTTGCTATTTATTTAAAATACAGTTGTATTATGCTATAATAATAATGTAATATGAACGTCTCACAGAAAAATAATTATATTTGAGCCAAAATTCACCTTTTATCTTCACTTAAGAGTAAAAAAATGACCTTTAAGCTTGACAGACATAGTGATTTGATATATATCTGATACAAATTTATGTTGATATTGACTGATGAAAAGAATCTCATTAAGATTTTTTCAGTATATAATGCCCTAACTCTGTGCACATGCAACAGTGAACAACTTCAGTACATACTTGAGGTTACTGCAAGAGCACATTCTATCATTTCAGAACGTTGTGTTACGTTGCGATACTTTGGATGGGTATATTAGCATTATGGATCATGTTCAGAATTTCTATCGAGAATATGAATTGTGTTTTTACTGCTGTTGAGCTCCCAGTGACAGAACATGTCATCTAATATGGCAACAGGTTCAGAAATTATGACACAGATGAATTTACCAAAGTGAACAAAACGTGTGAGCTATTATAATAATAATAATGGATTGAATTTATATAGCGCTTTTCAAGGCACCCAAAGTGCTTTACAATGCCACTATTCATTCACTCTCGCATTCACACACTGGTGGAGGCAAGCTACGGTTGTAGCCACAGCTGCCCTGGGGCAGACTGACAGAAGCGAGGCTGCCATATCGCGCCATCGGCCCCTCTGGCCAACACCAGTAGGCGGTAGGGTAAAATGCCTTGCCCAAGGACACAACGACCAGGACAGAGAGCCCAGGGATCAAACCAGCGACCTTCCGGTTACAGATATGCTTCCCAACCCCCTGAGCCACGGTCACCCCCACTATTCAGTACAAGAAAGTGAAAAAGATGTCAAAACAATATTGTTCAGGGTAAAATGCAAACCTGCTGCTTCCAGCTGAAAATTTATAAAATAATTTTCTTGGCAGAAAAAAAAATGGCAGAGTTACAGCTTTCCAAACTGTTTTAGTTACAGACAAACAGTGCAGCACAGTTGGCCAGGAGAAGAAATGAAGTAAAACATTATTTTTAGACATATTTTTTTGCAGCTTATTTACAAGTCATTTAAACGGGAACAAAATGTTAGATTCATTTTTTAAAAAAGGAAAAATTCAGCTCATGTTTTTGGACAAAATAAAGATTTCTGTAAATTTATGAGCCATTTAAAAAAAAGATGAATTCATGATGATTGTTACGTCCCTCTGCAGCCCCTAATCTCCTCAATGTTTTCAGCTGGTGCTAATTGGCCACACCTAGTCAGGTGTGGATAAAAGCATACCTGAGGCAAGCTTCCAGGGAGCTCACTTGTCTTTGCCTTGGTGGCACCAGCCATTTTAGCCAACCTGGTATTCCATTCTAAGATAATACCTCTTCTCACCTATACTCTGGTATTCGTCTCCTTTTAATGTTGCGGCTTTTGAGCCGGGTCGTAACATAAGTGGGGGCTTGTCCGGGATTGTTTGGACATTTTTGTGGAGACTGAATATCTGTTTTTTGTATCGCTTTTAAGTAGGTGAGTGAAGGTGTTCACTGTGATTGAGCAACGTCCCTTTAGTAAGTGTGTTTCAGCTGGGTGGCTGTGCTGCCCTTCCATCGAAGCACTTGTTTGTTGTTTTGCTTTCTTGTTTTAGTATATTGTGTTTGGTGGTTATCCTGGGTGGGGGTACGCTTCAGAGTTTGGTAGGAGACTATATCTTTGGTCTGCTGCCTGCTCTCGAGTTTGCGTTTAAAATTGCCTTGAGCCCGGTACACCACTGAAGACTAGACAGGTCAAGTTTTGTTTTTAGCGTTTTAGGCTGGGAGTTGCACATAGTAAATCAGTGGCACCAAACTTGGCAAGAGGTTTGAGACCATTCATTAATTATAGTCTTGTGGCTGAGGCAGGTAGGCTGTTTTTAAGTTGGCATGGCATGTACACCGTGTGTGCATCTAATATGTCAGTGTTGATGGATACTAATGACATCCTCATGAGGTGAGTGTTTTGTGCTGTGACCTTTAGTGTTGTGGGGAATATGGCTACATTTGTTGGATCACTTGTGAGTGTTGTTGGCCAGGTGATGGCAATAACACTGTGGGGTGCTGAGCCACCCTTGATGTGATCATTGTGTGGCCATAGCTCTCCATTTTGTGGTTGGTCACTAGTATGCTTGCTTACTGAACCTTGTGGATTAAAGTAACTTGTTGTGGTATAGGGCCACTTGTATGTGACCATTTGTGTGGTGGAGACAACAGATCACTTGGTTGTGATTATTTGTTGCTACTTTTGGTTTTGTGTTATAGCAGGTCAGGTAATCATTTTGGGTTTGACTGTTGTGCTCCTTTGTGTTGGTCACATGTTACTTTTTGTGTGTTCAGTGTGGCAACTTCAAATCCTCATGCAGGGGCATCCATGTTTAAAATGCCAACTAAAGAATTGTGAGTATTTAGTTTTGTGTTAGAGCTGGTAATAAAGTGCTCAAGTTTGTGCTTTGGCTCAAGCTTATTTTTGAGGGATCAAGGCTTCAGACGGGCTTTTAATTTGTTTAGGGGTCCTAGAGGAACCCTTTTGAGGGAGGAGGTGTTACGTCCCTCTGCAGCCCCAATGTTTTCAGCTGGTGCTAATTGGCCACACCTAGTCAGGTGTGGATAAAAGCATACCTGAGGGAGCTTACTTGTCTTTGCCTTGGTGGCACCAGTCATTTTAGCCAACCTGGTATTCCATTCTAAGATAATACCTCTTCTCACCCATACTCTGGTATTCGTCTCCTTTTTTATGTTGCGGCTTTTGAGCCGGGTCGTAACAATGATATCTTTTTGGATATATGGCGCCCTTTAATGGATTACTTACCTGATGATCTGAGGGAAATTATACTAAGAGGGGCAGCCCCACTCCGATGGCAGGTTGGGTTTGTCAGGACAAATGTGTAAATGCACGGTAGACGCAATTATTTACTATCTACCATACTGTATTAGTTTTATATGTCTCAGACTGCTTTTTGTGTTGTTTTTTTGTTTTGGGTTTTTTGTTTGTTTGTTTGGTTTTGTTTTTGTTGTTTTTTGTGTATCAAAAAATCCAAATAAAGAGATATTTAAAAAAGAGATTAATTCTGTGTTAGACTACCCTTTAAATGTGTGGCATCTGGTATCATAACGTGGCACACAGACATCTCCTACTTGTGAAGGTTAATGTCTACAGCGGACATCAATGCTCTGGTTCAGTGGTTATAATCCAGTTTGTATAGATACAGTCTACACGGAAACATATGTTTTCATTTTTTGAGATGAAAATACTGCATTTTACTCCCACTTTCCACTTTGCTCAAATAATGTAGTCAAAGCAGTATAGTGCTTTCCTCAACCTTTTTAACTCTGTTATCTTTCATTTTTTTCATATTTCATATTTATTCTTTATTTATGCTACTTTAGGTATATTTGAGGATATTTACTAAACAAGATATTTGCACCTTGCTTTGCCACTGTGCAGTAGTGTCTGTAGGCTGATGGGGAATAAATGACTTGAATCCATTGTAAAATGATTTTCTATAAATCTATCAAAACTCTAAAAGGGTCGGCAAACTTCCCAAACACTCTGTACATTCTGCATTTACTGATACGTTCTGAAATGGTTTCTTCAAGCGTTCTCACGGATGGGGATAAGTGGCAGGCTTTTCAAATACAGCGTGAATGGCACTTTCTGATTTCTCCCCCGACTCTCAATAGGAACTTGTACTGTTTGATCTTACCTCAAAAGCCAGATTGCTGCCAGGTTTTGTTGAACAGTGGGAAACTTTGGTATGTTTCTCATATTGTTTAATGTGTTTGTTTCTTCAGTTTCTGTACCTTTTGCTCTTTTTTTGAGAAACTTTGTTGTCTGCTTGGTTTGATTGGTTTTATGAAAAATTTGCTTTCATACTCTCTTCCAGGAATCAGCTGACATTAGCCGCTATAGTTATGATGTACTTGGTCAAAGCTGAATGCATGGAACCCTTTACTTTCTTTTTCGCCACTTATATTATGTTTCTATCTGTATAGATGTGATTAAAAGCCAAATTTCTTTATGGAAATGTTTTAAATGTAGTGGATACTGATTGTTGTTGCATACACGTAAGAGGAGTTTTGTTAGCTACATGTTGCTATCACTTGGTCCTATCCAAATGTTGGAGCAGGAATTAAGACTTAACAGATCAGGCAACATTTTTCCAACTTGGTGAGCCCATACGAACTGTAGCCTCAGTTTCCCATTCTTTGCTGACATGAGTGACACTCAGTGTGTGATCTTCTGTTATTAACCGTGTACAGTAAACAAGCAGGATAAAGTACAATTTGTTTGGTTTTTAGACTTTGCATGTCTGGAAAGTTTTTTTTTAGTTTTTTTTTTTTTTTAACAAGAAATTTACATTGAAAGGAACACTTTATTTGGACTGGTGTAATCAGTTCCCAATATCAAGGCCATATGTTATGGAATATTATACAGTAGATGGCCCTGTAATGTCTGAATATCCAGCACATTGCATATAAAGCTGTGTCATGATGGTGTTGTCTGTCACATGAAATTCTAACGGCAGCCACAATAAATATGGGCGATCGTGGCTCAAGAGTTGGGAGTTCGCCTTGTAATCGGAAGGTTGCCGGTTCGAGCCCCGGCTTGGACAGTCTCAGTCGTTGTGTCCTTGGGCAAGACACTTCACCCGTTACCTACTGGTGGTGGTCAGAGGGCCCGGTGGCGCCAGTGTTCGGCAGCCTTGCCTCTGTCAGTGTGCCCCAGGGTGGCTGTGGCTACATGTAGCTTGCCATCACCAGTGTGTGAATGTGTGTGTGAATGGGTGGATGACTGAATGTGTAAAGCGCTTTGGGGTCCTTAGGGACTAGTAAAGCGCTATACAAATACAGGCCATTTACCATTTAAAGTTTAAAGCTGTACATGTGTGATTTGTTTGTGTTTATCACCTCTCCCCCAGACTGCACTTGGCATTTCCAATAGTTTGGAGCCAAACTGGCAAAGCGGACTCCTTTCATGGTCACGTTGTTGGGGGAATGCAACAAGTGTGATGAGAGAAGGGCAGATTTGGGAGATGGGTTTATTTTAAGGATCATTTTAGGAATCACTACAGTTGTCTTTTGGATAAGAGATAAAGCACTGCAATATGTTCATTTTGTATGCAATTGTTAATTTCCTGCAGTTGGATGAGTTACTGTTTATATGGGGTTCAGCTCCTCTCATTGAGTGAGGCAGTTTTGTTGAAAAGGCGACAAAGCTGGATTGAGTTAACACTGCAATTATTTTTCATTTTTGTTTATTTTTATTTTTTTGTTGCTTCAGTTTTTTCTCTATTTTAATCAGTGCACTGAAAATATACTGTACTAATCCACAAAAGTCTGGACTCTTGAACAAAAGTCTGTCATTTCAGACTTTCACACAAATAAATAGTGATTGGATGATTTGTGAAAATAATGGAAGTTTACAGGTGAAACTTGCCTCTTATGACAGAATGTTAAAAACATTGTTATAAAATTGTGTAACAGGCTTATTTGGTTCATCCAGTTATTTGCACATGGCCTGGATCAAAACCGTTAAACTACGAATATACAAATCATAGAAGTCCTTGGGGTGAAACAGAAAGGTAACACCACAATTTTCATGTTTTGATTTCCTTGGAATAATAGCCTGAAACTGATGACTTTCTCTGCCTCTAACGCTTCTCTCTTTGTGCATCTCATTACAAAATGCAGCACATTTTACATCCTAGTGATATCTATTTCCCTTCTCTCCTCACATATTTTGCACTTCTGAGAAGGAACACCCTAAAATACAGGGTGGGCCATTTAAATGGATACACCGTAATAAAATGGGAATAGTTGGTGATATTAAAGTCCTGTTTGTGGCACATTAGTATATGTGAGGGGGCAAACTCCTCAAGATGGGTGGTGACCATGGTGGCCATTTAGAAGTCGGCCATCTTGGATACAACGTTTGTTTTTTCAATAGGAAGAGGGCCATGTGACACATCAAACTTATTGGTAATGTCACAAGAAAAACAATGGTGTGCTTGGTTTCAACGTAACTTTATTCTTTCATGAGTTATTTACAAGTTTCTCTTTGTTCACAGCCATTGACATGTCGAAGAGGTTAACACGTGAGGAGCGGATCGAAATTGTGTTGATATCTGGTGAACGCAGTAACTGGGTCATTGCAGCAGATTTCAATGCAAGACACCCTACAAGACCACCCATCTCCCATGCTACAGTTAGCAAACTGCTTGCTAAGTTTCGTGAAACTGGTTCAGTGTTGGATTTGCCAAAATGTGGACGCAAGAAAACTGTCACTAATGAAGAAACATCAGTGGCTGTCCTAGCTTCATTCAGCAAGAGCCCACAGCGTAGCACTCGCCGCATGTCACTGGAGAGTGGCATTAGTTGAACATCCCTTCGGCGGATATTAGCTACTCACGAATGGCACCCTTACAAACTCCAGCTACTGCAGCATCTCAACGAGGATGACCCAGATCGGCGCACAGAATTTGCAGAATGGGCAAAACAAAAATTGGAACAGGACCCTCAGTTCACGCAGAAGATTTTGTTCAGTGATGAGGCAAACTTTTATGTGAATGGTGAAGTTAACAAACAAAACCACCGCTATTGGTCTGATACTAACCCACATTGGATGGATCCCTCCAAGACTGTTGGAACAACAAAAGTGATGGTTTGGTGTGGTATATGGGGTACAACGATAGTGGGTCCATTCTTCATCAATGGAAACCTCAAGGCCACTTGATATTTGAAATTGCTACATGATGATGTGTTTCCCTCTTTATGCACTGAAGCTGGCACGTTCCCTGAGTTTTTCCAGCAAG
Source organism: Perissodus microlepis (assembly GCF_051167445.1). Taxonomy (NCBI): domain Eukaryota; kingdom Metazoa; phylum Chordata; class Actinopteri; order Cichliformes; family Cichlidae; genus Perissodus; species Perissodus microlepis. The sequence continues at coordinate 23,165,115 of NC_140468.1, read as the reverse complement.
ATGGCGCACCACCACATTATGAGTGCCAGGTCCGAGCATTCCTAGATGAACAGTTTCTTGGAAATTGGATTGGTCGTCGTGGGCCAGTTGAATGGCCCCCAAGGTCTCCCGATCTGACCCCCTTAGACTTTTATCTTTGGGGTCATCTGAAGGCAATTGTCTATGGTGTGAAGATACGAGATGTGACGCACCTGAAACTACGGATACTTGATGCCTGTGCTGGCATTTCTCCTGCGGTGTTGCTATCAGTGTGTGAAGAGTGGGAGAAGAGGGTTGCATTGACAATCCAACACAATGGGCAGCACATTGAACACATTTTATAAGTGGTCAGAAACTTGTAAATAACTCATGAAAGAATAAAGTTACGTTGAAACCAAGCACACCATTGTTTTTCTTGTGACATTACCAATAAGTTTGATGTGTCACATGGCCCTTTTCCTATTGAAAAAACAAAAGTTGTATCCAAGATGGCCGACTTCTAAATGGCCACCATGGTCACCACCCATCTTGAGGAGTTTTCCCCCTCACATATACTAATGTGCCACAAACAGGACTTTAATATCACCAACCATTCCCATTTTATTACGGTGTATCCATATAAATGGCCCACCCTGTACACCCTCTAATCTCTCCATGTAGCCCTGTGCATGGCCTCTCCTGCGTTCATAAAACAAAGCACCACAGTAGGAAGGGGAGCAAGGTTAAATGCTCATTTGATCAGTGGAGCAACTGGATGCTGATCTCAAGGGATGCACATGCACACACATTAATTCCTATAAATGCAGACCTGTTAAAGGCATTACACTAAATCAAGTAAGACTTTGAATTCTCTTTCATCTGTCAAATTGATACAGCTTATTTTTTCAAAAATGGGATCACCATTTCTCCATAGTGCAACTCATTTGATTGCAGACGAACCTTTTGAACTAATCAATACAGCACTGATTGTCTGTAGAAAGCACTCAGAGTGAATTGATTATATGGTGACATTGGGATTGACTTCTGCAGAATATGCATGGAAGTGTTTTTTAGCCATGCGCATGGTGAGGCTTAAAAGGAAGGCTAATGCTGGCCAATCAGTTGGTCAATCAGTTTGTTCCAGAGAGCGGAGTGAAATGTCTCTGATAATTTCTACTGACTTCCCTGACGTTTTCGTTTTGCTTTTAATGTCTCCAAAAGGGTTTGACAGTTTCTGATAAATTTGGCACAGGAGTTGATTCCTAGAGGAAAAATCCTTTTGACTTTGGTGATCCCTTGACTTTTTCATCTAGCCCTACAAACATGCCAAACATTTACATATCCTTTTAAATATCAGATGGACTGCTATGAAAACTAGGCTGCGTCAAAGTATAGCCTCAAAAAACAGCAAGCGTGGCTCAGTGCCCGTCAGTGCTGTTATCTTCTCTTTCATCTTCTTATTTTATTCCTCACTGACCTGGATTTCAATGCAACATTTAAATGTTTCATGTTTAGAACGTTTTATAACAGCTTTCCTGCTACTCCATGAAAACAGGAAAAAGGGGACCCATTGAATGCCTCTCAAGCTATACTATGAAATAGTAGAGTGAAATTGCCCCATTAATATCCTCTCATTTGTTTGTGGTAGTTTCATATGATTAAGCCTAAATTACACTGCAGTGGTTATTGCATCTGCCCAGATTCTTTTTTTCAAAACATACCAAACAAACAGAACGAGGGGAAAAAATAATTCACAAACCACAGTGGTGCTATATACTCTGAAGCCTGTTAGGGTAATGATTATTTCTTACTGCTGAAAGTGTAACATGCATTCATCCAGCCATCTATTTTCTTTCACTTATCACCTATCCAATTCAGGGTCATGGGGGTGCTGTCATAGGATGAGGCTAGGATATATACCCTGGACAGGTCATCAGTCTGTTACAGGGCTAACACATAGAGACAGACAACGACTTATGCTCACATTCACACCTTCGGGATTTAGAATCACCAATTATCAGGCCATGTCCACACTAATATCTTTTCGTTTGAAAATGCATCTTTTTCTCTCCGTTTTGGCTTTCCGTCAACACTGAGACGGCGTTTTTGGTCAAGGAAAACGGAGCTTTTTAAAAACGCCGTTTTCGCATCACAGTGTGGACTGTGAACCCGGAGACGATGATGCATATTAGTCATATTGTGCAGTCATGTGACCAATTAAACTAGGATTACAGAGGGCTTTATACAGCAGTTGTTTTGTTTGCTCTCAATTTTGACAGCCCTATTAAAGATTAATATCAGTTTGTACATGCTCCAGATAGCTTTTCTTCACATTCTTTAATTCTCACTCGCTTTTGCAACTCCGTACTTTTGTGTTGCACGAAGCAACAACTCCACCTCATTGTCAGTCCATTTCAAGACGGTCCTTTTCCTCGACATTTCACCCCGACGTTTCCGGAAAGTAAATAAACAGCAGACAGAAATCACGCAGGTCGAATTGTCTTACGTTTCACGCGTGCGCAACACAGGAACGTAAGCGTTTTCTGTCGTTTCAGTGTGGATGAACAACTGTTCAGAAATGATTGAAAATGATAGTGTGGATGCAGAGGGCCCAGGGCCTTCTTATTGTGAGGTGACACCACCGTGCTGCCCATAACAGTGTACGGTTTATAGGATAATGCTAACGCGATCAGAACTTGTGTTTACAAGATTGTATTTGTAATATCTAATTAAGAATGCAATATTATTTGTCTCTCACTTTAAGACAAAGATGCAGTCTAATATAATGATGCAAATGGTTGAATGCTGTTCTAACGTGCCAGAACTAAAACCCCTTTCACTAGAGTATCATTCAGCCAGGTTTGGCATTTAACATTTTATGCCTTTTACCCACATCTCTGAAAATCTCTCGACACATCGGTGGCTCCCCCTGCCCCACTTACTAAGATGAACAAAATACTTTGGAAGGTTGTGAGTCAAGAAGATTGTAAAAATGACTCGCTGCTGTAATGGTTCAGATTTGTGAGTGATGCAATGACTGATGGTCAGCCTAGGGCTGATTTTTTTTGTCAGAGATTTGTTTCATAGCAATGAGTTTCCAGCAGGATCTCATGGACAGCAGCCACAGTGCCTAATTGCAGTTCATGGTGGATGATCAGGCATGAGTTTGACATTTTATGCTTTATACAATTCCAGTTCAAACACGCACGATTTCATAAAATTGGATGAATAGTTTAGGGAGATTGGTCTCCTGAAAATGAGCATCTACCTCTTTTTTTCTGGGATTTTTGCCAGTATTAAGGTGTTGAAGTGGATTTTAACTCATTTGGTCTGTGACCTCGTAACAAATCAGGAAAACTAGAGGCAGCCAACATTGTTTTTAAATATCATTTCCAGTTTCAGTGACCCAAAATTAACCAAATCTAGCTTAATTTGTGTCAGAAGCATTTTAGAAAAGCACATTCCTTTGGCTAAACCAGTACGGTTGAATGTTCCCATGATGACTGAGGGAGACCTAAAAATAAGAAGCTGAGGACTCTTGAGGACAGTGCATTTAATGATGGTTGAAGTGCAGTATGAGGAAGATAAGGTGAGAGATGATGGCAAATCAACAGTTAGGCGTGGGTACCAAGGAACAAGGTCTATTATAGTTTGAAGAGAGAAAATGAAGTGGGACAAAGTGGATGGCTTTGAACATTAATAGCTGTTGGATAGACGAAAGCAGGATGGATGTGGGATGGGTGGATTTTGTCTTGAAAGCGAGTACAGGCTATTAGAATGGAATGATGACATTGGGAACATACACATAATGAGAGGAAAATCTAAGGAGAACACCCTTGAGGCTCAATTTACTATATTATGTCATATTATATTATGTGTTCTATGCCTGTCTCCATGATAATAATCAGATCTGTTTGCCACTGGTTTTGGTTAAATGAGCCTCTAAACCATAGGTGTCAAACTCTGGCCCGCAGCCCAATTACATTTGGCCAGCAAAGCCATATCAAATTACTATTAGAGCTGGCCTACTGGTATTATACAGCTAATATATATATCGTTTAGTATTAAGCTTTGCTTGTTCCATATTCAGTTTTTCAGCAAAACTTGTTTGAGTCCATAAGAAAAGATTCATTCTTATATCTAGATCTTCAATAAATATTAATGTTAGCCCGCGACTTTGTTCTAGTTTTGAATTTTGGCCCACTGTGTATTTGAGTTTGACACCCCTGCTCTAAACCTTACTGGCCAAAACAATTTTTTTATTTTAGAAACTGGGATTCAGAAGAATACGTCACTGGATTCATGTTTTGCCAGATTGTGGGATGACAAGTGGAAAGTACTTACTTTGATGATGTGAATGAGCTCCATTTCCAGTTTCCATTGCACTTTTCAGTTTCACTACTGCTTGGAGATTATTCCATAAATTTTCCATGCAGACTATGGTCGATTTTTGAAATCTGCTAGTAACCAAAGCAACTGCATGGAAGTTTTCTGAGCAGGATATAGCTCTTTCCAGAGGTATACAGTGTATACAGTGCGACTGCTAGCAACCTCGAGAAACCACTGGCCAACCAGTCAAGGAATACACATTTTTCCCAAGCAAACTGAGCTATCAGCATCAACCTCAAGTAACCAGTCACCAAAAATGTGTAGGGGAATACACCTTTTTTTTTCCAAGTGGCAGGTGGTTGTCATATTAACCAAGTGGTCTCTAGGTATGTGTGACTAGAGGCTTAGATAGACTTACCAATAACGTTACATTTTTTCAGTCCATGCTACAGAGCGACTCTCACAGTACTTGTCAGGACATTGTATCCCAAATCATTCTGATATTCATTGTTACTTTCTAAAATTTATGTTCACTGTGAACATGACTCAGCCCATCTCAGCAGGGTAAACTGTAATCACTGATTGCAGAATTGATTATGGTGCGTCCACATAATTGCTTTCATATTATAAAGAGAGTGAAGGCCCTTTTGTGTCTATAAAATAGACCTTAATGATGAGAGTACACATTAAGCTACTTTGTGTTGTCTCCTTTTTTGTTTGTCATTGGTTAAATGGAAGAAAAGTTATTAATGCTCTCTTTTGCAAGGTATTATAGCCCTTCAAGATTCGGGCAAATCAACATTCATTCTGGTGCTGTATAAAGCATTTATTCTTTCCACCTATTTTTTCTTCCATTCAGTGTATATTAAAGTTCAACCTGCAATATAAATATAGACAGAAATTAGTAGGATATATCTTACACTACAGCCTGTATACTAATTGTATTCCAGACAGTAAATATTTTAACACTTTAAAAAAGATTCACTCTTATGACAACTAAGACTTCAGGATAAACATTAACCTAAGATCAAAGCTTTTTAAATTCTCTTTTTCACGGATGCCTGGACATTGTGCTTCGTTGCTTCTATGCATGGAAGAATGGCTACATTGATCATTTTACTGGATTTACAATCATTTGCACTGCTGTTATTTCTTAATGGTTCCATGCTCAGTTCAAAAGTCTCCATCTGTTATGGTATGGGAGGGCATTACTGCTTATAGATTTGGCAGCTTACACATCTGGAAAGTCACCAACAATAATGAAAGGTATGTATAAGTTTTATAGCAAAATAAGCTGCCATCCAGACATCCTTTTCAGGGAAGACCTTGCATATTTCAACAAGACAGGGTCAAACACCATACCACTGCTAATTAAAAGAGTTTGGGCAAGATTCTGACCTCCTCGCAGTGTGAATGTATGTGAATATTAGATAGAAAGTACTTATGCATAGAAAAAAGTGTTTGCATGAATTTGTGTGACTGGGGAATGAGGCATGTTGTATAAAGAAATTTGAGTGGTTAAGCAGAATATAAAAGACCTATATAAGAATCAGTCCATTTACCAAACAAACATCAAAAAATGAAAAACATAACAAGGAGAACTGAGGCCTGTTGAGTAGCAGAATCCTATCAGACAAGAATAGGAAACATTGTTCTCCTGAAAGTCCAGCAACTGGTCTCCACAGTTCCCAGAGATTTCTAGACTGTTGTTAAAAGAAAGGCGGATGCTACACTTTTTTTAGATGTGTTGCTGCCATCAAATTCAAAATGATCTTTTTCTTTAAATGGTACATTTTTTTCAGTTTAAACATTTGATATGCTTTTTTGACATATTGTCCCAGCCTTTTCCAAATTGCACCTGGAGATGAAGACATTAGGGTCCAGAACAAGCAGACTAGGAGTCACCAAAACCATTATGAAACATTCTCTGGAGACCATGAATGTCAGTCCAAATACTTCTGGAAAGTGATGTGTGTTACATAGATGTGTTGTGTAACATTATTAAGGCCTGAGGGAGTGAAGGTGAAAGTGGGCTTAACATACAGTTCACTCAGTTTCTTTAAAACAAGGTAAGAAGAGAAACCAAGAGAAAGTAAAAATAACATCATCTTGATTTTTAAGTAATAGTAAATGGACTGGTTCTTACATAGCACTTTTCCACGCTGTCTGAGGATTTGAAGCTCTGTATACAACTTACCCATTCAGACTCATTCATACATGCACTTTTTTCCAGCCAACCTTCCGATTAGTAGATAACTTATAACTTGCTCTACCTCCTGAGCTACGGCCAGAGCGTTGTAGTCTTTTCACAATTCTCCCTTGAACAAAGTGGTCTTGAGCAATAGTTCTCCAGGCTTTCTTAAGGTCCTTTTTCTTTGTACATTGGCTGCCATTTTCAGAGGATTGTTTCTTTTTGTTTGTTTGTTAAGCCACTTAACTCTGACCTATGAGTCATGAGTCATAAAAAGGCACCAAACTCAAGGATGAACCAGTGTTACACAGAACTGGAAACTTAGCAAAGAAAAAACACAGAGTTTGTTTCCATTTATTTAGCAGAATCTACATAAAAATGTCAAAGATAAAACAGTTTGACAAGCATAACACATTGTTTTTGCTCCAACAAGATGACTCCAAGAAGTGCTGAAATCTGAAAGTAGCATCAATGGAAGAGTAGCTGTTAAGAAGGGACTGAAACCAGGAAAGAAGGCTGAGGTATGCAAAAATGCACAAGAGCATTTTTGGCATAAAAAGAAACAGTGTACCTGGATAGAAAAAGGTACAATAGAACATTATCAGGCATTGATTGGTCACCCCAGAGCACGAACCTCAACATTATTTAAGCAGTGTGGGATCATCTTGACTGAGTAGACATTCAAAGGCTGCTAACACCCCAAGAAGAGGTTTGAAACGACCTTCAGTAAGCCCGGAGAGCTATTCCTTAAGACTACTTAAAAAAATGTTGAAAAATATTTTTCCAGTGTGTAAGAATTGTACAAATCTTGTTTTACCTTGTGTACACAATTTACTTTGTCCCTTTCTGGCATATTTGTCACACTTTCAGATCATCAAATAGATTTTAATATTAGAGAAAGATAACCCGAGTACATACAAAAAGCCATTTTTAAATGATGATTTAAAATGCTATCTGAACTTGTGAAAAATTATTGTCTCTCTTTATTAGCTCATGAATTAACTAAGTACAGTTTAAAAAAATCACGATTTCACAATCAGTGTGTTCTTTTTAAGTGGCTATGTTGAGAAGCTCGTGAAGTGATTTTTAATATGACAATCAAAGAAAATTCATGTTTTTAGAGCATCAGTTAGATACATTACAGCAAACTCAGTTAATGAGTACATTGATTATCATCTTTGTTAATTATTTTACCACTTCCATTAATCAGTACTATTTGTTTGAGAAGTAGAACTTATAAATGTAGCTTGAAATAAAACTCGGTATAAACAGAGTAAAAACTTTCATGTCTCTGTGCTAAAAATGAAGCTATAACCATTTTCCACTTAGCTCATCACACAAAAGAATGTAAGGATATGACAAATAGTCTAAATGTGAAAAAATAAATGAATGCGAGTTAAATGGATAAATGTGAATTTATAAATGTATGTGTGTGTTTTTAATTCAAGTTATTTGCCACTAAGGTGTAGCTGACTGTAGTTTGTACTTTAACTGTGGAAATAATTTATAATAGTTATTCTCTTCATAACACCAGTCATCTTATGCACAAGTTTGTAAATAGGTTGATTGTACATGTCCGTAGTTTGATTTCTTGCCTTTTTCTTCATTTTGTCAAAACTATTCTCAAGTCACTTCAACCTATTTAATATATTATATAGTGGTTGTTAGAGCCCAAACACAATAGGATTTTTAACACTGATGCTGATATCAGCTGATAGTTCTTTCTTTCAGAACTTTATATGAAGTATAAAGATAGTCCCCTAACGTTTGTTATGAGTACTTAGTTTTTACTTACGCTGTCCAACTCAGATCAGCTAGTTGTGTTTTTGTGTGTTTCAAACACATGTTCTGGAAATTTGTAGAGGGCCTTCTGGTGGACAAACTACACAACATCAACATGGTTGAAGAGTTCTTCCATGTTTTCTTTACTTTTTACATTTTAATTTTTCGCCCATTATAAATGCAGATACTAATACATTTCCAAACAGCTAATATTGGACTACTGGTTAGGCTTCAGTTGATGTAAGATAAATAGTGGTGAACAGAGTTTGAAATGTAATTGGTTGACCGTGCTTGAATTCCCATTCACATAACAAATGCAAAGATTGTGCACCTGAGGCTTGATATCTGTGTGCAGCAAAAGCGTTTCTACTCACTGCACTTTGACTTTGGATTGCTGCTGTAACATTTAGAAAGCTCACTGGGCTTAATTTAATTGGCACAAAACTATATAATGTTCTCCAGATTGCAAAATTGCATTCTTTTTACTCGGGGAATGGAAATTGAATGTGATGAGACCTGGTGTTGAAGATGAAAAAAGAAAAATGTCTGGTGTGATTATGGCTTATGCTGCTGGTGCAACTAGGCGTGAGGTCAAGTTGTCAAAATGAGCCAAGCCCCTAAGAAGTTTCCAAGTTAACAGAGGAGCAAACAAAAAGGTCCTACTTTTTGAGAGTTATCACTAGAACCAGTTGCTTGTGCTTAGCCACCAGATTGCTTAAAACTACCAGTTATAATTGGAAAGCAATTGAAGTGGAACAGCAGAGAAAGGGAGCTTCTTTTGTAATTAGCAATCAGGCTGCTCCTGGTATAATTATACACATTTAAAACCAGTGCCCCCATTAAGTTCAGTGCCGTGGCCCCTGTAATCAGTTTCACTGGCAAAACCCTTCTTCTCATTAAGTTTTTCCAGTTAGAAGAAGAGGAAAAAACTTCAGTCATACATGTGAGTGTATCAAATTGGTCATTCTTCTTCAACCAAGAAGTCAGCCAATCATTTGCATTTTATAGGGTAATTAAAAGAAAATTCTAACATTACATTAAAAAGTTGCTGAAATGTTGCTGCCTTTTAACATTTTGAGGTCTAAGTCATCACTGGTGTTAAATCCTGATTCTAACCCTTCCCTTAGGGCTGGGATTAGTATGAGGTCTTTGATAAACATCATCAGGATCCAACATGGCTAAAAACATGGTGTGAGTTTGGAAATGATCAGTTAGATCATGTAAAGAAGGCCTGATTGCATTAATGAATGCTGTAGATCTGCTCTTCTTCTTTTTTTTAGGGTTTCTTTGGCTGTTTATGTAATGATTGTATTGTACTGTATTACCACTGAAATAACTTTAATTTCATTAAATGCCATATTGTTCAACTGGATTTTTAGTTTGGTTCAATTTCTCACTAGGTTTCTTTCTGGCTTCTCTTTAAACCGTAGACATAATTTTTTACTGTCATGGGCACAAAGAAATGCAATTTATATTCTTTTAAATTGAGCTTTCTTTTTATATCCTCATAACTTTGTTCCCTCTTCATGGTTATTCCATTGTGCTGCTGACTGGGGATTCGGTTTGAAAGCCGCTGCACTCAGAATAAACGGCATTTCTGTCATGAAAGCTTTAAAAGTAAGTGCAGATAGTTTTTGACTGCCAATCTGAAAGTGGCAAGAAATCACATTTAGGCAAATGGATAAAATGTGTTTGAGTGTGTCAGACAGGTTATAGTGTAGATGGAAAATAGAATGGGATCTTTTTGATGAGTAAGAAATGATCATTTGTCACTTTCAGTCACTTGATTGCTGCAAAGCTCGGATAGTTCAACACAAATAAGACAAAACCTTTTATCTCCCAGGATTCTAGTCAACTTTGGCATTGTTATACAAACCTGACAATGCTTGATAAGCACCTCTACATAACTTCAACAGGGGTCTCCAAGACAAGTGCTTCGGCAACTTTTCAGTGATGCACAATAGAAGCTGAATATGTGTTGTGTACGCACACATTAAGCTTGAAAAGATGCACCGCTGTGTGCTGCTCTCTCTGTCTGGACTTTGACGGCTTATATAAACAGACTGTGATCTGGAGTGAACAATGCGTTCAGGGTGAATTACCTAAGAAGGTACTGAATACTGGACAATTACACACAGTGACAATGGCAGCACACATATCCACACATGCACCAATAAAACTTGGGGAACTTCAAAAGAATTCAATTGCAGTTTTAAGTGCTGTTAACAGTGATGTTCACTGGTTAATTATTATGCACCATTTGTTACTGAAGATCTTCAGACTGGAGTGTTGTGTCTTGATGTTATGAATGATCAGAGAAATGCTTCAAATAGGCAATTCAGGTGACCCGAAAGAATTTGAAAAGATCAGTGTCACTGCCAACAGAGTTTCATCTGCCATACTGCGACAAAAAAGAAGCAATAAAATGAAACCAACTAAAAAATCTCCATAAGATAAATCTGATATTAATAAATGATAGCCTCTATAGGTCACACTGTTTTGGATTTTATAAAACAGCTCTTGGGATTGAAGATTTTTAATGGAAAGATCTTGATTGATAGTTTTGTTTTATAACTTTCTTTCTGCCAAGTTTAAATTTATGTCTTGATTGGCTTACACGGACAGCTTTACAGTACTGTGCAAAAGTCTTGTCATCCATTATTTCTTTAAAATGGAAAATTGGTGCATTGATTTATTAAAAACATACAAACATGATACAGGTTGTGGGAAACGAGCATTTGTACAATTCTGGTGAGTTGAAAGTCAATATTTGGCATCATCATCTTTATTTAGCATAGCCTGAACTGTCTTGGGCAAGCTTTCTTTTAATTTCTTTACACAGTATTCAGGAATAGCTCTCCAGACTTCTTGAAGGATGTTGGCTGCCTTTTGTGCCATTCTCTGTCAAGATGATCTTACACTGCTTCAATAATGCTGAGGTTGTGGCTCTGGGGGCATCGCTCTATGACTGAAAGTGTTCCATTATGTGTGTTTTTCTAAAAAAAATGTTATCTAGGTATGGTTTTATCAGTTGGTGTATTGGCGTTGTATGAGTGATGAAAATCTGAGAGTACTCTTCTGTGTTGATATGCCGATCAATTTTAACACTGTCTGAAATGCAGCTCCAAACTCTGATAGAACTTCACTGTGTTTTACAGATAGCTGTAGACACTCACTGTTGTACCCATTACATATTGACAATGATTTGAACCAAAAATGTCAAATTTAGAGTCATCACTCCATAACACCTGTTGCCACCGATTTTTCACCCCAGTCTTCATGTTTGGCATACCTCAGTCTTTTCTCCCCATTTCTCTTCCTTAAGAATGCTTCTTGGAAGTCACCCTTCCACTCACAGCATTTCCGATAAGGCTTCAGTGAACAGTAGATGGATCAACTGCGTTTTCTTTTGGACATTTGTTGCTTAAATATGCAGAGTTTTTGATAAGTAGTTCTTTTTGCCTGTCAACCTATGTTTAACATATTGTAACAATTTAACAGTTGGTTATTTGCTAAATCGTCAGTTACAAATATACACAACACTAGTTCATCCCTTGAGTTGAGTGCAAGGATTTACTGTTGCAAGGACTGGACTGAAAATGAGTGAAAAAGCAGCCAAAATCCAAAGAACTTTGAAAGTGCTTCTGAACACCTGAAGAACTATCACTTAAGACCACTAAAAAAAAAGCTACAATAACGTTTGGCTCCTGTGAAAAACCTTAAGAAAAAAGTCCAGACCTCAACATTATTGAAGCAGTGTAGGATCATCTTGACAGAGAATGGGACCAAAGACAGTCAGCATCCAACAGAGCTTTGAAAGTCCTTCAAGAAGCCTGGAGAACTATTCCTGAAGACTACTTCAGGAAATGACAAGAAAACTGTTCAGGCTGTGTTGAAGGATTGAATTGCCCTATATAATTTATTTCCATGGATTTCCATGTAGTATATGTTTATCATTTCATCATTTCATCATAACAAAATATAAAGAATTGAGGGGTGATTCATGACTTTACAGCACTATAGGGCATCCTCCATCCTTTTCCTTTTCCCTCTAACCTGACAGCATTTTTGGACTGAAAGAAAAAGTACACAAAAATCCAAGCTTCATATTCTTCTTCTTTTTTTAAATTTCCCCTTTGCCCTCTTTTTCTGTGTATTTCAGGTAATGCTGGCTGCTTCCTATTGGTCACTGCTGGCACCAGCCATCGACATGGCGGAGGATTCTGGGAAGTACGGCTCGTTTGCTTTCGTGCCTGTGGCTGTAGGATTTACACTGGGGGCCGCGTTTGTTTACTTCGCTGACCTTGCCATGCCCTTCCTGGTAGGAACTCTGACACATACAGTATTCTATGTTTCCTGGAGAGCACAAAAGATAGTCTTGTGGTGATGTGAATGTAGCAGGGGCTGATCAATTCTTAATGTCTGCTTATATGTATTCACGGTCACTTTTCAAAGACTTATCACCACGCACGGGAGCAAGCTATTGATAATTCCTGAGGGAAAGAAGAAGAAATGGAGGACATACTGTGGTGTGAATGTGAAGAATTGAGTTCCATGCAGAAATAAACAGAATTACCCACTTAACCTACATAGGGCATATCTGAATTTGAAACCTTGAGGACTAGGTCAGTGAGGTTAATACAGATGAAATTTCTATAAGGGGCATAGAGTAGCATTGCAGTTTTCTTATAATTAAAGTATTAAAATTTAGTACATGCATACAGATATTCTATGATACAATAGCAGAGAACAGAGCTTTCTACTCACGAAAGAGTTGAATCTTGGCAAAGATTTGCCACCCATCTTCCTTTGAGAGGTCTGCAGAAATGCCTAATGTTACCTGAGGCAACACATAGTTGTTAAAAGGACCACGATTGTGTTTTGTTCCACTTTGCCTGCACTGGTCTTTTGTGTGGTTTAGATAATAGCATAATTGCTGCTGAGAGCAACTGCTGGTTGAAGAATAGAAAACATGACAGAGAAAATGAGTTTGGGCCAAAGCTAGTAGAATGCATCTCGGAGGATTAATCAATATAAAGTTCTTTGTTGCCTGCTTGGGAACTTTTGTAGATGATAGCTTTTGAAATACTTCACTGTTTGCATATTGATACACTTCTTTTTGCCAAAGGCCAGCACACCTGTAAGCCTGATAGACCCAAGAAAAGAGCTTGTGTAACGTAACCATGAAAAACAAATCAAAGCAATATCATGGAACTGTGGTTCCATAAATGGAGACATTACCCTGACATTTATTACAGTTTCTTTCAGACTATGTTATTTGCATGCTTTTTTCCATAGCAAATCAAATTATAAGCTTATTTTTTCTCCTTTTTTTCCTACTTCTTTCAATGGTATATAAATGACTGACACCTCAGTCAAAACAAACTTTAAGCTAACTTTTTAGCTAACTTTTAGGCTTAATAAAACTCTAAATGGGTAAATATAGAAATGGGTGATTTTAAAATGGGAGCTTAAATGGCATCAAGTTGCCATTAAAGGAATTGGATTTTTTGGAGCTTTCAATACTGGGAGTGCACTGAGCATAGATAGAGGAGGTAGATAAAGAAGAGATGCACACCAATCAGCCACAACATTAAACCACTGACCTATGAAGTGAATGATATTGATCATCTCGTTAAAAGCCAGTGTTCTGCTTGACAGCTTCGGGTTCTGGCATTCAAGTGATTATCGCTTTGACATGTACAGCCCACCTAAACATTGGCAGAGCAAGCACTATCCCGCATTGGATCGACTCTCCCAGATGGCAGTGGCCCCACCCGCGGCAGATCCCATCATGCTTAAAACTGCTGGAGAACAACTCGAGAAACATGGCAAAGGTGTTGACCCAGTGTCAGCAAGACATTTGGAAACAGACTTGATCCACTTGGCTATTGTCTTTATGCTTTAGTCTTCTTTTAGTCTTCGTCCCAAGAAGAATAGATTCACAGAATAAGTTAGATTCACACGAGTGTGATGTTTAGGACAGGAAAAGGTGTTCAAATAACTTCAGTCCAACAGATTTATAATGATGGAAAGGTTAATTCTGTAGCTGGTTTGTCATTTATTACTTTGTCAACTCAGCCTGTTTCTCATCTTTCTTCAAAAGAAACAGAGAGAATATGAATATGTGTAAAACATTGACAGAGATCTGCAAACCTCCACAAATTACAACAAAGCTGATCTGTACAGTTAACCTTTTATTAACGATCCTTTAACCCTTTCCAAAAACGCCCATGTCTTGTTAATGCAGATTTTTGCAATCTCTAATGATACAAAAAACAGGTCTGAGCCTTCAGACATGCGCCAGCACAGGAATGTGGAGTGACAGTAGTGGAGTGGGGAGATGTGGGATGCAGCCACAACAGTCAGAGCAGCAGAGAACAGCTGTTGCCTTAAGCTCCTGCAGTCACACCAGGACAGAAGCAATCATTTGAATTACATATGAAGGAGTGCATAACGTCGCTGTCATGCACACTCATATAAGATGACACGCACTTGCATAAACACAGCGTACACGCATATCCCCGTGAGGGTGACGAACAGTGAAAGCGAGGGTGATGAAAAGCATGCGTTCAAAGATTTGGTTGTGCGTCTTTGATCAAATGCACATTTGAAAATGTAGAAAACACACAAGGGTTGTATTTTTAGGGTTTGATATTAAGACCATCAGTTAAGTTCAGATTTCATAACCTTCATTCAGTTATCAGCAGAGTTGTGTCATTGTGCAGGATAAAGCTTGACTGTTGTTGCGTGGCGTATTTGAACCTCATAATCCGATATTAAAACCTGGCAACTTGATGTGAGGGAAAGGTAATGAAGTTAGGGGCCGTCTCAATACTAAGAAATCAGGGAAGAGTAATAGGCTGTATATAAATGATAGACATAGCCACTGGGTTGGAAAATGGAAGCCACAGTGGAAGCACCTTAAAAGGCTTCAAACCTTCATTCTGTCAAACAGTGGATTGTATAAACGTCTACTGCAAAACAACCCAAAGCTCTCTTGATCTATGGCATCAGTAAGTTTTCCTGATGGGTTTTTGTTCTTAAGAGATAGCATACCTTGTGAATGAAGGGCCAATACTATTCTTCGCTTTCTAAGGGAGATCCACCCTCCAGTTTATGCAAAACCACTCAGGCTTCACGAGAGGATTGTGGCCAATTGGTGATGTCAGCAATCTTTCAGATACAGCCTGCAGAATAAATGAGGGACATTAGAGAACAGTTTTTCTAATTTTCTTGTTTGTGCAAAAAAAGAAAAAATGCAAATGGTCACAACAGGACAGTAGTATAACAGGGTAGTATAAAAAGGGTTTTTACTTTGAAAATTGAGCAGTTAAATGGCAGATATGACTGGACTTCCTGTTCTCCTCACCTGCTGTGTACAGACTGACACATTGTCCCATTACTGCTACTGCAACTCCTTTTATTTTAGGATCATTTAACGGTGGTGGACGCTCCCATCCTAAATCAAATGAGATAAACGTTTCTCCTCCTGGAGGAAAAAAAATCGTTTCTATAAGACCAGGACAAAAAGCAATCTACTGCTTGGGAGAAGAGAAAAAAAAAGAAACACCTAATGTTATAATTTACTGCCTGTCTTTCACTCCATCACTTCACCTCTTCGCATTTCAGCAGGGGCTAATTGGGCTGCTGACCTTCCTTTCCGTAAGCCACCCATGCAGCAGTTTAATACCTGTACTCCACTGGTAGTCTTAGTAATAGGGCAGGAGATAGCAAGTACAGCAATGGGCAAACAAAAACATTTCTCAGAGCTTCAGCAGGGACATGTTTGTGAAAAGAGTTCAGAGCTGTAAAGACTTTTTAATCTATTGTATTCTCGACACACCATAACACACAGGGTACATTGTAAACTGTAGATAGCTAGCAAAGATAACTCTTTTATGCACTTGGAAACAACATGAAATACATCCCGGTGTTCTCCCAAGAACACTTTCATAATCTGGTCTTATTTCCTGCTGTAAGACTTATGATGCATATATGTGTTCTGAGGTGGGCTCATCAAACTCTTGACAACTTTACAAACTTGCTTGTGGAATTGCAAATTCGAGAGATTTGTTAAAGCTTAAGCTTAATTTAACACTTCCTAATTACCATGTAAGACGACCTGCTGTGTTCGATTTGTGGGCGAGTTTTCTCTACAAACGTGGTCCCTAATTTCACATCATTAAATCCAGGAAATTAGCAGGTGGATACACAGCGTCCCTACCAGTGTTAGTATGAGCGTCAAGGGACCCAAAATAGATAGAAAATGGTTAGTCATAGAACTATAAATACTAAAAAAAATCCTTTTGCTAAAGCAAAGTGCTAGATAATTAGGCGGTGGGCATTCAAAAATCAGACACGGTGAGTGTTATTTCACATTTGAGTGGAATGGAAGACGGTGTTGAACAGCAGCTGTGATGCTGCCTGTTCTTTTTTAACTTCAGTTTTTTTTGTCAAATCTGGTCTATCGGAAAACAGATTAAATAAAAAACCTGAGTGTTGAACCCTTCAGTAAGATCTGGGGGATCAATGAATGCAGTGGTTGAGTGGTTGTTTTGGATTAACTTGTCCTCTTAGATGGTGGGGCACTGACAATAAATGGAAAGTTCTTCAGCGTGATCACCCGTGATCACCGTTTGATGAAACGTCTTGATGCTGATGGGACTTGTGTTTTCCAGAATCCCATTCACAGAGCATGAAGGGTCAACGAGTGGTTTGATGAGTATGAAAATGATGTAACCCATATGCCCTGGCCTCTACAGATTAGATAGTGGACAGTTGACAGCAACTTTCCCTTTCAATAAATGAGGGAATATTTTTTGGAAGAATGTTTTCATTGAATCCTTTTTTAAAACTAGAATTTAAAACTATTGAGATTAATAGTCTCTTTTGTGAGTGTCCTTCACCCAGATGGGAAGCAGTATGTAGTGTCATATTAGATGTCATTGACCCTCATAAGACTGGCAACCTGCCCAGGATGTACCCTGGCTTGTACCCTGTTGTAGCTGAGATAGGCTCCAACCCTACGTAACCCTGATAAGAATAAGTGAAAGAGGATGGACGGATGGAGAAGAAACTGTAGCTGCCAGAGAAAAGAGCATGCAGGTTCAAACCTAGAATAGTGCAAGTGAGCGTTCATGCTGCTTCTTTGCCTTGCTAATTGTGTTTGATAGTCTTAAGTGATGAGGGATTAAGTTGGCAGCATGTGGTGGTCCAGTACCCTAAAACATGTTTTTGAGTCTGTCAAACTGAATATTGTGAACAGTATTGGTGTAAACTGCCCCGCATGCCTGGACTGTTATGTCTTTAGCAAGTAAAGGTTTGGAGTTTCAGTCTGCAAGTGTTTAAAGCAATGTTTTTAGCAGTTTCTAGCAGTTAGCTCGACCGTCTGTCTTGCTGTTCCTGTTGTTCAATCTTACTGTAAAATGGACAGACTGCAGGATCTTTGAATGTCTTGGCAGTCATTTGTCTTCTGTTGATCTCAGCATACATAGAACCACAAGTGGACTTTTATTACATATCCTTTTTGACTTTTGTTTTCTTAGCACGCCACATTTGTCATTTTATTCTTCATGGGCATTTTTATTTCTTATTCTCCAGTCTCGTAGTTTCTCCTCAGCTCCCTGAAGCTCTCCTTCATTTCATTTTATCACATATTCGCACTGCTAGTTCAGCCCCCCTCCAACGACTGGCACCATGGTGACAGTAGTGGAAATGTTGGGCAATAGTAATAGCTTGCAGGAAATCAACTAGGAACCTGTGGGGGGCCATCCGTGTTTGGACAGCTGCTGCTGGCCTGACTTTTACTGGCTCTTCAACAAACACGGAAGCTGAATAAGAAGAACAACTGGGAAAGGGTAAGATGGACACAGAGGGGGGGTTTGGGCTGACAGGGAGAGAACGATGACGGTGATAAGGGATGGGAACAGGGTGACGATGAAACAGAAAAGGAGTGACGTTGGCAGACAGCAGGAAGGACCTGACAGAGCCTTTCAGCTTGGTGATAAAACCAAATGACCAAGACAGCGTGAATCTGTTCCAGTAAGACATTTTTCTTCGCATGCATCTTCGCTTTACACCTCTTCAACTAAAGGAATATGAAGGGCATGAATAATAATAATGTGTTTCTTAGAAGAAATTGTTTTCAGAAGCATGTAATGCAGGTTCAGTGTTTATTCATAAACCCTCTGTGGGTGGATTGTTTTTGTTCCATCAAAAAAGCATGAGCTGGAATAATGAAAGCCATAAACCTCCACACCTGCCAAGTAATTGCTGAGTAATTAGTATTAGATTAAAAGAGATGGTGTTATTGTTGCAGATGTCCTGAAGACAAGACATCTGCTTTCATTATTTATTTATTTATTTGACATTAAATTTCTTTCTCAGCCCGGACAATCACTGCTACAAGAACAATGCACCAGGTTAAGTGTGTCTGAGCAATGAGTGCAAACCAAAGAGCAACCAGGTCCGCCAGCTTCCTCCCACTGTAGAAAAAAAAATCAGTTTTCAGTTAACTGGTGTTTCTAAACTGGATTTACTTGAATGTGAATGCAGGGAGGATGAAATAAATGTATGTGAAATGGTGAAGGTGACTTGTAGTCTAGGAATAAGTCTATCCTATTCCATGTTTTGATTAGGGATTATATACAGCTTTCATTATTCCATCCTTCCAACCATCCCTTGTGAAATAAGAATGCGGAATTGTTTTCTATTCTTTGTAGCAGCAATGACACAAAGTAATGAATACGGCAATATATCATCCCATTATCCCTTTAGATAGCTTATCAATACTCTGGTGGTACTGTTCTTGGTTGTGGTGCCAATTATAAAATACATGAAGACAACTGGAAGTTTATTAATTTGTTGTGACGAACAAACTCACAAAGGGAAAATGACAGAAAGCTAATCACAGGGCTAATTAGGTGAACTGGCACATTATTAGATTTGAAAAACAATGATATTATGTAACCACAGTGATAAAGCACTACATTACTGTGCAAATATTTATATATTTTTCTAGGAAGCTGGGAAATGTGTGCATCAATTTATTGAAACATGTGCAAACGTACATGGGAATGCAGTATCTAAGGCACAAACAGTTCTGTCGAGCTTGAAAGTCTATATTTGGTCACTATGATCCCACAATGCTTCAGTAATGTTGAGGTCCGGGCTCTGGGGAGGCCAGTCCTTGACCAATAGTGTTCTCCTGTGTGTTTTTCTATCCAGATATGGTTTTACTGCATTGTCTGTGTGTTTAGGATTATTGTCATGTTGATGCCAATCAGACACTTTCCAGATGGTATTGCATGGTTGATCAGATCCCTGAGATCCCCAACAGCACCGGCTGACACACTGCACACCATGCAGAGATAGGCCAGGTTTTTTGTGTTTGTAATAACTGTTAGTGAATCACATTCTTGTTGCAAAAATATGATTTTATGCCAGGAAAACTGTGTTGTCTTTTGTATTTTTCACAAATTCATCTGAAGAAATGGGAACAATGATATGTTGTTGTGACAGGCTGCTAGTAACACAAAACTGTCTAATGATACAATTTAAAATTGGTTCTTTGCTAAATTGTCTGTGTGGACACAATACTGGTTCACCACTTGAGTTAGGTGCCTTTTTATCCTTTAATCATTCATAGTGAGTCAGTGTTAAGGGACTTAAGAAACAAACAATCAAAAGCCATTCCTCTGTAAATGATCAGGTCCAATAACAGTTACAAGAAAGCCTAGCTCCTTGAAGGAAACAAGACTCTTTCACTTTATTGCCTCTGTTTTTTGGGGGGTTATGTCCTCTATTTGAGTCACTCCAATATCATGACGTGTTTCTGATTGTCTTGTGGTGGACTGAGTATCACTATCATGGTAATCATACTGTGATAATATAACAGTGTTTTACTCTGTGGGTTCATGGACCACATCATTTTGATCCAAAGGGTTCGTCTCAGTAACATCACCTTACCTTGCACTATTTTTCATGGAAGTCTTACTTTGCTGTGTCGTGTCTAAAATTCTTCCACTTTTTCTTGTTCTCGACTCTGTGTATGAGCCTTGCTCTTCTGCCCTCAGTCTGAAACCAATGTATAGAAACTGACCTGACCTTATGTCAGTAAGAACCTACGATTACAAATCACCTGTTTTTGCTTTCTTCTGAGTTTTATTAGTAGTTGGATAAACACAGAAATGGAAGTCTTGAATTCAGTTCTACTAAAGCTCTTGTCAGTTTTTGTCCATCTTTTGTCCTTTGGTTGAAGACTAAGAGAGAAGAGATGTTATGGGAGCAAGTCATTGCAGGATTACATGGTTTTAGAAAGCAGTGGCACTTGACCTTGAAAGAATTGATGGAGTTTAAGGCAGGATAAAGAGAGCAAGAGTAATAAGAAAAGGAGCAGAGCGTCCCTGTTCCATTTTCACTCATTGTTTGTGCTTCTCTAACAATACACGTGAAGAGACTCTGATGTGACTCCACACTTGAAGTAACACAGCGCTACTTTCTTATCTCCTTGTTCTAACCTGAGCTACCCATCACCATAACAACATATAGCCCTCAGGAATAAAGGAAGTGTTGGCCAGAGGTGGGAACATTACACCATACTGTACAGTATATCACCAGAATTCGGTTTGTGTCCACAGCGTGCAGGGGGCACTTAGCCAAGAGGGGAGGATTAACAATGACCAAAGCACAGCAAACACATTTACTGGACTGGGATTTTTAGTCATGGTAACTCAACGTGAAAGTCCCAAACAATAAATCTCTTTAACAGTAAAATAACACCACACTTTGCACAATAGTTTTAAAACCCTTCACCTTGAGTGACTGGGTGAGAGAGTGACATGGATGCACACGAAATACCAAGCGATTTAAGCAAATTTCTTCAGTCGGTCTCAAGAGTTGTTTGTAGAAAACTGAACCCATGAAAAGAACTTTATTGTGGTCGTCAGTCTGCTGACTTTATTATAGGATTCAGTCCATTTTAATGGACTGAATCGGCACATTTCCATTAAGGAGCCATTAAATAAAAGCATGCTTTTTGCAAATATGAGCCATTCCCTATTCAAATTAGGACGGTTCATTTAAGAAGCATTATCTTCTTTTGGCCTCTCTAATATCACCTACTTGCTTCTTCTTCCTCCCACTCAGATGGAGCTGTCAGCAGAACTGATGACTCGTGACTAAGGGCCTTAATAAGTAGAGTGGGTTAGTAATACAACCATTTATTGCTGTTAACAGGCCTGAAGGTTTACAGGGTATTCTGTGCTGTTGGTCATGGTGGAGTTAAGAGTGATAATGCCAGGTTAGTACATTTTTTTGGTAGGTCACAAACACAGTAAAAATAAACTGCTGCCACAGTACCACACTGTCTAACAGCAGAAATGTCAGTAAAAACGAACAGTAAGAGGAAATCAATGAATAAAACACCCAGCTGAGCACAGATTGATTAAGGAAAGAACTGCCACTCCTCCATTATCTATTACACCAACCCTCTCACACATTTAGTTCCTGTGAAAAAACTAATCATCAGAATTGTCTCTGAAAATGGGAATAACAAGAGCCTTGATATTCCATCGGTGAACATGCCAGGAAAATACCTTCAAACGCCTTCAGATATGACTGTGGCAGTGGTGGGGCTTGGCCCTAATAACAGGGTCAGAATCACACAGAGCAGACATCGTCACGCTTCAGTTCACCTAATTGTTACCGATTTAGATTTAGCAGGGTCTTTTTTTTCTTCAAGAAGATAGAGCAGAAAAAATAAAAACTTGTCAGTGTGGAGTATTCCTCTCTGTGAATCAATAGAAAGCAGTAGCACCTAGTCACGGTCAGCTTACCGTGTAGAGTGAAAAAGAAAGACATTATGTGCCCTCTGAGTGTCTTTAATTGGTCAAATACAGCCCAAATCACAGCACTAATGTGTGGTGATTTTGTCAGATAGCGTGTGGTTAACAAATCAGAAACGGGTTTAAGGACTCCCCGGCTGTTGCTGTGATGCTAACTGAGGCTTTCTAGCTGAAAGAAGCTCTGAATGACCCAAAACATCGAAACATTTACATCCCGGAGGCTTCACACAGCTGTTTCTACTGACAAGACAAATTCAGCTCATACAAACAACAATAAATCAAGTTTATGTTTATTCCTTTCCTCGTATATATATTTATTCTGTGTTTGTATATTCTCTGGATGGGCCATCACTGACCTGGCACATTACGGGCTTGCTCTGATTCTGTTTACATGCATGACCTCACAAACACTATCCCTGCAAAAGAGGACGTCTATAATAATACGGCCATCTGGAGAAGTTCGAACGGAGCTCTTAGCTCCTTTAACTTTTCCTTGTTTTTTATACCACCCACGTTTGCTGTCAAACACTCCCCTCTGTCGTAGAAGGTCCCCGTCCTGTTCTCGTTCAGGCGTCTTGCATCTTTATTAACCATCCGCACAGAAGAGCTTAGCTGGCTGTAGTACATTGTTTTGCATGCATAATGAAATGTAGCTGAAATCTGCCTTCTGCTTGTTCACACTGTACTGCATAATGAAGTAAACATGGTTGTTTGGAGAAATTCTCTTCCTGCTTTTTTTTCTTTTCTTTAAATCCTCTTTAGCTGATTTGTTGAGCTTTGATTAGCAGGGATCGTCTTAACATACCACAGGGAATAATGTGGTTAAGCTGACTTGTGATTTTCTTCTTCTCAGCTGCGGTTATTGACCAGTTTGTCATCGGTCTTTGAGCTCAAATCTCATTTGAGCTGGGTATTAGGATTCTAACATAATTAAATACTGGAGGGAATAATTTGTCAAACAGCTGGCTACTTGGATTGAATATACAAGAATGTATTTACAGATAATAATTTTTCGTGTTCTAGAAAAAATTAAAAAAGGAAAATTCTAACAGAAAAAAGCAAAGGAGATATATTTTATGCAATTTTGAAAAATGGAGAGAAGCAAAGATGATGCATGACGAGATAAACTGCACTTATAATTTTTCAAAAACAAGCAATTAGAATGTCATTTTGTGCTCTATTAAACTGTTGACTTCTCTTGAATGTTTTCCTTTATTTTCTGTCATTTATCATGATTAGGGATGGGTATTGATAAGATTTTCACGATTCCGATTCCATTTTCGATTCGGGTTTAACGATTCGATTCTTTATCGATTCTTTTTAAAAAAGGAGAACACTAAGGTCGATTAGCTTAGAACTTTGTTTTATATCTTCTCTTTGAACAAGATAGAAATTTAGCAGTAACATGGCCTTACAAACCCAACAGTGAGATCTTAAGAGATCCACAGCCTACGGCTCTTCAATGGGGTGTCACGGGGTCCCCAGGAAAAAAAATTGTAAATGTAAAATAATAAAATAAATATTCTTCTGTAGCAATAACAAAGTATAACATAAATTATTCTGTAGCAATTACACAAGAATATCCAGTAATGATATTCTGGTAACTGCCTACAATTAAACACATTCACTTACTGAAAATCGGGGGCATCTGCTGTGGCAAATGAGTGCAAGCCTTTTACCACAAACTTAGTCACTGCTCGGTGACATTCGTCTATCCTGGCCTGAAAGGAGACGCTGCCGGTAGACTGTAGCGAGAACTGCCAGCATCTGAGCCAGCCAGACTCTGTCTGTCTCTCTCATCATGGTCACCTAAATGCACAGTAATGGCAGGTTTTGTAATAAGGCAGATCGCGCTAACATAATATGCACTGTTAGTTGATTATTTACCTGCCGCATTAACGGGAGAGGACGTGCAAACGTTACCGCTGCTGCTGCGTTGAGATTCACGAGTCCGGAGCGGAATTAAAAACACGACATTCATTTAAGGTCATCGCGTGTTTTGTGAGCAAATGCTTTTGCATATTCGTAGTGTTTCCTCCCTTAAATGAAATATCTACTTTGCAAGTATTGCAAGTTGGCCTGTTGTCATCCGTTCTTGTAAAGTATAACCAAACTTCTGAGCCGCTTAGGTACCATGTTTCCTGCCAGAACCGGTTTTCGATTCCCTAATCATGATGGATGTTAAAAGTTTCCAATAATGTGTTCAGCATGTTACATTAGAGTAATATGCTGCCATGATGCAGTCTCACCAAACCCATATTAATTTTGTTGCTGAGTAATTTTTTATCATTCTTTTCATCAACTAAATAAACAACTGTTGTTATTTTGTATGTGAGGGGCCCGTTACTCGTGTAAAAACTGAGTTGTTCGAAATCTGTGAATATTCGCTCCCAGCAGCCAACGCAATGGGCAGGAGTAAAAGTCCAACAATAAGCATTCAGAGTTAGAAATGAGCATTACAGGTCCACTTTAAAGGTACAGATCAGCAATATACTCTGACTTTTAGTCTCACGATTGGATTTCCAATTCTCAGAATATCATGAGGATGATGATTTCGCTGGATTTGCTTTTGCTGTGTTTATTCTTAATTTCCCCTCACCTACAACTGTGACAGATATATTATTTGTGGTTTTCAGTTCAATACACCTACAGAGCAGCTGAACTCCCCTAACAGCCTACACTTGTAACACGACTTTCATCTAATACGTTCTCTTAACTGATGATTTGAATTGCTCTATCTTTCTCTTTCCTCTGCTGAAGAGGTGGTTTGAGAGATATTTTCTGGTGGTAAAGTAGATAAATGACCATCTCAATAGCTAAAAAAACCCAACGAAAATTCAAGCGTTGTCTCACTGGCCACCATTTTCCAATTTAGATTCAGGTCTTTTCAGATAACCCATTATAAAAAAAAATGAGCAGGGTGTCACATCATTAGAACAGTTGGCCAAACTTTCGAGGCCTCTCTCACGCACGCCTGGAACCAGTTAGCAACCATCTGGCAGCCACTGATTACAATAGAAAAATGCATATTTCCCAGCTTACTGGCTCATACTGGGCAAAAGAAATCATGAGGATGATGCTATGTAAAGCCTAATGAGCCTCCTTGCAATTGCTTTGATTGCAAGCAGATTGCTACAGTTGCTCTCCAAGAGGTGGAGAAACTTACCACTTTTTCCGTGCGAGCAGTGGTTGCCAGAAGGTAACTACCCAATCTCTAACCTCCATGTGACTGAGGCCTAATGTAGCCCTGTCTGAAATTATTCAGGCTTGCAGTATAAAGAAAAAAGTCTGTTATAAAAAAATGGTTAAAATATAAATAGTTGATAAAGGGTTTAAAAATCATATGCTTTGGTACAAATGTATTTCATTTACAGTTAAGAGTCCAATAATTAAAAGGGTTCCATGATTTAGAGTTTATTTTCTGTGCAGAATAAATATGTTGGGGTGTAACCTAAGTTTATTTACCCATCTAATGTCGGTTATCTCAATGTTGTATTGTCATTGGTTGTTGTGCTGACGAGCCAGTCAATGTCATTCTTCTCTGCTATGGGGGCGGGACGAGTGGTAAGGTTTGTGTGAATCTGTGGGAGCGGACACAGAAGCTAAGTCCGAAGAGAGAGATGTCGTAAGGCAAACGTGGTGTGGATTTTGCATCTAAGTGTATCATTGAGGTCGACTACCCGTGGTCCTGATATTACTTATTTGTGATCTGCAAGAGGTAAATGAGACTGTGTGCCTTGACATTTGTACTGTAACTATTCGTTATAGTGATAAAATAGCGTGATATGTGATGCTAACTAGCGGCTTGCTAACTAGCGCAGCTTACCGCGTTATGTGCTGTGATGCCATGCTGTATGTTTAGCTCTGTGATTTTCAGTCAAAGCATGCTAATGCTAAATCGTTATGTGATAGCATTTGGTATTGTAGCTCAAGTGTTTTAATATGTTTAGAAGCCGAGGGACGCTCTGAAAGGAGAGGGAGAGAGAGGTTTCTACCCGGATGGACCCTGCTGTTTTCTCACCCCTGACTGTCTTCACTACTGAACTAACTGCCCGTTTCTGATTGCCCCACTAACAAACTCATTGGACTCGTGAGTACTAACTGGAACTAAAGTGCACGTATTTTGTTTATTGCTCAGTTTGAGTGAAGCGGCCATCAGTTTTAGGCCTCACCGCACCCGAACTTCGAATCAGGCCTGCAACAAGCACCGTGCCACAGGTGTAGTGTGGACAGGTTAAAGTGTGTGTGTGTGTGTGTGTGTGTGTGTGGGCCCACTGTTACAAATTTGGTTTTGGTGTGTAGCTGTAATCTAAGTTATTATCAAAGGTTGAAATTCATCCCTTTTAAAGGTGTGAGCTGTTGTAACGGAAATAACAGTTGGCACATAAGAATAAGGGTTATTTTGTTTTGATAATCTTTTATTTATAATCCATGTAGTCACATTTACAGTATTTTTGTTTGTTTATTTGAATTCAATTCATTTAATAAAAGTAACTGTTTATTTTATTCATTTCTTTTTGTCTAAATAAATACCCGGTGAGGGATTTAATTTGTATAAAATACAGGTGTGGTGGTCCTTATTAATTCAATTAGAGGGTATCAAGTATCATTATTAGTAGCACTACGAACCCTGGCCCAGTCTCATTGTACTATATACTCTAGCTTTACCATAGCTACGTGGGACCTGGGTTACACTAACATGGTGTGAAATTTTCGGTTCCTACCCAAGTAGCTTTGCTGCCTCATCTTACTCTAACAGCAATTGAAGTAGTATTAAACTAAGAATCAAAGTTGTTGATCCTTGTGATTGTTAGGTCTTTTTTTGGACTGATTTTCCCTTAAAATATTATCGAGATGGTCGTTTAGTAATTTGGGAAGCTACCTTTTAGCAGAGATCCTAAGCACAACATACAAACCATTCATGCAGCTGTTGTTGCATAGGGGTGTACCTTCCAATTCTTTGCAATAAAAGACCTGTTAGCCAGTTGCTGCTATTATTATTCTTTCATCCAACAAAACACTGGAGAAGATTTAATTTGAAATGGCTGCAGACACTGTTGGTTTTATATAAATCTTGAAAATGACCTGTTAGAATGAAAGGAGTCCCTTTTATACAAAATTGCTAAAAATAAAGGTATATTGCTTTCTGTAATAAAAGCTCCTGTCACCATATGCTGTAGAGGCAATATCTTAACTGAGGATTTCAAAGCAAGTCTGACAACCCTGTGACCAGATTTCACTCCCTGGATTTTTAACATATCTGTTCTCTTTCATCCAGACTGCAATAACCTCCTCCTGTCTCCCATTAGACTGTCAAATGGCTGACACTGGGAGTCATCCACTGTGTTAGATAGGGATGCTAAGAGACACTGCATCTAACTGAATGGCTGTGCCTGGGTTACAATTAAACCAAACTGAGCTTTGATAATGTGGCACATGCCGTTTGATGAGCTCTGTTCTTCACACGGCCTTGTAGCATTATGAGGGTATGCATATTTTACTAGGTTGACCCTGGTGGGAATAGAATCTGTGCCGCATTAGTGCCGTCGTCTACACAGCACTGAACAATTTCCAGTACCTGCATCCTTGTGTGTGTTTATATGTATGTCTGGGGATTGGATCATTTAAACAGTTGGTGCTTCTGGAAACCAGAAAATGTAATGCGAGTAAGGGTGCAAACCAGCACAAGATAAAACAAATCGATGCACATTTTCTTGGCTTGTTCCTGGTTTTGGCTGATGTTGTTCTAATAGGAAATAAAGTGGGTTCAGGTTAGTACAGATTTAAATGAGCTTAACTTTTTTTCCCCAGACTGAGGACCTCAACAGATCATCCCAGATATAAGATGTGAGCCGATTGCGGCGTCCACCCAGAAAGTGACAAGCAGCAATGCGGCCACCATAGAATATCAGTGACCTTCATTAACTTCAAGTGATGATGGGCAAAATAGCTGCTAGCGATGCGAAGTATATGGGTCCTGAGTTGACCCTTTCCCAACTCCAAGTTGAGCATCCGAATCACCTTTAATGGTCGTCCTCAGTACTTCTTTCATGTCGTCCACTGGCAGGAAAAGTTTCAAATAAATGGAGAGGAGCTAAAAGATAGTGGAACAACTCCTGGGCTGCACCAAGGCACACTATATGATAATAGCTGTTATGATAGCTATTATTAATACCAGACATTATACATTAAGAGGTCAAGAATAAAACCATGCAACTAGAAGCTAGCATAATTAGGACATTTTAAACATGTTTGGTAAATGTAGCTAACTAGCAAACAACTAGGGATGGACATTTTAAGCAAAATTATCATTATTATTTCAATGTTCACTAAAAACTCCAAGTATTCTGTCTACATTGCACTCTCAGATATGATATACGATACAGTGCATCATTACAATAGACCTGTGACATGTTAGCTTTACCTGGAGAAGTTTGCATTGGACCTTTTTGACTGCTCTACTTCTCTTTGGCTTTGCATGTTTCTCCTGTTTGTGCAATAGTATCTAATGTCGCTATCACAAATGATCCAGCCACTGGTTGTAATTAACATGCTCACCTTAATGGTGGTTAGCATATAGCTTCTACTTGATTTTTACTGCCACAACCTCAAGTTAGAGGTGGATTACATTTTACCGCCTGCTGGCATAACAATCGAAAATATCAGAATCTGAATATCGAAAAAGGTGACCATCTCTAAATCTCTTGGACTTTAAGTAATACAAGGAGTTTGATGTCTCCTGTGTCGTCATGCTCACTCACAATTGTATGTCGTGATCTTTCACTTATTAATTAATTATAAGATATATGTTGCTAGAGTGGTATGATCAAAGTACATGCACAATAAAAAGATAGTCTGTTCTATTTTATTCTATTCTAAAGAAAAATGTATATTCATCTCATTTAGTTCGTGATGATTATATCAAATAGAGACTGCTGCTTAGTAAGTACTCTACTCTGAATCCCAGGCTGGAAATGTTATTTATAAATACGTTGCCCTTTTAATTTGATTTATTTTATGCTTTTGTGGACTATTGCATCTGTTACGTTGGTTTCTGCCAACATAATGAGCTAACCTTATTGTGTCTTGCCTGCTTAGATACTTTTATATTTAGCGTATTTAATTAATTAATTTAGTTTTAGATAAGATCATCAGATCTGCCCAAGGACCATGAAGATGGAATTATGTGCCTCAAGGCTACATGTAGGAAGACATGAATGAACATTAATTAGGGTTTTACATCTACATTGCTGTTGCCTTGTTGATGATCCATTGTTAGAATTGACTCACTTGCAAACAGCTGCAACCCACTGTCGATCTGGAAGGTTTACAAAGACTGAGGGTGATTTTATGGGTTTTTTTCCCAGTTAACCCTGCGATAGATTGTGTA
Organism: Perissodus microlepis; assembly: GCF_051167445.1. Classification (NCBI taxonomy): domain Eukaryota; kingdom Metazoa; phylum Chordata; class Actinopteri; order Cichliformes; family Cichlidae; genus Perissodus; species Perissodus microlepis. The sequence goes on along the minus strand of NC_140468.1, from coordinate 23,135,618 downwards.
CCCCTCCTCTCTATGTATCTCCTATCTATCTATGACAGCTGGGATAGATTCCAACCCAGCTGCAACCCTGAATGAGGGACACATGAATGGATGGATGGATGGATTCTCTATTTGTAACAAAGGTGTTTTTGTACCTTATTTTATGTCTTGGTTTCATCAGAGTAAAAAAAAGACTGCAACATCCTTGAAACTAGGAAAAATTGTTGATTGCTGGGTGATTACATTACAAATTGTTTTGGCAAACATCTGGTTGCCCAGAGGTTGCAGCACCGTCCAACCTCTGCTTTCAGTCTGATTGAAAATGATCACACATTGAAGGTTGATTGCACAGCTCGCCTGATGGGAGGCAACCTGTCCCAAAAATCACGGTCTAACTTGGACCATAAATTAGAGCATGCAAGTCACACTCAGACTGATTGCCAAATGTTTGTTGGGGTCATTTTGCTGTTAAATTGCTGTCCTGGAGCAACTATGTCAGTGTTTGTGGAGATATTTGAAATCTCTTTAAATCTCTGTTTGAAATCTAAGAAGTTCTGGCTGAACTCAGAATCTAAGTAGATGATAATAATTTCTGATGAATGGGAAATTCGGTATTTGTAAATAAAAATGGATGGCAACAGACACTTTTTGATTATTTATCATAGTTAACGATTATATTATCACAAACAGAATGTATGAAATTGCTAGCTTGAACCCCACTGAACTGCAAACTGCACTTAAAATGGTAAATGGCCTGTATTTGTATAGCGCTTTTACTAGTCCCCACTAGGGACCCCAAAGCGCTTTACACACCCAGTCATCCACCCATTGACACACACATTCACACACTGGTGGAGGCAAGCTACAGTTGTAGCCACAGCTGCCCTGGGGCAGACTGACAGAAGCGAGGCTGCCATATCGCGCCATCGGCCCTTCTGGCCAACACCAGTAGGCGGTAGGTGAAGTGTCTTGCCCAAGGACACAACGACCGAGACTGTCCAAGCCGGGGCTCGAACCGGCAACCTTCCGATTACAAGGCGAACTCCCAACTCTTGAGCCACGTTAAAATGCGCTTTTAAGGCAGGAACTTGACTGAAAGTGGTCAGAGACTTGGTCCAAATATGGATCTGCCATTTCATTGGCATTGAGATGACAAGTTCGTTGCACGTGGTCGTTTAAATTGCAAAGAATTAAAGCAGCCTGTAAGTGTGTGCTTTAATGAGTGGATGTAGCGTGTAGTGTATAATCTTTAATATGAGCATCCACCAGTGTAGATCTGACAGAGAATAGCATCATAAATCACCCTGAACATCTTCAATTTATAATCAGAAAACTTTTACATTACGACACGAGTCTTTGTGTGCCATTCATTTTTCAACAACAACAAACTTCTTCTTTTTATTAACGTTTCTGTCTCCTGAAAATTAAAATGACTTTTTCAGTATTTAAAGGAAATTTCTAGGTGTTTTTTTTTCCACCAGTGTGCGCTAATGCAAAGGGCTCACACACGTACACATTTGTGTAATTCTATTAAGCACATTAATTCATTTGGACACCTTATAACCAATAAGAATGGCACCAGTTTCAAACCCTTGAGTGCACCTGTCACAAACCTGTTCCCCCCCCCCCCCCCCCCCCCCCCCCCACACGCCCCCCAGTATTCAAATTAATCACAGTGTGTTCAAAGCTTTTAAACACGCAGCAGATGTACACACACGCATGCACAGCAACACACAACACAGAAAATTCTATCAGTGTTCATTTATTACCGTTTTATTTATTTCTTTTCATTCTTTTGTCTGTCATGGGTTTGTTGAGCTTTTTTAGTTGGCCATACATGCTTTCATCTTTTTCTCTGTGCACACGGTTTTATTAAGCACGTTTCTCTCTGGCTCTTGCCCTTTAACTCACTCTTCCACCTGCCTTTTTGAAGTAAAGCCAGCATAATTGCACATCGTATGAACACCGTTGCTCCCTTCTTCCTCGTAATGCATCACCGACGTCCCGGCTTCCAGCTCTTTGCATAGTGGGGTCACAGCGGTCATTTTAATGAGTTTGCAATGTCTCACTCTGCTCCGTCTCGTTTGTTTGTTATCTCCTCTGTGTTTTCGAGATTTATGGTTGCACGTGAATAAGTGATGTCTCCCTTATCTGAGGCGTATGGCTGGGCTGTGATGCCCCTCTGTGTGTGCCTTTTGTTTAATGGATTCTGGTAAAACACTGATATGCTATCTTGTGACGGTTTAGAATAAAAGGGAGACACAGAGATGCTAAATGGTCCTCAGAGGCATTTTATTAGCCCAGAAATCACAGGAAGTTTGAACAAATATTAAAACAGTGGCGTGTGGACACTGATTTCCGCTGACTGTAGTTTTCATTTGCAAGTAGAAAGAATGTGTTGTTTTGTGCCTCCGCGTTCTCCAAGGACAGTGTGTTTTGCTCCTGAGTTCAAAATGTAAAAATCAATCAGATTTTCAGTCATTTAAAAGCGACGCAAAGAGCCCCCAAGGATCAATGACTCAGCATGACTCCTCTGATATGCTGTGTAGTCAATGGCTTCAAAAGATGACTAAGAGAGAGGCAAAGAAACTGCCTTGTATCAAATTTATATTTTAGTGTCATTTATATACTATGTGATAGCCAAACGTTTCCTACATCCAGTGTGTGAAATGATATTTGTGACAGGTAAATTACCGCCAGACTCTTAAGTGTTTTCCAGCTCACTGATTTGCTTCTCTGTCTAGATTTCATAAGTGTTCTTTCCAGCCGCAGCAGACAAGTGAAGAGCTCCATAAAAGACAATATATCCAAGAACCCATAGTAAGTCCGTGTTGTATGTATCACCTGTTTGTGGTGCTCAGTAAGAGAGTAAGTCTGTTAATGTAGGTTTGCAATTCACACACAAAATAGTTTGTGATTTAGATATGTCTGTGAAGGTTCTCAGGCATCCAGGTCATCGTAGTCTAAGGAGCTTGGAAAGAAAAGCGTCTGGACTTCTTTAAGTTGCTTGAAGACGTTTCGCCTCTCATCCGAGAAGCTTCTTCAGTTCTAAGGTCAAATGGTGGAGAGTCCCAGATTTAAGCTCTGTGGGAGTAACCCACCGAGAGGGACAAAGGACCCCCTAATGATCCTCTACCTAATCACACGAGCCAAGGTGTGAAAACGGGTGTTGGTCACAATCAGCCAAGGTTTCGGGTGAGCTCATTGTGAAACCTGGCCCCACCCTATCATGTGATTTCCTGAGGTCAGATGGCCCAGGATGTGAGTGGGCGTTAAGGCGTCTGGGAAGGGATCTCAAAACTGGATTATAGATGGCAGACAGTTAGTGTCATAAACCACCGCCTCTCACAGATTTAGACATTTTAGAAATGAACCGCTTTACCACCTAAATTAATAAACCTAATTAATTCTTGTCAGTCAGTGCTGTTGCAGTGCTGATATCAAACTCTGCCAAAGTTTCGTTTGTGTGTGCGCGCTCGAATCTGCTTTATAAAGAAATTGGGTGCACTTAGTGTCATCATAAACCTACAACAACTACTGTCTGGTGAGGGTGATTGGTATGGGCAAGGATTTCCCCTTCCAAAAAATGTATTCACCTTCCCTAAAATTGAAAGCATAACACAGCAGTGGATACTTTTAAATTTTTCAAATAAACAACCAAAAGCTAATGTTTATTGTCAACATTTCAGAATTCAGTGGTAATTTTTGGCTAGGCTAAAGCTAAAAGGCTGTTCCATGTTTAAAAGGAAATGTGGAAGAGACAGAGTAACGAGCTTATAACGCCTTGATTTTCAGCTCGTTTGAAATGTTGTTCTTGTATTGATCATCAGAATTGCTTGGCTTATTACTACAGTTGAAGTGACAATGACCACATCATTTTTTGCACCTCAGCTGATGGTGTATTGCCACCCCAACAATGTGGGCGGGGATGGGTGGTTGTCATTGACACTAGGGCTGCCACAAACGATTATTTTGATAGTCGACTAGTCACCGATTATTTTTGCGATTAGTCGACTAATCAGATCAAGCATCCATTGAACGTAAAACGTACAGCTTATTGCACCAGCATGCATCTGCTCTTATATAACACTCATTAGCTTACAGCTTTAAGTGTTTACGGTATGTGCTAACTAAAAATAAAGACAAGATGATAGTTTATTAAATTTTAATGAAATTTGCAGATTTGTTTCGGTGAAGTTTAATAAACTCCTTGCCATCTAAAATATAACGGGACACCGGAGTATATTCTAGAGCATCTCACACTGATAATCGGTTGTCTTCTTGACGTTTATTCAGCTGTGTAAAAACTATAACTTTAATCTCAGCCAAACCGATTTACTCAGGAACAAATAAAATACTAAAAAAAAGCCAAACAATAACATTTTGAAGTTATCTAAGTCAGCGGTCCCCAACCCCCGGGCCTCGGACCGGTACCGGTCCGTGAGTCGTTTGGTACCGGGCCGCGAGAGTTGAGGCTCAGGTGTGAAATGTATAGTTTTCAGGGTTTTTATCGGTTTTCAGCGTTATTTTGTTATCGTTTTTATCGTTTACTCGGTTTTCCTGGGTCTTTTCACGTGTGTTATGAATAAATTTTCTTTTTTTCGGTACCGGTACTAGTTTTATTTTGTTGTATTTATCCGCGACACCTTAAAGGCCGGTCCGTGAAAATATTGTCGGGCATAAACCGGTCCGTGGCGCAAAAAAGGTTGGGGACCGCTGATCTAAGTGACTTATATATATTTAACCTGAGTAGCGAAAGACGGCAGTGGGTTTGAAAACGATTTGCCGGGAGTCCGGTGTTCTCACGGGCTCTAGTGAGCCTTGCCCCCGGCTAGCTATCGAGCTAGTGGGTAACAGACGTCTCCGAAAAGCGCTTTTGAAAATATGTGGTGTCTTGATAAACTGAGCAGATATTTGAGGTTTATACAGTTATATTCTCGCCTGAAAATATGTTAAACGTTTATTTTGTGACCCAGAAAGAATAATAAGAGTAATATTAAAACTAACTAGCTGCCGCCATTGTTGTAAACTGAGCCCCCCAAGAGCTGCGCTATGAATTCTAGGACACAGCTTCTTCTTCTTCTTCGGGTTCAACGGCAGCTGGCATCCTTGTATATGCAGTGCTGCCATCTTCTGTTTCAGTCCGTTATTACACTCTTAAATCCTACTACTTATTCCTGCGTCTTTTGTGATCTTACAAAGCTTCAAACGACGCCTCGACTATTAAATCAGTCGTCGACGATTTTGATAGTCGACGTAATCGTGGCAGCCCTAATTGACACCCAAATTTGTGAATTCGAATAAGAGCTGTTTCGTTCGCGACCGACACATCACTTGTATAGATGCAGTTTTATTTCCATTTCCAGGCTGTCCATCCACAGAGCTGGAAACGATCCAAATAGGTTAATTTTAACCAAATTTCTGTCCAGAACCTGTAGCTCTTTGACAGTATGAAAAATTCTCAGTCATTTTTGTAGCAAGTAAATTACATTCTGAAGCCATTCAGTTCGATTGAACGACTCAGAGTCTGTGTTTGAAAAGAGGTAATTGGCTTTTTAGTTTTAATGCTCTGCTGTAAATGTCTTGGGTATTTGGATTTGCCAAAAGTTTTACAAAGCTAGGCACAGATAAGATTAAAAACCCACGAGTTATTCTACAGTCACGCATCGAGTACCTGCCTAGTTGTGGTGAGCTAATCCATCCATTATATGTGTGTGTGTGTGTGTGTGTCCTGCTGTTAGTCCCTTTTGCTGTGTTATTGATCAGGATGGCCCAGTGCACGTCTTACGCTTCCTCTATAATGTTTCTATTCTGGGCCTTTTCTTTTCCCACATTCTCTCACCTTCTCTTTTTCTTGGCCTTTTCCTCTTGTTTTGTAAATATTACAAGATTTCACCACAATCTACAACAGTTTATTTATTGATTTTGATTTAAGCCATAACTCAATCTAGATTAACCACTTAAGTAAGTAGTGATTGAAGTGATGTGGCAGAGGTTTACAGCACGCCAGTATGTAAAATTCACTAACTACATGCGCGGCATGATAATAGTATGAACCTACTGCCCAGGTTGTTTAAATTATTATGCATTTTTAAACAACATGTGTTCATGTAATCCCAGCTAATCTTAATAATTTATTTAGTTTAGTCTAATTTATTCTGTATCACCATCAGTGTTGATCAAATTACTTGAAAATAGTAATTAGTTACTAATTACTGATTACTTCTCTTACTACTTCTGACTTATTTTCAAAAGTAATTAGTTACTTTAATACTTATTTACTTTTTAAAAACATGATATACAACCTGAATACTTAATAAAGACTTTTCAGCCCAATCAAATGGAAAAGTCTCTTTTTAAAACTTGTTTTATTAGTTTTAATCTTTTAACTTTATGGACACTGCATCAAGCAAAAATTAAATTATATGCAACAGTCTTTGACTTTAAGAATTTTGATTAACATTTAAACCTATTTTCTTAATATTCCAGCATATAAAATAAAATAATTTTTGTGTTTACACTCTTTCAAATAGATGCAAGTAAAACACAGCAAAAAATAAATAAAATCACAGATTGATTCAGCAGCACTAAGTCCTGTCGCTCTTAAATCTGTTTTCACCTGTTTAGCAGGAGTGGGGCCGGTGGAGGTTTGTCAGGTGCTACAGCGGTCATGTCAGTGGGGGGATCCGGGGGTTTCTCTGTGAGTTTCACAATCCCGTGGCAGCGTGCTAGGTTCTTGCTCAGATTTTGAAGTTTAATTTTTTGCTGTAGAAAGAAGTTTTCTTCCCACACAGAGTGTACAGCGTCTGTTGCTGCCACGAAAGTAACAGTAATCTAATTACTTTTACTAATTACAATAGTATTCCCTTACTTTACTCGCTACCTGAAAAAGTAATCTGATTACACGTTACTGCCCATTTCTGATCACCACACTAAGTGGAAGAACCTGCACATTCAGAAATATTTTCGTCGCTTGGAGTTGAACACACAATCATTTTAGTTTTCTGAATTAATACAATATACAAAAACCAGTTTGTCTTCTATAGTCTTGAACTGTCAGTTATCACTTTTGCACCATCCTGAGGGCATGTGTTGAAAAATATAAGATATTTTGAGGGGCAGTGCTTATGGATATTCGCTAAATAGTTTTGTTATAATGAGATGATCTGTGTTGGTTCCATTTTAATTATAGTTAAGATGCCGGGGTCATGTTTTATTATTGTAATGTTCGATAAGCGACACTGTAATGCCATAAGTGAACCGTGTTGCTTATGTCACTTGTACATGCCTTACTTTACATATAATGTATATGCAATACAATGTAATGTAAGGTAATTAATGCTACACGTAAATATCACTGCTGGATCTCACTTAAAGTAATACAAGAAAACACTTTGAACTGCTAAAATAGATCAAACAAAAATGTGACTTTAGTTGCAATTTTGTGACATAGAAAAAATTCATACAACAACTATACAGTTAGAACTGCATAACAGTTGTCCTATGCGTTAACAAAGACTAGCTTCCAGTTTATGGAGCAGTAAAATTGTGTTAGCGTGGTAAAAATGGGATCATCTCCATTCAAACATGGTGAAATTTTGAAAGATGTAAGTAATTATTGTAGAAACAATACTTCAGAGTTTTAGCACTGCACTCCTATTGTGTTATCAGCCAGAAGAACAAGAAGTAAATTCCATGCATTCCTCTAACTTGTCAAAACCTAGTGATTACATTACATGCATTGCACTGTGAGTCACGCTGTGTGTTACACTGGAAGATTTAAGTTGATGGCTTCACGCTGAGATGATAAGCGGGCAGGAGTCTTGTACGCACTCTTCCTTGAAACTCTGTAGCTCCAGATTGTTTCCATTTCATTTCCAAATGTTTAGTCTTCAGACCCAGCTGACACTGACACGAGTGACACCGCATCGCTTACTCTCACTTACCGTAGACTTACAGTTCCCCCTAATGTGTTTAGAAAAATCATTCAAATCCTGCTGAAATCTGAAGCTTTAAATCTTTTTTGAATCTGCAGCCTAAAGGCTTAAATGACTTCACAAGCACAGAAGAAAACAAACAAACAAGCTTGATTTGATACTGATTAAAGTCATTTACAACTGTTTTCATATCTGCCTGTAGCTAATGTAGCAGAGGACTTTAGATTCAACTAGTGTTATTAGAAGTGTGAAGAAGTGTTTCATTAAAGTATTCAAATAATTTGATTCCCTACTATTTTGAAGTAAGCCGTTCCACAGTTGGGGACATCTAGTAAAAAGTATATGAGTACTATACCTGACTTGAGAGGAATATTAGTTTTTCTGAATCAATGGCAATAAGAACCAATGATGCTTATGTTTTTGATACCAATTTTTACATGTTGAACCTTTTAAGGAAGTTGATTTCCAGAGGGATCTTTTATTTGTGTGTCCACCTCCCTATTTGTGTGAGCAGGTGTGTATTTGAGGATACAACCATCTGTTGGTGGTCTAGTGTTAGGAACAAGAATGCACACTGCCTTTTATTCAGTTTGCACTCTTTCTGCATGTAATTAACATCTGATTTTCTGCTGGAGCAGCTTATTATGCAATCGCCAGCAGGAACTGTCTGTGCTACAGGCTCAATACTAAGTCTTAAAATTGCAAATTTGTGATTTGTGAAAATTAGAGTTGCCAGCCTGTTCTGCAGAACAGACATTTCCCTGTTCATGACACCAAGAATAATTGGAAAAATTATGTTTTTCTAATTGAAATATCTTAAATGTCAACACTACAGTTTTGGGACTCATCACCCACGAAAACATCAATTTCAAAGCTGTGGTAAGAACAGTGTCATAACCCAAAGCATATTTTCTGAAACCAAACCAGTGAGTCTTGATTGCTCAACCTTACGGTGGCCCTGAGAGGTCAAATGGACTGCTACTTATGAAAACACCAGCAAATAGAAAAACACTGCAAGACCACACAAAACACAACGGTAATAGAAAAAGAACACAATGGAAAAAGAAAAAACAACATTACAAAAGTTGAATAAAACAACAGAAACAGAAAAAAAAGCTGCAGAAAAAAATCATGAAAAAAAAACATGAAAGAAAACAGAAGTGTTTCTGTGGAAACAAAAACGTGATGGAACAGCCGTGGAAGTGAGAAGCTAATAGGTAACAGCTACTAGCAAACATGTATGTACGGTATTATATGAATCATGTGATTAAATCATGTGCATCTTTTCATCATCTTTCACTTTTTCTTTCACATATGTTGGTGTTTTCTTAAGTTGCAGTCCGTTTGACCTCTCAGGGTCACCGAGCTAAGTGTTGGGGAAAAAAGTAAAGTATTCACCAAGTGAAACAAAATTTAAGTCTAAAGTGAAATGACAGTATGAAAAGAAATGAAACATAAAAACACTGGTGCTGTTTCAAACAATTCAAACAAAACCATTGAAACCATTGTGACCTGTTGATCTATCACAACCTCCTGTGGTTAAAACATTTCACTTTTTCAAAAATTTAAATGTGCCCAAGAATAATGAATAAAACATATGTCCATGAATATGACTCATTAAAGCTAAATTATGTGACTATTTTGTGCTAACTAGTGTAAAACTGTGTTGGCTCAGTAGACCATTTAGTCACATCTTGGATGCAAAGACAACTTTATTAAATTACAGTATCGGTTCTCATTTCATTTTATGCTAAAAGTTTGGGTTGTGTTTTTTTTCTTTTGATGAAATACTGTTTTAATGATGCCTTTTGTCTAAAATGTGGTATTTTAATCCTCAAGAAAACGGCTTCTGTAATGAATCTTAATAGTGTTAAAAAAAACTTTAACATTAATCATTGATCCCAAAGTTCAGGTAGGACTGCTCGAAACACTTGGTCTTAGTTTTTTTCAACTCTCTACGTTCTTCAAACCTTTTTTTTTTAAACGGGTAAGAGAATTAGCTTAGAGTTTTTAAGACTTCCACATGATTAGTGTGACCCCCCCCCACCCCGCCAAAAAAATGCAAATTATCATTTAATGTTTTTTTTTTTATTAGCTTTCAAGCTTCCTCTTAGCTTTATCACTAAAAATTTGCTTCAAAGTGATTTATTTTATAAGGCTGACTTTAGTCATGTAATCAGTTATTATTATTATCATTCAGTTCATTTTCATAAATACAATTATAATGTTCTTTGTCCATATGATTAATTTAATATGTTGGCTGATTTTAAGCTTTGACTTAAAGTTATTTTTCATAGATGAAATAATCATTAACTGCAACCTGTAATTGTCAAATTCAGGAACGGAGTGTGACTCAAGTCCATGTCGTGTTTGACACATTAGATGTAACTAAAGGTGTGAGGTTTTTCTCTTTTCTGCTGCTTAGGTGCACTTCCGGGCTCAGCCTTTGTCTGCTAGCTTTGCTGAAAAAAAGACTTTCTCTTTCTTTTCCACTAAAGTGCACATCCTTTTTTTTCCCAAAGAGAAAAATGTCATGAAAATTCTACCCTGCTTTATGGTGTGTTTTTTAACTATAGTAATTTGCTAGGTCCTTCAGGGAACGTGTAAGAACATATTGACAGGAGCTAGGTAAATTGCTGTATGTGGGCCTTGTTAACTCTCAAAAGTAGAAGAAAATAATGAAAAAGTAGAGCACTATGACTAGTGATATTTGGGTGAGAGGGTGCGTCAGGTGATGCATTAATAATGGTCCTTTCCCTCACATCAAGACCACCTCTGAGTGTTCCCACGTCATTGGACAGCTCTCTTTACTCCTGCTGTGAATGAGAGCGAGAGAGAGGATCTCTGGAGAAGGGGAAAAGGGTGACTGGTACAAGGTAGTTATCTGTATGCAGTCGATTTACGAAAAAGTAAGTTATCAAACAAAATTCTGTAAAAAAAAATAAAAAAAAATAAATAATAATAATTATATATATATATATATATATATATATATATATATATCCACACCCCTCACTTACATTATAAAACTGTACCCTGAAAATGACCACATTCCCTTTAATCACTGCCTCTGCTTATTAATGTGATAATACTGTGTGGGGTCAGAATAAAATAGAAAGTTTAAGATGTGTTGTGTAAAGATGTCCTGTTTAAAGACTACAATAGGCTGGCACTTGTAGTTTGGACTTTGCCCACATCTGCATGATTTCTGTAAGCTCTGTGTAAATCTGCCACTGTATGTGGAGTTAATGTGACATTTTAGCCGTTTTAGCCTGAAATAATTGCTAAAGACACAAAGCTCGATGCCTGTTAGCCATTTTCCATTGTGATAAGATGGTCTCACATCCAGTTGTGGCTAAGTGTAGCTGCTGCTGATAGCAGCTGAGTAATGTTACATTTATTAGACCTAACACATTTCATTATCCTCATGCCATATGTTCACTTTTAAAAGCTAAAAGGTTAAACACCAAGGCTGTCAGATTTTGACTTTAAGTTTGCCACGAAGAAGCCAGAAATAACCATATTTGAAAGAAAGCAAGGAGTGCTTAATTATTGTCAAGTTATCAGCTTACGCTAGCAAGTTTGGTTAGCAAGAAGCATCTGTACGCAGACTTCTTAGATAGTCTCTTGGTACATTTAACCACACAGTAGGCCAAGAAATACATATAAAATATGGTTGAAATGTCCAGTTCTGTGGCTTGAATTAGCTGGATTAGCTAAGCTTAGCATCAACCAGTTACTCTTAACAGTCATACCGATAACATTCAGAGTTTAAACAGGTGAGTTTTTTAAACAAGGGGCAGAAAGAATATTGCTATCATTTCTATAGAATGCTTTAAATAGGATTTTTTTCTGCTTTATGGTTAAATATTTTAATGTAGGAGTGTAGGGATCAAATTTAGACTGAAGCATTTTTCATTTTTGTTGTATTTTTTTTTAGCTTATTAGGTTGCTGCTTGTTTAGAACTCAGATAAAAAGCAGGGAACACTTTAGCATCAGTTAAAACTTTTAATACCCTCAGATTAACTTCTGATTACTTTGGTGTACTACATTTAAATGAGCAGATGCTAACTATCAAGAGCCTTCCTCAACCTTGCAACATAAGCAACCTTCATCGATTATACAGGATGTGGATGATTTGCACTCAGTAGGTGACGGTGGTGATGGCTTCAGTGGATGCATCTGTGCTGCCGTTTGTGCGCTTTTGCGTGCGTACTGATGCAGTAGTGTTTTCCCAAGGCTAGATCCTGACAGGCTTTGCAGGTTGCAAAGGCCTAGCGGAGTCCCATGATTCATGCAGCTAACAGCAGTTCTCCACCTCATTTATTCACCAAATGGACACAGAACTCATGCTCCGTGCTGAATATCACATGGCAAAAGGCACGCAAGCCAGCCTGTGTGCCCGTCTGTGGGTCTGTGTGCAGGTGTGGGTGTGTTTTTCCTACAGTGCTGTCCAGCTTACCTATGAATAATCATTCCCCTTTGAAATGTCACCTTCCAAACCCACTGGCCCCAAGTGGATCACACTGTGGTGACGGTGTGTGTGTGTGTGTTAGAGAGCGAGGAGCAGGAGAATAAGATCTGTACCAGTAGAAACTGTAATAAGGTGCTCTAAGCAGAAAACACTTGAGATATACAAATGAGACAGACTCTTAAGTGTGTGTGTGCGTGTGTGTGTGTGTGTGTGATAACAAGGTGATAGCATCAGTCAAAATCTCAGTATTCTCAGTCATGTCGCTGAGGGAAGCCTGTCACCATGGAAACCTCATTTAAAATCCATAGTCTTTCTCTGGTGTTTGACTGTTGGTGCAGAATTCATCCAAGTAATAATGATAATAATAAACCAAATAACCCCCCAAAACAATGCAAACAATACATTGTACTGTCCCATTAAGTCAGATTGCTGATGCAATATTATTTTCAGACAGTTTTCAATTGGTCAGCCGTGAGCAGCGATCACAATAGCTGTGTTTGTTGCTTGTGTAAACAATATGAACAGAGCATACTGAGCTGAACAAAAACTATTTTATTTGTGATGCTTCAGTTGTATTGCTCTGCTGCTGTGACCGTCTGATGCTAATAGTCTTACACAGCTTTGCAAATCCATTTCCAAGCTCAGCCTGTTCTTTTTTCCATTGCAGTAATTTTATTGAAAGTGAAATTGGTTGCAAAGAGGGTGCTACACCAGCAACCTTCCAATCATTCTGGTAGCAGATTGTCATGGTCTACAGTAGTTTACATGGTGGATGCCAACTTTCCTGCAAACACTGGCAAACTAACCAGTGAGCCATAGTGAAACTTTGAAAAGTACAATGCCACCCAGAAAAAGAGACGCTTCACCTTTAAAGATTTTCTTGGGAGACATTCTTGAGGTGTATTTTTTAAAAGTAAGAAGTTACAAAACATCTGCACCCATTTCAACTGTCCTCTAATCCCTTATGGAAGCTATTTTAAGGGTACATGACCTGCAAGGGCTCTGGGCCCATGTGTTTGGGGCCTGACGTGAAATGCAAAATTGCTAATGTTTTATTAGGAATATTTAATTTAAATTTCCGTTAATGAGAAGTCAAAAAATACTTTGTGTGAATTCTTAGTCCTACATTCTTAGTCCTGTTGTTCTTTAAAGCATTAGTCCATATTCAGAGAGAGCAGACTTTTGAAATACTGTAAAATCTAAATGTTGTAAATGATTTGATGTATTTCTCAGGGTAACTGTAAAAAAGAAAAAAGAACAAAAAACACTATTAACTTGCACTGGATTCATTTTGGATAGGTCCCCTTCTTTCCACACAATGCCTTTTTAAGTTCCACATCACAAAGTCTCACTGCATAGTTAAATCCATTCAATTTTGGAAAAGCTGGGCGCCAGCAGGACAGCTCTGACTCACGGTTAACCCTGATTACATACAAGGATGAATGATTTCATGTAATTGGCAAACATTTATGAATGGATACCTTATCTTTACCATTTCAACTTAAAAAAACCCCACTTACACTAAACCTTTAAGTCTCCTTTCATATGTCTTAAAGCACATAAATGACAATTTGACACATATTACTTTGCACACAGTTAGCCATTTACACAAGTAGGCTCTTTTCAGTTCCCTTCGGTCCAGAAAGGACTCTCCACTCTCCTCCACTTCTTTTTCACTCCCATCGTCAAATGCAAACACCTCCCTTAAAGTCATGATATGCCATTATGCAACCTTTTACTGCAATTGTAGGGAGCACTGACCCCTTTCAGTAATATACATTTTTATGCAAGTGTGTTTTTTTTCTTCCATGAGTATGGAATTAATCTTATGTCCCTTTATGTATATTAAGGAGCTAAATGCAGCAATAAAAAGTGTTAGAAATATGGAAGAGCGATTACATTTTTAGATTAAAACATAAGTGTGTGGGAGTGAGTTAGTTAGTGTAACTTCAGTGTTCAGCAGGAGCACCTGTGACTAGAATTTCATTTAACAGTTAAGGTGTAAAATGAATATTTCTATGAATACTGTGCAAAATGAACAATTTACAGATTTATTTCTGTCATTCTCTTTTGTACGGTATTTATGTAAAGTGCGGTTTTACTAGTTTTATCAGCTCTCTTGCTTCCAGTTGAGACCATTTGAGCACTTCAGCAGTTTGAAGGTGTGTCTGGATGTGACAGTTATTTTCCGGTTATTTATCGCTGCTGGCAGTTCAGTATGCTGCTTATGCAAAAATGTTTCCTTCCGCATCGTCAGGAGATTAGGGTACAGTGACGTCTGGACAGGATTGTTTTTCCCCCACGGTTGGGTGTAGCTTCTTAGCTTAAGATGTGCCACAAATATCAGAATTTAGCAGCCAGTGGATGTTTTTACATGTAAGTAGTTGGCAGGTAGCGTGACTCAACAGTCCTGTAAGCCAGTTTGTACGCTTTTGAGACTACTTCACAGCAGGACAGGGGATCCCTGTGGGAGATAGCCTTCCTCTTGGGCCAAGGAGTGTGCCTTTTAAGCTACACAATCGCATACTCACACACACCCACACAGATGCTCGCAGAGGATGCTCTCAGCAGCGCTTTGATGGTAAGGCAATTGTTAGATCAAAGCTGTCCTCCAGGCTTCCTGGCTCAGGGAATACTTGCCCACTGCCCTTCTGCGGAACTTGTTATCTTTGATCAGATGAAATGGCCGGCAGGTTGCTTGAGGGGATTTGTCAAGTTACCATTGAGACTCAGTGTAAGGACGCTACGTTTTACGAGACGGCTGCTAATCCTGATAAGCTCACGGTGTACCGTGAAGGTATGAATTCAGACACAGGAGCTTTCTAAGTGTTTTACACTTCTCTCCAATTGTTTTCTTCCATTCCTCTGCTGCCAGGTTTTTTTTTTTTTAAACAGAGCTTATGAATCACCAACAAGGGTGCATAATTCCGTACCACAAATTTTCAATTTAGCGTTTGCTAACCATCCAGAGTCAGGTTACAAAGGCCCTAATTTGATTGCCGCTAAACAAAGCTTGGCACCAAGCTGTTTGAGACTTTGTGGCAGCCAGAGGAGCGCAGGAAAACTGTCCCCTGCTTTTGAACTTGAGACATTACTGAAAATAAATATAACCACTGTTTGAAAATTACATTAAAAATCATGTTTCTTTTGGATTAGAAATTTTGATGAGATCAAATTTTCTGTGATGCAGAAATAATTGTTCAGGAGACACAGATGGGTAGTATAATACATTTATTATGGAAAGGCAAATAGACGAACACACATATTACAGCGAGCATGATCATCCAGTTCTGAAAACCCCCATCCTACGCCTGCCCCCCTGATACGGAAGTACAGGGTGGGCCATTTATATGGATACACCGTAATAACAAGGGAATGGTTGGTGACATTAAAGTCCTGTTTGTGGCACATTAGTATATGTGAGGGGGCAAACTCCTCAAGATGGGTGGTGACCATGGTGGCCATTTAGAAGTCGGCCATCTTGGATACAACTTTTGTTTTTTCAATAGGAAGAGGGCCATGTGACACATCAAACTTATTGATAATGTCACAAGAAAAACAATGGTGTGCTTGGTTTCAACGTAACTTTATTCTTTCATGAGTTATTTACAAGTTTCTGACCACTTATAAAATGTGTTCAATGTGCTGCCCATTGTGTTGGATTGTCAATGCAACCCTCTTCTCCCACTCTTCACACACTGATAGCAA
Organism: Perissodus microlepis; assembly: GCF_051167445.1. Lineage (NCBI taxonomy): Eukaryota > Metazoa > Chordata > Actinopteri > Cichliformes > Cichlidae > Perissodus > Perissodus microlepis. The sequence continues at coordinate 23,119,519 of NC_140468.1, read as the reverse complement.
CACCGCAGGAGAAATGCCAGCACAGGCATCCAGTATCCGTAGTTTCAGGTGCTGCACATCTCGTATCTTCACGCCATAGACAATTACCTTCAGATGACCCCAAAGATAAAAGTCTAAGGGGGTCAGATCGGGAGACCTTGGGGGCTATTCAACTGGCCCACGACGACCAATCCACTTTCCAAGAAACTGTTCATCTAGGAATGCTCGGACCTGGCACCCATAATGTGGTGGTGCACCAGCTTGCTGGAAAAACTCAGGGAACGTGCCAGCTTCAGTGCATAAAGAGGGAAACACATCATCATGTAGCAATTTCAAATATCCAGTGGCCTTGAGGTTTCCATTGATGAAGAATGGACCCACTATTGTTGTACCCCATATACCACACCAAACCATCACTTTTGTTGTTCCAACAGCCTTGGAGGGATCCATCCAATGTGGGTTAGTGTCAGACCAATAGCGGTGGTTTTGTTTGTTAACTTCACCATTCACATAAAAGTTTGCCTCATCACTGAACAAAATCTTCTGCGTGAACTGAGGGTCCTGTTCCAATTTTTGTTTTGCCCATTCTGCAAATTCTGTGCGCCGATCTGGGTCATCCTTGTTGAGATGCTGCAGTAGCTGGAGTTTGTAAGGGTGCCATTCGTGAGTAGCTAATATCCGCCGAAGGGATGTTCGACTAATGCCAGTCTCCAGTGACATGCGGCGAGTGCTACGCTGTGGGCTCTTGCTGAATGAAGCTAGGACAGCCACTGATGTTTCTTCATTAGTGACAGTTTTCTTGCGTCCACATTTTGGCAAATCCAACACTGAACCAGTTTCACGAAATTTAGCAAGCAGTTTGCTAACTAGCATGGGAGATGGGTGGTCTCGTAGGGTGTCTTGCGTTGAAATCTGCTGCAATGACCCAGTTACTGCTTTCACCAGATATCAACACAATTTCGATCCGCTCCTCACGTGTTAACCTCTTCGACATTTCAATGGCTGTGAACAAAGAGAAACTTGTAAATAACTCATGAAAGAATAAAGTTACGTTGAAACCAAGCACACCATTGTTTTTCTTGTGACATTACCAATAAGTTTGATGTGTCACATGGCCCTCTTCCTATTGAAAAAACAAAAGTTGTATCCAAGATGGCCGACTTCTAAATGGCCACCATGGTCACCACCCATCTTGAGGAGTTTGCCCCCTCACATATACTAATGTGCCACAAACAGGACTTTAATATCACCAACCATTCCCATGTTATTACGGTGTATCCATATAAATGGCCCACCCTGTAGAGTCTCTGTACTGGTACACGCAGCTACTGTCCTCGAGCCTCATTCCAGAGCTAAAATACGTGAAAGACAGGTCATATTGCTCCAAAAGGCTACATCAGTCTTGACCTTTTCAGGCCTGACAAAAAACAGCATAACCTCACCAAATACAAAAGTTAACTCCTAAAATCTTTGAGAGCACTGTTACTTTGTATTTTCTGAAAACAACCTTTAAAATAGGAACATTTCTCATTCTTTATGTTTTTAACTCCTGCAACAGTGAGCTGATATTTTGTCCATAGTCATGTAAACTACAGCCAGCTGATGTTATGTGTTTTACAGTAGCATGCATCTTCTATAATTGCTACGATATTCAATATTGCACTTGATAATCTAAACAAACCCTAAATACATCTAACACCACACTGTTTTACCTGTTTTTTTCCAACTAATATAACCGCTTGTCTGAGAGATTCCATGTTTCAGATAAAATTTCTTCTGCTGCTGGCAGTGAGTAAATATTCTGTCAGTAGATAAAGTAAAACACATTCATCACATTTTTAGCAATTAAAGAAGGGCAGAGGGATAGGAGACCCTGTCATAGTAGGGATTCCAGATACTGTGGTGCGGTCCTTCCTGGACCGGCTCTGGTCGATCATGTGGTTGCATTGGTCATCTAGGAAGCAAAGTTTGGAAGCTGGATCAATGCCTTAGGCTCTTTTTTTTGTCCTTTGATCTGTCTCTGTTTACGTTTAGCAGCACGGCAGCTACATTAGTATCCTATTATTGTTGTTGTTTTGGGCTCCAGTCTCACACAGGTCTAGAGACTGGTCTGCAACTGACTGGCAACCCCCAGGTAACCAGCGGTTTCTAAAGAAAATGCACAATTCAGAAAGTTAGTTGATGTACTGTCAAATTAAAAGCTGTGCCTTTGGAAATGTGTTCTGGTGGAAAGGCATGACTTTCACTTTGAAGTTAAACTGTCTTTGCAATCCGCTAGCGACCAATTTTTGGGGCAGCACACAGATTTCACCCAGCGACAGCCAGAAACCTCTAGCAACATTTTTCCCCTGTGAATTGTGGTTGCTAGGGGATTGCTTAACAGTCTCTAGGTCTGTGTTACTAAGGCCTTAGGTGAACGCTTCTGATGTAAAGTGGTTGCTACATGTAACTCCTATTGAAGTACCAGGTTCCAGCATTTCCCATTGGCCTTTTATAAAATGGTCTTTTGAGTCTCTAGCTGTCAGTGGTTTTCATTTTGTGAGCAAACCTCCTATTTTTTTGGTCTTTCATCTTAAATCATAGTTCTTTTCATTGATGGCAGTTATTCATGACAGGAATTTAATTCCTATTTGTTGATGTTGATTATAATCTAAGAATATGATATGATAATGAACAAGTTTCGGGGACAAGTAAAAAACACAACAAAAAATCAAATCTTTGATCACAACGTCCATCCTACAGCTCTCTTCCAAGTTACAAAATGAGTGTGGGCAAGGCTGAGCATGATGTTTATTACTGTATTGTTTCTATTACTTCTGAGATGCTGATGCTGGTGAAAAGGCCAGCTGGGACTACAGATGTTATTGGTCCACCTGCGCTTCCTCTAATGCGCTAGTGCAACAGAGGTTTCATCTTCCATTAATTTTTTTCTGCAGTACACTTTGTTTTGTTCTTGCTGCCTTTTATAATCTAGTTTACATTTTCAATCATAATCCTCTCGTTCTATTCTGGTCTTAACACAAAATAAGGTTTTAAGACAACAACTAAACAAATAAGCACCCAAATGATGCAATGAGGAAACAACCTATGCAACTACTAAGAGAATGTTTTGTTAGTGCCATCCTTTAAAAATAAGGATTTATGTAAATTGTAAATGATACTGAGGATGAATACTTTTCACGTATTAAAAAAAATGTTGCAGTTTACATATGCACAAAAAACTCCTGTTTTAACACATTGTTTTACACATTTACACATTGTTTCTCATTGCCCAGAGTCTTAAAAGGTTCTGGTCCTAAACCATACTGCTAAATAAAGATCATTTCATACTTTCAGCATCTCCCTTCAGTACATCATCTGCTCACCCTGTTTTCTACCAACACTCTGCATGTCCTAAATGTCCTAAATCCATGAAACCTCTCTGTGATTTCCCTCTTTTGTTGCAGCCTGGCAGCTTTATATTCAACATCTTTGTCCAGTATATCGACAATCCCTCATCTGCATCAAAGCATCTCAACCTTGCGTTTGTAACTTTGTCTCCAAACTGCTCAGCCTGAGCTTTCCTTCTGATATAATAATTTCTAATCCTGTCCATATTGGTCACTTTCAACTTCACCTCTGTTGGCTCTGCCTATCTTCTTGTCAGCACCACGTCTTCAAATCATACAACATAGTTTCGCTGCCATCTTGTAAATCTTGCCTTTCACTCGTAATGTTTTCCGTCAGTCACAAATCACCCCTGACACTCATCTCCACCCACTCCACCCTGCCTGCCACCTCTTCTGTGCACTGTACATTGCTTTGGTATTTAAACACATTGACCTTCACTAATACTACTGCTTGCATCACTTGGACCTCTGTCATTCACACCCTTTGATAAACAAAGGGTAAATGAAGGTGTTACAGATAATGTTTATGGATTTACTATTTAATAATCGTGGGTTTTTTATATAGTGTTAACAAAATGATTTATTAAAAGCAGTGTAAAAGAAACTAATGGAATCAAAATGTCTGCCTCTCTAACTGAGTTAGAGGGCACTAGAAGAAGCCAAACCTACCTGATGCTCTGTAAATTCGTTGTACCACTTTTGGAAGCAAGACCTGCAGTCAAAAACTAGCATTCAGTCTTTTACATGCCGTAGCCCACTCTTCTTTTCAGAATTTTCAGCCTTTTTAGAGCAAGAATGGCCTGTTTATGGTCTTTGATAGCAACAAATATTTGTGGAAGAACTTCACCTACTTCCGAGGTGCATGGAGAAGACAAAGATCTGATGACGGGAAGACTCCAGCGACACTTAAATAGGGAACAACTTTATTAAGTGACCAACGCATTTCAGCTTGTGGCCTTCATCAGCATCATTGCCAAATGTGAAACAGTTTGTTTTCAAATAAAAAAACAACAAACAGAAAAAAAAAATCCAAGTGGACAAATCACATCTTCACAAATAAACCAGCTGTCCAATTGACATTTAACGAGGTGGTATTGTCTAGTTGGTTAATTGGTTACGATTAACCGTTTATGGTCTTTCCAAAGCATCTCAATCAGATTATAGTCTAGACTTTGTCTAGACCACTCCACAATACCTTTCAGGTCCAAACTAATAAAAGTCCAAACTACTAAAACTCAGGGATGTACTTGCTGACGTGTTTTAGATCATTGACCTGCTGCATAACCCAAGTCTGCTTGAGCATCAGGGCATGAACTGATGGTTCGATATTCTCTTTCCAAAATTTTCTGATAGACGGCAGAATTCATGATTCCATCAATACGGCGCTGTTAATTTCATGCCAGGTGTAACAGGACAGAAACCTTCCAGAAAGTTCAGCTTTTGTCTCAGTCCACTTAATATTTTCTTGGGGATCACTGAGATGTTTTTGGCAAATGTAAGATGAGCCAAAATTTTCTTGATGCGCTCTTAGAGTAATTTTGGCAGCCTGGGCACTCCTGGGAAGGTTCACCAGTGTTGCACGTTTTCTCCATTTGTTGATATTATGGTTCGCCGAAGTCCAAAAGCCTTGGAAATAACTTTAACTTTGTTTTGTCATCTGTTCATGAATTCCTTTAAATGTGTTACCTTTTGGGATTTTTTTAGCCCATGTCACTTTGTCCGGTTCTACTTAAGTGATCAACATGTCCGGCAGTAACTGGCACTCCGTGTGGCTAGTGAAATTAAACTCGGTTTTCCTAAAAATACGTGGTTTCAGTTCATTTATGATTTAACAATTGGGAGTTACTTTTCCACACAGGGCCAGGTAGCTTTTTCCTTAATAACATTAATGTTAAAATAATATTAAATAACATTTAATAGTACTAAAATGTGTCCGGTGATATGAAACATGGTAAGTGTTAAAAATATGGAAAAAAGAAAGGAATCACAAAGAAGGCAACATACTACTTTTTCACTGCACAGTAACAGTGAAATCTGTAGTGCCATCACTCTGCCGGGTGGGTGACGTGGACGCACGTTTGTGAATGTGATCATTTTAGAATGAGGCGACGTCGATTTTTGAAATTTATACCATAGACCAGTCCCCAACCCCCGGGCCTCGGACCGGTACCGGTCCGTGAGTCGTTTGGTACCGGGCCGCGAGAGTTGAGGCTCAGGTGTGAAATGTATGGTTTTCAAGGTTTTTATCGGTTTTCAGCGTTATTTTGTTATTGTTTTTATCGTTAACTCGGTTTTCCTGGGTCTTTTTACGTGTGTTATGAATAAATCTTCTTTTTTTTCGGTACCGGTACTAGTTTTATTTTGTTGTATTTATCCGCGACACCTTAAAGGCCGGTCCGTGAAAATATTGTCGGGCATAAACCGGTCCGTGGCGCAAAAAAGGTTGGGGACCGCTGCCATAGATGTATCTACTAAAAATATTAGTTAGTTAGTTTTAGATCCTTGGTTTTCTACTTACTTTTTGTTAATTCAGTTCATCCCTGTGTTCCCCCCTCTATCTCATTTCCTATTCAATTGTTAACTGGTGGTGTCTTGTTTGGGGTTTTAGTTCCTATTTCTTCATAGACCTAATTAAGCTGCCTCAATCTCTACCTCCCTAATCAGCCCTCTGTGTTTAAATAGTCTTGTCTTATTTTTTGTGTTTCACCTACCGTTTTCCTTTTGCAAGTTGTCAGTACTCGTAATCCCCCTGTTGGTGTTGTTGTTGTTTTTTTTACGTTTCTGTACTTTTGTATTAAATACTTTTTTGTTGAGACTTCTGAACTTTATTGTCAGGTTTACAATAAGGCTCAGTTTTTCTTTTACTGCAAGTACTGGTTGGCATTGATGTCCACCTTTAAGCTAAATCTTGACAAAATCATTTGTAATAAACGGCCTCTGGTTAATTTCTGTGCTCCACCTCAGTTGTGATATAACAGCTACCTTTAAGACCCCACACAGTCCTCATCAATTCCTAACAGAAAAGCTTCCCCGCTATTTGAAAAACATAGATTCCCCTTCAGCTCCTTCTCATCGATTTGAATTGCCACACTGGTTCTGTTCCTACGCTTACACTGTACTATTTTGGTTAACATATTAATCACTACCCTATCGATTCTGCTTGTTTTTGACCCACCCTGTTCTTGGCAGATTGTGATTGTTTTTAGTGAAAAAAATGTTTTTTGTGTGTTTTTGTTTAAAAATTAGCACGTTAACAAATCTTATTCAGTTGTCAATGTGTAAATCCATGGTTGCACTTAGACAGTAAATTTCACCTCTGAGCATTTTTAGCCTACTCAGATGACGTTGGTTAGCTGTCATATTTTTGAAGTCATGTTCTTTTGTTAAAACATTCCTTCTAATTGACAGAAAAAAAACCGTGATATTGATGATGACAGGATAGGAAATGAGGACAGGGCTTTGACAGAATGGGATCAACTTAGAAAAGATTTATCTGGCAGAGTCAAGATCTCTCGTGGTTTTGTCTCCTCCCCTGGCTAAATAAACATCCATTATACCAAGCGTATTACCACAGAGGAACAAACAGCTGCTTCTCTACTGTGTTTTTCAGGCATTAATTAGAAAGATTAAAACAGAAAACCGCAAGCTTTTCTTTCACAATGAACCATCACGACCCCAAATGCATTATTACATTTGGTTTGTGTTTGTTTATTTTGCAGAATTTGCACCTTTTAATGCAGCAAAACTAAAACGATGAGTGTTGATTCTTAATGGAGATTACTTGCCGCTCTTTTCGGGTGTTTTCTTTGTATGCAATTAGTTCCTTCTATTATCATTGAACTGGATGCTTCATTTTGAGAGCCATGGGCTTCAATTGTCGGCGGGATTCGTGTGCATAGGAAATAAATTACGCCTAATGTACTAGGTGTGATGGTTTAGTATGAATAAGAGGATGGAAGAAATGTCAACAAAGGAGAAAGCTAATGGGATTCTAGAAGAATAAGGTGGGTTATGTGCACATTAGAGGAGCATTGTTGCAGATAGATGAAGGAACTTTGTGTTTCTTCAGCCTCCTCCTCAGTGATGCGAGAAGTCTCTTTCCTGAAGAGTATTTGGAGAGCGCTCAAGGATGTTTTTCTTCATCTGCGCCTTCAAATCAAAGGACCTAAAAGCAGCAGACATGCATCAGGATAATAGGCTGGAGCGAAAATAGAAACCAGTAAAAGGTTTTTAATGCCGTTGGTAAGGTGTTAGACTAAAATACATGAGACGGCTGCCACATATAAATCATCTGAAAAAGCTTTTTCTCATATTTAAGAAAAGGTTTCTCAAAAACATCTTTGTCACTCACAGGAAATGTCACATTGGAGTTTCCTATTATAATTAAATACGTTTCTGCCCACATAATATGATGTGGCACTTATATATTTTTAGTAGCAGGCTTGAAACTAGTTTCATCACAGATTACTGCTGTGCAGTTGTTGTGGCAGTTAGCACCTTCAAAGTTTTTACTTTGACTCAGTTTTGACCCCAACTGTATATTATAAAGTTACAGTACTGTGCCAAAAGTCTCAATCCACCTGTCAGCTCTTTATATTTTGCCAGAAAAATTTGACATATGTGCAACTAATTCTTCTGACGTGTAAACATAAATGGAAATACAGAAAATAAGGCAAAAACTTGCAAGTTAATATTTGCTATGACGGTGTTCCACTGTGTGTTTTTCTAAGTATGCTTTACTGTATTGGCTGTGTGTTTATAGTGTTCACTTAATCAAACCTGTTGCCAGTTGTTGTTTAATGTGGCATATGTCAACCTTTTCTTTTGGTTTCCCTTCTATAAGAATCAATTCTTGACAGCCATCCTTCCACTTAGACCATTTCTGATCAGTCTTTTGCAAACAGTAGATTGATCAGATGAAGGGTCAGATCTTTCAAGTCTTTGTTGGGCCTGCTATTTCTTTTTTTGTCCTCCGCTTATCCAGTTTCATCAGAGGCAACACTTAAAGCAGGTGTGGCGGAACTACAGGCCTCAAGGGCCGGTGTCCTATGGGTTTTAGATGTGTCCTCGATCCAACACAGCTGATTTAAATGGCTTCAAGTTCTCCAGAGGCCTGGTAATGAACTAATCATTTAATTCAGGTGTGTTGACCCAGGGTGAGATCTAAAACCTGCAGGACACTGGCCCTCGAGGCCTGGAGTTCCCCACCCCTGACTTAAACATACATTTCACACAATGCTGAATTTTTTTTGATGAGTACTTATATCATGTTGCCAGTGAAAATATACTATTTTATGCCTGTCAAACTTTGTAATCTTTGGCATTATTCATAAGAAATTATGTGTTTTTTTTGTGTCTAAAGGTACAATTTAAAAGTTGTTTCTCACTAAGTAGTTTTTTATGTGTAGACACAACGTTGGTTTCATGCTTGAATGAAAAAGCAGGAAAATTGTACAAAGGAAAAACTTCACCTTCACCTTCAGAAAGTTTGGAGAACTATTGATTAAGATCACTTTAAAATTGCATGAAAGCCTCACTCCTTGGAAGCAGATTACAATGAAACAAGGGGTGACTCAGTGATTTTGCTCAGTACTGTATGTGGGGTCATTTTTGACCAATACTGTATGTGTGTTTTCATTGGGGTTTTCCACTCTAATTTCAATGTCTATTTTATTTATATAGCAAATTTTATTTCATCTAAATTCAGCATGCTTATCCAAAGACGGGCTGGTATTAATTTTGCACTTTTCTGGTCTTCCTCTGCTCTCAGAGTACTTTTTATGTGGCAAGCTATGTTCACACAGATTCATGGGGCACATTTATTCCATACCTTTGAGCACTTTTTAACCTATCACACTCACAGTCACACACCCGATATATCTTGCCCAAAGATACATTGACCTGCAGACTGAGATAGCCAGGGACCAAACCACTGACCTTCCAATTAGTGGACAATCCGCTCTTTTTTCTGACCCAAAGCTGCCCTGAGTAACGAGATTTATTACTGCAGCTGCCTTGAGGCAGATATTTAATACTCAAAGTGACAATAAAAGCAGCTCAGCTGATGGAGATGAGTAGAGATAACTCTGTTTTATATAAAAATGACTGTATATCTGTCATGGATAAAGGACATGGTGTAGGTACGATGTGTGAAAACAAATAGACCCATTCGATCTGTTAAAAAGTATCCCTGCATAAAATATAGTGTGGTTAGTTATTACAGTCACTAAAATAGCTTTCTCATTATTACAGAGCACATATCAAAAATTATGACAGAAACATCCTGAAAAAACAGACACGGAAAAAGTGCAGGGATTAGATAAAACGCAGCAGACCTTGAGATGCAAGTGTTTTAAAGTCACCCGGAAAGCTATGTGTGCGTTTCTTAATGTCTGAGCATTTTGTCACTTGAGCGAGTTGATTCTGGTCTTCTCTTTACGTGCTGTGGCTTTGCTCTCGGTGAGACACAGCCAGCATATTGGAGTCATGCATAAACATGTTGAATTGCTGTGTTTCATTATCATTCAGTCTTGCTGTTTTCTTCTTAAATTTGTTTTCTCCGAGCCCACTATGCATTCCTATTCGCTCGAATGCAAGTGACAGAATTCCTGCCCTGAGTGTTTTTCATCAGAAGAGCAAATCAGTTATTGGCTTATGTTGGTTCAACCCTTGCAAGTTGCCTAAAGCACAGTTGCCCATGATTTATTGACTTCTATACCAATTATAAAGGCCCTAAAAGGGTTTTCTCTATTTCTTTGTGCTTGGGTTTTCATGTGTTTTACAAAGTGTGTTGTTCACTTTTTGTTCATATTTAAAAACTGACATATAATGATGGCTAAGGAAAAAAACAGAAAAAACCTGCCTTAAATGAGGTCAGCACCAGACCAACGTCCACCCTGACCAGCTCTCCAGTGTTGGCTGTGTACCTGAGGACTGCTGGTTTTCATCTCTCTCTGCTCCACACTGTTAAGCTCAGTGCCTGCTTGATTGTTTCCACAGAGGCAGGGAGGTAAAGGTGAACAATCTGACATATAATAAACAGATTGTAGAATAGACTGTGAATTTTATTGACTGCACTGACAGTGATTGGTGTTTTCTCAAAGTACAAACCCCAAGTTGTACTCCTCTGCGTATCCTTTGTTTTTCCTTTTCCCTGTTTTTATATTTTTTTATATATATGTATATATATATATATATATATATATATAAATAACACCCCTTTCAACACTTGGGATACAGATTTAAATGGTTACCTGTGTGTTGGGCCAATAGCTGAGGTTCGACTACTGGAGCAGAGTGGATGACTATTGAAACGCTCTGAGAACTTGGTTTGATCAATTTGTATTCACAATTAAAGAATCTCACATACATAAAATGAAAACAATAACAGTACATGAAAGGAAAAATTGGGCCCAAGTCATGGAAAATAATAAACAAAACACACACAACCCCGGGGGATTTGACTCAGATTTGACCCAACCGGTCACAGCAGATGGCCCCGCCCCTCCCTGAGCCTGGTTCTGCAGGAGGTTTCTTCCTGTTAAAAGGGAGTTTTTCCTTCCCACTGTCGCCAAAGTGCTTGCTCATAGGGGTTCATATGATTGTTGGGTTTTTCTCTGTATGAATTATTGTAGGGTCTACCTTACAATATAAAGCACCTTGAGACGATTGTTGTTGTGATTTGGTGCTTTATAAATTGAATTGAATAAAACAGTATTTAATATATGAAAATGCTACGAACAGATGTTAACTTGCATTTTGAAAACTTAAATTTAAATGATAAAAACAGGTATAGTTTAATCAACTAAGCAGTCGGTGTACGTGTAAAAGGTGAGGCACATGGTCCTGAGCCAAATGCCCCCATCACATTTGAAAACATAACCAGCAGTAAATACAGTAGTAAACTTCATCCACTAAATGGAAAAATGCGTAGGATTCCCTGGACGCACATTTTCTTGTTTGTGTCTGTCTGGAAATCATATGCACATATACATAAGATGTTGAACACTGAGTGGGCTTGGATATTGGACCCTCGGGATTTGTTGTCATATACTGTACAAACAGACTTTCATTAAACTCATTAATTATTTCAGCCAGCATTCCACTAATTACCCCTGCGAGCCCTGTTCCTGGTGTGTGTTTGCCTCATTTAATTTGTGTGTGTTTGTTAAAAGAATTTCCTCCCTTTGAGTTCAGCGCTTTATGTTTTCTCGTGCTTCATCTTCAAACCAGTTGGCAGCGTTAGTATTTCAGTAAGAAGAAAGGTTTTAAGTGTCAGATCAAAGAGATGAAGTGCTTGACAGAAGAGCAGTTTAAACATAACGTCTCCGCCTTCTATCTTTGTTTTTCCTTTTCATCGCTTTTCTGAGCACGACTACTAGCATTATTTTTCCTGACACGTATTTCCTTGAATTTTTCACAAATCCATTTTTTCTTGTTTTAGACCTATAATTTTTCTGTGTGATATGTCTGACATGAAATATTCAACCAATTAAACATGCACAGCATACTTGGCTGCAGTGAAATCTGGCTCTGAGTGTACTTGTGGCTGTTATACATAGACACTACCAGACACCTTATTGCGTACACCTGCTCAACTGCCATTTATCTCAAATATCTAATCAGCTGGTTACATGACATCAACTCAATGCATTTAGGCATGTAGACATGGGCTTTACAACCTGCTGAAGTTCGATCCTAGCATTGAAATTTTGAAGAAAGGCGTTTAAGTGACTTTGAATGTGGCACTGGTGATTTACTGCCAACACTAGGGTTTATAGAGAATGATCCGAAATAGAGAAAATATCCAGTTAGCAGCAGTTTTCTGAAGAAAGATGTTTTGCTGATGACTGGTCAAACTCTTTCAATCTGGTAGAAACACAACATTAACTCAAATAACCAACTGATACAAGTGAGTCTCTGAGCACACATATCAACATGGGTCCCAATCCTGAAAAAGAGGCTACAACTTGCCCGGGCTCATCAAAATTGGTCAATAGAAGATGTTGTTTGGTCTGCTGAGTCTCGATTGTTGCTGTGACATTCAGAAAGTAAAGTCAAAATTTCCATTAAACATGAAAGCACGGATCCATAACACCTTGTATCAATGGTTAAGTCTGCTAGAGGTGGTTTTATGGTGTGGGTTATATTTTCTTATCACACTTATTACCAACTAAGTATGACTTAAACTCTCTCAAGACCACATCTGTACCCATCAAAATGTATGGAGAAGGATATTAAAAATTAACATTGAGAGATTTCTTATTTAGTAAAATCAGTATATTATAGATTTCTTGGCTGTCATTGTAACCAAAGTGACACAGGCTTAAGAACACTAATATGAACCTCTGTTGATAAATCTTTCAGAAACATAAAACTGGCATTCTGTAAACTCAGCAGAGGTGAAAAAAATCAATAAAACATTACTGAAACTTTATTACAAAGACAGATGATTTTCAGCCTTCAGGATCAAAATACCATAACCAGTATTAGGCGGATGTTTTCCTGGAAGAAATATGCTGTATTTCATCTTCTTCTTCTCCTTTTTTCTTCTTCCTATCCAAAGGCCCTGCAGGCAAAGTGGTTTTCAAGAGAAAAGTAAACTTTATAATTGCTGCAGGTCCTTACAGCCATCAAAGTCGCCATCAAACGGCCCTTTTAATGAAAGTGATGGATTGAAATGTCACTTGAACATAAGTGAGTTTACTTTGGTGCATGGCCTGATTTGAGGACTGAATGATCTGAAGCCCAGACACGACTGCCTCTGCAGATTGCTGCCACCATATTCCATACATTAGGATGTCAATCATGTAAACAGAAGGAGCTTTTTTCTGAGCTGTGCACAAAGCATGACGGCTGCACCTTTTTTCTCCCACACCTGTCAAATAATGACATTCACAATACTCTTGAATCAAAAAAGTTCATGGAATATAGAGGTATGCAGAATATACTTTGTTGTAAGATATTTCCTACTGATAATGTAATTTTTTAATAGCATTGTAGAGAACAACCAAAATGAAAATGCTGATTTATAATCTTCTCATCAAGATTTCGCCAGTAGAAGACATTTTTTTCTGAAGTGCCAGGCATTTCCTTTGATATATCTAACAACTGTTACTTAAAGGTTTAAAAGAATAGTTCACTGACATCATACACATAGCCTGAAGGTTTAAAAGTATTTTCTTTCTTTTTTTATAATCATGTCTCTAGGCCTCTTTACAGGATGTCAGTTTGACTTCATAATCATCGTTATCACCATCCCCACTCAGATGTCAACAGGATCCACACCTAATTACACACAAATATGTACCTGCATGTGTGTGGTGGTTTATGTGGTGTTGTGGTGATGATGTCAATACTTTAGTTTCCACCACTCTATTAGCCCGTTAATTAAGAGCTAGGTGCCAGACCCGGAGACTTCATTTTATCTGACAGGATGTTGGCCCACTTGCACATATTCACACAGTTTTACACACACACAGTGTCTTGTAATCAGTGGTTATAGGGTTTGCGTATTGCTTTATGACTATGGTACATTTTTAAAAGGTGTTGCTATAGTGTGTTCGTGTGTGCATGCATGAGCAGCTTTTGAAGGTACAATAAGCTTATATGAAGTGTCCAACACTTTCTGCCATCTCCCAGAAATCTGTTCATCTGTGCGAGCTGCAGTCCCAAAGTTTATTTGCGCTTTAAAGTACAGTGGTCTCTGGTGGCTGTATTCATAGCTTTAGGACTCATGAAAGGCCTAGAGACCAGTTGGCAACCAGCTGACAACCATCTGGCAACCACTAGTTGCCCTAAGTCCAGAAAACCTCTTTGTCTCCTGTAGTTTGTGTGAAATATATAGACTTGTTTAATCTCCTTTATTTTATTTAACACTTTTTTTTGTTTTCTATTGAACTCTGTTTATTGTTTTGTGTAGTTTGTTTTACCTTTTTGAGCTTATTTTATTTAGCTGTATTTACTTTAAATAAGAGTTTGTTATTGATGTTGCTGCTGTGACATTTTCCAGCTTTTGGGATCCACAAACTGTATCGTAAATTAACCAACCTTATTTTCTTTTATCACATCTCATCATATGTTAGCTCAACTAAGCTTGGCTTGCATTTAATCTTATTCCAGTGTTTTTAATTGTAATATGACACATTGCATTTCACACAAAAGTTTTAGTTATAAAACAAAAGTTTTTAATGATTTTGCGTGTGGAGTGGGCAGCACAGTGAGAATGATTTAATGCTACATTAGACACTCGTCAAGCAGCTACTTTGCCAGAAATGCGTCAGAAGGGCAGCTGTTAACTTGATACAGTTGTTAATCACAGTAATAAAACGAAATATCCAATGACGTTTTTCAGCACTGGAATGGCACGCTTCCCCTACAAATAACACCATGCAGTTATTGAATGACAGTACATTGAATCACTATTGCATAAAAGTACTGACCATAAATTGCATCTCAAATTTGATGTGAGTAAATGTAATACCCTGAGAATAAATTTAACCAAAGTCTGGTTATTAAATCTTCCTTTGTGGACTTGACAATGAGTTCAAAACTTAATTTTAAGCCCATTGTGTAGTTTGGCATTTTCATTTCGCTCTTTCATAACACAGTTAGTGTGATTTGCTCAATGTGTGCAGTAATAAAGCTATTTCTAAAATAAGCTTCAGTATTAGGTGACTATTCACTGAAGTAGTTGTCTTCAGGATACACCCTGGACAGGTCCATGGTGTACATGTGTATATGAACTCAGAGCTAAAAGTAAGAAAGAACCAAGAGCCAACAATGCTTCTTGGCTCTTGGCAGTAAATCTAATATTGTTACAAAACCTGTTTATTTCCCATTAAATGTGCCAGGTGTGTAAGGAAAATTCATTTGTGGGTTGAGCAGCAGAGCTGAGTATAAAATATATTGCCAAGAAGCATCGTTACAACAAAGCAAAAATTGACCAAACACACTTTTTTTTTTTTTTTGCTTTAGTTTATATGCTTACGGTGTTGTATGCTTACATAAGCTCACATCGTAGACTGATCTAAATATTTATGAGAGAGTATGGCTTTATTATTGTTTGTTTCAGACAGACAT
This sequence comes from Perissodus microlepis, assembly GCF_051167445.1. Classification (NCBI taxonomy): domain Eukaryota; kingdom Metazoa; phylum Chordata; class Actinopteri; order Cichliformes; family Cichlidae; genus Perissodus; species Perissodus microlepis. The sequence continues at coordinate 23,104,070 of NC_140468.1, read as the reverse complement.
GAGCTGTATTACCAAAACCCTAAATCATCCAAAGCTTTTCTAGTCCAAGGCCCCAGTCACACAGGCCAAGAGACCAGTAGGCAACCACCAGTAGCTAGGGAAAATTTGCTTTCCACGGCCGGTTATAAGTGAATGCTGGAGGTTGCTGAAATCAATTGTTAAGCTCCAGTCATGCAGGCAAGGACTGGTCAGTGACTCCTGGATCGCTACGGAAAAATGGTTGCAGGAGGTTGCTTGCTGTAGTAAGTGAAATTGGTTACAAAGATGTGATGCTTCACTAAAACCGCCCTTTTAGTTGCTTGGCCATTAACAGATTAACACAGTCACCCGAGGCTTGGATGTCAGCTTTTCTGCAAACACTCGCCAACTACAAGTAGTTGTGAATCTCTGAAGAGTGTGATGCAAACAAAAAAAAGACGATTTGCCTTCAGCGTTTACTTTGAATGTAAGGATTCTTTGTTGCCAGTTTGAATTGCACTTCCATGCAGACTTTGTGCAAACAATGTCAATCTGCTAAAGTGGAGGTTACCAACTGGCCTCTGGGTCTGTGTTTAACTTGTTAACATTACAAAGCTTTTAAAAAGATTCCTCTCTGACTATTTCTGTTTTAGCAAAAGAAAAACGAAGAAAGAAAATATTTGTCTTTATTTAACATGAGGTTACAAAACCACATTGTATAATTTATCTGGCATTTCTAATGTAAAAAAATAATAAGTCTTACCTCACCTGAACCTGACAAAACGCACTGTGACATTTTCAGTACTCTGAAAAGAAAAGAAAGAAAGAATGACGACAAGTGCCTGTACGCCGTCAGATTTCCCAAGGTGAGAAAACGGCGTGTGCACGTGGGTGTGAACACTGCTGATGTATAGCACAAGTGAAATGGATTATGATCAACAGTAGATTTGACTTTCTGCTCTGTGGCTCTGTCTACTTTCTCAGCGTTGCACCGCTCTATCAAGAGAGACACACTGAGCTATTCAAGCACCGAGCTGCCGGAGAAGGTCATTTATCCTCCTTGTCCAGGGACTAACTGACTCTGTCTTTGTGTTAATGATATTGTAAGCCTCACTGAGTGGGCTCACTTATCAGTTTTGAACTTTACTGAATAATTTTTCCTCTCTCTGGTAACACTAAATGGACTGATGTATTATAGGCTACGGATATCTTTTAGAGTTAAATTTGCTGCAATTTGTTGAAACAAAAATGCGTGTTTTGTATACTCCTGCTAGTTTGATGCATTTACATATTAATGCGCTAAGTGCTGCCTAAGGTATTATGGGATGTTCTGGAAAACGGCTTACTGTCTCATTGTATCCTTCCCTTGATTATTTCTAAATGCCACTCGTTCAGCCAGCCTAGAAACGGCCATTGAATGGCTGCGTCTCTGAGGCCAGCATCATTGGCTGAAATGTCTATCGGTGAAGAGGGTGACAGAGTGACTGGTAATTTGGGAAAACAAAGCATTTATTTAGATGCAAATTTATTAAAAAGGCAAATGAAAGAGGAGAATGCATTACAGCTCCCCAGTATCAATTCATGTGTGATATGGGCTGTATTTAATTTAATAGCTTTGTGAATGAAGAGGTTTTTTGTGGTGATTATTGTGTTGGAGCTCCACTAATCACAGTTCTGGTGACCTCACTGTCAGATGAAAGGTAAAAATTTGGATTTGTGAGACTTTCTTTGAACACTATCAAACATTTTGTGGGCTGTTTGTCTGTCACAGCAAATAAAATCACATGTTTTGAATAGGAAACTAAACAAGTGCTTTTTTCAAAAGGAGGAATGATCCAGGTCCAAGTTTTGAAATATCTTGCTATACTTTGGGGGAAATTTTATGTGTAACTTTGTATCCTGTGTGTTTATATGTGGGAGGTTTATCCCTGCATACCGAGCATTATGTGTCTCAGTATATACCTAGTTGCAGCTGGTTTCAGGGCTGCTCCTGTTTGTTGCTCTGCACGTGTAAAGCATTGGATTGAAAGTAAGCATCATTACACAGAAGCCAGTGAAAGTATTTCTATTTGCCAGATTACATATTGATTGTGTTTACAGGTCATAACTAAATGAGTCCAAGCGTAATCAGTGCTGTTCAATTAAACCTGTCCTGAATGATGGAAGTCTCAGCAAAATATCCTCTTAATGTATATCTGCTTGGAGTACCTGTTGTTAGGTGGGGTTAGTTAGATCTTTATTATTTTGAAACTACTTTTGCTATCATTTTCTTTTCTTTAGTTATCTTACAAAAACACCTTTGCATTACCTCTAATCTGTCAAGGACCACTCGGCTATATCATTATGTACTGAAATATAGGAGTAATGTAGCAGAGCTGCACTGAAATAACTACTTCTGCTTATGTGTGTGTGTGTGTGTGTGTGTGTGTAGTTAATCTTACAAAACAAAGGTGCATTTATAGCTTGGGCTTGTACATTTCATGATACTATGGGAAAAATATTAAATTTGGCCAGGCTTATGCTTTTATACTTTAGGGGAAATATATAGATACACGTACGATTCCACTGTTTAAACTTATTGCAACATTTTTTACCTGCTGTTTGAGCTTCATATTAATTGACCTCTTTTACTTCAGTGAAAATGTGAAACTGTTTAAAAACAACCTTAGCTTAACCTTTGTCTTTTAAGTGTCATAGCAGTCTGTTAATGTATGTTCTCCTCTCAAGCTTGTCTAATTTGAAAATCACAGTGCCTGTTTAAGGAATAACTCAGCTGTTATGAAAGCACTCATACATTATATGACTAATTCAATAAAACTTAGATTTCTTAAGGCTTCGCTTGAAGGAGTCTTTTATGATTTGGACTTTGAGCAGAAGTGAAACCTGACCTCTTATGGTCTGGATCTAAAGCAGATCATTAAACATTTGTTTGTAGTGTGCTAGGTTTCATTCAGATTACAGTGGGTTGTAAAATACTGATGCTTTACCGAGGGTATTTCACTGAGAACAAAATCTGACACTAATTTTCTGTGTGTATAAATCCATAATTCAGTTTGTTTATTCAATTTTGACAAAATCCCCAAACCATGACCCTTATGTAGATACTTATGTACATATAGTTCTGTGTGAAAGTCTTGAGCCACCTGTTATTTTCTTTAAACAAAAAAAGCAATGTATTGAAAAATGGACTAAACATTGACATACAGTATACAGTATATAACAATTTGTTTTTGTACAATTGTAATGAGCTTGAAAGATAATTGCTATGGCCACCATTACTAGTCGACGTACGTCTGAAGGTTCTCAGGCATCCAGGTCATCGTAGTCAAAGGAGCTCTGAAAGAAAAGCGTCTGGACTTCTTTAAGTTTCCTTGAAGACGTTTCACCTCTCATCCAAGAATCTTCTTCAGTTCTAAGAGAAACTGGTGCAGAGTTCCAGATTTTAAGCCCTATGGGAGTGTCCAGCTATTAATCCTCCACAACAGCCAAGGTGTGAAAACAGGTTGTGGGTCACAATCAGCCAAGTTTTCGGGTGAACCCATTGTGAAACCTAGCCCCATCCTATTTGTCGAGGTCAGATGGCCCAGGATGTGAGTGGACGTTAAGGCGTTTGGGAAGGGAACTCAAAACTGGATTATAGATGGCAGACAGTTGGTGTCATAAGCCCCGCCCTCTGTTCAAAGATGGTCGTTCACATTGGACATAGGTGGTTTCTTTCACTCCTCCTTCAAACCATCTGTCTTCTCTGTCCAAAATGTGAACATTGGCATCCTCGAAAGAGTGACCTTTGTCCCTTAGATGCAGATTATTCCTCGAGTCAAGCTTTCTCCAGGCTTCTTGAAGTAGATTTCAAAGCTCTTCTTTGGATATTGGATGTCTGTCTCTGTCAAGAAGATCACACACTATTTGAGGTTGAACTCCAAGCTCTGGGCAGTGCTCCCTTCTGTTTGTGTTTTTTGTTTTTTTGTAAATCAAGGTATGCTTTTAGTGCAATTGGGAGTGTGTTTGGGGTCACTGTCATGCTTAAAAATCTTGATGGTATTACATGGTAGATCAAGATCTCATCATACTTTATTATAATTTTCCAATGATGCAGAGCCTTGACCATGTTTTACGGATGGGTGTAAACACTCACTATTGTATCTCTCTTCTGACCTCTTCTGTATACACTGGTGATGTTTTTAACCAAAAACCTCAAATTTGAGTTAGGCTACGTTCACACTGCAGGTCTTAATGCTCAATTCCGATTTTTTTGTCTGCTCGTTCACACTACAAATAAAATGCGACAGCAAACGCTCTCTAGTGTGAACGCTCAAAGCGGCCGCATGCGCAAAAGATATGGGTTGCATAGGGTCAAAAAAATCGGATTTGATGCGCTTTCGCCTGCAGTGTGAACGTAGCCTTAGTTAATACCTGCTGCTACTGATTTTCAGTCTATTTCTTGTGTAATTCGGCGTGCCTCAGCCTTTTTTTTCCTGCTTCTGTTCCTTAAGAAAGGCTTCTTGACGGCCACTCTTCCACTGAGACTCCACTGGATGAACAGAAGGGTCAGATGTATCTCTCAGGTCCTGTGTCAGGGTTTTGCTTTGTTCCTGTTTCTTAAAGACATCACTTTCAGTTGTTCATCTGCTGGAAATTGTTTTTACACCCTCTACTTTTTCCTATGCCCTCCACTTGTCCTTTCTTTCTTTTTTTTAAGGACACACAGCATGCCTGTCAAACTGTATTATCTTTGCCATTTTTGTAGATTTATCTAAAAAAAATCAACAAAAAAACCCAGAATGTTTTTATTTTTTTATTTTATTTATTTATTTTTTGTTTGTGTCCCGTTTGGATCTTTAGCCATCAGAATTGTTGTCTTAAGGCCAAGAAAGATGCCAAGCGGATTTATTTTACCAAGTGGATCATCATGGCCTTGCCATATTGGTCCATTTGATTGACCTTTATTATAATTATGTATTTATTTTATTTTCGGTTGCTACAAACGGGACAGACGTGACTGGGGGATAGGACAGGGAGAAAGAATGAAAGAAAGAGAGGGAGAGAAAGAAAACCAAAGGGGAGAAGAGATGGTGAGAAGGGGGGGAAGAAAGGAAAAAACAAACAAACAAACAAACAAAACACCTGGATCACCTGTATGGAGAAAAAAAACAGAAGAGAAAGCAAACAACAAAGAGCAACATAATAAAAACAGCACCATCACAATAAACTAGCTAGCAGTAGATAACAGTAGATACTAAATAATAAACGATATTGTGCAGCACGCAAGATAGACAGCGCACAATGTGCTTTGAGGCAGCAGCCAAGAAAGGTGTAGTCCGCGTCTGTGAACACCCGTGTGTACACCTGTGTGCATACCTGTGTGGATCAGCATGCTTGTATTCCAAAGGTTTCTCCATGTAACGATCTGCTAGGGAGTGTGGGGAGCCATAGCCCCGTCCACCAGGGTATGAAGCAGGTATGGAGGAGATCCAGGCCCCAGATATCCAGAGGCCCCAGAGTACAAGGACCCGAGGAGGACCACCAAAGGGGGGGGGAACCGTGCCACCCTCCTGGGAAGAGCTGAGTAGAGCCCCAAACGAGAGGTCACCCCGCAGCTACGGAGCAGAGGCCAGAGGGGGTTGCAGTGGCGTGCCCGCGGGCTCTGCCGGCAGCCAGCTGTGCCAGAGAGGACCGAGCTTCAGGCCCAGAGGCCAGAGGCCTGAGGGCATCCCACCCCCCGGAAGAAGCCCAGCCGGGCCACAGGCGCCAGGCCCCGCCAATCGGCCACCAGGAGTGAGCCGGTACATGCATGAGCGCCCAGCCCCAGATGACAAGGACCACCAACACACCAACGTCTAAGGGCATCAGCCACCGGCAGGGAGTGTGGTGAGGGGAGATAGGCCTCCGTACTTTAGAGGGCCTGAGATGTACCCAGAGAGGTTGAGTCTAAGACCCAACCTGACATATAGACACAGACGAACAGGCACACGCGGACACAGACGTGCATTCCCACCCCATATGCACAACCAAATACTCGGCACTCACCCAACGTGTAGACAGACACAAATAGACACTGCACAGACAGTCGCACTCCCCAAACATACTCTATATCCCAGGTCCAGGTACCCCCGCCCCCAGAGGGGCAAGCCGCACCTAGACCCAGGAGATGTAACCCTTCTCTCTGGGGTGGAGGCAAGCGGACCACCTCCTTATCTGCAGTAGCAGGGAGGCCCCGCATCCCAGACCCCAGTCTGACGGCCAGCACCTCCTCCCAGCCCCCCAGCCCTGACGGCTAACAGAACCGGGGTGAGTGAAGACCTCAAACCTCCCTACGCCCGCTCATATGTAATGTTGTTGTGTGCTGTTCTAAAGTGCATTTAAAACTCAGGAGAGCATGGTACTAGCTTCCTCTCAGAGAGCAGCACAGCTCCTCCCGAAAACCCTTAGTGTCTAAATAGGCTAGATAGGCTGCTAGTAACAAAGTGCCAAAAGACGCGACTTAAAATTTGTTCTTTGCAAAGTTGTCTTTTATGTGTAGACACAACACTGTTTCATACCTTGAGGTGCCTTTTATGTGCCTTAATGATTGAATGATTGAAGGTCAGTGTTAAGTGATTTAACAAATAAACAAACAAAAACAAAACAATCTTTTGAAAATGGTCAGGTACACGTACTGGACTGAAAATGTGTAAAAAAGAGCCAATTTCAAAAGAAAATCTTGGAAGACCTTCAGAAGACTGGAGAACTATTCCTCAACACCACTTGATCTAAATATACAAAAATAAGAAGTGGCTCAAGACTAATGCACATTACTGCATCTATCTTTCTTTGTTACAAGTAAAATAAATAAAAAAAACAACGAATGTGATGTGTGTGTGAATGTGTGTGTGAATGGGTGGATGACTGAATGTAGTGTAAAGCACTTTGGGGTCCTTAGGGACGAAGTAAAGCGCTATACAAATACAGGCCATTTACCACACGTGTGGAAGCCCTTTTGTCACACTGGGTGCATTAATATTCACTAAGGAATTATGGTAGGAATTTCTGCCTCTAGTTTCTCAAGAAACGGGAGCTGCTACTATCCAAAGTGATAGGATAAACAAAGTGAGGCTATTCCTGTTAAAAGGGAGTTTTTCTGTCCCACTGTGGCCAAAGTGCTTGCTCATAGGGGGTTGTTTCATTGTTGGGGTGTTCTCTGTATTATTTGAGGGACTTTACCTTACCATATTACATGCCTTGAGGCAGCTGCTGTTGCGATTTGGCGCTTTTTAGATTGAATTAAATCGACTGATGGCACTGAGAATTATTCACAGAGAGTTGGGGAACGGGTGCAATTACAGCCTTGTAAAATGGCGACAAATATAATTTAAAACCCACCTCCTCAGTTCAGTGATTGTCATTCCCTTTTCCCATAATGGCTTCCTTGACTTCTTGCTCATACCAGCATCATTCCCTATCCAGGGTGTGTTGAGAGAGCGGGGAAGTGAAGATAGCATAACTTGAGTTAAAGATATTCTGTTCTGTTACTATAAGCAGCCAACAAATCTTAATCCTTCTAAAGTAACCCAAACTTCTGCTCAGTTATCCTTGTGTGTGGAATGAGGCTCAGGAGACTTCTTCTACTGCTATGATTGAAATTTCCATGGCAGAAAATAGTTTTCTTTGACGACACCTTGAGTGAGCACCAGCTAGGTTTAGTTCTGCTTGAAAAAACTGGGTCTCCATGATCAAACACACCGAGCCCAGTGTGAAGTGGAGATAGCATGAGTGTATACTGTATTTTAGGCCACATTCATCAAGCGGGTTGTGGTGTGAGTGGGCTCCTGTGTGTAAATATGTGACAGGTTTTGCTGGTGTGTTTTTGATGGAAACAGGGCAGTGGCTGCTTTGACTGCCTCCCTCATCAAACTGTGTGACAAGTCCTCTGAGACAACTCTCTTGCTTCAGCTTTCACACAGAATGAATCATATAAAGATCAGATAGCTGGGGGACTTTCATATAGCCATATAGATTTTTACAGTACATGAGGATCAGCAGGCTCTTCTCAGCTCAGTGAGGAGTGGGTAGATTGACTGAGACAAGCTGGCAAGTGATACAGTAAATTATGTTAAATGTCCAGTTATAGCCATACATTTTAATCAGTCCCCTGTCTTTTCATTTCATAATGTTTTACCTTCGAAAACCTGGATATTTGTGTCAGACAGCCCAAAGTCTGCACCTATAGCTTTGGCTTGAATCTAATCTTAAGTGAGATTAAAAAAACTACTACTGCTGCTGCTCGTCACTCCTCCCAGGATATGGGCCATTCTTTAGAGTTGGGTCCAGGTGTAGCCCAACTTTTTTGCTTCTGCCTCGAGGTCTCATCGCCAGGTGTTTCTTGGGCGGCCTCTCTTTTGCTTTTTTGCCTTGGGGGTTCCACCTGAGAGCCTGCCTGGTGATGTTGGTTGGCAGTTTGCGTAGAGTGTGCCCTACCCAGCACCATCCTCTCTTCCTGATTTCTTTCTCTTCTAAGAGTTGACAGGTTCTTTCTCATAGTTCGAATTTACTGATGGTGTCTGCCCAGCAAATGTGGAGAATCCCTCTGAGACAGCTGTTGAGGAATGTCTGGATTTTTCTACATTCATTTTCAGCCCACGAACCTCCACATCTACCAGTGGAAGCGTGTCCGAAATTGTGATGCGGTAACAGAAAAGGTCTCTGGTTGTTTGCAGTGAGCTGAGAATTATCGCTAACAGCAAAGACCATTAATAAAAGAATTGACTGCTTGGATCCAGCCATCAATAATGGCACCATTTCATTATTTTTTATGAAATTCATGTTGACTAAACATTCATAATTAAAGAGAAAGCTCATTTAAAAATTTTAGAGTAAACACTGTAAAAGTACAGTGTGGTGTGAAAGTAAACTAAGCAAGTTATGGGAGCAAAAGAACGATAGTCAACTTTTAGCTATTTCCATTGGCACTGGGGAGGTAAACGAAGCAAGATCAGTGAAATGAAATGATTTGAATATCGATAAAAACGTTTAAATATCACGGTGATGTCTTTGTCAATGCTTAAAAAATACATGAACATTTTAGGTTAGTTGTTATTTTATTCTTTTACAACTAGTAAATAAAGAGAGAGTGAAAATAGTAAGAGAAGAAGATAAAAACAGTCAGTTAACTGTTTACTGAAACATATTCCAATTATAGTTATATAATGGACAGACTCTCAACTTTCATTTGAGGGTAGCAACATTCAAATTGAAGGAGTTTCAGCTCTGCTACCCTCAAAGGGACCAAAGCTAATTGGAAAGTTGACTCAAAGGCTATTTCGTGGGCAGGTGTAGACAATTCTTCTTCTTATCCCAGCTGAGCATGCATTTCATTTTTCACAAGGCCCACAAACAGCCACTGAAAGCTGCTGCAGTAAAGGCCTTGCAGAGCATTGAAAAGGAGGAAACCGACAATCTGCCGATGTCCATGAGTTTCAGCCTTCAAGAGACTCCAGGCTGTTACTGCCAGCAAAGGCTTTTCAAACAAGTATTAGAAATGAACATTTTATTTTCAGTCATTTCATTTGTCCAGTAACTTTTGAGCCCCTGAAATGAAGCGATTGTGTTAAAAACGCTTTCCTTACATTTGTATGCAATCTTTGTGATCACTGAATTAAAGCTGAAAGTCTGCACTTCATTTAAAATTCATTGTGGTAATGCACAGCCCCAAAATTGGAAAAAAAAGTTGTCTCTGTCCAAATATTTATGGACCTAACTGTATACTGCACCAGAATAAGAATCAAAACACTTGGAAAATGTTCAGCTTTGAAAGCACAGTTTACTTTCCCCCCATCTGCATTTGCTGCTTGTCCTTGAATCCACTTAAACATCAGTCACACCACAGAAAACACAAGCCAGAAGGTCACTCACAAAGTGCTTCCTCTGCCAAAATGCCCTGTATTGATATTTGCCCAGAACTGAGATTTTAATGGTTTCTTTCTTTCCCCCACGCTCCACATCTCAAGGAAATTCACTTCTGTAGTTTTTACCTAATCTTGCTAACGGACACTCATTTAATCAGTCGTTGGCTCAAGTTGCCTAAATTTGTTTTTTACAGTTGATGAAAGATCTAAGAGGAAAGCAAGAAAATGGATTTCTTTCTTTCTTTCTGTTTTTCTGTAGTTTAGCTAAGTTCAATTGTCTGTGGAAGCGATTGGTCAGAAAGTAATCTCATATAAGGCTGGAGAATCTGGAGCTTGATTTAAGTCTCTGCAGGTTTGTTTTAATTGGAAACTGAAATATGTGGAAAGCAATTACATCCCGGAAATTGAAAATAATCTAAAAATGTAAACAGAAGCAGCAGTGTAATAAGCCATTTATTCTTTGAAGATGCTAAACCAAAGATACATTTCCCTTTTTCCTCTATTCTTGTACTGCTTCATAGTCCCTCCTCCATTCCTTGCATGTATTATATTTTTCTACAAATTGTGGTTGCAGTAATAACCACAAATAGTAATGCAGCTCTGTGTCGTGCCTGTGGTGTCATCAAATATGCTCACACAGTAGAGACAGAGGAAAAAGAAGAGATAGAGGGAGGGTGACTTTCTGTCATCAGCAGAACCAGACTGCTGCCGCTGCTGGAAGTGTTTTAATAGTGAGCCCACACCTGCTGATGAGATTGTATCATGGGTTGTCACCAAAGGCCACTGTGGGTTAATAACATCCTCAGAGATGGTGAGTGAGTTCCTCTGTGGTGTGACACACACACTTTGAACCGATTTCGCATGTTCGCACTCATTCCAGCACAAAGTCCGAGGTGACAGTTTCCTTATAAAGACCCCCGTAAATGTGAAAAAACACAGAAAGAACAATCACTTAATTGGAATATAAGCTTAAATTATTATGTTATTATTGGACTATAATTTTTAATGTTATATTTTATTCTGACAATATTTAATTGACTTTTTTAGGTGACACTACAAACAGTGACACTACATCCCCACATGTCATGCCCCAACTCACTCATTAGTTTATTTTTTCATTTGGTTTTTCTGACCAAACTTCCTGCCTCCCCCACCGCAGGCTGTATCTTTATTTTATTGCTGCTGGGATACATAATAACCAGAGAGCAAGAATGAAAAAGACAGATTGAATTTAATTTGTAGCTCAGAGGTAAGTTTTCATAACACAGTGTTTGGTTTCTACATTGATTTCTCACACCTGTTTAAGAAAATAAAATAATTAATTAGCAAGCACAAAAGTTGTTATTTGCACAGTACCTGTGATTACATTTTCCAGTTCTTGCAGATGCTGAATAATGAACAAGAAAACAAACAAAATAATAAAATAATTGGTGCATAAAATTTTTTGACTTCAAATTCTGTAAGTTTAAAGTTTATTTTGCTTTATGCTTTATGATAATGGTGAAAAATCTTTTGTTCTGTTGAGTGGTGTAGGTGAGGACATGGACAAATATTTGCATAAACCATGTGTAAAAACATGTCGCACAAAACTGTGATTCATCAGTATTTTCATACCTGATTTGTTACAATACTGCAGTTTCAAACCCAGGAAAACACTTATATGTAATACCAATAATATTAATCATACTCAATACGAATGTCATTTAAGTTAAAAAAACAGTAAGAGGTGCCTTTTTGTAAATAAAGATCAGAAAAATGTAAACAGTAACATCGATCACAGCATTGTTTTAAGTTGCCTGAAGTAATGCAATAAACATAGTAGCATAACTGTAAATAAGGTATATATGTGACAGACATTTAAATATAATAGGTTACATGAGTTGGTGCTGTGCATCTGGTGCTTCTATTTTAAAAGTAGGACTTTAAGAGAAACGTGACACTCTTTAGACAAAAATAACTTATTAACACTATTATTGTTACAGACAAGCAGGAATGAACATTATGGTTTTATTATTAGCCATAGTTACTAGATGCTAACTTAATGATAACTTAGCGGATGGCTAATGTGGCTCTCAAATGTGTGTGGGCTATATATTTATGGTAAGTGTTTAAATACTTCAGTGTTGTTGAAGCAGCCGCTTTACAAAATTCAATCCAAAGTACTACTTCAGCTACTAATGTAGGTACTGGCTCTATATGTATTTATTTATTTTGACAACCCTGCATTTTAAACACATTTTAGAAGTGCCTTCGACACAGCTTCACAAACAAGTGATGAAGGCCTGGCTGTCTTAGAAACTAATAGCAAGCTAAAATTGCCCAGAATCAAAATGAAATGAACATCAGTGCAACAATAAATACATGTAATGAACGCACACTATTAACTTAAAAGGAGCACACTTTAATTCTTTTAAAAACATATGGTTATTGGCATTATTTTTTTGTATTATTTACTAAAAATGGTTTCCGTTGCTGCACTTCTAGTCTAATTTCTTGGCACTGAGATTCTCATCTCAGGCTGACAGATCAGCTGCTTCTTGTCCTCCACCTGTTCACAGCTTTTTCTTGTGGCCTGTTAGTGTTTATTTTCACATCACCTTCAGCGTCAAGCCTTTTCTCTTTGTACCTGTGGCACAGTGAGTGTCTCAGTGGAAACTACATTCAGCAACTCCATTATTTCAGCCATGCTTTAGTTTTTCTTTTTTTTCCTTCCTAAAAGCATCATCAATCTCGAAGAAACATTCAGGATATTCAGACACAGTGGGTTTCATGTTTTTTAATCAGACTTTGTCTTTCTTTTTTTTTCCTGTAGCCGTGCAGGCGACTCTCCACCACCATGGCTGCATTTTCCATGCCACCTCAAGGCAAATCTAAAAAGAGTGTGTGACAAATTGCTTTAACACAAAAAAATGGTGGTAAATTACTGTCATTTAGCTTGCCTGGTTATTTTTTGTGGTGGGTAAGAACTTTGTGATGCGCATATTAGCGAGTGAGGCCAGTTGTATCCTGCATCCTGTGTTTTAAAGGAATTGGATTTGAAATAAACCATCTAGTGCTACAATCACACTAGGAAAGCAGTGGTTGGAGACCACAGACAATCAAACTGCTTTGAAAATGTGCAGTGAACTTGCAGTCTTGTTGCCTTTGAGATGGTTGCTTTGAAGGCGAGGACCATGTCTGTGCACACTCGCAATCAGCTGCTGTCTTCAAAGTGACTTTGATGCGTCAAGACAGTGATGTAAATGGCAATAAGGTGGAGTCAGGCTACTATCTATTGCCATCTATTGCAAATCTTTTGCTTTCTACATTAAACAGAAATTCACTCTTACATTAAGTTCAGCAAGAACATCAGACATTTGAAAAAAAAAGTTCAAAAATCGCTCCACAAATAATGTCGTTGCTGCTTGAGGCAATTTAACTGGGAAATAGGTGCATGGCAATCTTGCGTTTATGTAAGATTGTAACCAGAATATAACCAACTGGCAACCAGCTAAGTTGAGTGCCCTTTGGCAAAGAGACACAGACTGGCTTAATATTTTGTCATTTTGTCTTTATTTTAAAATTAGACAGCAATCATTAGCAACTCTTTGCTAATCTGTCTGTCTGACTGCAGTCAGTCTGATCCAGGAGACAACTGTTTGGAGACAGGTTGTCTCCCACTGGGTGACATGAAGGTGTTGCATGCTCAAAACTGTGGGAAACCAGTGTCTAAACCTTAAGGGGCATGACGGGGAGTCCATTTTTGTTTTCCATCTACAATTAGCAGAAAAGGCATTAGTGCGTGTTATTATTTTATTTTTACATTGTACTTGCTACGTTACATAATTTTTATAATTTACAGTGATAAAAACAACATTTTTTCCTAGAAAAAGGGGCTCAATCAATGCAAAATTGATGCCGTGGATTCCATCATGTGATCCACTTTTCTTTAACTCCATAATTTCATTCTCATCTAGTTCTTGCTTATCTTCTACTTATATTTTTGTGCCACCCATCTGGAGAATCAGCAGTGCTGGAGCAGTTTTTGGATGGTTCTGGTTGTATGAATATAACATGAAGCCTTCAACAGGAAGTGAATACTTTTTGTAAGCAGCGCATGCTGGTTTTGATGTGCTTTCTTCTGGGATTGAAGAGGATTCATATATGCATTTATTCTACCAGTGGAGCTTACTTTAACACTCGCCGGTGACAGGAGCTTTGTAGTCAGACTCTCTGTAGCTTTATAGGGAACGACTGACACACACATACTGGAATGTTCCGAATTTGAAAATATTATTAAGACTGTTTGAAAATTCCCACATTAAAGTTTCAAATTTATCTTAAAAATATTTGTATGACATTTTACTGGTGGTTCAAGTACTAACATGTAGAGAACATAAGCGATGTACTTCATGGTGTCTATATAAGTTATCTGTGGTAGTCAGCATGGGTAATTTTTCTGTTCACTTTTGCTTGAAAACAGGGAAGGAGTAGCTGTTTTTTTGGACATTACTCATCTAATGGTTGGCTAATGAATATATGGACTCTGTTTTCAGCAAAGTGGCCATTTTTTAAAACTACTTAATTAAGCCTCCATCTGTCTGTGGTGCTGATTCAGTGTTCGGTTTTCATAATGTTATTTTTGGCTTTGGGTAGTGCCTGACATGGAACCCGGTTTATTTATTTTGTACTTTTACGTTGAGTTAAGTTTCTTTTATGTTGCTTTTCTTCTGAAAGAGATTCAGACACACTTTTGAAGCATTTTTTCTTCAAAAAAGCCAGCAAAGATCACAAAAAGCTAATTTATGATTATTTATCCTTTGGAAGAATGTAGCCCTGAATGATTGTTAATTAAGTGTCTTATGCCTGTCTTATTCCTAAGTATGGCAACAGACTAACTGCGAAGGTAATGAAACTTATTAAGATGACTGATGACTGTCATTTTGCCGTTATGCTACTCTGGCTGTGTAAAACATCCCTGCATCATCATTATTCCGCTTTCCCATAAAGTTGTGTCGGTTCATGTGGACACGAGTGTTTTCAGTTGGAAAAACATTTCATAGCTCATCCAAGTGGCTTCTTCAGTCTCCGCTAACTGAAGGTTTTCCCAAAAGGCTAGCGCTATTAAACTGTGAAGTTATCAGCAGTAATGGGGACACTTGAAAGTTGATGTATACCATAAACTAACACATAGGGATCAGTATTTAGGGTGTGATTCACATCCTCCACTGGAGCATAAATTTAGATGTCATCAGGATGCTGCAACTCCACTCGTGCTGCTTTGGTTCTTGAATCAGTTGTGAAGAAGAGCAAAGATATAACACACAAAGAGCTCAAGTGAAAACAAGTGTTAAAGCTGGTATCCCCCAAGGCTCAGGGCCCCCGGCCAGAGTCATGTATATAGTGTATTCTTTTACCTGTGTGTTTCCTATGCATTAGTTAACACGCTCACTTGGAAAGCTAAATGTTGCTGGTTCAATTCTAGTTGGAGATGCAAATTTTGAAAGGCATCTGCAGTAAAACTCTGAGCTACTGACCCCTTGTGACAAAGGAATAGACGGAATTAACTGCGTCTCCCTCTGGCTAAATGGCACAGCACAAAAGAGCTGCCTCATCACGCCGGGACACTGTTCTCTATTTACAGCTACAGTCCAGTGGCCACTCTTCAACAATGAGTATATGCACATACTTAGCAGGAAGGATGATTCGAGCAGAGAGTGAAGGGAAGCCATTTGGGTAGAATGGAAACGGCCATCTCTGAACTGAACAGGGACCCTGAGGGTACATCTTTCACCATCTTTACAGTGCGTGATTGCAGCCATTCCCCAGACTCTATGAATAGTACATGAATAGTACTCATGGCCATTGCTTAATGGTTGAGACAATTTGCATATCAACAATCATCAATGATCTTGTGTCTCATTATTGTACAATGATGCTGGTTTTGATCGTTATGCAACTGTAGAGTTTTTAAAGTGGGGAAACCTGCAGTCAGCTGAGACTGAAGAACTCAAGAACATTTGGATGAGCGATGAAACAGTTCTCCCACCAAAAACTTTGCATCTAAATGAGCTGAATTAAAAGAAATTGAGTGAAAATCTAACGTTCTGTACTGCATGTAGACAAACAAGACTACTGGTTTCATGTGCTATGCTCTCAGCACTGGTGCCATTTCTTTGGTAGCACAATGGATAGAGGTGGGAATCACCATACATCCCACGATACGATATTATCACAATACTTAACGCACGATACGATATTATTGCAATTTTTTAAAAATATTTTGCGATATTCAGATTCTGTACATAAAGGTAAACTTTATCAATATTCATTTTATCTAATATCAAAGTCTCGCACTCAGTCTTTCTCTCATTTCAGTTTTATTGTTGACAAACTGAACGGTTTGTATTACAGTCTAGTCCAACTTAACTGAATGCAACCATCTGGTACAATTATAGCTATTCTGAACTATGCAATTTATGAAAACTATGCAGCCCCTTCAGCAACTGAAGAATTTGAAAGTAAATTAAAACAAAATATAATTTTACATTAAATAAAAAAGTTTTAAACTTAATTAAAATAAAACATGTTTATTGCTGCCAAAAAAAAGTTAAACACATTTGGACAGTGAAGGAATGTCAGGATTCTTGCTCAGAAAAAGGATCAACATGCTCTGAAGTCAGAGCACTAAAACCTTTTTTGTAACAAAATATCGATTTCTGCTGTCCCTGTATCGATACATTATTAGCAAGCAAAATATCACGATACTACACAGAATAGATTTTTTCCCCCACCCCTAACAATGGAGCTGAACACATTTACTCTGACAGTGAAAGCAGAGGTGTTTGGGTTAATTGCAGTCAGCTGTCTCCCCTCTGACAGATGAGTCTGTCTGAACGTGAAATGTATTCAGCTGTAAAGCGCTCGTCTGTTATTAATTTTAACTTGTGCATTGTGGAAAGCATGATATGGATATAGAACTTCTGATCTCCTTAGTATACAAATTTTAGCACTGAAATAAAATCCAGTTACTTGTCAATGACACCTGTCTCCTCCTAACCCCCGAGCCTACTGCTTTCACTGACACTGCAGCACTGAAGACTGGAAATGTCTAAAATAAGTTAATTGGCTAGATAATGACATGGGTTGGACTATTCATCACTCACAGATGCATAAGGACTGGACTAAGTCACCAATAGTCAGTAACGGAGATAAAGGATTAACTTCGTTCTCTTGCACAAACTGCTGATAACGACTAGTCAAGTCAACTTTATTTGTCAATTCTACCACATGTACAGGACATACAGAGAATAGAAATTTCGTTACTCTCAAACCCTAGGTGAAATAGCAAATGAACATTTAAATATAAGAGAGTGATTAAAAAATGCAAATAAAATAATTAAAAATAAAAATTTAAATAAATACAATACAATTTTACGTATAACAAGAAAGCTATGCAATATACAATATACAATATTCAAGTAAGGATAAATGACATTGAGTGTAAACCAGGCAGAGTAGTGCAAATAAGCAAATAGTGCAAATGGAGATTTAGTAATATACGGTAAGAGATAGTATAACAACAAAGTCTTATGAGATAATGGCAGTCCAATGCTCCACAAAGTGACTGGTAACTGGTGCAGGCCAGTGAGTGAAGTCAGAGAGTGTGTGTGTGTGAGTGTGTGTGACAGAGTTCAGTGAGACCGTGAAGGAGAAGAGGGGAGAGGGGGCAGAATCGGAAGGGAGTTAAGCTTCCTGACAGCCTGATGGATGAAGCTGTCCTTCAGTCTGCTGGTCCTGGCCTGGAGACTCCGCAGTCTCCTCCCTGACGGCAGCAGCTTGAAGAAGCTTTGCATTGGGTGCGTGGGATCAGCCGCTATGCAAAGGGCTTTTTTAGTGAGACGGGTGCTGTAAATGTCCTGGAGGGAAGGGAGAGAGACACCAATGATCCTCTCTGCAGCCCTCACTATGCGTTGGAGGGTTCTATGACAGGACGCATTGCAGGCTCCAAACCACACAGCGATGCAGCTCGACAGGATGCTCTCGATGGTGCCTCTGTAGAAAGTGTACATGATGGGGGCTGGTGCTCCTGCTCTTCTTAGTTTGCAGAGAAAGAAGAGACGCTGCTGTGATTTCTTGGCCAGTGCTGTGGTGTTGTGCGTCCAGGAGAGATCCTCTGTGATATGCACACCCAAGAACTTGATGCTGCTCACTCTCTCCACAGACGCTCCGTCGATGGTCAGAGGAGCATGTTGGGTGTGCATTCTCCTGAAGTCCACGACAATCTCCTTCGTCTTCTCCACATTCAGAGAGAGATTGTTGTCAACACACCACGTGGCCAGGCGTCTCACCTCACTTCTGTAGTCGGTCTCATCCCTGTTGCTAATGAGACCCACCACCGTTGTGTCGTCCGCAAAAGCTTAGTGTATTCTAACTTGTGCTACTTACAGGTTTACTATGTGAACATTGTAGACTAAGGCCTCAGTCACATTGGTCTAGAGACCAGTGGGTGACTGCCTGGGAACCACCGGCCGCTAAGGAAAAATGTGTGTTCCCTGACCAGTTAGTGAGCGCGTGCAGGAGATTGCTTGTTGTTAATGGAAGATTTTCAACATGCAGCTACTTTTACACAATTACTTTACAGTTTTCTGAGATAAAAACAGAAAGAAACAAAGAAAGGAAAGAAAGCAGGAATAAAACACAAACACCAAATCCTTATGTACATGAAGATATTCATGAAGTGTCTCTGCCTGCTTTGTGTGAGTTTTGTTGTGGGGTTTTGTTATTTTTAAGTGCCCCTACTTTTACCCCAGAATGATAGTTTTCTAAAAATATTATTTTTAATAAGCTGTGTTCCCACATTTCCAACATAACTTAGTATTTATGGAGTTTATCAGCCCCTTTAGTGTTTCTCTCTGTTAAATTCAGTTCTTGTTTTACTCTGTTAGTTGTCTCCTGTTTTTGTGCTGTTTTAGTTCCTCCTGCGGCTGATTGTCTTGTCTAAACCTGTGTGTAGTTTGCCTTAGCTGTCTCCATTTCCCTAATCACCTTGCGTGTATAAATAGTCCTGTCTTTTTCTCAGTTGTTGTTGCAGTGTCTGTTATCCTGCCCACTGTGATTTTCCTCCACGTTCTCCTGAGGTCTGTTAGATATTGTTCTTCATGGCATGGATTGTGTTTTGAGCTTTTATGGATTAGCCTAAATAAACAGCTCGTCTTTTGTTAATTTGGTCTGCCTCCTCCGTCCTGCACTTGGGTCTTAACTTCTCTATTCAGCAAATCGTAGCCAGATTTGTTTTAAAAACATGCAGGCTACAAAGTTCATCACTGCTGTTATTTTGTTGAATAAGTTATTTTATGCTAAGCCCTTCACTTTGCACTTGAAGCATTTCTATTTCTATCCCTATTCCCTTCAGGGTCTATGTAATCTAAAGTTGAACTACCCATTTATTCACTTGTCTCCAACCAAAGCTGAGATGTATGCTAATTTTGAGCTTGAACGGTGGTTTAATTGGAATTGCTTCCCTTTACAACAATAGTGTGACGTTTCCTATATCATTTTCAGACACAGCATTCACTGGACTTTAATCAGAGTAGAAAAACATGTCAGCTCTTTGTCAACAATGTGAAGCGATGCACTAGACAGAGTGCTAACAAGCATTTTAAGTGACAATGCCCTAAAAGATGGTCCTGCAATTTTATATACAATTCAGTTTTAATCAGGTATGGCAAATATATTTAGAAAACATGCATCTCTAATACTTCACTGTAATCAGAAAATACTAATGAAAATGTTATGGTGATGCTAAGAAAGTTCATCTACAGCTCACTGAACACTGAGTCACTTTATATGCACTGCATTTCTGCATAATTCATTCTGTTGATTTGTCAACTTTGCAAAACATTCTAAACTCAAATACATACAGACATTCACAGCTCTAGGCTAATCAATAACCAAAGCTAAAACCGGAAAACCTAAGTCTCTGTCTTTTTCTGTCATCTTCAGGGTGTTGGTACGGACCCCCACAGTGCCTTGGCTCTGCCCTCTGACTCCAAGTGGCACAAAGAAAAAGCAGAGGATCCCCCGTTCCAGTTCCTGGACTCTGATGATATGACCATCAGCATAGGTAGAGCTGGACATCTCTCAGGCAAGCCTCCCTTCATATACCCACATCAGCTGTTTTTTGGGCTGCAGCCCAAACCTTTGTAGTCTCTTTTTTTCAAATGCATGATTTTGTTGCAGTTGCAAAAGAGGTTCAGGCATTAGAAAGCAAAATCGAGGAAAAACGACTGCATTTGGTTGGCTGTCTGAAACCTGACCTGGCACTTCTATGATGGCTCTCTTTTTGCTGTCCTGTTTTTTCTGTTTCTCTTTTTCTACCTGCCTT
Organism: Perissodus microlepis; assembly: GCF_051167445.1. Taxonomy (NCBI): domain Eukaryota; kingdom Metazoa; phylum Chordata; class Actinopteri; order Cichliformes; family Cichlidae; genus Perissodus; species Perissodus microlepis. The sequence continues at coordinate 23,083,865 of NC_140468.1, read as the reverse complement.
ATCTCACCACCTGTAATCCTCACTGGGTGCTCTTGTGACTGAATGGTGTTTTCATCTTGACAGCTCTTGGGAAATTATCCTTGGCTGCAACACTAAACCTTCCTTTAAGCAATCATCTTTCCAAATGCTATTCCCTTATAACATAATGTCCTACATACTAATTGTAAATTGTCACACTTGTCTGAATCGGTTTATAATCGGTAGGTTGTTTTGTAATTAACATAAATTATAATTTCCAACGTGCAAGACAGAAACAAGTCTAATTTTGTACTGTTTTGCAGAAAACATGAGTAAGAAACATGTTCTAACATATCAGAGTAATATTATAGCAACTGAGCAGTGACACCCCACATATAAAACTGCCTAACAAAGGTAGAAAATTAATGAGCAAATAAATGCAGCAAAAACATAACATAAAATACTAAACATAAATGCTGGCTCACTTGGATGAAAAGATATGGTTTAGTCAGACTTTTTTGCTGTTAGGTTACAGCAAACACCTGGTCATCCAGAGGTGAACGTGCCTCAACCTCTGGTAAATCGCTTTCAATTTAAAGATGATTGCACAGGTTGTCTGGTGGAGGCACCCTGGTTGTGGCTGGATTCTCAATGTAGGCGGTTAATGTGAACGTCTGTGTATTTAGCTATCTAAATACACAGATGTTCACACTATCTGTGTATTTAGATAGCTAAATACACAATATATTTAGATATTCTGGCTTTGTATAACATTTGTTACATGTACTTACCTATAAGTTCTTACTAGGATAATAAAAACACTACTCACAGTGCTTGTTTATGCTGTGCCGACTGTGCTCAGAGCAGCTGGTTTGTTGCGTTTGTGGCGCTTCAGGTAAACTCCATTGGTACTATTTTTGGTAATGGTAATAGTTTAGATAAATTCGCTTTTCATTTACATGTTATGTTCTGTTTATTCCTGCACTGAAAAGCTGTTAACTGTCGCTCTGTGTTCTTATGAATTCTACGCACAGCAGGGGCTCTGCTGAATCATACACATTGTTGATTTCAAACCAGACTACCAGAGCAAATGGTGAAAATGAAATAGAGAGTCATGCTGCTAATTATAAGCCTTATGTCATTAGTTTTCTTTGGTGTCACAATGAACCCAATTAAGAAATAAATCTTCATCAGCACTAATTGTCAAGACCGTAACTCATGAAAAGTAATGGTCAGGTACAGCAAGGAAGAAAACAAGGACTTTTTAAAAATCTTAATTATACCCAAAGTGTTGATGCTGCATTTCATTGACTTTTTAAGAGGTATTGAGTGCACAACCTCCTGTCATTTATCATAGATCACCTACAAAGGTTTTGTTTTGTTTTTTTAAATCATGAATTACTTGTACCCTTAAAAAAAAATGTTTTCAGCATACAGTCAAACCAGAATAGAGACAGCCTGAAAAGCAGGGTCTCTCTGCTTGAGTTATTTAGTCAGATTTTGATTGACAGCTTTTTTGCCAGCTCAAACAACCCAAATCAAATGGGAAAAAACAGCAGAGTTTGATTGAACTGGACCAAAACGTCTAGATATCCTGAGTATGAGTATAGGAAACAGAAAAATACCTTCCTTCCATGCAATATAATGTGACCCAAAGGGCCTGACTCATTAATATGTAAAGTTTTTATTTATTTATAAGATTAAAAAAGAAATTCTGAAATAGGCAAAGTTACATTAACATAAGAATTCAACAACTTGTCAGATAAAGATAAAAATACGTATCTAATGAGGCATGTCTGGCAGATAATGCCAATTTTAAATTACCCAGGATAGGATGATTATTTAAAGCTGGGTTCGTCTTCCAGCCCCTCTCTGACACTCATCTAATAAGGGTTGAATCTGAAAAAGAAAACACAAATCTGGGATTTTCTTAGGGTAGCACAAATTTAGCACCTCATTTTAATTGCATGCCAGCAAATCTAGCGGATTAATTAACAAGACAACAAAAATGGCAGTGCCAAAAGGCACAAACACAAAACATTATTTCAAACTCTGAGACAGTTTTTATGGAATATTAAGTTGTGGCAGTAACCTGTGCTGGCTTTAGTGCTATAGTCTTGTAAAATACAAAGCAACATACGCTTTTTTAGAGCACATATTTTGACCTGTGACTGCACCAGAACTATAGGTACTAAAATAAAACAAGTGCCACCTCAGTGGGTCACCATTAGCATTGGCTGGTCTTTGAAAATTGAACAGTGCAGCCTGTATTCTTATTAATTATCACACTGTCTTCCCTGCTGGCATAAAACTTTGGGAAGTTTGTTCTTGCTACCAGGAACAGTTTGACTACAACCTGGATGTTGATGAGCGATTGCAAAGTGCTTGGAAGATGGAGTTATTTTTTGAATTCATTCATGTTTGCGTATGCTCCTGTGAGTCACTTACTGACTCACTCACTCCTCTTTATTTCCGTTATTGTCACAGTGACCTCCGTGTTATTCAGTTGATGGGTTTTTTAAAGATAAAAAGGCATTTCTATACAGTGTAAAACATGTTTCATTTTCACTGTTGTAAGGACAGCACCTAAATGGGTGCTAAACGTGTTAAGAGACAAAAAGTGACAAAAGTGATAAAACACTCAAAACTGACAGTGAATCCCTGCTTTAGTCGCCAAGTCCACCAAATGAGTAAATATATATTTCAAGCTACCTTCGGTGTGGCTTATGGATCAGTTAGTTTCCCTCATGGCTTGCCTGAGGGCACTGAAGTCAGTCAGCCAATACAGTAAACAGAAAGGAGCATAAGACCAGCCCCCATAGGGATCAAAAGTGCTCTAAGTCACTGCAGGCTCGACGTGCTATTCAGGATGGAACATAGCTAGTCTGCAGTAGAGAATTACAATTTCTTCGTATTTTGCGTCCAGGGACACAGACTTGTGTTAGTGAGCAGCAGGCTTTCTGAATGTCTTGCAAAGTTTTCTTTTGACAGTGACTGCACTTTTTCCCACAGATTTTCCATGAATTGTTGAACATTTCCAAAGGATGTTTTAAACACTGACCCATGAATTATTCACACATTGAAAACAGGCATCTTACTCAATCAGGTTTAAATTATATCTTTCGGAGTTTGTTACTGCCATTCTATTTGCAAATAAATAAATATATTCTGAAATTGAATCTACAAAAATACCAATTATAACACAGTTTGACAGGCATAAAATAGTTCTTTTACACCAACAAGGTATTCTTAAAGAGCTTTTTGCTAAAACTTGGCATATCTCAGCATGGCGTCCACTGTGTACTTAAAATATTACAAAATAAAAAATGTTATGCCTAAAAAACTACAGAGGGTGAACTGTATATGAAAAGAAGAGAAAATCTAGCAAAGACCTGACACAGGACCTGAGAGATGCATCAGGCCCTTCTGTTGATCCATCTGCTGTCTACTGAAACATCATCAGATATGGTCTCATTCAGTGGAAGGATGGCTGTCAAGAAGCTATTTTTAAGGAAGAATGACTGGGAGGAAAGATAGAAGTATGTTACATTACACAAGAACTAGACTGTGTCAGTGTCAACATGTTTGATGGAGGGATCAGGGCTGCAGCTAAAGATTTTGGTTGTCGACTAAACTGCCAATTTTTCGTAGTAGTCGATTAGTCTACGATTATTTCAATAACTCTTATGGTTGCTTCCTATGGGCAAACCTCCTGTTATAGGCTCCAGTAGCTCATTTGCTCAAGTCTGTGAATATCATCCTGTTGTCTCACCCCACAACAAATTAAATTCATTAAAACTAAGAGACAGTGTAGCTATTCCTGTTTAACGGTTAACTATCACATTTCACAAATCATGCTCGCTTAGTAAGCATCATCCTGAGAAGTTTCCGACAGGTAAGCCAACATAGACATTACTGTGCAAACATTACCAAAAACAAGGTATCAACACGGCACACTAACTTAACTCTCTAAAACTGACCCGCGCTTAGGTGACATCACAGCTCCAGGGTGCCAGAGTTTTACATTTTTATCATGGAAGGAAATCTCCGCTTTTGCACAGCCTGCATTTAACTTTGTTTGTTTTCTTTGAAATGCTTTCACATTTTTTAAAATTTCCGTTCCCATTTTCGTCCGTCCTCCTGTTTTGCTGTTCGTGCTACGTTCTTCTTTGTTAGTACTGAGTGCAGTCTCAGCAGATGATACAGATAACAGAAAAGTACCATTACATTTTTATCCACCGTACAATACCACCTGGAAAGCATCTGTCATATTGATATTGATCCCAAATACACTGCCAAAAAAGAATTCCTGGAAAAACACACAATGGGACACTGTCAGTCATGGATTGACGTCCCCAAAACCATAACAAAGATGCTTCAAAGATCATGATGAAAAAGACAAAAAAAAAAACCTGCCAGCATCCAAAGAAAAGCTTTGAAATGAAGTCTGTAGAATTATTTCTGAAATAAATTACATAAAGGTTGCCTAAGAGAGTTCAGGCTGTGTTGAAGAATAGCAGTCATCCTGCCAAATGGTGATTTTCAAGTTCTTTAGTATGTTTTTGCCTTGAACACTATGCTTTGGGTGTTTCAATAATAAGCTGTACTTATTTCCCATTTTTCTAACAAAATATAAAGAAACTGCAGGATTGCCCAGTACTAGTATTTCACAACAGATCAAAAGAGTAACCATGTTTTAGTCACAGCACAGCAGCATTAATATCAGAATCCCTGTCTTCCTGCACAGTACAACAGCTGCAGAGGTGAAGATGATTGTAGCCTCTGGGCTCCTGGTGTCATTATAGGTTCAAATGTAAAGGCTTCTTTTGCATTCAAGGCCGCTGAGTCTTCTTTAACTTCACCTTAATGGGGTTAGGAGCAGAGGAAGGTGTAAATGCTGTAGATATCAGCAAATGCTTCTGCAAGGAAGCTGTACAAAAGATGATTGACATCTTTTTTCTTTTATACTTTAGACACCGCTCAAGGTTAGATGTCTAGAGTAATAGTGCGTTCAACTCCAAAAAACTTTCAAAGACATGTAGGGTGCCCGGTTTTAAAGATTTTCGAAAGGTTCCAGTTCATGTCTATTGAAAGTTTGACCTTGTCAGGCTTTGCTTTTATTTATGATTATTTTACAGACAAAAGCTATTGATAAATGTCTCTTTAGGTTCATGTGTAGAAACTCATGTTTAAGCTATAATCAATATTTTATTTTAGCATTACATGCATCCTCTCAATCAATGCTTCCTTTATCTTTCAGTGTCCTTTGGTGATCTGATGATTGGTGTTTGGGCTCTCTTTTTTGGGGACCTCTTTTTTTAATTTCTTGACTAATTTATGGATATTTCCTCTTGGTTTGGGCTTTATCTTTATTTGAAATCTTACCTTTTGACTCAAAGTTCTTTTTTGGAAGCAGTTGTTGGTGTCCTTTTAGTCATCACAGAAGATGAACAAACCAAAAGCTCATTCCAGTCCTTTAGATGTGTGGTATATGAATGTGGAAGGTATGCATTACATTTTTTTCTTTATTCTAATCTCCCAAGCAGGTTGATAGCTGCTTGGAAGTATAATTATGCTTCATTTCCATTGCTGCGATGGGCATCTGTTCAGAGGTGGGAATTAATCTTCTATTTTTAGAGAAGAACTTCCTCCACAGAACAATTAAGCACAACACCAGACATTTAAATTTGCATTTCAAAAACATGCTAATTTTTCCTAAAGAGTAGCATAGCCACATGATTCATGAATTTGAAGTATTGTCTTTGCTAGAAGTGACTTCTGGTATTTATTTTCTGTATGACTTCATAAGTTTTTTACATCGTTCTTTTCAGGATTGGTTGAGTTGATTGAGTTATGTTTTCATTCATACACAGCTCCCTAAAATACCACCACATTACTTCAGTGAGGCTGAGGTTTGGATTCAGCCATGTTTTATAGGTTTGCTGCTGTTCTTGGGGATCACCGTCTTCTTGCATGACCCAGTTTCAGCAACCTTTAGCTTCTGGACAGATGTCCCCACATTTGAGTCCACAATATTTTTATCAACAGAGGAGTTCATCATCAACTCAATGACTGTGAGGTGCTCTGGACCGGTGGCTGCAAAACTAGCCCAAATCAGCCACACCACTATCGCTTGTGCTTGGTTTGTGCTAATATGGTGCTGTGCATTATGGTCAATCATTTCTCATATGTCCAGAGGACATTGTTCCAGAAGTCGTGTGGTTTGCTCAAATGCAGCTTTTAAATTTTAGCCATGCTGCAGTAATCTTTTTAGAGAGCCTATCTTCTGGAAACCCTTCCATACAAGCCACACTTGTCAGTCTTGTTCTAATGGTGCTGTTACAAACTTTAACATTTAGGCCTGTTGACCTCGAAGTGAATTTGCTGGGACATCCACTTCTGAGGAGATTGTGGCATTGTATTACCACACATCTGAATACTCCAGACCAGAGGTGGTCCTGTAGTCATACTTGCTGATGAGTTAATCAAATAGCAGCATCTGTCTGCTACCTTTTTAATTCCCACGGACGCAGCAAGGATTTACTGCAAATGGTCTGCAAGGTGAAAACTTTCTTTTTCACATAACTGTGGGCATCTGCCAATATCAGTCTATTGGTAGTCTTGTCAACAAAGATCTCATTTATAGCTGATAATAGCTCATTTTTTAAAAAACTCTGTTGTGCCACATGAATTTTGCATTGGTTCATCGCATGACAAAGGGCTGAATGAATCAAGACCTTCCGTGAATTCAACCTTGTCAAAATTCAAAGACCATACCTGATGTTTGCAGTCTCCCCTTGGAGATTATCTTCTCATGCAACTTTCTTAGGAATCCTGTTCTGCCAAGGAGAGCAAAGATCAATTTCTGTTTCAAACTGAGCGAGCCTTCATGTCAGAGCACATCACTGGGGATGAGAGCTGGGTCTCCAGCTACAACATAGTGGGTAAACAGGAGTTCAGTCAGTTATTCCACAATTTTTAACCCCAGAGAAGTGCAGCCAGGAGCATGTTTACCATTTTCTCCAGAATCACAGGTTTGTGCAACATAATTTCATTGCCCAGTACAGCTACACTGTAACAATGTCAGGCATATGAAGGAGAACGTTCAATCAAAACAGCCTGGCTTTGCTGTCAAATGTTGTGGTCATAAAAATCAAAACAACATCGTTGCTCACCACCTACTATTTTGCTAAACAATGAACATTTTACCAGACACTGAACATTGTGAACACTCGTACACAATATAGAATGCGTAAAAGTATTTTAGGCATTGCTATCATTGCACAATATCAGTATGCAAACAGACTACAAAGAACTGCTGCAATGCCAGAAATCCCAGAGATGAGATAAAGGGTAAACAGTAAACCTGCGGTATAAATAATGACTGGATTAATTAAGGAAGTAGATGCAAATGTGCAGAGACACGGAGAATATCAACTGATTAATGCTTGGGAGTGGCTGAAGTGACAGAAGATTTAGTGAATGGAATAAAACAAGGCAAAGAAGAATGAATGAACTTGTAAAGCATAGCAGAATGTGGCACATTTTGTTGTTGGTGTAATTTGATCCAGTATTGTAAATCAGTTGGATTAGAATCGTTGACCATCTCTCTGAGGTTTTTAAATTATGTTTGAGATATCATTGTTTAATGTGTGCAGTGGTTTACAAGTGTGTATAATAAAGAAAGGGAATGTGTGGTATGAATAGTAGTGTAATGTGAGTGCAAAAGAGCTAGTGGTGCTGGAGATGCTGAGTCAGTCAACTTTTTAATAGTTCCACTATAGTTGATGTTGAGTTTGTCTAAATATTTAGTTCTTGAGCCAAGACAACTTAAAGAGAAAGTTTGGCCATTTGGAGTAATAGCAGCTTTGCATTATTCAATATTTTAGGGTGTTTACACCTGCAAGGTTTAGTCTATTTTGTTTAAACTGCAGTTCGCACTGAGGTGTGGATCAAAACAACCACACCAAGACCCTTTGGAAGAGATGGTCTCAGTCTGGTTCTGCATACATCAGAGCACTTTGTTTATGGTCTAAACATGATCCGACCCAGCTACCAGGTGTATGCAGCTTGTTTGAGGTAAATGCCTTCCGATATGCAGGCTTTGCGTTCTGGGATGCGGCAGAGGGTACCATAGGTGTGCAGAGTACACAAACTACTAGTAGAAGTTAGGTATCTATCTCTAGCCACTTCCTCCAGCTAATCCCAGGGAACACAGAGGCATTCCCAGGCCAGCCTAGAAACATAATCTGTCCAGTCTACCCTTGATCTACCTCAGGGATTCCTTTCTGTAGGACGTGCTATAAACTCACCCAGTAGACATTCAAATTCAGATGCCAAAACCACCTCAATGGCCTCCTTTTGATGTGGAGGATGAGCGGCTCTTGAATGGATGAAGTCTTCATTGCATCTCTTAGGGAGAAGCCAGCCACCCTTCAGAGAAAGCTAATTTCTGCCTTGTATCTAGGATCTTGTTCTTTGGGTCACTATTCCAAGCTCAAAGGGTAGGGTAGGGATGTAGATCGGCTGATAAATCAGCAGCTCTGCTTTTATGCTAAGCTTTTTCTTCACAATGATAGACCAGCACAGTGTTCACATCAACTAATCATCAACTAAATGAACCAGCCTCTCAGTTCATCTTGTGTCTGAAACAAGACTTTCTGGCTTCTCTTAATTTGAGGCTACCCTCCCTTTATGCCAGCTTTGTTCTTATAGGCTGCCCAATTGCAAGGTGTTTTGGGCTTCTAGAGCTTTCCGGCCAAGGCCCCATCCCTGACATGGCCATATTAAAAATTTCCACTTTTACTTACATAATAGAGAGCTTTAACTTTTTTCCCCAAGGAGTAAAACCTCCATCCATGCTGGATACAACATTTATCATCTTGAAAAATATGAAGAGATTGATGACATTTATTGTGTAATTAGTGTTCAATAAAAGTGCAGTGCAGAAGCAAGACATTGGCTTGTTTACTAATTCTTTTGATAAACAGTAGTGAATGATGGTGTCCTTACTTTAGTATACTTCAGGTAGAACAGTGTTGTCTAAAATGTAGTTCACACAGTTGATACATTTGATACATCACAAAAATCTGTGACAATAGCACAGGAAAGAAACTGATGGCAGCTGGATTCATTGAGCTATTTGAAATATTCATACCAATGCCACACCTGTGGCCATGAATACCTAATCGTTGGTACAATTTGGATTGATCATGTTTTGTTTCTTGGTTAAAACAGAATGAGCCAATCTTTCGCTCTACTAGCTTTAGTACAGTGTTTTTCAACCTTTTTTGAGTCGCGGCACATTTTCTAGATTAAAAATATCCTGTGGCACACCACCAACCAAACTTGCTCCAAAATGACACATTGTAGCCTAATACAGTACATATAATGGCAAGTTAGTCTCTCAGTTTGTTTATACTTACTCAGTGTGAAACCTGGGTTTGTCTAGATGAACACAAAGATGATATTCTGGCAGGAATTGAAGAAAGGCACACAGGCGTTTAAGCTTGCTTGGGACCATGGCACTGTTTGAGAGCTTTTCTCCACACACCAAACATAACGGAGTCGGTGCAGTCTGATCTCCAGTGAAAGTAAATCCAAACGAAAGATAACTTTCACTGTATTGCCTCGAGCTCACCGTTTTTGCTTTCTTTTGACTACCGCTCGTACTAGGCTCTTCTGGATTAGAGTTTTGTCCAGGGCACAGTTCGTAGTCTGCAGTTTTTCTTTTCAAATATTTATCCATCTTTGTTGTACGTCTTGCAGCTTCCATGTACCGCACGCATCACTAACTGTGTCTTAACTTAACAAGGTGATATTGCGCTACCCACTGACATAAAAGAGTAATTACTCTACCAGTCACTGCATTGAAAGCACAGATGCCCAACAATGATTTTATTACTTGTAGTAATTATTAAATTGTATTTTTGGACCAATTAATTAAAATTAAATGGTTGGGAAACACTGCTTTAGTAGATGCATTTCTCCAACTGCACAAGTGCTGAAACATGTTTAATAGATCAGTTCTCTGCCTCCTGCTCCTCTCCAGGCATTTGAAGTGGCAAAAAGCCCTTGGTAAGCATGTTTCAATTCAAAGATGCATGTATTCACAAATACACATTCATGCTTAATGCATAGCATCCTAAATAATTCAGTTGAGATTGGGGGGAATCAAAGTGTGCCTCTATTTTTTTAGTGGCTCAGTTTACATTTTTAGATTTACTTTGAAATGACAAATGGGATTACGTGTGAATTCTTCAGAACACAGTATGCTGCAGGTTCCAGAATGGTATAGTTGTAGTTGTCAGGAATCGACAACGTGTTTCATTAAATACAGACCTTAGGTTATGTTATTTGTAGCTTTTGCCCAATCTCTTATAATGAGGGTGCAGTGATGCCATAGTTGTGATCAAAGGGAAATCTTAATGCATACTGCAGCCACATCATACACCTGTACATTACATTAAGTCACTGCTTAAGATGCAGTACCCTTTACTGAATTCTCATGAATAAAAAAAGAAAATCCTGTCTGACCTTGTGTCTCTAATCGTTATAATAAGGTTTTTTTTAAAGAACTTATCAGTCAGCCATAATGAAATGCTCAACAAAGCAGATTTTAAGATAAGAGACAGAGTTAAAAACACATTTCTAAACATTTATAATTGAAAACAAACCAAAATAAATCTATCTAATAGGGTTTTAAGAAAACCTTATGACAAAAAGGATTTATCTTTCATCAGAAGAAACTTCAGAGAAGTTTCAATGTTTGACTTTAATTCATTGCATAATAAGTGTCTCTGACAGAAAAAGATCAATAATCTGTTATTTGTTTTTAGTGTTGGACAGTAATATCAGAGTTGACATCAGTCTGATTGTATTGGTACCTAACTAGTACTAAATAAGTAAAAAGTACACTGAAAAAAATGCAATAGGGTGGTTGTTGAATTTGCATAGAATTACTTCATATATCCAGCATGACTAATTTAAATTTCACATCTAAACATATTTTTGTCTTTTAATTTTCACATATTCTTTAAGAATATTCATTCTTTTAGAACAAATCATGTTGAAAAGAAACAAGTTAGTCGTGTTTTATCCTCAAGCTCCGCCCCCTGGAAAGGAAAAATCGGCTGCACTGTCCGCCATTTTTGTCTCTCGCTTTGGAAAATCTACTACCATCTGGAGTTTTACACTTGAAGGTAAATAAGATTTTAAAGCTAACACACCAGTGAGAAAGAGTGTAGACCCTTTATATATGTGGACTTTTACTGGGGTGTTGTTATTTTACAGGTATGTGGGCTGTTTATCGAAAACCATGAAAGGCTAATGTTAGGTTCCAGTTAGCTAATGGTAACCGAAATTATGCGATAAGCAAATTAATAATTAACATATATAATGTGAGTTAATATTGTTTGTATATTCTTTCAGTCTAAATTAACAGACTATTACAAACTTGCATCGGTGTCTGTAGTAAGTGGTGGTACCTGCAGTGTCTTAACCATTAAACAAGCTAATGTAGGGCCGGGATATGACTAGTTTGTTGAAACATGTCTGCTGCCAATGTGACTGCTCACACTCGGTAACATTACCAGCACATAGCCACAGCCGCTATAAACATGCTGAAAGGTCAATCTAGCTTCTGTAGTCAGCAGCTGGAAGACTCAACACAGACCCAAGATTCAGTGTAACGGTTATCTAAATGTTGTGTGTCCTGTTTGTAAGCCCAGAAAAAGAAATTAAATAAAATGACGACCTTGAGCTTCAAACTAATGTAAGCGTAATGATATAGCATAAAGCGACTAATGCAATGATGAGGTTGTTAAATTAGTAAAAATACAGTAAATATATCCAACATGAATCATTTATATTTTTGGTCTAAACATAATTAAGTCTCACGCCTTTCACTTGTTTTAGAAGGATGTTCAGTCTTTTAAAACCAGTCATATCAAAATAACAGAAAATAGTTATGTTTTCTGTTGAAACTCCACCCCCCCAGGGTGTGTTCTGCGAGGGAAAATTCACTGTGGCGGTCCGCCATTTTTTGTCTTTGCTTAGTTTACGTTTGGTGCTGAGCTTTACTTTGTCGAGGTAAACTGAAAACTACATGTTTGAGAGGAAACGAAGAGAACATCCATTAGATGGGGAAGTTTTTCTCATGAATTGCTGTTGAGCAACATAATGGAAAAAAACAAGTCATTCCTTAAGTTAACTAACGATAATGCTAGCTTAAGCTGCGGGACAATATTATGTGCATTAGCTTTTTTTCAGTGTGTGCCCAGTCACATTCGCTTGTTTTTTCTCAGTGAATACAGACTAACAAACTTGTGTCCATTTAGTTAACTGGTTGTACCTAAAATGTTTTAGTTAAACAGTTAAATAAGCTAGTTTGCCATGGGGTGGGCTCTGTGTGTGTGTGTGTGTGTGTGCGTGTGTGTGTGTGTGTGCGTGTGTGTGTGTGTGTGTGTGTGTGTGTGTGTGTGTGTGTTGGGGGGGTGTCTTCACTAAAGTCGGTTTATTTAGGGCATGACACCTATGCAGTACTCATTAGGAGAGGAAGTGCATGACGTGGGGCTTTATTTCATGTTCTGGGGCAGTGAATGTAATGTACTGATAACATGTTAAAGACACACAAAAACCCAACAAATTATTTTAACTGATTTATAGAGAGACTGAAAGGAGGGCTTAAATAGATAAAAATAATGACAATATAAATATGTTAAATTTATTTTTTTCTGTATCGATATATGGTGCTTATCCCTGCTGAAGGGCAGATTGGTGTTGCTTCAGAACAATTCTCTAGCGCTGTTACGTAGAGGTGTTACAGTTAAGGTTTTAATAACATTATTTTATTTACTAGTGAAGATTTGCATATGTTATCTCACATTCTGTAAGGTAAATTTTCTGGAAAGGTCAAATTAACTAATTTAACTAAGTATTAATGAAAGACCTTGATGTGTATATGACAATAATAGATGTAGTTTCTGGGTCATTTGGCAGAACTGCAAAATGGCCAGAAGGAGGCAACTGCTGTGGTTGCAAACAGGCTTTGGGTGGTATGGAAGTAAGGGCAACTATGGAACTGCTCAGCAACATGGGACCCATAGCTAATAAATAGTAATATGACAAAAAATAACAACTTTGTGTGGATGTAACCTTGTGAGATTTGAGATTTTGACAGCATTTTTATGTGACAACTTCTCTTTTTAGATAAATGCAGAGTTTAAGCGCATTACCACCATGCCACTGCAGTCCAGATTACTCTCGCAGATAGATGTACTATCTGACAAACTAATAAAGGTCTTCAAAAGGCGAGGAGGACAAATAAGAAGAAGACTTCAGAACATTCTGGAGCCCACGGCCCAGGTAAGAAAAAAATTAATTTGTGTGTACACTTTAGGGAAAATAATAATTTTAACAAAATGTTAAAGAGAGCCTGCGCCTTGGATCCACTGTCAGGGGATACAGAGCAGACTTGATTCTACAGAGAGCACAAAATCACCTTTTAAGTGAAAGGATAAGACAGGTCCATTTCACCATAGACGCCCTCCAGATCAAGATCAGCCAGACCCTGCAGGAACTGGAAATCCTTCTACCCTCTCCAATCTTAGAAGAGGTTTACAAGTTTGTGGATAAGGCTCAGCGGGCCCAACACTCTAAAGGAAAAGAAAGACAACGCAGGAAATTTCACACCTTGCTTTCAAAAACACACACTCCTCATCCTGAACCTACACAACCCAGAGAAGAAAACACACCTGAAGTCAGTCAGGAGAAATGGGTTAAGAACTTTTCAGACAGGATTCTCACTGAACCTGAAAAGAGAGTATTAGCCAAAGGACTCAATTTTGCCATTTCTCCACAACAGTTGCCCATAATGGACTTCATCACAGCCACAGAATCTGCCATACAGATTAATAAATTATCACAGACAGAAGCAGAGCAAATCAGGATGAAAGTCTCAGCCACGCTCTCCAGTGCCAAAGTCCCTCCATCCAACCTCACAATACAGGAAAAGAAGGCCGTCGCTTCCCTGAGCAAAGACCACAACATCACTGTTTTACCAGCTGATAAGGGAAGATGCACCGTGGTCCTAAACACTACAGATTACCATACAAAGATCACTACTCTCCTCAGTGACAACAATACCTACGAAGCCTTAAAGCGAGACCCCACAAGCAGCTACAAAAAGAAAGTTATAGCTTGCCTTCAAGACTTTGAAAAGGACAAAATTATTGACCGCCTTACTTATCACCGCCTTTACCCAGGGGATGCCATACCCTGCATCTACGGACTTCCTAAAATCCACAAGGAAGCTGTCCCACTCAGACCCATAGTCAGTAGCATAAACTCAGCCACTTATAACATTGCTAAACACCTTGCTACCATCCTTGCTCCTCTTGTGGGGAACACCCCACACCACATCAAGAACTCCACCGACTTCACTGACAAGGTCCAGAAACTTACCCTGGATCCAGATGAAACCATGGTGTTCTTTGATGTAGTCTCTCTCTTCACTTGCATACCCACCACGGAGGCCGTGGAGACTGTCAGAAAACGACTACAAGAAGACAGCTCCTTGGAGGACAGGACCAACTTCACACCCGATCAGATTTGCACACTGTTAGACCTCTGCCTCACCACTACATATTTCAAATACAACGAAGGCTTTTACAGACAAAAACATGGCTGTGCCATGGGCTCCCCCGTGTCACCTATTGTAGCCAACCTTTACATGGAGGAAGTGGAAAGGAAGGCTCTTGGCTCTTTCAAAGGAAGAGTACCCAGCCACTGGTACAGATATGTGGACGACACCTCGGTCAAAATCAAGACACAAGAAGTGGAATCCTTCACTGCGCACATTAACGCTGTGGATAAAAACATCAAGTTCACCAGGGAAGACACAAAGGACAACTGTTTGCCTTTCCTGGACTGCGCTGTGCACATTGAAGAGAACGGCAAACTCAACATCGAAGTTTACCGGAAGCCCACACACACGGACCAGTACCTCCTCTTTGACTCCCATCACCCTTTGGAACACAAACTTGGAGTAATTAGGACCCTACACCACCGGGCAGAACATGTTCCCTCTAAGCCTGAAGGAAAAAAGAAGGAACACACACATGTAAAGGAAGCACTCAAAACGTGCGGCTATCCTAAATGGGCGTTCTTAAAGTCAGCAAAGAGGCACAGAAAAGAAGACCAGACACCAGCGAGGGAGGATAAGAAGGACAGACGCAACAACATTGTCATCCCCTATGTAGCCGGTGTATCAGAAAAACTTAGGAGAGTTTTCTCCAAGCATGACATCCCGGTGCATTTCAGACCCAGCAACACGCTCAGACAAAAACTGGTTCACCCGAAAGACAAAACGCCAAAACACAGACTTAACAATGTGGTGTATGCTGTACAGTGCAGCGAGGAATGCCCAGACCTCTACATTGGAGAGACCAAACAGCCACTTCACAAGCGCATGGCACAGCACAGAAGAGCCACCTCCACAGGACAAGACTCAGCAGTCCATCTGCATCTTAAGGATAAAGGACACTCTTTCGAGGATGCCAATGTTCACATTTTGGACAGAGAGGACAGATGGTTTGAAAGAGGAGTGAAAGAAGCCATCTATGTCCACTGTGAGCGACCATCTTTGAACAGAGGCGGGGGTTTACGACACCAACTCTCTGCCATCTATAATCCAGTTTTGAGATCCCTTCCCAGACGCCTTAACGCCCACTCACATCCTGGGCCATCTGACCTCAGGAATTCGCATGATAAGGTGGGGCCAGGTTTCACAATGAACACACCCGAAACTCTGGCTGATTGGGACCCACACCCAGTTTCACACCTTGGCTCAGGCGACTAGAGGATCATCAGGGGGTCCTTTTGTCCCTCTGTGGGGGGATACTCCCACTAGGTTTATATCTGGGACTCTCCACCATTTGACCTTAGAACTGAAGAAGCTTCTCGGATGAGAGGTGAAACGTCTTCAAGTAACTTAAAGAAGTCCAGACGCTTTTCTTTGCAAGCTCCTTTGACTACGATGACCTGGATGACTGAGAACCTTCACAGACAACAAAATGTTGCTTGTCACTCTATGCCAGGAGTATGTTGAAAATCACCTGGGATTTTCACAATTTACCATGGGTGCGTTTTTTTTCTTCTTTTACCTGCATTAGAACTATGTGTGGAGTTCATAGTTGAACACCTCTCTATGCTCTGACAGTATTCTGCTTCTTTGCATGGAGATTTCACTTCAGAAATGCATTACCTTTTTGAGCATTCTGAGGACTCAAATCACATGCTGTAATGAATCCATTTTTGTTCACCTAATGTGTTAATGTTAACATTTTTTGGAATAGTGACACAGATTAAAATAAGATTTGGTATAATGTTCTTTGACCAGTGTTCTGTTTAATCAAATTTTGGAATTCTGCATTTTCTAGGCCACAGATGAAGCCATTATCCAACGATCTAATAAGGAAACAACCATGGGAATTTACATCATAAAGTCAAGAGATGCCAATGGCAGCCCTGAGGACATCGGGATAGTCCTTGAAGGCCAGAGAGTCTGGCAGGATTTGGATAACTATACCCTAGCAGCTGCAATGCTGTTTGGACTAATGTACACTTTGAACCTCACCTACCCACTGGAAAAGTATACCTTCGAGGTATTATAGAAACTGGTTATGGAGCTCAAAAGGAACAGCCTTTCAAAGAAGGCCCAGGTTTTCAGGACCAGACTGTACGATTGAACAGTTTTCCACTTATGATGTGGGAACAACATGTTTACCTCTTCGAATATGTACCATCCTTTCTTTTAAGCCAGCACTGGTAAAGTTGCAGTACATAGTGAAACTTATTTTTCTGGCACTTTTCAACTTGGGGCCTTTATTACTGCAGTTTTCACTTTTCAAGCCATGGCTCTTTTAAAAAAAAAATTCAAACTTTGAACGTCCATTTTTCTCAATGGAAATGGTGCCTTGCACCAATTTCACCAGTTTGCAATTTTTTTCCCAAGGTGCACCACTACAAACAGATTGCATCGTCTAGTATTAGTGATTGTGATGTTTAGTGATAGAAGCAAGCCAATACTAATCAGTTTAGGTCTCTTGGTTTTGTGCCTGTGGGTTATAATGTTATTTTAAGTCTCTTCTTTGTGTCATTTTAATAATTACACCCCTGTTGCCATATTACCTTATGGCTCTTACATTTAAAAAACTATTTTTTACATAAGCGCGATGTCATAAGGCCCCACAATGTTGAATTCAGCTTACAGAAGATAACTTTGAGGAATGTTGTGGAATGTTTTTCAAGAGATGCATTGTACAAATATGACTCATGTATATTTTGGAAGCCTGAATTGAAAGTCCATTGTTACAACTGTGTAGTATTTTCAAAAATACAGGTCATTGTTCAAAAATGTTTTGCTTATTTCTTTGATTGAAGAGAAAGTGTACAGTACATACAGTAAGATCAGCCTTAATTTAGTTTTATTTATTGAACACTCAATTATATATTAGATTATATATTATATATTAGAAATTTGTTATAAAATAAAATAAGCTTACCATAAAATAATCTTGTCAATATAACACATAGTAGTCCAATACTATTAACACAAAAAGTTCATGTCTGATAAACAAGTGGTTTCTATAAATATTTGACCGAAATGAAAAACATGACAACAACATAAAAAAGTCATGTTCATGTTACCAGAAAAATGTGTGCAGGTATAACATAAAAAACTAAGGTTAACCAAACATAACTTAATTTCGTGCAACCGATTACAATAATTTTTTTACGTTTATCCCACTGATTATTTTTTTCAGTGTACTTAAGATGCAGTTGAATATAATTGCATGACAATTGGAGTCTCTCAGACAGTATGTAGATATGGGCCATTTCTTGTTCTGATGGCTCAAGGATATAACCATTATATTTGTGGCACTTTGGCAAAATGCAGTACTGTTATGACTCTAAAATGCTCCATGCAGTAAATGGTGCATATGGACCAAATATGACAAAAAGCATGAATGGCATTTTTAGCAAAGCTTGGGCAAAGTCAATAACAGTTAAGTTGAGAATAAACTTAAAAGGTTTGGATTTACATCCAACATATGTAGGCCAGTCTTCTTAAACTTTATCCAAGCAACTTTTAGCAAAGATTAGGTAAACCGACTGCTAGTTATTCTGCGTTTGAACCTTAAGTGGCATACAAATGACTTAGCAATTATGGCCCAAGCATTGTTGAGCAGCCCTGGACCATTTTTTTCATTCAGTACAGATGTTAAAGACTAAAAAACTGTGCTAGATCTGTGTTTGAAAGGCCCAAAGTGTGCCAAGAAAATATCCCCAAATGATTACACCACTGCCTGAATCACTGATATGAGGTGAGACACACTTTCAAGTTGTTTACTCTACCTTCTGAATGTTGCAGAAGAAATTGAGATATTGTCCAATTTTGGAATTGCAGCTTTAGTTTCCTATTCTTAGCTGACATAGGTGATACCTGGTGTGGTCGTCTGCTGTTGGAACCTATCAGGATTGGATGATCTGTGCATTCATTGGATGATTTTCTGCATCCCATGGTTCTTGAGTTACTGTTGTCATCAGCTCAAAACAGTCTGGACATCCTGTTCTCTCACCTCCAGCATCACTGAGGCATTTTCACCTAGAGAATTGTTGCTTAATGGATAGTTTTTCCTTTTTGGATCTTTCCCTTTAAACCCTAGAGATGGTGGTGCTCCATCTCATCCTAGACAGTCAACAGTTTCTGAAATTAATTTAAATCACCTTTCTTCCATATTCAGATGCTTGGTTTGAACTTCAGAAGATTGTCTTAAATGTACCTATTTCTCTAAAGGCACTGAATTACTGCCAAGAGAACAGGTGTACCTAATAAAGTGAGTGCACATTATATTCTGTTACACCAATTGCATGTTAGCCAGTGTTTAGTGATCCAGTTTTCAATACTGTGGAACTATTTTCCGTTATAATGTATTTAAATGTATGAAACTCCGTAGATTATGCTGTAGGTGTGACAAAATATTATTGAAATGCTTGTTATGGTGAGTTGGTTGATACCATAGCAGACTGAGGTTGCTCAGAGCAATGTACATTCAGTTTACTGGCTGATAAATATGGACAACATCCACCCACCAGCTGGTTATGTCTCTGTAAGTCCACTTGAACAATGGCACAAATTACTTTTAGAGCCCACTCACATAGAACTCCAATGTACAAGACACCACTGGTGCACAATAATAACTAAAACTTGCATGTCAGCATAAAACATAAGAACCCCCCCCCCCCCAGAAGGGTACATTTCTTTTCCCGAGAGCTGTTATGGAAGTACTCTAAAAATTTCAGGTGCTCTAAATTCAAACAAACAACCTTGTGGGCAAAAGCTGTTCCTCTAATCTCATTGCTGCCGCTGAATTTCCTGCTGCTGTGTTTTGGCCCAGTTCATTTCTTTTGATGAGGGACACTAACGCTTCTTCGTCTTCTATTAAGCCTCAGAGGAAGGAATCAGGCAGGTTTTGGGAAGGTGGTAGAGAAATGGATGTTCCCTGTAGAGGAAGACCAAAGGGGTAAACAGACAAATCTCAGACACTGAACTTAATGTAGTTTTTCACCACATGCGCACCTCTCTTCCTGTATTATTTACTCTCATCTTCCCTGCTCAGTGTTTCACACAGAGAGTTAAAAACCAAGAGCTTGCCCTGAACTTGTTTTCCTCCTCGTACTCCTGTTCTGCTGGACTGCGTCAATCCTGAGAAGTTTGGAGGGAACGCAAACTGCAGCAGTTAATTAGTTGAAGACATCTCTGTTAAATCTCCATGTCTTTATAGTTCCTCCATCTCAGCAGGGTTCTTAGCAACCACTGAATCAGCATGCTGTCCAACATGAAAAAACATGTGCGTCCACAACGGGGTTTTTTCTCTCACCAACTGGCTGATTGAGCTAATCTTTCCCCTTTTTCAAACTATTCTCTGTTGTTTCTCTCTGAAGCAGCACAAATAAAGACAAATCTTCCTTCAGTTTCAACTTGTAATTAGTCTTTTTGGGCGATCGTGGCTCAAGAGTTGGGAGTTCGCCTTGTAATCGGAAGGTTGCCGGTTCGAGCGAAAGTCTCGATTGTTGTGTCCTTGGGCAAGACACTTCACCCGTTGCCTACTGGTGGTGGTCAGACGGCCCGGTGGCGCCAGTGTCCGGCAGCCTCGCCTCTGTCAGTGTGCCTCAGGGTGGCTGTGGCTACAATGTAGCTTGCCATCACCAGTGTGTGAATGTGTGTGTGAATGGGTGGATGACTGGATGTGTAAAGCGCTTTGGGGTCCTTAGGGACTAGAAAAGCGCTATACAAATACAGACCATTTACCATTTACCAAAAGAAGCATTGTTCGTAATAACCCTTGAGGTAAGATAAGAAACACATTCACACAGGTGCCTTCATAAAAATAACAAAAACCTTTCCAGCACATTTACCTGCATTCATCTTATGTACACGGCTTTTCTGTCTGCAGCCATCTCTATGCTTTTAATTATTTCTCAATTTTTATTACCTAAAAGTCTTAAAAATATCATTTTTGTACAGCTTACTGGTACATTATGACACCATGTTTGTTTGTAGTCCTTCCTCACTTGTTTTGATTGGCAATTACCGGAACAGGAAAGCAAATAAATAGCAGACATTTTGTTAACATTTTAGGAAACTCGCACTGTATTGGATCTGCAGCGTATTGCCAATTAGTACCATTAAAATAATAAGTTGCAGGCAGTAATGATGGGGGAAAAGATTATAGAAAGGTGAATTAATTGCAAGGGCACTCCATGGACCTGCACATGAAGAGTAATCAATGTAAGTAGTACAAAGCCTGTTAAATAACTGTGCTGCATCAGGAGAAGCTTTGTCAAGTCTATGAAAATCACCCTACTAACATTAGTGCTTGAATATTAAATTTTAAATTACCTTCTATTAAAACACTTGTTATGCAACACTAAGTACAGCCTCACAGAGCTGCTAGCATGACTTTAAACTTGTGTAGTAATTTTCAATAGAGGCAGTGAAATAATCGTGTGCACATAAACTTGTATTCTTGCAGGAATTTTGGGAAGAACCTAAAATCATGAACTCCAGGTACAAAAATGCCACAAACAACTAGATGCTACATGGAAGTGTACTGAACATCAAATCCTTTTGTGGAACTGATATTACATCATATCAGCTATCACTGAGACTTTTTTATCTTCTTTGACGAAGCGCTGGCCTAGGCACAGGTTGAAGCAGACTGAAGTGATCTGGAACATTATTCTAACACATTAGTTTATTAGTTAATGAATCAGACGGCAGGTTCGTGAAAAATACTGTCAAACAAGCACATTTTGCTGCAGCCTGGGGTAATTTCAAATGCAATGTTTCAAATGGCTCAACAAACAAACACACAAACTGGTCCAGAGGCTGTCTAAGGGCTAGTTAAAACAAATGTGGGTGTATTTCACTGTGAGAAAAACAATAATGTGTGATAATTCAGTCAGAGATGGAGAAAGATGTGAGAAAAGGAGGGCAGGAAAGGTAAGGAGAAAGTGACCTTTGATGACTTTTGGTTATTTAAAGCTGACATCTTCCTGTAAGAGTCACAGTGGATCATCTACCTCATCGCAGCCTGTCCTCTTATTTTGACATCCATCCTCTGCATGTCTTCATTCATTAATGCAAATCATCCAGTAAACCTTCTCTGTGAACTCTTCTCTTTCTCCCTGGCACTTCCATTAATTAACATTTTTTGTCTAATATATCCACTATCCCTCCTGTGCAAATGTCCAAACCATCTCAGTATTGTCTCTCGGTGTTCATCCTGGTCCCTGCAAATTAAAATCTTAACATCATCAACTACCTTCTGTCTTTTTTCAGTACTACCATCTCCAAACCATGCATTATTAGTACATTAGCTTGTGGCCCCCTCCATGTATGGGTTCTGCATCTGCATATGTTATAGCAATGACTGGAAACTGTGTGCTTAATAGGTAGCCAATAGTATGCTGATCATGTCATGGTTTTCCGTTACTGACTGTCTATTTCTCTGCTTACTTGTTGGCCTTGTCTGCTCTGTGCCTTCTGAAAATGTTTGAAAACACAGCTACAATATAGGATTAGTGCTGGAAACAGAAACAGAGGCAGATGGACAATCAGTCTAGCAGGAATATACTATAGATGAAATCTTCTGAGGCGCTGTTGGAAAATAACTCTAGATTAAATCTGGTTTGATGTTTGCTATAGTCTCTGGGTACCACAAGCAACAAATAGAGAGAATGTGTTGTGTACTGTTGTGCTTGATTTCCTCTTCAGTTCTTAGTATTTTTATTATAATCTGCCTCATTTAAAGCCTCTGTCCTAATTATGTTTATATGGTGGGCTCCTTTTACCAGGAGCCAAGGTTTCTCCCTTACGCTGTTGTGGTTATTGATGATTTAAAGTTCAAGGAATAAATACTGATTTTAGGTAGGACTGATAGTAGACTGATATAAATAAAAGCCACTTGGTGCAAGTAAAAGTGTAATAAAATAAGTTCAGTCACCAAAGTGAAGCACAAACTGTTACAGTCCGTTTGTCGCGCAAGGCTAAATTTATTTTAACTCAAGTAATTAAAACACTATAAATGTAACCAAGAGATTCAGTTTCACTGGCACACCTGTCAATAGAAGCAGGTACACCCCAACTTTAAGCCTTGTCACTATCCAAAATGTACCCACTGGATAATGAACGAGGGTACTACCAATGCCCAAATAGTATCACTGTTTGTATCTGGCTGTAAACATGCTGTTAAAATGGACATTTTTAACATAGTTGTCTACATGGGTGGTTTCCCTTTTGGATCTACCACCAAGAGGCCACTGTTTTTATTTTGTCAGCTTTTGGCCTTGCTTTCAGCTTTTTTAGCTCCTGAGTTTGCTGCTTGATCCTGATATCAACCCAAGCAAGTACACTTACATAGTAATCCTAAGCAGAGTCAGACCATAACTGAATCCCCAATGGGATAATGAGACGTAATTCAAAATGCATTTAACTTGACCGCAGCTGAAACACAACACAAAGCACTTGCTCTGCTGTAAGGCTGAAACTCAACCATTAGTCTTGACACACTAAACTGGAGAAATTGACATTTGTTTGTCCTGATGTTATACCACCTGTTTAGGTTCTAAACTCCATAAGTAGTAAAACAAACGCTTAAAAAATGACTAGTTCAGCATTTAAAGGTAGTGCGATTTGGCAGTCAGGTGAAAATTCTGAATTATGTGTAATTGTGCTAAAGGACTTTGAAGTGATGGTAAATTAGAAAGGATAGAGTTCTCTATTCAAAGTGGCAATTATTTGGAAATCTCAGTAATCTCAGACATAACCTCCCCACTTCAACACGGTGACCATGTAAATGTCATCCTCGGGAGACCATTTACAAAATTCCATGGCAACCCATCAAATGAATGTAATAGTCTCAACCTAACAGCCTTTCCTTTTCCACCTTATGAAAAGGAAAAATTCAGACTTGGCTTCATCTGTCCCCAGTGAAATACAGTGCCTAACAAGTTTATGAGAGCACCTCTCAGAAGAACAAGAAAACATATATATTTTACCGATCTGTTAACCTAAAAACCTAAAACTGACATTGCTATTTATGGAGCAAATGACAAATTTATATATGCAAATTTGAGCCGGCACAGTGGACTTCTCTGTGAAGTCAGAAATAATATTAAACCTCTAAAGCTGTTTTTTCTGTTCAGGAAGTAAATAACTATAATATTTCAAATTATAGTTCTGTACTGAAATAATTTTGATTAAACAGCGTGTGCATGCTGGTGGTTTACAGAAACATTAAACATAATTTTGGTATTACCAATACTGTTACTTAGTGTAGCCCTGGCATAAACCTGACGTTGGACTTTGGTCTAATAAATCTGCTGAGCACTGTAGTTGTATAAGGTTCGTGCATCAGAACAGCTTTGTTTTCTGCTCATTTGTCTCTTTATCGTTTATATTGCTCTACTGAAAGATGTGCTTTGTCCTTACAGTTTAACAAAAACAATTAGGCTGTTAAAGAGCTAAAAAATGGGTATATGTTAGATGGATTGCTGAAGTATCTCTGAGGAGAAGATGCCAAGCCTAATTGGATCAATAGCCTCCGCTGTGAGCTGATGCAGTGTCACACACTGTCTCCGTATTTCTTCCTCTCACTGCTTACGTAATTAGTTGTAATGAGAGAAGACAGTTTTTCTCAGTGGAGGTGTTGATGGCTTTTTCGTGATATAGTTAATTTTATGTTCCTGCGTGTGCTGGGTGTGTGCGCACACACTCACATGATAGCCAAACAGGGTCAAACAGTTGCCTGGCAACAATGGGCAGTGAACACATGAAAGTCTGGCTCTTTAGTTCCTGCGTTCTCACAGTTTCTCTCGTTCTCCGTCATTCACCATTATTCTTTCTTGCTCTCACATGCTGTCACTCCATTTCTGTCCTGTTATCGTTCCCTTGCGTCCTCTTACTGTGCCTGTCTCTCACATACTGCTGTCTGTCATCCCAGTATTCTCTGCTCCACTTCTTTTTTAAATCAGTGGATGCGACAACACTTACATAAAGCAGTGTTCATAAAATGAAGCAGCTAAAATATTGTGCATTTTATGTCAGGAGCAGCTTTTTCTTATGCAGTAGCATCCACTGAGGCATATAAGTGGAAGGGTGAATGGGTTTTGAAAAATGTTGCACTGTTTTGACTAGTCATTAGTAGTATATTGCATGATTGCCAACAGTTTGTTATCAGTGATATGCACCTTTGCATTACAGTACATCAAGTACTATACTTCAGCCCGACCATCCATATCTTTCAGATTCAGTTTGTCTGACCACAGCTTTCCACTTTGGCTCAGACCTTTTTGAATTAGCTGTGGCACAGAAAACATGGCAGAGTTTTTGGATTGTGTTCACAAATCCATGCTAGAGCTTTAACCTGGATTTGTGGCTGGCACAGTAGTCTGTGTGTGACGGTGATTTCTGGAAGTGTTCCTGAGCCAGTGCAGTGATTTCCATGAGAGAATCCTGCCTGTTTTTGATTCAGTGCCACCTGAGGGCCTAGAGATCGTGGGCATCTTGTATTGATTTTCAGCTTTGTCCCTTGTGAGCAGTGATTCTCTGAATCTAATGATGCCATATACTGTAGATGATGATATTTTCAAAGTTCTCTCAGTTTCATGTTGATGAATGTTATTCTGAAATTATTCCACAATTTGTAGCTACAGTTTTTTGCAGATTGCTGAACCTCTGCCCATGTCTGAGATACTTTATTTTTGTACTCAGCAATGTTACTGACCTGTTGCTAGTAACTAGTACTTGGGTCCAAAGTGTTCTTCCAGCTGTGTCTTTGTAGTACCAATTCCTTTTTCATACTTTTGTTGCCTTGTCCTAACTTTTTTGAGTTGCATTACTGCCATCAAATCTATCATGAAATAATAAAATATCGAAACATTTGATATGATCTCTATTTTCTATTGTTGATAAAATTTGGGATTTTGAGATTTGCACATCTTGAAATTTGTTTTCTGTTTCCACTTACCCTTTGCACAGCTTCCTAACTTTTTTGGAATTGGTTGTTTTAAATAAGAGTAATCTGTAAAGTTACAGTAAAGTTTTATCTTTATGACACATGCCTTTTTATCCCGTCTTATGTACTTTTCTTTAAAGACAGTAGAGCCAGAAGGAAAACTGAAAAACCAGATCAAAGATCATTGATTTGTTGGACAGTCTGGTCAAAAACACAATTATTTGGAACACTTGCTACATGCTTGTCAGTGTGATGCAGTGTTGTTATTTTAGAGATGGTTTGTTACAAGCCTGCGCCTTTACTTTCTTGAAGCCTCTTGTGTGACTTTGACAGTGACACTCTGTAAATGCCACTGAAAGAGGCGACCACATAATTAATCCAAAATGATGTGGAGCATGAAGGATGGTTTTAATCACATTCGAACTACTGGCTTTATAGCTCTTAACCAACTTTGTGAGTTGACATTGCTAATTACACAACATAACCAGTGTCAAGGGTTAAAAGACACTGATGCATACTTTGAAATGCACGTTGAATTTAGTCAATCACAAAGACATTACCTGTTGAGCTCCACTGACGACTAATGGCACCTGTGAAGCCATAGAGCCATACGCTTTTTGCATGTAAAGTGTTATGTATATGCTCCTGTGCTTCTATTTTTTGGACATTTTTGGATAGCATATGTATATTTGTGCCCATTATTCTCTCAAGTGAGAACACAGTGTCCTGCTAAATGATTACAGAGTGATCTTCACACGTCTGTTGGTGTCAGCGTCAGTTTATTTACCTTTTTGCTCTTATTTTCTCCAGTTGCTGTCATGAGTTTTAGAATATTTCATACTATCCATGTTGTGTTGTGCCCTTTATTATTTATTTAGGTCTTCATCTATCGACACAAATACAAAATCCCTCCTACTGATAAAAACAAAATAAACAAAATATACACTGTCATGGTAAAAAGAGCGCACACTTTACTTCAAATCTGAGGTTTTACACTTAAGGAAATAAGAAAAATGATCTAGTTCTTACCATGTTTAAATTAGCTAACAAGTTCATTAAATATATTAGATATTTACTGGACAGATGTTTAACTTTCTTTACATGACACATGACATAATACACTGTCTCATTATTTATTGAACAATTATTAAACTCATTATTTACCAAAGTCAAAGTCAAACAGCAGAAGCAGAGTGTGTCAAAAACTAAGTACACCGCATGAGCTTGTAGAACCACCATAAGTTTCTCAAAGCTAGTGGAGATATCATGGCTCACTCTTCTTTACAAGGTTGCTTCAGGTCATTAATTATGCATAGCAGACCTGGACCTTGGATGCGTCACTGCGATGCTTTACACAGAGAAGCTCGTTTGCAACTCATTGACTACTACTAAGTGGTCAGGTCCTCACCCTTCTGCCACCATGCTTGGTGCTGATATGCTGTGTTTTTGCTAAGTGTGGCAATAATGCCCCAAATAACCTTTAATGGCTAAGACTAGAATAGGTCATGTTTTGCCCGTTTTGTAGACTCTTTACGGACATCAAGTGGCATTAGTGTATATTGGTGCACATGTATATTGAGAATGGGTGAATACTTGCCTTCTGAAAGTGTTGCTTGTATTCTATCATTTTTCCTTTTTCTGTTGCTTGTTAACCACAACTATGCCTGGCTCGTTGGCCAGCTTCTGCTCATCTCACTCCCATCTATAGAAACTAAACACAAATAATAAAAGTCCACTCTGGAAACTAACTAATAGTATAACATATATACTAATAACGAAATACAAAACTTGAGATACTTGTTTAAAAAGAAAAAAGAAAAAAAGCATATGTATGCTTGTGCAGCTAACAAAAAGTAAACAAACAATGTCGGCCTTAACGAATAAAGCCAAGTGCATGAGCCAGCACACACAATGCCAACCACTGGAGCTGGAACACCTGCATGGACTGCAGCTGCTATCAGCTACAACTGTGTTTGCCAAGTGGGTGTGTACATCATCTAATTGGCCCTCTGTGGAGAAGCATACAAGCAATAATGTCCTCCCTGTGGAGGTGTTCCCCATTTTTTGTGTGTGTTTTGTTTTTTGTTATTATTATTATTATTGTTTTGCTCATGGTGTGCTTTTCCGTCATGGGGTGTTGAATCAGATGACTGCTGACAGCTATCAAGTTTAATTGATTAATTCTGATTTAGCCATGCCCATATGGAGCTGTGACATTAGGAAAGGAGTTCACTGAATTAATTGCAAATTTAGACTGAGGCCTTTCAAAATTGAATATTTAGATCTATAATATAATGGGAATATAACTGATTTAAACAAATTGAGAAGTAACAGCTGGGCCACAACTATATACGAATGGCTGATTACAAGTTTAAGACAGGAATTACAAAGAGCAGCAATTTATAAGTTCCTGAAGTACCAGCATATTTACTCTGGATACCAAGATGGAGAAAATGAAAAGAACAAGAAAGGTTTAAGGAACAATAAATGTACACAAAGTGAAGGAACAGGCCTGCTTTGTCCAGCAGACATTCCCTTTAGTGAATGCATATCGGAGTGTTTTTTGTTCATAGTATGTGTGCATGTGTTCATCGTCTTCTTTCCACTGCCTCCTTTAGGGGTTGCCACAGCAAAAAATTGAAATAAATTGAAAGGCTCAAGTCAGGCTTAGTAACACAAAAATAATTAATAATTAAATTTTACTACAGCAAAAGAGACAAGAAAAAAAAGGGAAAAATAGAAATTGGATAAATAATGTGGTGATAAAATAAATACTATCAAAATAATTTTCTATTTAAATGAATGAATAAATAAATAAACTGTCCAAATGAAAATATAGCCTTATAATCTGTGAGTGAATTTAAACGTTGTTTCAGCAGTAAACCTTTTTTCACTGACAGAACCAGAAGTTACTCTTTATATTTGAGACAAATTAACAACAACAAACAGTCACAACAGTCCATTTTTTTGGCAAACTGCAACTCCCCTTGTATGTTCACCTCTTAATGAGACACTTGAGTCTGCCTCTGAGACACGATCAGATCCACTCTGGGTGGAATTGGGGAAAGGCTTACTCTCAGAGTAGCTTCCAGTGCTGCTCTGAGTCTGTTTCGGGCTTTGGTCTTGGATGTGGCCACAATGGAAAATCCTGATTCACACAGATATGAAGTTGTGAATGGGAGAAGGCCGTGGCTTGTGTTGGTAGCTCTCCACAAAACAGCGTGTCTACATGCAAACTGCTGTCCCAGCAATAACGAACAAAAACCAGCAGCAATGCACCATTCGCGACACCAGTGGACTTGTCTAGGTGCGAAAGAGAAAAATGGACTAGTTTTTATTCTTTGCAGAAGCTGATGCTGTCTGTCGAGGCCATGTCCGTGATACGGTCTCACAGTGTCGTTTGAGAGTGGGATGGTCAGTAGCTTTGCAGCAGCCTCTTCGATCATCTCACGGCACATATCTACAGCGGCAGGCAAAATCAACTCCTGTGCTAAAGTGAAAGACTTTGTGCCACAAGTCTTGGTATGACATAGCTAGCTTTTAAAGCACGTTTTGAGTTACCAGTCAGTGGCACAGGAGACCGTTTCTGCATCAGCAAAGTGTTTTGTTTTCTCTTGAAATATTCCACCAGCTTTCTTGCAAGCGTGGGATGTTTGGTTTTGAGATTCCGTTGTAATTTCAAAGGCTTCAGTGCTTCGTTGGGTAGCATTAGTCCACACTCCACACATTGGGCTCTCAGGTCCGCCTCGTTTCCTCCGTTCACAAACCCATATTTCAGGAAGTCAGGGTTGTACTTCCACAACAATTTTGCCTTTTGGGAGGAGGGGTTATTACTTCCATCTTCATTTTTGTGTTTTAAGAACTTCTCCATATCTTTTGCTAACTGCAAACGGCAGGCAGCGTGTCTTCTTCTGCTTGCTTATTGAGGCTGATTAAACAACTCCCACCAAGTGGTGGGAAGCTGTATTGTAACTGAGATTTTCATGGATAACAGTAGTCCCTGGTGTCTTCAATTAATAATGCCCCGCTGCCCTCACAGCCCACAGGTGTAGAACTAAAAGTTTATTGTGGCCCCATGGTTAAGAATCACTGTCCTATACTACCTCCAATTCTCAATACTTCCTCATTCCACCACTATGTCTCCTCTGTCCAGAGGGTTCACCAGATATCTTCTTCACAGGTTCCCTCTCCTCCACAGCTGTACCAGGTCCTCTGGTAACTCTTTCCTGCCACCAAGAGCCTGTCTCAACTCCACCCTGCAAAACATTCTTTCTTCTCCATGCTTAAATAATGAGTCCACTGGTTTATTGTGATTTAATTACTTCAGTGAAAAGACATTTTCTGTCTACAGAGCCCCATAAGACCATTCTGAGATGTCTCGAGTAGTTTGTTGCACATATGATATTTTTACATTGTTACACTGTGACCTTTACTGGATTCTATTATTAGTTGCTTGTGTTTCTGATCTTTAAATCAAATCCTACATTTGCAGTCTTCATAGCAGCATCAACACCTGATGCACCTTCTCTTATTTCCATTATTTATGTTGCTTTAACTTCAGTATCCTCTTCTCCACTCTATACATCCTTATCACTCTCACTCATACTTCTTCCCAGTTCTGTCTCTTTCTTTGCCTCAGTTTTGGATTCACCGTCAAGTAAACCCACCTTTCTATCTCACCTGTCTTCACTCCACCAATGCGGTATACATATTCTCTGAATTTCAAAATCGATTTGACCTGTCCCTTTCTGGTCATTTTTGCTGACAAAATCTGACAATGCATCACTCATGTTAGGCAAAGGAACATTAGCTTCTCTCTGGCTGATAATATCTGCAATCAGTGTCATCCACTGCCAGTCTAACCATAACAGATTTCTCCTCCTTTGACATGTCATTTTTTAGGTTAGTCTCGTGTCTGGATACTGGTACAATTTTCTTGTAGTAAAACTATTTAGAGCACCATTTTTTTCAAA
This sequence comes from Perissodus microlepis, assembly GCF_051167445.1. NCBI lineage: Eukaryota > Metazoa > Chordata > Actinopteri > Cichliformes > Cichlidae > Perissodus > Perissodus microlepis. Next base: position 23,053,351 of record NC_140468.1, on the reverse strand, counting down.
CAGAGAGGTGAGAAGACCTGATGTGAAATAACCTTTAAACATGACTTCTTTGCCCCAGAGCTCTCAGTAGCCAGCAGTGGAGCACTCTGATTATACTGGGCAGCTCCCATGAAGCTGGTAGTTGCTGGCAGGTAAATGCTCAGGACAGCAGGTGAAAAAGAGCAAGTGTGCGGGACATCACAATTTTGGGGGGGGGGGGGGGGGGGGGGGGGGGGATTGGAGTTACAGCTAGGTTATATCAGATTTACCCATGCTAATTTAAAAGAATTATTAAATAATACCATATAACATGTCCTCATTTGCAAATAAAATCGAGGCCTACTTGATAACAAATAAATAGAAATTCAGCAATTAGCTGCCTCTTCAGAGAGTTTCCATTTCACATATTATCTTGTTAGGTAGTTAGCAATGACCTTTGCTTGACAGAGCAGCACACCAGCTTGTTCTTTACCTGCTACACTCCAATGCAGAAAAGACAAGACCTTTTATCACCAACAGCAAGATTGTGTAGTCTGTCTGAACCCGGAATGAAAAACTTTGTGGAGAACCACAACAGCAACTGGTCAAGCAGAAGAAGCTGATCAGCTGTGACTGACTTTTGACAATAAGAGTGAGAAGAATGAGTGAGCAAATGCACTTGGGCAGATGCATAAATGAAGTCTATGTGTGCAAACACTTCCTCTGCTATTCTAACACGGGGACCCAGACCTCTGCAGAACTTAGAGATGCTTTACACAAACCTGACCGGGAGACACAGTCAGAGATTGGCATAGTCTTCATGTTAAAAAGTAATGTTACTGTTAGAGTGAATTGTTAAATGTTGTCATTTTTATGCTTACCATCTCTACATTGTTTTAACACTGTGATGAAAGGAATTTCCTTTTGTCCCCCTCCCCAGCCTCTCGAGGTTCTGGGGGGTGAGGCCGGGTCATTTCGTGGTAGACACCAACGAGGCCTCCCTTGCAAGTGAATTGATCGATCGCTGACTGTCTTGTTTTCTTCATGATGAATAAGTCTCTAAACCAGGTCAAGGGTCTGATATTAGGTCTTTCAATTTAGGTGGACCCATGCTGATCTTTTGGGGAAAAAAGCCAATTATCCCAAAGTTAAAAATACTTTTAAAAACTGGTCTTGTTTAAGGACTGCTTGTGGCCAAAAGAACCTTTTCAAAATGAAAGCTAAACTAACATATTTGTTTTCTTACAGACAAAAACTTCCACTCAAAATGCATTCTTGCCCCCTTTAGCATTTTAGAGCTAATGTTGCAATCGATCTGGCTTTAAGACCATGTAGCAAAATGGTTACATTTTCCGTGAATTCCAATGTCTGATTAAGGTTCTGTGTTAAACCTGGCCTGACCTGTGACTTTATGGTCACTGTCTTATCTCATCTAGGAAAAGGCTGCTGTGTTCAGTCAAATCTGTGCACATCTGTTAATATACTTAATGTGATTATCACAAGATTTTTGACACTATTAAACTTATTTATTGCTGAGTGCAACTGCAAAGTGGGTGATCACTACAATTAACACCTTTAAAATTTGAAATTGTCTTTTGACATCCCAAGAAAAAGAGCATAAAGTATACATCATTATTTCTAAAACAGTTTTGTTTGTTTTTTAAAACTGGGTGTTTTTCATTAACATTTAATGTTTTAGTGAACAGTGGAATAAAATGATAGAAAGATACAATTTTCCAGAAACATTCACAAGAGACCAACTAAACAGACCACATGTGTTACACTGTTATTTTTTTCTGATTTGGTTAGTGGATGAAATGTAATAAATCACTCACTATTACACTGCTCATTGTGTCTTAGCAGCATGACGTTGCAACGGCTGCTGAGGCAACTGTTGCTAATGACTACTCAATGTGATGAAAGATGACAGGTGGGAATCGAGGCTGCATGATAGATGTGTGTAAGGTCTGGTGTGTTAACTAGGCATGTGTAAGAGAGCACGTACATGGTGCATGATGGCATATACTGTATCGTGTAAATATATATTTGATTTTGTTTATGATTTTATTTATTTTATCAAAGATACATTTAAAAAAAAATTAATATAGAAATATAAACATTACAATAATATGTGAATTGTGATTAATCTTGACTAAATTGAGCTATTATTTACAGTCTGGCTTTATAACATCAATTCTAGTATTTCTAAGATACATACTTGATTATGTGTATTTTGTATGTGTAGCTTGTAAAATGTTATAAAATACTAGGTTAAATCACAAAGCATCACAAGGAAAGACTAACTAAAAACCAAAGCACACTGCACGGTCATATGGTAACAACTTGTCAGTCACAAGCTTTCATAATGGAGTCGAGTTCGGACCCACATACTGGACTGGACATGCAGGTTTTAAAGAGTCTAAATCTGTAGCCAACAGAAATCCACAACATGGGGGAGAGAACATAAAAGCTAAGAAAGTCACTAAAGTGAGATGGGACTATTTATACACAGAGAGGGTAATCAGGATAATGGATAAAAGTAGGGTGATGACACACAGCTGAACATGGGAAACAAGGAAACGAGATACGTGAAGTGAAACTGAAAACATGACAAAGGAGACACTGATTAACAAAATAAAGTAGTAGCTAAACACAGAACCAAAAACATGTACTGAACATGAAGCATGAGCCTAGAATAATAAACCAAAACACCATGACGACTCGAGAATTTAACTCAATTAGTAAAGTTCATATGACAAACTACAACTCAAATATAACACTATGAATAAGGAAATAGCCCAGTTTACAAATAACTCTCAACTCTGCTGAATCCGGAGTGTCCTGCACTGATATTCAAAGTTCAGCCAGTAATTACTCTGTGGATGTGCGTTTCTGAGCCATATCCATGTCAGTCAGTCATCCCTGTCAGGGCTGTCATTTTAAAAGAGTTTCTAATCTTCTGAACGAGACTTTGCCAACTTTTCAGATCAATGCTCAAAACTTCTTTTTACCAGTTCCATTTAGATGAGCTCTGACAATCACATTGTTCTCGCTCTGAAAGTTTATCCAACAACAGGAAACTGTCAAAGACGTCATTGTCATTTATTATTGTTCAGATGAATGAACTGCAACTGAGCTGAGCCAAAGAAAGAGAGAAGAACCACACATTTGAATTCTAAAGTCCTGTGTTCAGATCATGAATCAGCCAGGAGGGCAGGCTACTGTGTTTCAATTCAAAAATAGTTTACAGTTTGTGAAGACTTTTATTTTTCTTTGTTTTCACAAAAAAGGAGCCTTTCCCTCTCTTGGGGACAAGAGAGGGAAAGCAGTTACTGTACTAATTAGACCATGGAAATATGATGTGCAAGTTAATGTCCTTTTACCAAGGTGTCTGCAGCTGATACTATTTTATGCACGGATTTAAAGACAAAAATCCTACAAGATTAAGAACTAATGGCCTAAACGTGTGTACTGAGTCCTTGACAACAGCGTTCATTTTTCATCGTGTCTTGTCAGATCTTTGTTTTACATACATTATTAACGATAACCAGGCAGAGGCAATGAAACCCACGTGTTTAGCTCACAGATACTAATTTCGGTTTTTGTAGTTACTGAATCTGGCATTGAAAATGTGATACCTAATATTATGTGGTGCACGGTAAATGATGCATGTACGATATTACTTTGTCTTGCTTTTATTCACATTCACCTGTTGTTAAGAAAATCAGAGCCACCCAGAGCAAGGGCAGAGCTGTGTAGGTGAACCGTGACAAAGAAGAAGATGAGGACTGGATAGAGGAGAAGCATGGCGATTACTGATGAGCACTGAAGTGAAGAAAGAATGATTTAGGGTCAGCAAGCCAGTCCCAAAGAGAGGGATGAAGATGTTTGCAAGTTTTAAAGCAGGGGTTCTCATATTGCAGTCCGTGGTAACATTTTATGCTTCCCTGAAGCCAAACTAGGAAAAAACGCACATATGGATGTATAGAACAATATTAAAGGAAGATTACCCTTAAAATTTTATCTCTCTGTTTCTAACACCTATAAATGGAGCATAGCGTTAGTTTAGTCACAAACGAATCCTTGACGTTTGTTTGTTTTTTCACAGTGAGCCCACTATAAAAAAATCATAAATTTCATTTAGTTTCTTACCTATTAGTTGTTTAGTTTGGTGTAATATGAATTGCCATGGCAGAATTTTTTAGCAATAGGGACACTGTGAAACTTAACCTTGTAAAGGACAGGTTAAAGTCTAAAACGTATGCCCTCCTTCATACATTGGCTTGCAAAAGTATTCGGCCCCCTTGAACTTTCCCACATTTTGTCACATTACAGCCACAAACACAAATCAGTTTTATTGGAATTCCACGTGAAAGACCAACACAAAGTGGTGAACACATGAGAAGTGGAACGAAAATCATACATGATTCCAAACATTTTTTACAAATAAATAACTGCAAAGTGAGGTGTGCATAATTATTCAGCCCCCTTTGGTCTGAGTGCAGTCAGTTGCCCATAGACATTGCCTGATGAGTGCTAATGACTAAATAGAGTGCACCTGTGTGTAATCTAATGTCAGTACAAGTACAGCTGCTCTGTGACGGCCTCAGAGGTTGTCTAAGAGAATATTGGGAGCAACAACACCATGAAGTCCAAAGAACACACCAGACAGGTCAGGGATAAAGTTATTGAGAAATTTAAAGCAGGCTTAGGCTACAAAAAGATTTCCCAAGCCTTGAACATCCCACGGAGCACTGTTCAATCGATCAGAAATGGAAGGAGTATGGCACAACTGTAAACCTACCAAGACAAGACCGTCCACCTAAACTCACAGGCCGAACAAGGAGAGCGCTGATCAGAAATGCAGCCAAGAGGCCCATGGTGACTCTGGACGAGCTGCAGAGATCTACAGCTCAGGTGGGGGAATCTGTCCATAGGACAACTATTAGTCGTGCACTGCACAAAGTTGGCCTTTATGGAAGAGTGGCAAGAAGAAAGCCATTGTTAACAGAAAACCAGAAGAAGTCCCGTTTGCAGTTTGCCACAAGCCATGTGGGGGACACAGCAAACATGTGGAAGAAGGTGCTCTGGTCAGATGAGACCAACATGGAACTTTTTGGCCAAAATGTAAAACGCTATGTGTGGCGGAAAACTAACACTGCACATCACTCTGAACACACTATCCCCACTGTCAAATATGGTGGTGGCAGCATCATGCTCTGGGGGTGCTTCTCTTCAGCAGGGACAGGGAAGCTGGTCAGAGTTGATGGGAAGATGGATGGAGCCAAATACAGGGCAATCTTGGAAGAAAACCTCTTGGAGTCTGCAAAAGACTTGAGACTGGGGCGGAGGTTCACCTTCCAGCAGGACAACGACCCTGAACATAAAGCCAGGGCAACAATAGAATGGTTTAAAACAAAACATATCCATGTGTTAGAATGACCCAGTCAAAGTCCAGATCTAAATCCAATCGAGAATCTGTGGCAAGATCTGAAAACTGCTGTTCACAAACGCTGTCCATCTAATCTGACTGAGCTGGAGCTGTTTTGCAAAGAAGAATGGGCAAAGATTTCAGTCTCTAGATGTGCAAAGCTGGTAGAGACAGACCCTAAAAGACTGGCAGCTGTAATTGCAGCAAAAGGTGGTTCTACAAAGTATTGACTCAGGGGGCTGAATAATTACGCACACCCCACTTTGCAGTTATTTATTTGTAAAAAATGTTTGGAAACATGTATCAAGCCACTGTATTTACCAAATCTATCCACTGCGCCAGATTGGAGTCTTTATTTGCTTTAATTTGCCCCAAGTTGCTGCAATTCTGCAAGCTACTTTGTCACCCTCCTGCACCACAACTCCACCTGTCATGCTGCTCCTGATTTAATCTTCTCTGTGTTGTAACTGGCTCTGTAGTGTGATGCGCAGCTGCTGCTCTTCCAGTTTCTGGCTTTTCATGTGTTTTGGAAGTTTTCCATTTAAATAAAGCCTGCAGATGAGTGGTGAGCGGTAGCTAACATTCTTTAATCCAAACACACAAAGAACAGACAACCAAGTTGGTGGAGAGCCTACATGACCGCGGGGCAGGTCAGCAGAGTCTCTTTGAGCCTAGCATGGCTCTCAGTTAAATACCTTCTTCAGGAACAAAAGGCAGTACACAGCTCTTTTACACCTTAAGGTTCACACTCCCTTGCTACCTCCCAGAGTCCTCGAAGAGACAAAAGATTCTTCCTGTGGAGTTGTCTGCTTCCCCCCCAACTTCCTTACTAGACACCCACCATTTGTCTTACAGTATGGGTGTGGAACATGTTTAAATCCAGTGGCACCAAGGCATTATACAATAAAATAATGTGATTAATACATAAATAAAAGAAATTCCTTATACACATGTATGCGCATGGACAGAGTCTGGCTTCATACTATTCAGCTTAAGCCCTTTGTTTGGAGGAGTCTTACTATTTGGTTCTGTGTGTTTTGCCCAACCTAAGAACCACAAGGACAACATAGCTATTTGTAGATACTGCATAGAGGACGACGCAAATCTGAATCTGAATCAGAATCTGATTGCCACGTTGCAGGGTGAAGAGACCGAGTCACAGTGTGTGTGTGTGTGTGTGTGTGTGAGAGAGAGAGAGAGTGAGTGTGTGAGAGTGAGTGTGTGAGAGAGCGAGATAGAGAGAGGAAAGATGAATATGTGCTAATAATGCATTACTGCATCTAAATAATAATAATCACAATTTGTAGAATATTCTGTTTTCTAGTGTATGTCATATGTGTATACTGTATGTCTTTGTGTGTTAATATCAGTATTTACATCGGAGTTAGTAATGCCAATAATTTAGTCTGCTGTCTCACTAATGGAAGGTTGTCAGAGTTTGCTTTACCGGTGAGACCTGTGTGAGACCTGTTAGCTTGTGTTAGCTGACTTGGTGCAAAACTCAACACATATTTTATTGAAGATGCTGATTTTACAAAAGCAAAAGGCCAAGAAGCTAAACAGTCTATATATGAAAAATGCATGAAAGACTAACAACAGAAAGCATAAATAAACAGGGGACTATAAAGCAGTGAGAGTAGCACAGGGGGCTGGGAAATGACTCAAGGGACGTAGACTATCTGACAAAGACTGAGAAAAAAATGTAAATAATAACAAAATAAACCAAATTTTAAAAAAATACATGGCACAGAAAGATCCACATCTCAGAAAATTCTTAACACAAAACAACTCATCTGTGACGTTTCACTAAGAGAAATGAAGTGTGCTTTCCACACAACTAGCTAACCTGACCTGACCTCTATGTTTCTGGCCAGTTTGTCCTCCTGCTGTTTCTTTGTCTTTCTTTTACTCAGTGATATCTATACAGCATTTTTTCCACACCTGCCTAAAACCTTTGCACAGCACTGTATATGTAACACACACACACACACACACACTTTACTCATTGTGTTATAGGGAAAATAAAGAGTGGCACCTGTTAACATTTTCTTTCACGTTGGCTTCGCGTCCATGAATCACCAGTTGTTTCTACAAGCTTTAGCCTGGGAAGTAAATGGATTTCATTGTCATATGCAACTTACACAGAACATTATAGAAACAGCTAAATCTCATACAGCCCTTTAAACATTATTGTTTGTGGCTTTTGATACATTTTTACAAGTTTAACTTTAACTGCAAAAGAAATCCACAGATGCAGACCAAAGGAAAAGTAGAAAAGTTAATTAATCTCAAAGAGGCCTGTGTGCCTTCTGTGGACATAAACTCCATAAAAACTGGAGGAAAACACATTTCAAAGCAGCACTATCATCAAAATACCAAATCAGCAAGTGTAACCAAATAGTGAAGAAAGTGTCAAGAGACTGGTCATTAAAAATGCCTTCAGATGGAGCCAAGGACAAACTTTATAAACAAGAAATCTAAATAAAAAACACTTCAATCATCAGCACAACGTCAGATGTATAAAATGTGTGCAGTGCATTTGTTAACCTCCTCAAGTGACCTTCTCCATAAGAGCTTAAGCACCAGTGGACTAAAATAATACACATTTCCACCTATGTTTGCACTTAGACACAAACACCACATTACTTGAACCACTGCAAAGTGGTCGCCTGAATTTGTATGTCATGTGTTACCGTTGACCTGAAATGAAAATCAGACTCTTTCTCCTGTGGTTGAAACATTGCTTAATTCAGGATGTTTCTCAAAGGGTTTACAGTTTGTTCCCTGGAGGGAGAGCTTCATTGTGGAAGCACTCTATAAAATACACTATGAAGCAGGATTTACAGTCTTTGTGAGAAAACTATGAGGTCAAGTTAAACCCACAAAGCTGTTTCTCTTGCTACACAAGAGTAGGTTATCTTCAAGACTGTAGATGAACACATTTGAAATCACCCCATACTGTCCAATAAGTGTTGTGGAAAATAGAGTCATCATTCTTGGAAGACCCTAAAAGAGGGTCTATATCAAGGATGTCAAACTCATTTTATATCGCACTTTGATCTTAAGTGGGCCGGACCAGGGAAACGCCCAGTTCCATCAGTGTAAAGAAGTTTAACTACACAATTAAAAAATGCAAGAAAACATGCAATGTCAATAGCGCATTTCTTTTTCTACATGATAAAGAAATGCTGCTGTAGTAATTGTAACAATCTGAGCTTAAATCATATGAAATAAATGTGTTTGCTACAATGTGCTACAAATGTACAAAGGTAGTACATGGTCCAGAAAGTCTTGTAGTTATAAAACAGAAACATTTTGTTAATTTACAGATGCCATTTAAAAAAATAAACATTTGAAGCCAGTGTAAAATACAAAAAAAAAGCATTTCTGTAGTTGATAGTTGAAAATTAGGAACTCTCATTTCATTGTTTATCTTTTCTGTCTATATCTCTACTTCTTTATAATGTCTGTAATGTATTTAACAGTAGCCAAAAGCTATAAAACCAATGAAAACAGAGTTCAAAATCTATGTGCTGATTCACATTTTTCAAAACTACCCAATGTGTCGGATTGGAGTGTGTTCCAATCTGTTTTGCAAGCAATTTTAAATCCCTTTCATTGTTCTGGAAGCACAATGAAAGCATGGAAGCATATGATATAATATAATCCTAAAACAGGGCTTTGTACTCGCTGACCATATATAAGATTTACAAGATTACTAACAGATTTGAATTAGCATATGCTTTTATATTTATTACTTGCTCTTATACCACAAAACTTTGCTGGTGTTGCTTCTTAATGAACAAGGCAATTGTAATTTCATCCACACTACATATACTTCTAATTAAAGTTAGATCTTCTTGTATCTTAATGAAGGGGCAGCAGTGCTGATGCATCTTTCGGCATCATTTGTATAAGTAAAAGCACAGTAATGCTATCCAGCATCTTTCCTGTTACACACAGTGACACGCAGCAGCAAGGCATTATCACAGTGGTTGTACTGTAGTCATGTTTATGTGACCACCTTTCATGACGGTTGATTTTATGTGAAGATGAATAAGACGATCTCCTGGATATGTTGTAAGAGGTATCACAGGCCAGTGACTTCAAAAAACAATGAGCAATATTTAAATTAGTATGGAGGGTTTCCTCTAGATAATTGCAATGCACATCATTGCTTCTCTTGTGACAGTTTATCAAGGAAGCAAGTAAATGAACTATATAGTTTTTCGCAGTGTTAGCAGATACATCCCGAAAAGGCCAAAAGTGTAATTTGGTAGTGCAAATGTGTGGCGTGTCCGAGTGAGAAGTAAAGAACAGCCGATGGCTAAAGCAAACCATTATGGACTGATATTCAGACAGCACGAGAGGCTGCTCACTGCCATAATGAAGACCTCTCAGGCCCTATGTTAACCTGCCCAATTGTGTTGTCAGCTTTCTTTTGTGCCTCTTACAATGTGTCATTATTTTGATTGGCTGTCATTGCGTTTCTTTTAATTTGATTCTCTGTGTAGCGCTCGAAGATTATTTCCACTGATCACTGTACCATTTTCAGGTTATTTCAGAGTAAAATTGTTATAAGATGTGAGACGCTGCACTATACAAAAAAGGTTCCAATCAGGTGTGTCAGCTGCTTTTCACAAAAATGAATCATAAATAGAGAAGGAGAGAAAAAGAAAGTGAGCTTTCATTTAGCTTTTTATTTCCAGCAGCAAGATCAAAACCCCCGAAGAAAAACTAAGACCTCCGACTTCAATGTGAGGTGCCGGTGCTTTGTTCACTTCTGAAAATTGAGGCTTCTTTTGAAATGCCACAGATTTGACAAACAGTTACTGTCAAATTGTGTATCTTATCGATCTGATACGCTCCTCTCCCTCACCTCTCCAAACAGCTGTTTTTGTTTTCTCATCACAGTCATCCTCTCTCCCGTCTCCCCTCCTGTTCTTGATTGATGAGAACAGCAGATATGTTTTGGAATGACTTGACTACAGTGACATGTTATGCTGTGCTAAGTTGCACCTCAGAAATACTTGTTGCCATAACGGGTGTGACCAAAATCTTTGAAAGCCACTTAGCTAACCTAGCTTGCTCCTCGAAGACCCACACTCTTCATTAACTTGGCATGGAGCAGCAGATGAGGCAGTGGCACCGTCACGTCCTGACTCATCTGCTGCTACAGCAACAGGAGGCAACTCTTTCTACCTCCGGATGAAAACTGTGACAAACAGTGTAGTCTCTCTTTTTTTCTCAGTCTCAGGATTCTGTCACACAACAGATCTGCTCAGATCTGCTGCCTGAATGACAAACAGGAGACCCAAACCTTAACATTCCTGGAATATTGTATTACTTTCTGGGACTCCACGGGAGAGCAGGAGATTTTTCCTTTCTAGCCATAGCTGTTTATATAAATGTCAGTATTTGCAGATGTATAGCTTCGATAAGTACTATCTAATTTTTATTATTGTATTGTTTTATGATGCTGTTGTTGTCACCACACGGGGTAGCAGGCATGTGGGCAGACAGTTTGGACACCCAATGTTTGCGAACACGTGGAATTTTCAAACTGATACCGTAACATCTGTGGTATCATAGGTGTGCATCTACCAAAAATTTTGGATGAGTTTGAATCTTGGTCAAGTTTTCTGAAAATCTTGTGAATGTGGTAACTCGAGAAGTAAGTCACCGAGGATTTTCACATTTATACGATGGAGATGGATTTGCAGCACTAGGAGGCTGATGGACAGCACTGGTGGCTAATCAGCCAATTTTTAGAACATTTCCTGCTTCACTATCTCCAACTTGGCAAAAACCTTTATGGTACAGCTTGAACATATAGAATCAGTGCTGTGAAATTTTAGCTGTGTATTTAATGGTCGGGGCAGCATGGTGAGGCAGAGCGCTTACCACTGTTGCCATACGGTAAGAAGGGTTGGTTCATCTTCACCATCTGGCCGGGACAAAGGCTTGCATGGCTTCTCTCTAAGTACTCCAGCTTTCTGCATTCAGAGATAGGTTAGGGTTGTTAGGGTTAGGTGAATTGGTGATTCTAAATTGCCCATAGGTGTGGATGTGAGTGCACCTAGTTGCCTCTATCTCTGCGTTAGCCCTGCAACAGATTGGCAATTTATCCGTGGTAGCTAGGATACGCTCCAGCCCTTCCACTTATCCTGATAAGAATAAGTGGAAGAGGATGGATGGATATCAGTATGGTATATGGAGATTTTATAGCAGCCATTATTATGTTCAAAATTTCCTACCATAAATGTTTTTGTAAATCGGAGATGTTCATGAAGAAGGCTTGATGGATTTAAGGCGGAATGACAAATTTGCTTCACAGTTCAAATCAGGCGTGAAAGTTTCTTTAGCATCATTATGCAAAAATGGCACCCTCTGTCTACTTGTTAGCTGTGCAAGCAACTTTAAGTCTAAAAACTGTGATGATTTATAGACTTTTACAACATCTGTAATGATTAGAGATGGACCGATCCGATATTACGTATCGGTATCGGTCTGATACTGACGTAAATTACTGGATCGGATATCGGAGAGAAATAAAAAATGTAATCCGATCCATTAAATATCAAAAAAGCACCTCACAAAACTTGCGACATGGCGTAACTTGGCTCATAACCGTAGCACGTTGCAGCAGTGTGCTCACCTGATAGAGCAGCTGTGTGTATTTGTAGCCTCCCTACCAATCCAGCATTTCATCTCCGAGGAAGTTTTCCCAGAGAGAAGTAAAGCAAGTGTGTAAGTTCATCTCTGAATGTTTGTAAAGCATTCCCACGTTAAGCTTAACAACCGATATATGGAGCAACTGCCTCTTCTCTCTCCCTCTCTCTCCTGCTGCTACTTCAATCATGAAACTGCTTAATGATCAGCTGATCGGCTTTTCTGTTGCGAGTCCGTCTCTCTTGCTTGCTTTTGGCCCACTTTGCACCAGAAAGAGGAAACCAGCGGCTGAACAACAGCAGCACGTTTAAGCTTGATAAGCTGTTGTTAGAATTTATTTAATATTACTTTCTACACCAGGATCCTTTTCTACGTAGCTGACGGCTGGTAACTGTGCAGGGGCGGATCTAGCAAAGTTTAGCCAGGGGGGCCGATAGGGCATTAACAGGGAAAAGGGGGGCACAAAGACATACTTTTCTTTCTTATTCTCATTTAAAATGTCTAGCTTTTAATAAAAAATTATCCGAATCTTACACCCAAAGTTTTAATCTGATGTAAAATGTATAGAAGTCCATTACTGTATATAGTAACTATTAAGTCTAATATACCCTAGTAAGCTATAGTACTTTTTCCTTTGGGAAGGTATCATCTGTGCAGTCTGCAATTCTGTTGAAGAAAGATGTTGAATCTATTTAATTATTCTTGAAAAATAATTGATTTCTGTGCATTTTTTTTCACACTGCATCAAATTAAAGTTGATTACGTCGATTAAGCATCATGAGGTGGAGGGTGGTTGGTTCCCTTTTTTTTTTTTTTGCTGGGAGTTTTAGAACCCTATTGGTTAGGTTGCTTACTCTTTAAAATACCAGAATAGGGAGGATGGAGTAGGTTTAAGTTTATTAGATTGATCAGTATTGCTGAACTATGAAATATTTTGGGTGCAGTGTATTTTTTGCATACAGGTGTGTATATATATATATATATATATATATATATATATACAGGTATAACAGAATAGCTTTAGTGTTTTGTTTTTGTTTTTTTTAACTTGAGCATTAACTTATACAAAAAGCAGCAAGATATTAAAAAAACTGTTTTATTGATTAAAAAACACACTATATCGGATTCATATCGGTATCGGCAGATATCCAAATTTATGATATCGGTATCGGACATAAAAAAGTGGTATCGTGCCATCTCTAGTAATGATGACTGAAAATTTGTTTACTATGGCTATAATCAGGTCAGATTTTCAGTGCTGTATTTGCTTTCTTTATGAATGAATCCTTTTGTGGCTGCAATAGTATTCAATGTTTTGGCCTTCAGGAAAGAATTGCCTCTGCTGCTACAGGCTTTCTGTGTGCAATCTTGAAAAAGTGAAATGTTCACAAAATAAACTGCATTTCGTGGCTGGTTGGTGGGTTTTTTTTGGTTTTTTTTACTAGGACGGCAGGCATTTCTGTGGAGCAGCGAGTCTTTTTATTTTCACTTCATTCAAGTCCAACAATGGCAGGTCAACGTGTGTGTCCTTGTGGAGAATAGTCCTTTCTGAGGGAATACTGATGAAAAGTATATCTGCATACTCTCAGTCACCAGGCACCTTTATGCCCTTAGTTAGCAAGTAACCTTGAGAGATATTTATCCACGATGTATTCTTCCACCTGCCTCATTCTTTTTTCTTTTTAACTCTGTCTCAAACTGTAAATAGCTAAATTTTAAAAGGGTACAATGTGACAGGATCCCTATTGAACGTACAAAGGGTCATTTCATGGTTTCTTCTTTGGTAGACCAAATGAGCTAAAAGACTGATACAAAGAGTGACTATATTGGTCAGAATAGGTTCTGGTTAAATATTTTATTAAAGACAGTGAGCCCTATCAGTATCAAGGCATGAATGGCAATAACAGAGGGCTGATGAGAGCAGCTACTAGCAAATTTAGGGGTTGGAATGCCAGTCACATCCGTAACCATGTATTCATCCATACTCGCCACTACCAACCCTAATAGGTTTACTCATATCTTTCTTTCTGTGTGAAGTTTAATTAATTAAATACACACACAGTCAAAAGTTTGGCCACACCTTCTCAAGGAAGTATCTCAACTAAGGACAAAACTAGAAATGGCTTATTTAGTGTCCAAAGTGGATTTTTGTTATTTGAGTTATTTTTTTATAGATGCGATTGAGAGAAGCAGCTGCTGGCCAACAAACCAGACATAGTTGTGGTTAACAAGGAGCAGAAAAAGAAAAAAGACTTGAGTAGAAACTTTCAGAGTATACACCGTCTCAATATACATATATATACATATATGTATTGAATCATAACATTTAGAGTAGAAGAGAAGATTATCTTTATTAAGACAATTATCTTGTGGTACTTGTGCATATTTGGGTATTTGTGTTCAGCTAAAAAATGTTTTTTTAATCATGAAAATTTCCAGTAGTCAAATAGTTTGGGAAGTTAAATTGGTGAGAAATACACAGCGAATTTTCCTTCTGCTTGGCTGAGGTTGTTACAGAGAGTGCACTGCAAGCTAAAGTCCAGATTGTTTGACCTTTACTCACCAATAATTGCAATTTACAGCCCCCTACATAGTAAGAACAAGACACTTGGAACACATTAATAGAGGTCAATTGCTTGTGTTCAGCAATGTATGTGAAAAAAAAAGAGACCAATGCAGGGATGGGGAGGGCGGCCGAGTCTTCGACTAAACGCTGCAAACTGAATTATCCACTCGAGGGCATCTCTCATGGCATTTCACGAGAAGAGCAGGGAGAGGTTTTGGTAATTTAAACCATTCCTAGTGCATCTACAGCGTCTCTGCTTCTAGACAGTCTCCTTTGATTGGAAACCTATAAAATATTAAAAGCATTGCACCATTTAGTCAGCTAATCATCATTATGTTCATGCTGTACCCAACATTTTTCAGCTGTTTGATGGTGTCTGTCCATTTTGGGCTTATTTTGGGTTTTTTATAACAACAAAATGTAATTTACTCCGTGTGCGTAACCTTCATCAGAAGTTTTGTGCAAATTAAATTGTCTTGGGCCATTAACTTTGGTTTATGACACTGACAGATGTTGTATTGCTGGTAATTGGACTGATATGCGACAAATCCTGAGCATTTTTCTTTTAATGAAAGTTTTACTTTTCGTCTGTCAGCCTGTAAATACAAATTTGGTGACTGACGTGCTAATCAGGCTTGAAGCAGCCAGCCGAGGCAGATGATCTTCTCTGTAATAAACCCATTTGTCATTTAAGTTGTCCTTTGATCTTGTGGGTAATTGCTTCCTATGTGTCGCGCATCACCGCAAGTTTTCGTTGAATAACAGAAAACTAAGTGCATGTTCACGTGAGTCACAATTATAAGGATTCTGTGTTTGAAACGTCGACATTCAGACTCACATAAGCGCTGATTGGTATTTCAAAGACCTTAATTAGCCTGATTAATGTAGTTCTGAGTGTCTTTATAGGATGCACCTCTTGACACCTTTGTTCTATTGCAATCAAGTATCAAGTCTACAGCAGATTTGTTGTAAATCCACGCAACCATCTGAGTGTTATATAAACAAGGCTTCAACGTGTGACTGAAATCAAGAAAAAGCTGTGAATGCTGACTCCCAATCCTCCTCTACCAACCCTACCTATTCTTTATGATCGTAGTCAAAGATAGGGTTAAAATCTGCTGCCACATGCCATAATTAGGAGTATCATTTAAGCCATATCAGGAAGGATGAGGGCTGCGGTCGACCCTGCCACTAGGAAATGGATGAATAATGAAAAATAAGAGGGAACAATGAAGAAGCCGAATGTTAATGAGGAAACCCTCCCTTCCTACTTTTACACGTCCTCACGCCTCGCTGATTGCTGGACAAGGTTTCCTCAGAGTGTTTTGTTTCAGGAAAAGTCACAAGAATAGCCACAGTCAAAGAGAAGGGTGTCTGGCGCTGTGAGGCAATCCACCAAGCAATTAAAGCCAGCCTGCAGTCAAAAAGTACTTAAACAAGTCTCCCAGCCATGTTTGGAAGCAATACTTGTAGGCAGGTTGAAAGGTTGTAATCCCAGTGTGCATGTCGGTGTTTCTTAAAAAAGGGATTCTTGGAGTTCTTCTGAGTTTTTTATTTATTTATGTGCTAAACTTGCAATTACAAGCAAATTCTATTGGGTTCAGCTCTGGCTCGGGAGGTGCACCAATCTGGAGGTTGGTAGTTAGACCCTCGGCTGATAACCAATCAATCCATCTGTTTCTGGTAATCAAAGGGCTTTACAGTAAACACATAGATTTAAAATGAATCCTGTGTTAATGGGTGGATGTGGCCTGCAGTGTGAAAGTACTTTGAGTGGTGAAAAAGAAGTGCTGTCTAATGTTTGTTATCCTCTGTTAAACAGATAAAATTGAGAATGGAGACGTCTACCAGAGAAGGAAAGGACTTCCTTCGAGCAGCTCGGGTGGACATGAAACAGGAAGTAAACAACAGGAAGTGGCTGAACAGAGAGGCAGCAGCTGGCGGCGAATTCTTCTCCTCATCCTAGCCATCACTATCCACAACATCCCGGGTGAGTACAAACCACAGGACATGAAGTTTTGCTTGGGAACGTAAATTGAATTCAAACAATACGGCTTCTTTTTTAATGATCAAGAGTGTTTTTCTTTGTTGTGGGGAAAAAACACATTTTAGCTATAACCTTCCATCAATGTAAACAGACTGAATGCCTGCACTCACTGATAAATACTCTTCGCCTTTATTGTGGTTTATATCTGCAAAATGGTTGTTGTTTTTTTTCCTCCACAACAAAGACGACGACTATTATTATGTTATTTCTTTTCTAGGGGTGTTAAATTGAATTCAAATAAGCAGTCTTCTTCTTTATCAGTTAGTGCCAGCACTATGTCTGTTTTTCTCTTTTTGCTACAACTGTGCATCCAATACATTGTTTAAGATCTGGAACTTAATTGAATACCCAGAATACAATCTTTGCTTTTCATTGAGTGACTGTTACAGTCATTTTTGTGGCTCTGGTTTGAGTTCCTGAATGAATATATGCCTGCAGGTATATATATGTGAACAACATCAGCTGTGACCTGGAAGCAAAGCTTTCTGTAACAGGCAGCGCAGCACCTAGAAGCTTCTGCTCAGGTTTTCTTGTTGACTCTAAGTGATGAAAAAATATTTTATTATGATGATGAAATGTTTTCCCAAATCATGAGCAATAGTTGCACCACAGAACTTTTACAGGGCTGACTAAGCACCCACTAATGATGCTAATGATAAACGACAGTTGAGGGCAGTAATAAATTTGGGTTCATGTTGCTCTTGACTTTGCTGTCAACACAGCTTGAAAACTTTGTCTAAAATTCATTTGACAGTTTGATTTAACTTGGACTTTTCAGTATGGCAACGATATTATTTGGTTGTTTCAACAGTCCACCAGTTTAGTACAGACTGAAATAAATAAATAGTTATTGGATATGGATATTTTGGCGTGCTTTCAGAAGACTTCACTTGTAATGCCACCGGGATGGTTGAAAAACAATGCTGTTTAATTTGAAACATCTTGATCGTCGCATTCATGCCAACTTTGAATTTTAGGCGACATGATACAAAGATACTAATGTATCATGGTATTAGCCTGCTAGCAGTAGCATATGGCAGCACATAGTCCAGCTTCACTGGTTGTTGCACCATTGAGTCATTATATACAATCATGTTGTTACCTGCACTATAAAGTTTTTTCATTTATCTGTCCGATGATTGGACAGAAAGAAAAAAAACAAAAAGCAGACATCAAATGTGCCTTTTTCTTCTGACACTAGAAAATGTAAACTTTGAAAAGTAATTGTACTGCACTGCTAACATCGTTTTTTTTTACATGCAGCTCTGTGTTAAATACAAAGCTAGCAAAGAATCCAGGGTGATGTTAAAGCTGAGTGTATGCTAACCAGAACCTGATCTTCAACAGGCAATTCTGAAGATCATTGAATAACTCGTTAGTACTTTATGTTACTGTATTGAGTAACGTACAATGACAAGCAGTCAGGCCTGTAACACCGCAGCCTCCATTTCTACCTGTAAATGTTTCTAGAATGGCTCCGGTAATTACTTTGAAGTGTCTTGTTCTCAAATTTGCTTTATGGTTTTGTGTTCATGCATAACAGAAAGATGTTGTGTTCCCTCTTTAGTATAGGGATTTGTGTTGTTGTGTGTGTGACTGTGACCTCGTAAGTGGTAGCATTGTGACAGTGCATTTCAGTTCAGTAACATGACAGTAGTATAGGGAGTAGTGTAATGAAATATTTTCACCAGTGGGTAATTAAGTAACAAACTACATTACTTTTTACAAAAGCTAGAATAATGTGCAGTACACTGATGTATTCATTTTTGTATTGTTTTTTCTTTTTTGTAACGACCTCAGCATCGATTGTTAGGAACTGTGCTAAATATTTAAAGTTTATACTTTACATTAGATCAAGAAGAAAAAATCGCTAGTCCACGTCCACTGAGCCAACAATTCCTATTTACAGACATGATTTAACAGTCCACTCACGTGTTGCACTCTGAACATGTGTAAGTAAACTTTGGAAGAGGCACCCGGTCCATTTGTGTCAATATAACACTTATTCATTTATCTATCGGCATCTAAACTGAATAATAAACAGTTTGTTTAGGATGTACTGCTGTACAATTTATTGGCCCCTTTGTTGTTATATTAACTTACCCAAAAAACTAAAATGTCAATGAATGAAAAGGAAAGAAAATCATGGCTCTTGTGATTGATAATATTACTTCAATACACTTGTGTTGCTACTTTTGCTCGTATTGATACATTACTGTCACTGCCTAAGAATTGATTAATGCGTTCACTGGCAAAACACTTAATAGTGTTTGTCCTAAAGGTGGAATCACTGTTCCCCCCCTTCCAGCTCTTTGTATTGAAGTAGAGACCATTGTTTGCGAGGTAGCAGAAGAAACTCCACAGACATAAGACGATGAAGTGAATGCGCTACTCAGCAGCCTTGTCAGACCAAACTCATGGTTGTCTGTTTGTGGTGTGAACTGTGCATCAATACAAATAAAAAATAAGAATAGTTCATACATCATACACTCATTTAAACAACAACCATATGATGATCAATTTAAAGTGTGCATGTCTGTCTGTGTCAGAGAGCAGGAGAGTCGTTTCAGGATGCCAGCAAGCTGTAAATGTTACACGAGGTGTAGCAGTAAACCATGTATGTATAGTCACTCTGAATTTACAATTCACCCACCTGCTGCTGAGCTCCACAGAATACCAACAATGCAGCTTTTTTTCAAAGCTCATTATACACAAAAGCCTGTTTCCCAGCTCAGGCTGTTTTGTAGTGTGTCAGCCGGAGCGCTCACTGAATGTACATATTGATTTTCTTTCAAATAAGTTGTTGGAATATTAATGATGAAAAAATAAATCAGTCAAATAGACAGGTTTGCTCTGGAAGAGGCCTCGCACTATTAAACACTACTCAGAGGTCAACAAGTCACAGTTTTGTCAAGTCCAATAAGCTAATTAAGTTAATAACCTGTCAGTCATACATCAGAGAGAAACGGCAGTAAATGTGTGCCTTTTGTCCCCCTCCACCCATCAGCCACTATGTAAAAACTTAAGTCAAGATAAGGTTCATACTTAAAAAGAAAAGAATGGTAAAGTAATTAACAGCAGGGTCGGTAACTGAATTAACTGCTGTTTGTTTATAATCTGCTTATGAATTTTGTGTCGTTACATGCTCACAGGGACTTATTCTTTCCTCTCGTTAGAGGGGAAACTGTGACCGGTGTGGACCTTTAAAGTCCCCAGTTCATTTTAAATTGGCAGCATAAATAATCTTAACTCCCAGCACTCATTCCCTTTTGTTTTTCTCATAAAAGCAGAGGCCATATTTACTTTATTATTTTTAATTGACTTGTGACATTGCTGAAGAGGAATGTGAGGTTCTTGCGGGGTACAATAAAATGCCAGTAATCATAGCACTTTTTAAGCTTCCAGAGCTGAACTATTTTGCCACACACTGAACTCAAAACACAAAAACTAAATACAAAAAGAATACAGCTTGTAAAACAAAAAAGCTCATGCTCGTGTTTAGACTCTTCATTTCAAATTAGCTTACGCAACAGTGATTTTTATTTACACTACCGGTCCCTGAAAAAAGCCTTTTGTATAATTCTGATTGTTTGTTTTTTTTTTGAGGGGGAGCAGTTTGGGGGAACAACTTGAATTGCAATAAATAACTGGAAAAATTGGGGCATTTTAACATTTTGACCGGTAGTGTAAATCTCCAACTGTATTTCACATGTTTATATTTCAGTATAAGTTTGTCTGTTTTAAAGCAAAAAAAAGAAAAAGGAAAAAATTATTAGAGAAAACATTTTTTCTTATTTGTGATTGTCAATGCTAACACTACTCTACCACTAATATTAAATTTCAGAAAGACCTTTATCCACATAGATTGAAATAGTAATGTGTGTATGGGCTCAAAATGTGGTCATAAATATTTTGTACTTGTAAAAAAGATTTGTGTGTGTGTAAAAAAGATTTGTGTGTGCGTAAAAAAGATTTGTGTGTGGACTTAGCCAAAAAAAACCCTGCAAGTTACAAGTACGAATTTTGACCCTATTTTTCTTCCTTTCATCTGATTGGTCAATGTCATGTCAATCACAAATGTATCAATCCAATCAGAGAACAGATGGGTTTGGCTGTCGGAGGGGCGCTTTTTTTTTAATTGCAGGTCTTTGAAGGGAATAAATGCCCTTTTACATGCCAACCCAGCGTTTTCCTTCATCACCACAAAGGAAAACAGTCTGTGGTCGTCCGAGTTTGGTGATTTTTGTGTCACAGGACTACGTGTTTAATACAGGGACTTCCACAGCCTTTTCAGCAGCGCTGCGGACCGCGGGGTGGGGGCGGGCAGTGTTGTGGAAATGACAGTCTTCATTACAAAGCTTTCTTCGTTATGAATTAGCATACATGTTTTTATTGAACATTTGAAGAACCAGCAAAAAAAACCACAAACTCTTGTAGAGGACATAAAGTCAGAGATAGAAAAGACAAGGAGCAGGTGCATCTAGTACAGGTAGAGCTGCTGCAAAAACCCACAGAGCTCAGCAGCCAGCGCAACAAATTCTGGATCCTTTGCTTTTAGTTAGCAGTTAGCATTAGCAGCACATCCTGCATCTGATGTGAAAGGACTTTTATGCTGTGCACTGTGACTCACAGCAATGGTCCCGGGTCAGCCCTGACTTTGTGTTAAACTAATCCTAAAGTAATAATGGTATTTCTAACCACTGATATACCACAACTTTTTCCTTTCAACAGCTACTGAAAGTTAGGGGACCTAGCTGCTATCGGATATTTATATAGAGATCCTCCAGCTTCAAACTGTATCACCCTTCAAGGACCTGCAGTTCAAAAAAGCGCCCCTCCGACAGCCAAACCCATCTGTTCTCTGATTGAATTGTTACATTTGTGATTGACATGACATTGACCAATCAGATGAAAGGAAGAAAAATAGGGTCAAAATTCGTACTTGTAACTTGCAGGGGTTTTTTTTTTGGCTAAGTCCACACACAAATCTTTTTTACGCACACACAAATCTTTTTTACACATACAAATCTTTTTACGCACACAAATCATTTTTACACATACGAATCTTTTTTACGCACACACAAATCTTTTTTACACATACAAATCGTTTTTACAAGTACAAAATATTTATGACCACATTTTGAGCCCATATGTGTATCCCCCGTGGGCAGTGTGTAGGGACGGTACCTTGCTCAGGGCTACCTCAGCCGTTCAGTGGATTCAAACCCCTGACCTTCCGATCATGGGGCCACCACTCTACCTACGGAGCTATCCCTTTTTTCCATTTTTAAATAATGTATCTCTCTCAATATACGTATAGATAGATGGCCATGTGACATGTGCCACTGATTTCAAGTTTACTGCTTCTTCGGGAGTTGACAATATAGAAGCAAATGTTAGATTAGGTTCTTCTTTCAAACTACTTTCCAAATATAACATTTAAAATTATAATTATAACGGCAGTACAAAGTACAAAAACAGTTTCCATGTTTGCTGATATTGGTTGAGACATCATAGCAAATAAACTCACTAAGTAGGCTACCATAATTGCAACTTTCTGGATGGATGAGACACAAAAAAGAGCATGTGAGGAATATGCAAGTTGATTTTACTTTCTAACTTGTTGAGTGAGTATCTCCATGTTATCTATAAGTAATGCAGACACATGAAAAATGTACTTTAGTGGTTTTACTATTATGTATTAAACTGCTGTCAGATTGCTGCTTCATTTTTAAAGTGATACAATATTAATTGTTTAGCGAACAGACATGAATTTGAACATTAGAACATTTGCAGTCTGAAAGTGTATTTGAGAAAAACTCAGATCGGTTTAGATATTTGTCAGTGGTTTCGTGTCTTGAATGAGCGCTTATTTCTTTTAAATGTAGGGCAGCAATAGTAAATCAAATAATGTATATTCTCTCTATTATCTATATTTAAAGTGAAAGTAAAAATGCACTGAGTGTCAATCAGTGCTACATGAGAATCATACAGCAGAGCTGACAGGTTTATTAAAAATACATTTCTTTCAAGCATGAATCATCACAGTTAAAACATTAATGTCTTGGAAGTCCTCAACAGAATTATAAATAAACTATAATTCAAAAGTCCATGCATATTTGCCCTTTGATGAGATATCCACTCTAACTATTAAATGTTACAATGGCTTACCTGGGATTTGAAAGGATTTGAAAATGAGAGTTTTATATAAAAACATAGCAGAAATTCTCTAATAATGTTACTTCACCTCTTTACTGCGGTTATAACAGCCTGTTACCAAAGGTCTCAGGTGACTTCCTCCTTGTGCTCGTCCTGTGTTTGAGAGTTCTTATATATGAAAATGTGGAAACATAGAATAGAATTGTGAGCTGAACGCTGAGATGTGGGCAAGTAATGATTTGCTCAAATTAAAGTGTGTAATTAATAAGAATGAGCTCACTTGCTTGAATGATTTTCTGATTCAGGCTTGATTGATTTCTATTTGTCTATTTGTAACAATAATGTCACCAATTGAACTCTGTGTGAAATGATTGTTTCTTAAATGGTTCATAAGACACAAAATTAGGAACCAGTGTGCTGTGGAGTATTTACTGCACTGGAAAGATTATGTGACGGTCCACAAGAAGGTTGCTGGTTTGAGTCCAGCCATAGATACAAACACTTTGTTACAACAAAGAAGCCAAAAGTATCTTTTTTATTAATAACATCAAAAAAAAAAGCACATAAAACTAGCAATATGTACTTTGCTCCTTTTAAGATTTTTTTATTCTTATTATTATTTTTAATAAACTAGCAGTGTTTATCCTGTTTAAAAGGCCCACTGGTGTTATGGGTAATTTTGCAGTCCTAAATTGCAATAAGAGGGACCTGTTTTCTTCTTTGAAGTGCTTCTTCACCAACTAATCATGCAATTTAACATCGACTACAAACACTGAAGGCTTTGCGCTATAATAACCTCATCATTTGATTCAGAGTGATGAAAGAAAACTATTTTACATAAAACTCTAATACTGAGCAGTAATTTGTCACATTTTATGTGGAAAAAAATCTGCTTTTCACTGAGTGCCTTTATCAAGGGTGCAAAAAGTGTACTTATTTTTCATGTTGATGCCCGTTTTTACCTGTAGGAAGGGAGGCTATCAGTATGCGGCGTGAACTTTTCCTTGGACAACACAAACAGCAGCTGCAAAATAGAGTGTACTGATCTTCAAAGAGGCTCTGAAGACACAGCAGAGGCTGAGTCGGAGACGTATGGCCACCTTTTCTTGCCACCATTAGCGTTCCTCCCTGTTAGTGTGATGGATGGAGCTCACTGATTGCTAGTACTAGCAGCTGGGTTAGGAAAAAAGTCAACCAGGAAAAAAAAAATTGGATTCAGTGCTAACGGTGGTTAGCACTGTTGCATTACAGGAAGAAGGTCCTGAGTTCAATTCCACCACCTTGCCGGGGTCTTTCTGTGTGGAGTTTGCATGTTCTCACTGTGTTTGTGTGGGTTCTCTCCAGGTACTCCAGCTTCCTCCCACAGTCCAATGACATGCAGTTAGTGGGGATACGTTAAATGGAAACTCTAAATTGCTCATAGGTGTGAATGTGAGTGGTTGTCTATGTCTTTGCCCTGCGACAGACTGGCAACCTGTCCAGGGTGTACCCTGCCTCTCGCCCTATACAGCGGGAGAAGTGGAAAAGAATGGATGGATGATTACATTCCCTATAAGGTTAACTCTTATGTTGCTTTTAGTACATTTTTACTAATGGAGATAAAGAGCCTCAACAGCCATAAGCGGTCCCTGTAATCAGTAATAATCACATCATGCAAATTTCCAAAATTAAAAAAATATATATATATATATCAAAACATAGGTCTGGGATTTTCTCTGTCTGCCCAGTAATTATCCATTAATTATCCATAATTAGAGTAAATGTCCAGTATTTATCCAGGATTTGTTGGCATTCTTCTAAAGACATAAATTATGGATGTATGTACATTGTATTACTTTTTTCTCTATAATCTAGATCCAGACTAACTGATTGGCTAACATAAAATCGGTTCAAAAAATTTTGAAGGATTCATTTATCATTTAAAAAAGAAATAAAGAATAAAACAAGCCACTTTTAAGCATCTCTTGGTATAGTAAGCTTCTGTGGCATAAGGATTTGCTGCTTGTGTGGATCATGTGTAATTGTAAACAGATTAGTTGTTGATTATGGATGCTGGTCAGATAAGATGCTTTGTTGGCCTGTACTGTAATTTCTCACATGATAGATTCAGTATTTCCATCAGCACATCAGTCATTTCACACATAAATGGGCTGCTATGAGTAACTGTTTTTCCAGTCACTTCCACATTTTGTTAACTTTAGTAACTCGCCAAAAGAAAAGGGAAAGACTGCACCGTTTGTGCTGGTTTAAGGTTTTTATATTTTAAAATGTTCAATTAAGTTTGAGTGACACTTAATATTAAAAGAACAGCCAAGCAAAAGGAAATTAAAGAAAGGTTACTCAGAGCTCTCATGTTAGACTGATTCAATGAGTTCTATGTTAATGTGCATGGTCCCTAAATTAGCAAAGCAACAGTTGAGGCAGTTTTGAGTTTATATGCTGATTCAGTGAAAAACAAAAAGAAGCTAATCAGAAGAGAGTAGCTGATGACTAATGTTTGTTCAAACATAGTCTTTCTAAACCTGTTTGAGGTAAATAAAGACCCTCAGGCACTATGTGAGAATTTGTTATGCACAATCATTTAGAGTTCAGTGCATTTTACAGAACTTTCATCAAGGCCGCTGTTTGTCTAGTTTCTTCCAGGCCTTTGGAGTCACTTTAAATACAAAAGTTGCCACCAATTGTGTGTCTTTTGATGCTAAGTATTACAAGGTACTAAATCATGGTTTTCATCAAGCAGTTTGCATTTTGTGATGCAGCAGGATATAGCAAATTTGAAAAGTCGCTTTGTTGTTCGTGTAAAGGCGAGGATTGAAAGAAAAAAAAGACTCATTGTCATTGGAATAAGCTTCTCACCGGAAAATAATGTAAAAAAAAAAAAAAAATAGCACAGTGGGAAAAGTAGTGTGTCCGTGGGTGAGGAGTGGAGATTAAATGAAGGTGCAATGAAAGGGAGCGGCTGCTGTGACAATGGCCTGTCAGCAGCAGTATTGTCACAGTCGCTTAAAAGAGCATAAAACATTAGGCAGGAATTGGATAGAGCTGGTTGCTGAGCCAATGCAGACACACACAAACATACACAACTGCATGCAGAAACTGATTCACAAGAAGTTGCAGACAATTCACCTAGATCTAGCTGACTCTTAGAAGAGAAAAGACACAAAATAAAACCCTATAGCTCAGAACTGAAGAAGCTTCTCGGATGAGAGGTGAAACGTCTTCAAGCAACTTAAGAAGTCCAGACGCTTTTCTTTGCAAGCTCCTTTGACTACGATGACCTGGATGACTGAGAACCTTCACAGACACTATAGCTCAGTGGTCCCCAACCCCTGGGCCACGGACCGGTACCGGTCCGTGAGTCGTTTGGTACCGGGCCGCGATAGTTGAGACTCGGGTGTGAAATTTATGGTTTTCAGGGTTTTTTTATTATATATTTTCATGTACTTTATATTTGTTTTTTTGTGTGTCTTATTTTGAAAGAAATATTTATACGTTACCATAGTGACCAGAGAGCATTAAGGGGCAGAGAGGAGGATGTTACTGTCAATGTTGTTGGCGCATTTCAGGAGGACGCTGCTAATAAAGTTACACAATTACACAGTGAATTTGGGTTTATTATTATATTTACAAAATACCACAGTTTTTGTCTTGGTCCTTCATTTTATTTTGTTGTATTTATTTCCGGTCCGTGAAAATATTGTCTGACATTAAACCGGTCCGTGGCTCGAAAAAGGTTGGGGACCGCTGCTCTAGCTATCCTAGCTACATTAACAATCTCGTCCAGTTTTTAAAGTTCTCTACTGAAGTTTGTTTAAGCTGTTAAAGTTTTTCATATTATGTTTCACCTTATTTTACGTATAATATGTCTTATGTATACAATACTACAATGTTTTAAATAGTTTAGCATATGAACGATTAGCCCCCATAAGCTAAAATCTAAGGCTTCAGATCACTTTCTCACAGTAAACATGAGGTGTCCAACCAGCTTGGTCTTAAAACCTTCTGTTTAGAAAGGACAGCCAATCAGGTTTAACCTCCTAAGACCCGAACTCTTTCATGGCATGCATTTTAAATTTCTCTTTGCAATTTGTGCTGACTGGGACCTGATGAACATAAAAACAAAGAATTATCTTTTTATCTGATTTTGCTCTACAAGAGCCTGATATCCACATATGAAGACATTAGTTTTAAATTTCGATAAAACAGTGGCAGTATAATGTCCTCGTAAGTGGGATATCAGGTCCTTGTAGAGCAAAATTTAGCATTGTGGTGTAGGCAACCCAAAATGTGATGTCCATATATGTGGACACCAGGTCCTACGAGGTTAAAGTCACTAATTTTAGCTATCAGATGACACAAATAAGTGATCCTAAAGTATAACCCCATGTCCAAAACATCTATTTAATCCATTTCTTGAATTAAAAGTGAATAATTAAACTGCACTTTGTATTACAGAATGGGTAGCAAGTCACTGTAGTCAGGTCTACCATGAGATCAACAGGAAAGGGAAAAGAATAAGCAGTAGAGAAGCAGATGTGGGTAAGACTGTTCCAGTGAACCGGACCGCACACAATGACTAAATCACCTAGAAAATGATCTTTAGAGCCATTAGAACCAAGTATAGGAGCCACATTTGACATTTTTAAAGAAAGGAACAAAATGAGTCAACATTGGACTCGCACCTATCTGTGTGGCACAAATGTATCATAGCTGCACATAATGGCTTTCCACACACATCTGTGGGTGAGAGGGAATGAGACTCTGGGATGTTTATTTCCAACTTCCAGCATGAAGAGAAAGGATATATCAGGAGAGAGCCAAGAAACCAAGAGATTTAAGGTCAGCGTAATGATTTATTGGTCAGTATTTAACAAAAAGCCTTAGAAATGATCATGCTTGAATGTGGTGAGTACTTTCGACATATAGAAAACAAACACATAAAAATGTAAAATATCATGTTACGTTTGACCTCTGACCTCTCCTTAGAGGTCCATAGATTGATCTGAAGGTCAACCTGATAATGCTACACAAAGCTATTTGACGCTATGTTTCTTACTGCCATCGTTTGTATTGACAACATTGAGGCATGTAGGAAATGATATATGAGGATTCTAAACATCACATTACTTTTGACCTCTGACCTCTTCTTCCAAGTCAAATAAGGTCAAACTTTCATAAAAAAAAAGTCTTATCTTTAAAGCCATGTTTAAAACTCTTCTGTCTTTGTATTGGCAATAAATAGCATTTTATTGATTTTATTTGACCCAATTTTTACATTTCACGTCCACCTTTCTATAAAGTTAAACCCAGAACGTGTCTCTAAAGGAAGTGCTGTCATGAGAAAGAGAATGAGCTGCCTACATAGTGAGAAATATACTGTAGTATAATGTTATGTAATAAGCTCAAGTTATACATATCCAGTTATTTAATACCCCCATTATTCATTACCTACTCCTACATAGTGTTTGTGTAATCATAGTAAACATATGTAAGCATACCCTTATCTAAATTTCACTGCACTAGAAAACCTCTTCAATTATATTCTAAAAGAACAAAGCAAAAAACAAAAATAATATATTCGAAATATAATATTATTTCTTGAAAATGTAAATACATTTTAATTTTTTTTCTATTTTTTTTTAAATGTAATTCGTTTTTTCTGTCACCAATTAACTTCAAAAAATGATTGAAGTAAAGCAGACACATTGGGGTTTTTTAAAATGAGAGTTGGCATCTTTAAAGGAAGGAGGCAGGAAACTGAAAGGCTGAACCAAGGGCCAGTAAGAGATAAATAGGAATCATATTAAACTGTGGATCACTCAAAGCCACTCTAACAGAGTCCAGTGATAAAATTATGGAGGTGGAAACGAGCATAATGGTTTGGTTTTTAACAAAAGCTCTGTGGCACAGTAAGAACACATTGTGACTTTATACCATGGCCTTTGTCCAGGTTCCATGTTTAACTGTTTTTCAGCAGTATGATTGTAACACCATAGAGTGAGAAATTGTCTGTATGAACAGTTTGACTGCTCGTTCTCATAGTTTCTCTATTTAAAACTCTGTTCTCTGAATTTAAACTGAGGGGAGGAACGCCGTGTTTCCAGAAAATATTCCCTCCTTTAGTGTTCGATGGCAGTGGTGGAGAGTGTGAGCTGACACAGAATGGTGACTGTAAAGGCCATAGCATATGATTCACAATTTCCATGGTGATTGAGGTTGGTGACCTATTGTTTTCTGTGCACGGCAAAAGATTTCAATGAAGAATAAATAAAAAACTCAATAAAATAAAACAGTGCAGTTTATTCCTACTCAGCCTTTCTTCTAAGACTTGATTTGTGGAGGACGTCAGGAAGGTACAAGAATTTTATTTTTTTCTCCACAGTATTTTAACAATCCACAAGGTATGCTTTTAAATGCCACGAGATGCAAGCAAAGACAGTAAAACATAGGGCTCAGGGATAAAACCTGACAGGTGTGTGAGTGTTTCCCACTCCCCTGCTAGCTCTGGACTGTACTTTGGAAGAAAAGCTTCCAGCCCAGTGGACTCTTCAGCTGTGAAGCAGGACGAGAGGTCAGCAGCTGTTGTCAGAAAACTCTAATTCTTCATTCAAAAGAGCAGACAAAAGTCTGGCAAATAATCAGTGTCAATGCTGAAACTCATCCTAATTATTTAGGTGTTATCCAAGTAGCTGATGTAATTTCCTTAGCATTTAAAGCAGCTGATTTTCTTCTAGTGTGCCTCTAGTCTTGCACAAGCAGCTCCAAACAGTGAAACTCTCACAGCTTATGTTTTATTCAAACACAGTTGAAGGTTTTTCAGTGCCAGATTTTTTACTGGCCCTTCGGCATTTCAGACTGTTCAGAGGATTAAGATGGATAGTAAAGCAGTATCTTCTTGTTGTTTCATTTATCTCTCTTATTCACATTCTACTTGTTTTTGTATACAAGAGGTGAAATACTTTTAGAAGAAAAAGTGTTTTAAACCCTTTGAAATTACCAAGAGAAGATCAGAAAACTTTGTTCTTTCAAGATTGTTTCTACAACAGGACAAATTACTAGAAGTACCTTGTGTTGTGTCTTGAGCACCAGTTCTCCAGGCTTTTGAGAGTTTTTCTCACTCATTTTCAGTCCTGGTTTTTAAGCCACTTAACACTGACCTATGAATCAGCTGAACATAAAAAAAACTTACCTAACTCGAATGACAGACAACTCGCAAACACAGTCTGACAAACATCAAACAGTATTTTGGCAGCAAAGAGGTGATCCCCAAAGAGCTGAAAATGTGTCATGTTTCATGGTATGCAGTGTGTCCTTGAAAAACCTTTAACAACTTGACAAATAGAGAACATAATAAAAATGTGGCTGAGTTGATGATTATCGGTAGAACACTATCTGACGTCAGAGGAAATCAATTCAGCTGACAGGACCTGAGTGATACACCTGGCTCTTCAGTTGATCACCATCACTCATTATCATCATCAGAAATGGTCTCAATGACTGAGCGTCTGTCGTCTTTAAGACGCACTTAAAGAATGGAAATCGGGTTGAATCTGGGGTATGACAGATGACACGAGAACTGGAGTGAAAATCAGTGGCAACAGGTTTTATAGAGTCAAATGTCAATTCTTGGTTTAAATGGCGGTCAATATTTAAGGAGGACGTCGAGAGAGACATGCAGTGAGTGCCTACAGTTGTCTGTAAAACGGAGCGGAGGCTCAGTCAGGATTTCGGGCTTTTAGCCGGGGGGGGGTTTAGGTTAAAATTGAAGGAAATATTTTTTTCAACCATGCAATACTAGCTGGAAAGCATCTGACGGCTTCATTTTTCAGCATGATGATGACGATGTCAAAAACACTGCCAGAGCTGTAAAAGCATACGAGAAATGACATAATGGAACACGATCAGTCTGGATTGGCCTCCCCTAGGGCTGTTTGATATAACGATATATATCGGATGACAATATAAAAACGTTTATTGTTTCATTTTACGCTGTCATTTGTTTCGTGGTGTCGCAAAATAAACTGTTTATGGCAATATTTTATCATTATTTTGATGGTCACTGTAGTGGCTATATTAATTTCTTAAAGCTCTCTCTTTCTTTAAAGTTCTCTTTATATTTAATATAACCACACTACAGACAGAGAAGCGCTTGTTTTTATGCGTTATGGTTAGCAACAACGACGGTAACAGCATCGCGTGTCCGCTTGTTTATTTTCCACATAAAACTTTCACAATAAAGCTCAAGATCCTGTTGAGACTTTTCAAAATAAACCGAATCACGTGAAAGATGCAGAGTATTTAAGGATGAGAAGCAAAAAAGAGCCGTCAGGTGCTGAAAAATAAACCTTAGACTCAAACGTTAGAACAGGCTTTTCCCCGCAGCACGCTGTGTAATAAATACAAAGAAAACGGCGGCCTTTACAACTTATGTCTAAAAAGGTATCGTTTCAATTAAAACACTCGACTCCAGGTATGCGACGCCCAGCTGGAAACACTTCACGCAAGTCGAGCTGCCCGAGATTCACAGAATTTACAGAAAATGTAAAATTTTTGTGATTTAGGATGATAGATGTCTTAATATCGGGATATGAGATTTTGGTCATATCGCACAGCCCTAGCCTCCCCTGAACTTTTTTAAGCAGTGTGGGATCATCCTGAAAGCGAACAGAACAACAGGCAGCCAACATCCAAAGAAGAGTTTTAATGTCCCTAAAAAGCTGAGCATACCAAATATTGACTTTCACCTCCTAAATATTGTACAAATTCTGGCTTATATTCTGTATTTCCATGTGTTTGTTTCAGTACATCGCTGCATGCGCTTCCCATTTTCCTAACAAAATATACAGAAACGAGAAGTGGCTCAAGAGTTTTGCACACAAAAAAAAATTAAATATAAATGTTACCGTGGACTGTAAAAGAAAAACACTTCCTGTCTGCAGCTTATTTATTAGAACATGAGGTAATTTAGGCCTGCTGGAGCTCAGTCATACTTCAATTCAATTCAGTTTTATTTATACAGCACCAAATCACAACAACAGTCACCTCAAGGCGCTTTATATTGTAAAGTAGACCCTTCAATAACACATACAGAGAAAAACCCAACAATCATATGACCCCCTATGAGCAAGCACTTTGGCGACAGTGAGAAGGAAAAACTCCCTTTTAACAGGAAGAAACCTCCTGCAGAACCAGGCTCAGGGAGGGGCTCAGAATTAATATATAAAATGTAAAGAAATGAATAGAAGTTGGCAAAAGAGCAGAAACCATGATGTTATCTTTTATTTTAGTCACACCCTCTGTGACCCTCTCAAAGTACAATTTAGGCTGAACTCTGTTAAAAAGCATTAATTTGGTTACTAACAAGCCAGTATTAAGAAGGTAACACGCTGTGTCTGTAGATAAAAGGTTGGATTAACAAACAGCAAAAATTAGTAAAGAAAAACATTTGTTAATGGTGCTTTAAATGTTTCTGTAATTTAATCAGTGTGTCACATGTGATTCTAAGTGCTGTGCAAAGCTCCTCCAGGCAGTTTTACCCTTGATTCTTGTTTCTTTAAATCCTAGCTGTGCATAAAGAAAATAAATAAATAAAGAGACTATGAATCAGCAGGTTGTAGCTTTGTAACAACATAGCTGTTAATGGCATGACAGGATGTGTTTGCTTGTCAGTGTTTGAAGCAGGCCACACACACACAAACACTTATTATAGATGCCCTGTGACCTTTTCACTTTCAGTTTGAATAGTGTGTACTTTAAATATATGTGGCAGGCATGACAAATGAGACAAATGGGACATCAGAGGAGAGGGCTGCTGCTCAGAGTGTGCAGAGACGCAGACAGACTGGCTCTACACACTGGTCCTAACTTTAAAGAAGCCCTCACAGCACAGATAAAGCAGCTTTCCCCTTCTACAGCCTCACTGTCTGTAGCATCTAAAGCAGACAATTCACAGCCCTTATAGGGAAAAACAAAAACACACAAGACCTAATTTCTTAAATTTACACTCAGTCACAGATCAGCAGTTCAGCAATCATATTTCAATCTACAGTCTCCATCCCACAAGGGCTGCATATCCACGTATAGCAGGTTTCATAATAGAAATCTGTTTGTAAACAGCAAGACCATCCTTCAGACTGGAAACCTCCACAGGCGTTTTGCTGTTAATAGATCTGTTTCCTGTTTGAAAAGACAGCACCTAGTATTTTTCTTTCACAGTACACAGACTTTCTGTCCATGCTGATTTTCTTCACGTATTTTGTTATCATCTACAGTTTGTTCTTCTTTCATCCATCCTCTTAAACTGTTCTTATTCCTGTGTAACAGAGAAGCCCAAGGACATACACTAACAAAGATCAACTGTTTGTGTCTCTGCAGAGGGCTTGGCAGTAGGTGTTGGTTTTGGAGCTGTAGGAAAGACAACATCTGCTACCTTTGAGAGTGCCAGGTAAGACTAATGTAAAACCCGAGAAACAAATACAACACACGGCCTTTCTGAAGTTGTGAAAATGGATTCTTGGTTTATTGATTGGTCTGTTAATTTGGCTGTTGAGCATTTTATCCGTCATTGCAGCTGGAGACAGTTTTGGTTGAGGTTATCTGTTCACAAGCTCTCTGACTGGTTATTATTATATTACTACATTAAAAACTTCAGATAGTTGAGTTTAATACTGAAGCTGATGGTTGGCTTTTCTTATGCTCATTTTTAGCTCCATATTGTTTTTATGAGCTTTGGACAATTCACAGTTCAAAAGAAGGGGGGAGAAACCCATAGTTTATAATTTGTTCTCAGTTTTAGGTCATTTCCCTTTACAACGAGCTGTCTTTTGATTGGCCGCTCCTCGTAAACTCAAGATTTTAACAGCAAGCGAGGGGACTTCAGTGCTGTGTGTCTGAAATAATCACAATCAGGATATCCTCTCATCTTGATATCACACAAAGCTGAGATGAGCGTTTAAAGAACTAACCTTAGTATTTGAAATGTTGGCTATGGCTAATGTGAGTATCCAACAATGTAATAGTATATAAATGATTGGAAATAAGTTCCACTTTGAAGATGGGTTTGATTACTTTAGTGTGTTTCCATGCGATCCCATAACTGTTCCCATAACTGTGTGCTGCCGACACCTAGTGGTTATATTCTGGTACTGGCGATACAGTTGGAGATCCCAGCAAACCTTTTCTAAGCCAGCAGCCTAGTCTCTTGAAGCAGCTGCATGTTTATCTGCGGATCTGAAAAGGCATTAAGATTGAAAACAATCAGGTCTTTAACAAATAGAAACAAGGTAACACTTTAATCTGCTAACAGTGTGATTGCAGTTTCAGTTACACACACTACCAAAAGCAGTTATAAACCAGAGTTAAACTACACTTGTAGATACTGATTAAACACAGGCTGCAGCACTTATTAAAAAATATTGTTAAACCCAGGACCCACTGCACCAGTGTAGGGTCTGACAATGAGTCCAAGGATTTCATCCCAATACGTAATAGCAGTCAGGGTGGCTTTGCCTAACCTGTGGACTTCTGGGTCCCGCTCCATGGACCTGCCTCCCCACACCATCACTGACCCATGGCAAACAAACCAAATTGGTCCCCGCTGCTTATCCAGACCCTTTCTGAAGCTTGGGAGCAAGCTCAGGGTGAACCTCCTCTGATCTGTGCGGTTGACCTTCCAATTCTGGTGTTCAATGGCAAATGCCAATCGGGCTACATGGCACTGGGCATTAAGCACAGGGCCCTGTAGAGGACGCTGGGCCCTCAGCCCACCTTCATGAAGTCTTTTTCTGATTTTTTTTTGGTCAGAGACATTGACACCAGTGTCCTGTTGGAGCTCTGGCAGAGCTCATCATTTTCCTCCTTGCCAAAGGAGTAGATACCAGTCCTGTTTATTGAGTTGAGAACCTGCGGCCCTATCCAGCTCTCCTGGGGTAACAGTCCATCTACTCCTTGACACTGTGCTGGGAGACACATCAAAGCTAGCCAAATGAACAGTTTACTCTGGTTTGGCTTCAATGTCTGACGACTGATTATTACAAAAGTTTCAAATTTGGAAAATCTGTGTGATAAATTACACAGTAACTGGAAACTCCTTTTATCCCTACACCGAAACCTTCCTCACCATTCAAGTTGTTATTGTGTGCATCCACCCTACATGTAGTTACATTTCTTGGGAGGTGTACGTCAAGTTACGTAGAAGGTTGCGGTGTAGGGTTAAAATGGGGTTCCAGTTATGGCGCAAGTTACAACGTAGATCTGATGCAGATGTAA
This sequence comes from Perissodus microlepis, assembly GCF_051167445.1. Classification (NCBI taxonomy): domain Eukaryota; kingdom Metazoa; phylum Chordata; class Actinopteri; order Cichliformes; family Cichlidae; genus Perissodus; species Perissodus microlepis. Next base: position 23,018,251 of record NC_140468.1, on the reverse strand, counting down.
GCATAAAGGTTGCACACAAATTATCCACAAAATTCCTAAGATTTACAAATATAAAAAAGGTTTCATGCAATACCAATGAGTTTATACTCAAAGCAGCAAAGTAAATACTAATGTTGTCCTTTCAGCCTGAAGACTTTCACTCTTGTCTTCCCACTTCATCATGGCACCATTGGTGGCCAGCTTAATATTTCATAATATTTCTTGTAAAGAAAAGTTGGGTGACTGATTGTTTGTGCTCCATCAGAAATTTGGCCATTGGTATCGGAATCCAGAATTTCCCTGAAGGGCTGGCAGTGAGCCTGCCCCTCCATGGGTCAGGGGTCTCAACATGGACAGCCTTCTGGTAGGGGAAAACACAGGTTTCTACTCACTGTGTCAATCTTCGAACAATGTGCAGCTGCCTTCATTGTTGGTGTTCTTCCTTCAGGTATGGTCAGCTTAGCGGTATGGTGGAGCCTATTGCCGGGCTGCTCGGTGCTGTAGCTGTTGTTCTGGCAGAACCTCTATTGCCGTACGCGTTGGCATTTGCTGCCGGGGCGATGGTCTATGTGGTGGTGGATGACATCATACCTGAGGCGCAAGTCAGGTAAGAGTGAAAAGGAGGAGTTATTTTTGGGGTGGGGGGGTCAAAGCTAGATTACTTGTGCAAGAGGTCTAATCTGTTATCCTTTGCTTCAACTTGGCATCACCAGTGGAAACGGAAAGCTGGCATCCTGGACCTCCATCCTAGGCTTTGTAGTGATGATGTCACTAGATGTGGGTCTAGGCTGAGATCACCATGAGGACCGGCGATCCCTCACAGGACATGATGTCGTCATCATGATGCAACTTGTATTTTAGGTAAAAGGGGGACCAAAATTAGTGTTTGATTCTCAAACACTGTTTATGCATTTAGTTTTAATTGTTGATCATAAAATTGATCAGGTTTGGAAGGATGATCATACTTGAACTTTTAACTTTTGTCATTCACATTTTAACAGTGATTTCCTGAGAGCAGCTGACATGTTTTTCATGTCAGATATTTCATTAAGGAATTAATTTCTGAATATTTAAATGAATATTCATATTCCAGGGCTGGAGAATGTTTTGTTGGGACTTTGTAGCTTTTAAGTTTAGAAACAATATTATAAGTACAGATAATTTCTGTTCTGTTAAGTTAAAATGAATGTGTTGGGTTTTGTTTCGTCCATTTCCCTAATGATCACGATACTTGAACTCTGGTGTTTGGCTTGCTGTTGTATGGGAGTGAAAATAAATAATTACAACATTTCTACATCAGTCGTCTTGTCATCATTAAGAAACCAGACAGTATGATTATGGTATGTTGAATTATGGCATTTCAAATATGACACTTTGCAGCTACATGCTCTTTAATGGAACATGTTCAACCTAAATATTTCAAACACGCAATCTAATGTCCCGGGATTATGATGCTTTTATTTTGAGATGTGGTGTTGTCAGTATTGATTTGATTTGAACAGTAGTCTATTTTCAGAACTTTTGATTTTACCGTGTCATAAGATCTTGTATTTGTTCATTGACTAATCTTTTGTAATCTATGAAAGTACCTCTCACCATAGTGTACAGCAAAATGGCCATAAAAAAATGTAACCCATATACAGTGGTGTGAGAAAGTGTTTGCCCTCCTCCTCTTGTTTCATCTGAACCACATTAGCGAAAGATAAACAAATAATGCAGTTTCTAAATTATAGTGTTTATTATTAGGGAAGGGGTAAAAATCCAGATCTGCTCGGCCCTGTGTGAAAAAGTGATTACCCCCTTAAACTAATAACTGGTTGGCCCACTCTTAGCAGAAACAGCTGCAATCAAGCATTTGTGATAACTGGCAATGAGGCTTTTACAGCATTTTGTACAGAATTTTGGCCCACTAATCTTTGCAGAATTGTTTTATTTCAGCTTCATTGGATGGGTTTCAAGCATAAACCAGCTTTTTAAGGTAATGCCACAGCATCTGAATCAGAGTCAGGTCAGGACTAAGCCAATCCAAAGTCTTTATTTTGTTTTTCTTAAGCCATTCAGAGATGGACTTGCTGGTGTGTTTTGGATCATTGTCCTGCTCCAGAATCCAAGTGTGCTTCAGTTTGAGGTCACAAACAGAAGGTCGAACATTCTCCTTCAGGATGTTTTGGTAGACGACAGGATTCCATTTACCACAAAGTCTATCACACTACCACCACCATATTTTACTGTTGGTATGATGTATAATGGGACACACACCTTCCAGAAACTTCAGCTTTTGTCTTGTCAGTCCACAGAGTGTTTTCTCAAATATTTTTTCCCTTTAATAATAAACACCTTCATTTAGAAACTGCATGTTGTGCTTATGTGTGTTTTCTTAGTCTACTATTTAAATCTGTTTGATGATCTGAAACATTTAAGTATGACAAAAATACCAAAATAATAGGAAATCAGGCCATACTTCCTGGCCATCCAGTGTGGATGTTAGTGAAACTGTTGGGAAGACAACGTTGGAGAGACGTGAACATTTTACTTGTCCTGTATAATCTGCAGATTCTGACAGAAATTTGCAACTATCCTTTGAAGCACCGCTCCTCTCTAAAACAGCAATAAGGATAATACCGAGAGACAGAACAGGTGCTGTCAGCCTGCAGCAAACTTGAGCAGTCTTTCAAATTTAAAGATTGGACTAAACAAGCAGTTCTTCTGCATACAGACTGGTCTTACTGGGAGTTTTTTGTTCAGTTGCTCTGTTGCTGGGGTGATGGGTAGAAGCAGGGTAGATGGTTTGAAAATAAAAGACTTTTATTAACATTGATACATTTTTTTTAATTAAAGAATTTTGTCATAATTTAATGTGAAAATATTGGCTGGCTCTTACAAACAGAAAGCTCGAACAGCAGATGGGTGTTGCTCCTGCGCACACAGTCAGCGCTGTGTGTCTGAGACGACCAGGTCAAGAGAAAAAAGACACTTATGAAGCTGAGCGAACGTCTTTATGTGAAATAGTTCAAATAGTTCAGGATCTGTTAATTATGAGAACAAATGTGGATTTAGTTTTGATCATTGTCTTTTGACTAAAACGTCATTCAGTTTTAGCCACGATTTAGGAAAAATTATTTTACTTTTACTTGACTAAATACTACTTAGATTATTGAAGACTAAATCTGAATTTGATTTGAGTAAAATATAAAGTGTAAAAGTCTGTCGTGTTTTTACGGTGAAAGTTGGTCCACATGGTTTACAAAGTGTCTTATTTTCCTTGAAATAAAATATGAAATGTGTCCATCTGTTTGCTCTTGTCTTCCTCCCAACTGTTGATATTTTGCAACAGGAAGTGTGGGAGCATCTCTTCCTTCCAACGTGTTTGTCATGGGCAGATCAAATTGTCCAAACTCGTCTCGCCTCTCTAGGAAAATTAATTCATTCTGGTTGAAGCTTGTCTCTCCTTTTTCATTCATTCATTTTTATTTGTCAAAGAAAGTGCCGAGACATTTCATTATACTTTTTTAAGGAAAGCCAAGGAATATAATGCCAGACACGTTTCCCTTTCATGCAGAGCTTAAATCATGATTTTTACAAATATATATGGGCTTTTGAATAAAACCAGTTTACAAGATATTAAACATGTTATTCAAGTCCTGAAAAAGTAACAAATATAGGTGTGATGGCACAAAGGTTTAAAACCAAACTTTACCCAAAGTGCTTCACATGAGCAACTAAAAATAAAAACTAAACTAAACCAAACACACAAGCACAGTAAATTGCAGTGACTATGAAGAATTGGGAAGACCAACTGACTGATGACTGATTTTCTTGGTCAGAGCACTGGCTAAGATAAACAATTTATTTTCCTTGACTGGATTCCCAGGCCTGTAGATCAGACTGGACCCTTACATAACTGTACTGGCCACAATTTTTTTTTTTTTACTTGTTTCAGTTGTTTAAAATTTACTTTTTACTTTTCTTATTTGTGGCTTGATAGACATAGATGATCAGTATCAGGTTTGGATATCAAAGACAGCATTTTGCCTCACAAGAGCTGGATTTGCTTGCAGTTTTGAAAAATAATCCCTCGTCCAGGTAATCTGAGGTTTAGAAAAAAGAACCTCTATTGCCCTATTGGCATCTTTTGAATCATTACCATTTCTAATTAAGGTCTTGAATTTCTCCATCAGACGGTTCACGTCCTGCTGATAAATCCCTGCCGCACGCACGGCTCTGGATTCATCAGGTTCTCCTGCACTTTCTAGACGAGCCTGATGGATCAGCATCTGCGTGTGGAAGGCAGCTCCATTCACCCACTGCTTCAGAAAGTAAACGTCCATTTGTTCATCTATCAGCATGGAGTTCTTAGAGAGGAAGTTGGATTATACAGCATCATAGAATTAATTACGAACATTTCTATACATTAATACTTCTGTAAAATCCCCTATTCAGGGATGATTTGTTACAAATGAAAGCTGGCAGCTTTGTACCTTTAGCCGTGTGAGCTGGGCACTAAGAGCAATCTCAATTTGACGGGTGTCAGAGAGTTGAAGTTGTGGGTTTCTCAGGTTGATCTGCATACGCTTCAAATACTCGTGCATCAGATCTCGCACCTCCAGAGTTAAGGAGAGGAATGTTAACGTTCATTAGGGCAAATTTTGTGTGTTGATTAGAAGGATATTTTTACAGGAAAAAAAGTGAATTACTTTATTTAGCTACATTACGTATCCCAATGAACACCACTTTTAAGTGCTAACTTCTTAAGTTCTTACCTCCTTGGCCTTCTCCTGTGCGAACACCCTCCCTAACATTTCAGCTGTGCCCATGGTTTTTTTGTTTAGGCTTTTGGCGACCACGTCTAAGGCCAAGGAAATGATGAGCGCTCCCAGTCCGACAGCATGAGGCACCGCGCTGAGCCCACCTAGAACATTCCCCACTTCGCTCACAACAGATATGACCTGATTGAGTTCTCTGCTGTACAAGACCTGGTCTCTGTAATTGTTCAGCTCTTCAGCTGATTTGAGCCCAGAGAATCTCTGCAGGGAACTGAGAGGATATTTGTTTCCCATTAGTTTAGCACTCTACAAGGAACTTAGCTCATGCTGTTATTATATTTTAATTAACTATTGATTAACTTTTACTGCCCATTTTATTTCAGTTTTTGAAAGTTTCAGTTTGCTCCTATGATCACTAACTTTGCATATGTTTAATGCTAAACACAAAGTGCTTGGTATTAAAACCAAAAGAGTGTTGAAAGAATGTTATTTCCTTCAATTTTTGAGGTTCAGCTTTAAATGGTTGAACAGAAAAGGTAAAAGGTCACTAGGCACCAATGAAGACCTATGTCAACATACTGAATAGATAAGAGACAGGACGAAATAACCACTGACAAAATAATATTCTTGCATGGTGTTGTCACAAGAAAATGTTAGAAATCCAACTTTCTTGCCTTTCTTTTGATATATATTTTTAAGATAATTAGTTTGTTTAATTTTGGAGATTAATGTCTCTCATTTTAGCAAACTTCATATAATTTTTCTTCTTGTGTCCATTTTTATTCATATGTCAGTTCCTCCCCTCTCATGTAGTATTTGTTTTTAGACCAGATGAATGGAGTAGTCTGACTCCCTTAAATTTTTTTTGTCCTGGTTTTTGGCAGTTATTTCATTTATATAATATCATCACAAAGAATTGTGATAATGTGCAAAGCAACAGGACTTTGCCTGTCTAAGGTCGCTGTTCTTTTGGAAATATTTGAAAAGTCTTTGTTGACAGCTCAGTGGGACAGAGGCACAAACGAGCCGTTTCTATTTAGTACCACTTACTTTTACAGCCTAATCCCAACTTTTTTGAGTGTCACGAAGCATAACAACTTTTTCTTTGGAACTGGGCTTGAACACATTTACCAACATCAGCCTCTGTGTGATGGATCTCTGAGAGGTGAGACTGCACGATCCTGAGGTAGATACCAGATCCTCCATCAGGTCTCGACACTCCATAACTCACGAATCGAGTGTAAAGTAAAATTTGCGTGTGAATTAGAAAATATTGTTCTGACTATAATCATTAAGAACATGACTGCACTGGGAACTCCAATGCAAACAGCCTTTATAACAGTTCATTAGAGTATTGGGCACACCTTGGACAGGTAAAGTGTAAGAACTAGTAATCCACAACAATAATCCACCTTTATTCTTTTAGCTGAAGAACCAGTCTTAAGAGCAAGAACAATGCATACTCACACAGAAGCCATTTTAAAAAGAGGACAAAGGGGCTCAAATCCTGCAAATAAAAGCTTAAGCTAAAATAAAAAACAAAACAAAAAACAGGTCATAAAATAACTTAACCTTCACTATCTACAGAACAGTGACTGGTGCTGCTTTGTGTTGCAAGAAGTTGATGAGACTTGTGGGCATTTCCAGCTGGTCGATGCAGTTGATCTTGTTGATCTTTCTGAGGTGTCTCCGCACAGCAAGTCGGCACTGTGAGGTCAAAGCTTTTGGATTTCCTGTAGACAAAACAGAACAAAGTTATACCCACAATATATCATGAATGATAATAATATTATTTATATTTAATGAAGTTTACAGTAACTATTATTACTAAACAAGACATCCAACATATATTTAACAATCCCCCAACTGGTTGTGGCAGATGGCTGCCACTCCCTGAGCCTGGGTCTGGCAGAGGACTCTTCCAGTTAAATGGGAGTTTTCCCTTCCCACTGTCACCAAGTGCTTACTCAACGGTGGTTGTTTGATTGTAGGGTCTCTAACTTACAATGTAAAACATATTGAGGTGACTGCTGTTGTGATTTGGCACTATATAAATAAAACTGAGTGAAACATATAACTGCTACTGTATACATATTGTAAGTACATTATTTAAGAATTTTAGCTCCATCCCAGAAAGTATTCAACACTTTGAGAGCTCAATTGAGTAGAAAAGTGATAAATAAGTACAGTTGCTGCTAATCCCATTACAAATTATGCTTAAACATTTGATTCTTTGATTCCTTTATCAAGTCCTGATCAGCTTTTACTGTGTGAAAAAAAAAAATCACACCTACAAACTGTGTTAATGTTAAATACAAATGCTAGTCAAACATATAGTATGTAAAGCAAAGAGATGCCTGGAGGATAAATGTTAGAAGGCATCTGTAAAGTCATATTATAAATGTATTTATTTCATAGATAAAACTTTAGCACTCCTTAAGTTACATCGTCATCAGTAGTGTTAAAGATCTGAATGAAAAGGCGCTGAAGAATCTGTCCGACACCTCTTTCTCGCAGCAGCAGCTCCACAGCCTCGTTCTGCTTCGTCGACTTCTCGATGATCAGCGTGGGGAGGTAGACGTTTGCACCAAAGTCGATCAGAAGCTGGATGTACTCCACGCCACAGCCGTGCCTAAGGCACATCTCCAGGACAGTTTTGGGCTGCTTGTCAGAGCTCAGCAGCTTGGCATCAGTGCAGTTGTAGTCTGGGTCTGCCCCGTAGAGGAGCAGCAGTTTGAAGCACTCCATGTGTCCATAAACAGCAGCCAAATAAAGCGGCCCACTGGAGACTCTGGCACTCGAGGTCCACAGTAAGACTTTGGCGCGGGAGTTCACCTCAGCGCCGTGTTTTAGTAGCTGTTTTAGAATCTCTGCGTCGCCTTCCCTTGCAGCAGTGAGGACCGGCGAGCAGTTGTTGGACGAGCTTCCGTTGGGGTTGGCGCCAGCTTTGAGGAGAGTTAAGACACAGTCCAGGTATTTCCCTCGAACGGCTGCGAACAGAGGCGTCTGGGCCTTGACGTCCACGCAGTCTATGATGGCACCATGAGCTAGAAGGACCTGCAGACAGCTGAGGTGTCCTTTAGACACTGCAGCATGCAGGGGTGTGCCTGCAATGCCCCAGCCACCTCTGCAGTTGATGACTTTCTTGTAGATTTCTTGGCAGAGCATCTCATCAAGGAGTCTGTCATTGTTTTGTAACACAGCCTGCCTCAGCTGGGAAATTTCACAACTCCTTTTCTCTTCTTCAGCGGTCCTTAGCTTGAGCATAGAACCTGCTGCAAATGCAAAGACAGAGAATAAATAACACACCAAATATACAAACGTATGGTCCTCATACAAACACTGCAGTGCATTTCTGTTTGTCAACGTCATCTGTTCTCAAAACAGATTTGGTGTCCTTAGGGCACCAAATCAGCAACCAGTGTTTTGTATTAAAGAAAACAACAACAACAAAACATAGAATCCAAAGTTCAGGTGAAATATAAATAAGGCTTCAGATCTGACTCGGATAAAAGTGGCAAGATAAAGTTATTATTCCATTTCCGAAAAAAAAAATTAGTATATATAGGCGTTAAAGTTTAAGCTGGTCATTAAGACTTTTTCCACCAAACTTCATTCAAAATCTTTACAATTTTATGTCGCAAAACTAATCGTCCGAACTATGCATCCAATTAATCAATCTATGCTTGTTTATGATAAATAAAACCTTCTGGAAACCTTCGGCATAAAGGCTCTTATAATTAAACCAACCGTTTATTAGAAGTACTGCGATTTTCCCTCGTGAGGCTGTAATGTAGGAAGAAATGGGACAGATTTAGTTTACCTTTCTTACACTGTGTACATGCCGACTCATGCCTCTAATATTAAGGAAGGTACCCATCGCATCTCTACACGACATACAACATACACACACGTATAACGTTTCTTATCAGGACTAATTCGCGGACGATAAATAGCTTCGCTAATATTCGCCCTAAAACCCCATTGAAAAAACCCAACTAGATATTAAATTCCAAATATCCCGTTAGTACGCAAACATCTCCATCCTTTAACAGTGCTTATTTCAAAGAAACGAAGCTAAACCCTTATGTTTTCTTCGTTTAACATTACCTAAGATATGTCAACATCAACAGCCTCCTTCTTTTCTTCCTGTTTTCTGCTCTTCCTCGGTGGTGTGTTTGTGTGACGTACCGCTGCTGCCCCCTAGTGACTTTTATTTGCAATGGCAAACTGAAGCTTAAAATAAATATAGATAGCATAATAGATATTTAACAGATGCAATTGCAAAATATATAAATAGTTTATTAAATTGTAAAAAAAAACAAAAAACAACAACAACAACAGTATTATTAACTGACTTTTTGCAAATCAAATCTGATTTTTTGCAAATCTGATTTTTAATGCAGATAATTATTTTGGGGAACCCTTATGAGCTGCAGTCCACAGTTTGAGGAACTTTAATTTGATTTTGAGTTGTAGTTTTATTAGTGCTGTAACTGTTTCAGTTCACAGTTACCTATAGGTCAGTCTGATGTAACTGGTAAAGCATAGGCACTTTTTTTAATGGACCATTTTCAATCATAAGATAAAATTTTATTCACTTCATTGCTGAGTTAATAAAAGGAAAATTTGTTAAAAAATACATAAAGTCATGGTGAAAACTGACATTGTGAAATGAAATGGAATAAAATCCCATATTTGCCATGCTTCCTGGCTCTTGGACCCATGGTTTTCAGTGTGCCGTTAGTTCATTATTCCTTTTGGGTTTTGATAAGTGACTAATGTACATATCAATAATGTTGTTTTGTAAGGCCTTACGTTTATGAGTAAGCCCATCTGATTCCTGGTATTGTTATTTGTGCCTGTAGTTTTTCGGTTAGTTATAAATGACTTTAGATTTGTTAGTTCCCTTAACGGTTCCCTTTCTGTTCCTTCACTCTCGTCTTTGTGTCGGTCTTTTTATTTTTCTCCTTCCCTATTTAGTTGTGTTAAGTTAATCTTATTCTCCATTGGGTTGTGTCTCTCTTCCTGTTATATTTTGGTAAGTGTTGTTCTCTGTGGCTTGCATTACTTCCCCATCTCCTTTGGTTAATTGTCTGCAACTGTGTTTCCACCTCCCTCATTAACCTCATCAAATGATTCAGTGATGTTTTTCTCTCTCAAAAAAAGTATTTTGCTAGTTTCACTCTTCATGAAAGGTTACATCACCCAGGGGTCACCACAGCAGATGGATCCACATTTGATTTGGCCCAACATTCCTTTCCCTTTTCTTTAGGCTGGGCATGCATCCTACTGGTCTTGAACCAGGAGTATTTTCCATGTAAGATGACACCGCACAGCCCCAGTCTTTCTTGGATGCAACATTATTAATATCTAGCGCTAATGAATTCAGATCACATATTCTTAACATAACTAAACATAACATAATAAAACAAAATATAACAACCAAAAAGGGAGGGCCCATTGGAAGTTAATACAAATAGAAGTGGGAAAGTCTCGTACATTTACCACAATAAAATAAGACTAAAAACATTGAACATATGTAGGAGGCAATGTGCCTGAACCAAAAAGAACACGAACATTACACAAACATGTCATGCTGTAGAACATTAGCAAAATTTGAATCTTAAAGTTTTGTATGGGTAAAGTTTTTTTAAGAGGTTTTTTTTCTGCTTTGTGGTAAAAAACCATTTGAATCCATAAATACTGAACTATTATATACTTCACAGAAACCAGTGACTTTGGTCCCTTTACAGAATTTTAAGTTCTTGGGAAGGAAAGAAAAAAGAAAGAAAGAAAAAGAAAAATACAGAAAATTCTAAGTTAATGCGACGTTATCGCCACCCTCTACATCAGGGTTGGGAGAACTCCAGGCTTGAAGGGCTGGTGTCCTGCAGGTTTTAGATCTCCTCCTGGGTAAACACACCTGAATCAAACGATTAGTTCATTACCAGGCCTCTGGAGAACTTCAAGACATGTCGAGGAGGTCATTTAACCATTTAAATAAGCTGTGTTTAATCAAGGACACATCTAAAACCTGCAGGACACTGGCCCTCGAGGCCTGGAGTTCCCCACCCCTGCTCTACATGATTTGTTCACTCTCCAGGCAACCTGGATGGCATCCTGTCTTTCAAATCTAGTCTTTGCGTGTGCGTCACAGAGCCTTTGTTGGGTAAGTGGTGAGGTCTTGCTGAGACAACAGTGTGTGGACACACTGCAGGAGAGTGACCTTTCTGGCTCTAACAGAAAAAAAATCTTTTGGCCGCACTGTGCTGTGAAGCTAAAACAACTACTGCAGTGACTCTTTGGGCTGTGAGGCTCGTTTCTGTCAGGACCCTTAGTTGCATCCAGCCTGAGGGAGTCTGCTTCTTTCCTTTGAGTGCCAGGAGGTTTTACAACATGGTAATGAGCAGCTCAGGCCTCCTCTGTCCACTCTGCTTCTATGGCTGTTGCTGAGAGACAAAGTAAAAGTCACCCAGGCGCTCACGGAGAACAGAGAAGAGGCCTTTAAAACAACAGTACCACCATAACTCATAGTGTCTCTGCAGGAGGAGGGAAGGAGGGCCCAGTGGAGATGTGTGTGTGTGCAGAAGGCACAGAAGTGGATGGAAAGGAAGATAAGACACTAAATTTAAGATGAGGAGAATCTTCAAATCTAGTGTAATACAAGGAGAAAATTAATTTCTACAATGCTCTGTTTCCATGTGTGATTTGCTCGGCAAGATGAGAGCCACGCTTGTGCCGCAGAAGCACTCTCTACCCTGGATTATTTGTATGGTTTTGATCACAACTGCTGGAGGTGAGAATCTTAAGTTTGTACCAGGTTACTAAATAGAAAAGAAATGCTGTGTTCTGGAAAAACTGCAGTATCAGCTTCAACATTTCAAAATAATTTCAAAATTTAGAAAACGTATGGTTACATTTGAAGATAAGATCACAGAATACGACAGTATTGTTGTAGCACTCTTCATCCACTTTACATGTGTTGTCAGTATACAGCAAGGATTGTGCATTATGGCTTTTATTGTATATGTTGCTGTTTGTTTAATGTTAAAGAGAATGTGACTCCTATTTTCACCTTGTGTGTGCGGCAGAAACGTAGTCCTGGAAATGCGTACTTACTTAGCGAGGACTTTGCCAGCTTGGTGGCCTTTTGTGGACGAATTTTGTCAGCACATTAACAAACTGCAAGAAAGTGCAGAAAGCTTTAATAAAGCTAAATAACGTTGGTGTTTATTAAAGTGAGTTAAACCGAGTTAAAGATGAAGTGCAATATACTTAAATGTAATAGAAAATAACTTAAATATATATTTTTGAAGAAGACAGATGACATTGTGTTTAGTTTTATACCAGCCTATCAAAAAGTGTTCTTTTTTTTTCAAAATATGAAATATTTTCTTAGATGCTTTAAAGCTATGTTTTTTTGTTTTTCAAAATAAAACTTCCTTCTTCATCAAACGATAGTGCTCCATTATTTAGGAGTTTATGAGCATGTGTTAAAATGCCAGATTTTCAAAATTAAATCCTGCTATCACAATGTAACTATTAACTGCTATCTCCTGTAAGTCTAAAAAAAATCATTATTATTAAACACCAACTTAGCGGCTAAAGTCTGGTAATAACAACAGTTTCACTGATGTATTTCAAGAAATTCTTGTTGATAATGATACATTTTTTAATCACTGAAGGGTTGAAGAATATTATATTATATTTACCAGCTTTTACCAACTATTTAACTTTTTTCACAAAATCTCGACATTGTAGCAGTTTGAATATTTGATTCCTGGTTTAATCCCAAGAGGATCTACTTAATATGTGAGGCTTCCTTCTGTGTGACTGCACTCAAAAAAGAAAAAAATGCCCAAAATGTAATTTTCACTTTAAATATGAAATTACATGCATTTTCCCCCATATAATTTGTTACATAAGAAATGCAAGTATTTCAAATATTACATTTAATGGAAGCTGATCAAATGAAATTTGTTTGAAAGGTATCCATTGAATTTATACCAACCATATATTTGGTAATTTTATCAATAAATAAACTGTTGATTTTCTATATTTCAGCTGCATTTTATTTAAAATTAACGCTTCATGGTAATAAGGCCTATAAAATAGTAATTTTTGAGTGCAAAGAAGATCCTGTACCTGAGTGCAATTATGAGGTAAAAATTGCTTTTTATTTGATTTTGTAAGTCAATTCCAACAGTTCAGAGGGAAATCTTAAATCTTTATGGTTTGCATGCTAATTTGAGTTCAGATTAAGAATTATGATGTGCGTCAGCCCAGTAAAAAGGATAGAAGAGACTTAAAAGAGTAAAGGAGTAAAAAGAGACTAATGGGGCGATCGTGGCTCAAGAGTTGGCAGTTCGTCTTGTAATCGGAAGGTTGATGGTTCGAGCCCCGGCTCAGACAGTCTCGGTTGTTGTGTCCTTGGGCACTTCACCTACCGCCTACTGGTGATGGTCAGAGGGGCCGATGGCGCGATATGGCAGCCTCGCTTCTGTCAGTCTGCCCCAGGGCAGCTGTGGCTACAACTATAGCTGCCTCCGCCAGTGTGTGAATGTGAGAGTGAATGAATAGTAGAATTGTAAAGCGCTTTGAGGGTCTCGAAAAGCGCTATATAAATGCAATCCATTATTATTAATGGATACTTCAATTTTTCATAGTTTAAAGTTTTTCTTAAGTTTTTCTGATGATCTTGTCACAGTTTGAATGTGTGCATTTTACTTGTAACAGAGAACTTTAACAGAGGAATGTTTGTCCCACTAAATTGACTGTATTTCATACAGAACATTACACATGGAGCATGTAGCGCTTCTCTCCTAAAACCAGTGCTGTAGCTCAAATTTCCTGATAAAAGCAGCAGGTGCTTTGAAGTCTCACAAACACAATGTCAAGGTTAAACCTAAAAGCTGAAATGTGATTCTGTCAAATGTGTCTTTGTTCAGCTGGATTTAAAGCTAATCACTGATATGATTCACATGAGTTATTTAAGAAAGTACTCCTTGCATGTGGTTCGCTAAGTTTTGCTGTTGCTTTCCAGAGAACATTCCCTGCCCGCAAGGCAGTCAGGTTCACCTGACCAGCCTACGATGCTATTGGCTGTCAGAGATGGCAGTGTCATGGTTTGAAGCACGGGCTTCATGCAGAACAACCCTGGGAGGGGACTTAGCAGCTGCTGACAGCCTAGAACTTCAAAGTTTCTTTCTCCATGCCTTTCCAGTGTGAGTCTGACGAACAATATACACAATCATTCATATCATATTCTCCTGAGAACTTTCTGTTTTTTGTGATTTGTGTGTCTACTGCAGAGGACTAATGATGACCCTGGTTCTCAGGAGGATATGCTTCTTCAGCCTGTTTTTAATCTTTAACACAGAACGTGTAACATTTTGTATTTTAGGAAAACCACTGTGTGGGTATGGCTGCAGGACTCTGACCAGGAAGGGGTTGTTCAGCCACAAAGTCCAATATGGTGGGACATAGATGATGATAATCCGGGGGAGTGCACTCAGATGGCACTGGGAACACTGGGAAGGTGGAGGAAAGCCCAGTGTGCGGGAGAATACCTTTTCATCTGTGAAATGGAAGTAAATGGTGAGATTTTTGTTTCATTAAAGGACACCAGAAACTCGTATGAATGTGAAAGCAGGAAGAAGAACTGAATGCAGGCAGTATGGTAGGTTTTCAGGTGGCAGGCAAGCTGGAAAACAAACAAAAGCAGAGGGCAAGCAAAGCTCAAGCTCTGGAAACAGAAAAACACAGCTCGACTGAACATGCTGATAATTTGGCAAAGCCAAATATATACACCGACCAAGCATGCCATTATGACCACTGACAGGTGAAGTGAATAACACTGATTATTCTCTTCATCATGACATTGTTAGTGGGTGGGATATATTAGAGACTAATGTGTTCATCGCTTACCTGGGGAACTCCTGGCACCAGGATGCAATATGGGTTGAAGGCAAGCTGACAAAGGCAGTGTGAAGCTTTGGGTAACGTTCTGTTGGAAATCCTTGTGGATCCATGTGGATGTTATTTTGACACGTAACACCTACCCAAGCATTATTGCCAGCCATGCACACCATTTCATGGAAATAGTATTTCTTGACTGGTCTAAGGAGCTTGGAAAGAAAAGCAGGAATGGTTTGAGTACGACAGCAAGATTGAGGTGTTGACTTGGCCTCCAAGTTCTCCAAATCTCAGTGTAATTGTGCATCTGTGGGCTATACTGTACAAGTCCATACCATGGAGGCCCCCAGCTCTCAACTTACAGGACTTGAAGGATCTGTTGTTAGTGCAGTCCATGCCTCAATGGGTCAGGTCAAATATATAAAAAAAATGTCATTTGAAATAGACTGAGGTGATTTTGTTTTATTCATCTTTCTGTAGCGCCTTTACCATCGATAGACAGTTACCTCATTGGATTGGCTCTCATGACCGGCATATATGCGGAAACCCACGTGCAGCTTCTTCCCAGTGTTCCAGACATCGGACGGCACACAGTAGAGGTTTAGTATTGTGCTTAATCACTGACTCCTGACTCAAGGAATCATAGGATATTATAAGATGAACGGCTGCTATGTGATTCCAAACTAGGGAAAGGAGAGGATGAAACACTCACAACTTTTGTATATAAGTAGGCTCCCATGTCTCCCACAGATGCAGCTTTTCCCAGGCTTGTGGTTCAGTCATGCAGGTCAGTTGCTATCAGTGGAACTGGTGGTCCAGCCCAGTCCTGTGTCCTCTCTGGCTCGTGTCCAGATACTTCGGCCCTACTGCAACCCTAACTACCACTTGGTACCTCCAGGTACTGAAACAGCAGTGATTAAAGCCTAATTTTTCATAGCACCTACTTGGCTCAGATCCACTCAACTCAGTTTGGGATATTTTTCAATACAATTTAGTACCACCTCAATGTTGGTGGGATAGTTATAGGAAGGCCCAGTGTGCAGTGTGTGTCATTTGTATGCAACACAAACACAACACAAACTGGAGGACATTGAGGTGATGTATACCTGCTGGTCACTCTATGGCCTTTCGTAAGACTTAGTATAAAAGAAGAGAGCCAGAAAAGGATGCAGGGTTATTCAGTGACATCACTCTCAGGCCCGTCAATGGCACGCAGTCTATCGACATCACATTTTCTGCTTGACTCAGCTTGATGGGAACCCAGGCTGACTAGGTACAACTACTAACCAAGTTACCACCTAATAGAAAACGCTAAAAACCGAGTCAAGTCGAGTCGAGCTGAGTAGGTGCTAATGGGAAGGAGGTGTAGGATGTATTTGTCTGATACTGTAGGTGATAATCTGCTTTTTTATTTGTCAGGCTGCAGCTCTCTCCTTAATCCATTCAGCTGCTGCTCAGCAGTACCGCTGTGTAACACTACAGGGGGCTGCAGCACAGGGCAGCACTGGTGCCATCTACTGGAGGCATGCGTGCTCACCACCAGTCCATGCAGCACCTACGACTCTGCCATCAGAAATCGGGGCTTTGCCTTACCCCCAAGATACTCCGACTTACCACCGTTCTATCACGTGGTGGCAGACCTGCCTCTGAAAATAAACCCTACCTTTGAGCTAAACACCATAAGGGTTTGTTGATTATCTTGCAACCTTTTTGGAAAATGCACCTTTTAAAATGTATGCCACAATAATTCTTTACACATTATCATGTTTGTTTTTTCAATAGCTGTCCCTCTTAGAGCGAGCCATCGTGGTTTACCCTGATGATATTGTGGCTATACAGCACACTCTTGACTCTGGAACATTTCTACATTGCCTAAACAGTGAAGCCTCTCGAAACTCTCCCTGGAGCCAAAGTTACCTGTCCTTCAGGGGGATGGAGTGGGGAGGCTGGTTGGAAGGAGTTACTTTACTGCCCCAAGGAAGCAAGTGGGTGGATGGAGTTGTGTGTAATCTAAAGATGCTTTATGTGGACACCCTTCACAGAGCTACGGAGCATGAAGACATCTTTGACTATACTCCGACAGAGACAGCCACTGTCAGTGGTATTAGGCCCCTTGCTACAGGTCCTAATCCCAATCTTAGGTCTAAATTCCAACTTGAGGTCATTCACCCACTCCCAGATGATAAGAACCAGATTCATGTCCAAATCAATGTCCCAACTGTCATTATTCTCAAGGCCCTGTTTGGAGAGAAAGCCAGCAGCTCATGGTCAGCCCCAGTGCTCCAGACTGGAGTTCCGTTTCTTCCATCCTGTCCTGAAAATATGTTTCAGTCTTCACTTGGCTGTAGGAAGCAATCCCAGGATACCTGGTTTTCATCTGCGACTCTGGTCTTATCATCACCTGGAATTCAAATCCTGAACATCAGTGTGATGGATGTTCAAAGTTTTCAGAGTTTGAGCGTGAAGGTTTGTGGCTACGAGCCTGTGATGGGGCTTAGTGTTGAGCCACATGGATGCCTGAGGATGCTTGTAGATACATCGCAGGTGAGACCACCAAAAAGGAAACTGTGACAAAGATGCTAAGTTTTTTTTTTAACAATATATTTTAACGAAATAGCTTGTGTGAGTCTCAAAATAGCAGTTTATGTTAATTGTTATGCCAGTTTGAATGCAACCAAAAGAAATTAATAACAACTAGATGTTATACAAGTTCTGGAGGACACACATGGTCCCCAGATGATAATTCATAATGATCCATCCATCCAGCCATCATTTTAACCGTCTATCCAAATAAGGGTTGCATGTGTGTGTGATGGCCAACACAGGAAAAAGCTAATATACTACATAACTCCAGCCACTGGCAATTTTAGATTCATTTTTTCCCTTGCTACAGAGAAATCAAATTGGCAACTTAAAAACCTTTCCAGAGGTTTGTTTTTTTTTGTCAGATTTTTTTTTGGTTTTGTTTGTTTTTAGCAAAAAATGTTAAATTTGCAAGTATAACTTCAAGAATACATTGCAGGAATACCTAAAGAACCTTTACACGTAACATAAAGTTGATAAGTATAGTACGTTTCTTATCTACATTAATTTACAATTCCAGTGGATCATTGGTGTAAAATTTCATCAAGTCCAAGATATTTCAGCTCACAATGCATAGGACCAAAGATTCATATTTGAATCCATACTTCATCAGCTGCTGAAAGCTCTCTGCACTGGTCACATTGCTTTGTTCATCACCACAGTGTTTCAGGCTGACACATCACTGACTGACTTGATTCCCTTGCTTAATCTTAACCTGGGGTTTCTTGGTGTGTCTGTGAGTGTGCTTCTGTACCTGGAGTACAGTGTGTCAGTGCATCTTCTTTATACCTTGCATATCAGTTGTACTGCAGTAGCTGTATGGAAAGCTCCATCAAATATTTGTGGTTGACTGGACCACTTGTGGTTGAGCAGTCTTAAGTGCTTAAATTGGAGGCCATTGACTATTTTGTTTTAGATTTAGTTAGTGTTTCAGTAAGAGTTGCAATCACAGTTAAACATGGATATGAAAGTAATGTTAGTTACCTTAGTTTAATGTAATGACATTTTTTTATGTTTTATTTTGTAGTCATTTACAGCCACAGTGGAGAGCGGCTCTTCAGTAAAATTCTCATGGGTGATTGACGACCTGAAAGAGTTTGCCTATGAAGGGGGATCTTACAGCGTATTGTTCAAGAAACCTGCTGAGTATAAGCTGCTGGTAAAAAAAAAAAAAAAAAAAAGTGCACTATGCTCAGATATTAGTTGTTTTATATTATTTGGCAAATATAACAAATAGAAATGTCATGATTACAGTTAATAGAAAAAAGGATTGATTTTAGTAATCAGTGAACTATCTGTAGGTGACAGCATCCAACCCAGTGAGCTCGCAGAGCCAGCAAATCCTCCTGACTGCAGATGAAATCACGCTGCTAGCTGACCCAGAGTTCCTGTCAGTCAGTGAGGTTGTAGCTATGGATGTTACTCACCTCTACACTGTGAGGGTCAGAGTTGATATCTCCCTTCCAGTTACCTTTAGGTAAGGACTTCTGTAGCCATCTCTCCTAAGACTTTTACTGAATTTTTCATCGACAAGAAAGTCTTACACTGAAAATGCACTCATAAAGCTCTTTTTGTATGCTTTTCATGCAACTTGTCACTTAGATGGGATTTTGGGGATGGCAGTAGCAGTGTCCTCCGCACGCAGCCTGCTCCATATCAGGCCATGGAAGCACATGTGGCAAGAAGAGAGAAGCAAATGTATATCCAGGACTCGGTAAACTACAGCTATCGGATCCCAGGTAAACACACACAGAAGACTTAAATTATTGACACTGCTGATTATTGTAATATTTTTCACTATTTTAACTTTACATCCCATGTCTTTAATGTTTTGGTTCACTGCCACTTTTAATCAGACCTTACTATTTCTTTACAAAACAGCTGATTTTAGCAACTAACTCCACTAAACCCACTGTATTCTACCTACCAAGCATCAACACTGTTAGAAAGTCTGGAGGACATATTGGAGCATTTGGGGGTGCTGCACATTTTGGTTAAAACCAAACCAGATGCTAAATACTAATGTTCCTATATGTCTGCTTGATGTGTAATGAGGCAAATGATTGCAAACTCCTTCAGCATATCGACTTTATGTGTTCGCAGTAGAGCAGTGTTATGTTTACAATTAGTTTCTCCAACACACGCTGGCCAAAAAGGTAATTAATATGAGTTTAATGGTGCTTTAAACAGCCAGTTAAGCAAACATTAAATTAACTTTTAGTTAATTTAATTTAACTTTTAAATTTTCTCTTTGTTGCCTTTTTGGCAGGGACCCCAGAATCATATGTAGATATTTTAAACCATTTGTTTCTCTTTTAATGGAGATTCATATTTTTTTTTAACCACTTTAGAAAGGATAATATTTTTGAAATTTTCTTAAATCTTTAGTAGGAAGTACCACAAATGACACTGTGGTTGACTGCTATGCACTTATAGTATTCAGTACAATAAAGCAAAATTCATTTTCTGTGTTTAATCCAGAGGACTACACACTTCACGTTCAAGTCTCCAATCAATATGACACCACTGAAACATCCATGAAGATAAATGTCCGCCCTCTGTTAATCAGCCTCTTCATTTCCTCTTCCACTTTGGTGCCTGTTGTCAACCAGACTTTCGATCTGGAAGCTTCCACCGAACCCTCCGCTTTTGTTGTCTTCTACACATGGGACTTTGGAGATGGTTCTAAAGCTGTCCAAAGCATGCACGCTAGAACTGGCCGTAGGTTTGGATCTGCAGGAGTATACAACATCACAGTACTGGCTAATAACACAGTTTCATCCATTAGTGCCTGGCATGTGGTAGTAGTTATGGAGAAAATCTCTGGATTAACTGTCTCCAGCAGCAGATCAAGTGAAGTTGGCTCTGCTACAGATTTCAAAGCTGAGGTTTCTACTGGTACTGACCTCCTCTGGGATTTTGACTTTGGTGATGGGTCCCAGCAGGAGAATCTTACAGATGGTTCCATCTCACACATCTATAAGTTTCCAGGGAACTATACAGTAAAAGTGACTGTCTATAATTCTGTCAGCAAAGCTTTTCAGTCTATCATTGTTGAGGTCTATGCTTTGACTATTAGAGGTGTTCTCCCGACAGAATGCATCATGAGTGGAAAAGACATGCAGTTTACAGCTCTGGTGAATGGAAACGTATCCAGTCTGACTTTCCATTGGCTGTTTAAAGACTCAAATGTAACTGTAGTGATAGGACAGTCCACAGCCATGCATATATTTCCAAGCCATGGTATTTTTCATGTTAACCTGACTGTGTTTAGTTCTGTCACACGTACCTCATTTAATACGAGTGTCTGTGTTCAAAGTCCAATAACGAATGTTGTGATGCAACGCTCAAAGAATGTGGTGGCAGTTGGTGAACAAATATGCTTTGGTGTGTTAGTGTCCCCTGAACAGATGATGGGTTACCAGTTCAAATGGTTTAGTAACTCCTATGATCTTGCTGCTGTAACTGAAAACTCTGAGAGGTGTTTTGTCTTTGGAGATGAAGGTGTTGAAGAGGTGTCAGTAACAGCAAGTAACAAAGTCAGCAGCAAAACAGCCAAAGTTAACATTACCATTCAAAAACCACTGAGCGGACTTTCTATTAGGCACAATAGCCAAAGTGATGCACTGATTGTCAATACAGTAGCAGCATTTTGGATTGCCAGTTGTGCTGGCACCAATGTGTCAGTGCTGTGGAACTTTGGAGATGGGTCACCAGCGGAGCAGAAACATAACGTCTCACATGTCTTTACTTTGTTGGGTCAGTTCACAGTCACTGCAATAGCATTTAACGCTGTTAGCCGGGACTCTGCAACCCTCACAGTGAATGTATTACTCCCTGTTTCAGACCTTTCACTTCACACCAGCCACCCTTATTCTGTGGTAGGAGAGGAAACTGTCATCACAGCAGTTAGCAGTGCTGGAATTAGCAGCGCCAGCTACTTTTG
This sequence comes from Perissodus microlepis, assembly GCF_051167445.1. NCBI lineage: Eukaryota > Metazoa > Chordata > Actinopteri > Cichliformes > Cichlidae > Perissodus > Perissodus microlepis. Next base: position 22,997,062 of record NC_140468.1, on the reverse strand, counting down.
GACAGTAGAAGGCATATCTTTAACCAGTCAGGGAACTCATGAATTTAGATTTGCTTTCCCGAGACCAGGAGTGTATCGAGTAAGCGCTATAGCACAGAATCTACTGAGTAAAAGAGAGGCAGATATTTTAATTGAGGCATTTGAAAGAATAGAGGGACTTCAGATTGAATGTCAAAGCCTGATAAATGAGAAATATATACCAACTCATGAGGAAGTGTTGTTTACTACTTCAGTCACCAAAGGCTCCAACATTACTTTCCATTGGCTTGCCAGACAGAGTGAAACAACCCAACAAATTGCAGGTGAAGAAGAACTTTTTCATTTGTTACCTGGAACACCTGGTAATCTTTCAGTTCAGCTTAGAGCCTCCAATGTGTTGGGTGAGGTTACCAAGAGTGTTTCTTTAGTAGTAGTTGAACGTGTAAAAAATGCAGTCATAACAGTACAGTCAAACTTTGTGGCATGGAAGAAAGTAGCGAATATCTCTGTTTTTGTGGATACCGGATCAGACTTACAATATCTTTGGCATATGAATGCTAACCTTTTACCCCTTCAGACACAGGAACCTTTTCTGCTTTACACTTTTCCAAGTCTGGGTTCTTATCTTGTCACAGTTGTAGTTTGGAACGCTGTGAGCCAGAGCAACAACACCAAACAGTTTTTGGTTCAGGAAGAAGTCCAAGATGTAGACTTTCAAATTGACAACAAGACACATCCATTTTATGTCAATGCAAGTGCTACTCTTTCCTTTCATGGGTTTATTCACAAGGGTAATGATCTGCATTGGGACTGGAAAGCTAGAACTGCCAAACAGAACATTTTTACCTCAACCAGTCAAACATTTATCTACAGATTTTCGCATGCAGGCACCTTCCAGGTGTATCTGAATGTTTCCAATGAGATAAGTTGGCAGATGGTTTCACACGATGTCACAGTCCAGGATGCAATCAAAGGTCTTGTGCTGGGCAATAGCAAGTCCTCCTTCTGTACTAACGAACAAGTAACATTTATTCCAACAATCTCCAAAGGAAGCAATGTAAGCTTTCTTATAACTTTCCAAAACAAACACTGGACTCTAAGTCATGATATTTTTGAGGGCCAATACACCACATCAAGTCTTCCAGTCGGGAGACACATAGTTACAGTTCAAGCTTTCAACCAGGTCAGTAGTGCAGAGGCGTCCTCTAGCATTCTAATCACTGAGCAAGTTCAAGGTTTGCAACTTGTAAACTGTTGTTCTACTACTCTATATGCTCAGAAAGGAACCCAATTCAAAGCAGAGGTTCAAAGTGGATTTCCAGTCAACTACACCTGGATGTTTCACTTGGAAAGGTCAAGGCCCACTTGGCTCATGGGAAAAGAAGTCATCTTTACTCCCCTGGATAATGGTTCATTGTTTGTTAGTGTGTCAGCCAGCAATGGACAATGCTCTCAGACAGTAAACCTGACTGCTACAGTCGAGTGGCCTGTTAGGAAAGTAAAGCTTGTCTGTCATTCAAAGAAAATATTTGTTGAACATGCTATCCGATTTTCTGCAACGGTGGGCAAAGGAAGCAATATTAAATATGTGTGGGACTTTGGAGAGTCCAAGGAATTATTAGTGACAGAGTCAAGTGCTGTTAACCACACTTATTATAACACCGGCAAATACAAAGTTATGGTCACAGTTTTCAACAGTGTCAGCAATGTGTCCTCACAGCTACACATAGAGGTGGAGGATCTTCAATGTTCCAGCCCACAGGCCTCCCTGGTCCAAAACCAGTCTACTATATTTAGGTCTAGAACAAGTTTCTTTGAAGCAAGTGTGAATATTAATTGCTCTTCTTACAAGGCTCTCTATCTGTGGGAGGTATTCACCGAGTCAGACTGTGCCTATGGCAACACTGATATTTCCGGAAACAAAGTCATTCTCCAAAATCTGGAGGATGCAACACCTTTTCTCTCAATCCCAAAGCACGTGCTTAATGTAGGGAGCTACTGCCTGGTATTCACACTTTCATTCCAGGAAACTCCCATCCTCCTCAAACTGAAGACTAACATCACAGTGGTCCACTCACCATTAGTAGCTCTCATCAAGGGAGGCTCCCACAGATGGTGGTCCAGCTTAAACAACCTTGTCCTTGATGGGTCTGACTCTTATGACCCTGATATTGAGCCAGGAGTAGAAGATGCCCTTCAGTATCACTGGAGCTGCATGACAGTGGTAGGCAGCTTTGGATGTTTAAGATTTCTATTGTGTTGCATTCATTCTGTGTCTAACTATAATAACAATTTGCAGAACTCCAAAGAGTCCTCTTTTGTAAAGCAGCCCATCGGGTGGACCAGCAGTAGGATGACTATACAAAGCAGTCATCTACACCCTGGCACAATCTACATTTTCACCCTTACTGTGCACAAGGAAGGGAGGAGACCTTCCTCTGTTAACCAAACGGTATGGAGTTATGTTGAATATTGCTTGCAATCAGATGATTTTGGAGATTTAAGCAGGTATGGATGAACTTGTCACTGAGGGAAGAAGCTACTGGGCTGAATGACCATCAAACCTTGTCTTATGTCTTATTTCTTTCAGGTAACTGTCAGTGACGCTCACTTGCTTCCTGTGACTATAGAATGTGTATCCTGTTCTGTTCGCTCATCTGCTAACCACATCAGTTACAACGCCCCCGTTATCCTTTCTGGACGTTGTGGACAATGTGATGACCAGGCACAGGTAATTATTGTGAAATGAAATGCAAAAGAAATATTGTGTGAGGTTGTATTTAATTATTTCTTTAGTAGATAAATTAAAGTAATGACTGGCTGATTATTTTTAAATTGGGAAATATATAAATATGCCTATATATTTTGTTATTACTGTGATTTATGAACATGTCTTCTACAGTACAAATGGAGAGCTCAGGACCAAAGTGGTCTGTCCCTTGTCCTTGATGAGGTCACCACTAAAGGGACATATTCTCGCTTGGTGGTGCGATCAGGCATCCTTCAGCCAGGACAGAGTTATTACTTTGCCCTAGATGTAGCCCAGCCTCACAGTGGGGAACGGGGCAGTGCCGTCTTGATGATACAAACAAACAATCCACCACATGGCGGCCTGTGTGATCTGAGTCCAGAGTCAGACATACAACTACTGGAGACAAAGGTCACCTACAACTGTTCAGGTATCACTAAGTTATAAAACAACAGGGCTACACAATCTAATTTGCATTGATGTTTTCATCTGACAGGTCAAAAGTGTAAATGTTTGTTTTTTTCACACTTTTCAACCCAGCTGACAAATTTAAGGAAACAAGTTAAAATCACACAGCTGGACTTTAATGTACGTTGTTGTTTATGGTTGTGTCTAACATCTGCTCTCTCTGGAATAGGATGGCAAGATGATGAAAGCAGAGTCTCTCAGTTGATCTATACCTTCCAGGTGGCATTATGTCAGCTCACTGTGTGCCCTGTGCTCACACTCTATAGGTAAATGGCCTCAGCTTGCAGTTATTAATAGACATCCAAGTACATGCAGGCTTAGTTATTCCTTTAAAATTAAGCCTTTCATAACACAAAGTTATAGTTTGGATTGTCTGAATTTTTCTCCCAAGGGGGACACAGTCAACGTTCAGCACGCTGGTCCCAGTGGGAAGTCCTGGACGAAGAGAAACCGTGTCAGTTATCAGAGTCATTCTGCTTGTAGAGAACCATTCTGGGGCAAAGTCTGTGGCTTTGAACAGGTGAGAAGTCGTGTTAGTTAAAATTTAAGAGAATTGTTTATGAATAATACACCTCAGGCCCAGTGTCTGTAAAGTTTAATGCACTGAACTGATGTGGCCCTGCATTTCTGCATTCCCAAGAACACTGACAGTGGAAAATCCTGCAGTCAATGAAGCTGCCCGTCAGTGGCTCAGAAACAAGAGCCAGACTGAACTGTGGGCTTTGGTCCAACATGGTAACCCTCAAGAAATCATCCCGTATTCCATTGCCCTCACCAGCAAGCTCAATCAGGTAGTGTATCAATGTAAAATGTTCATATTCCAGTGCATGTGTCATGGTCTGTGGATTTTGGTATTAGAGATTTTTTCTTGAGCTTTTTTTTGGAGTTTTAGTTTAGATTATAAGATTAAAATTCTATTAGTCCCCTCAGTGTTTCCTTCTGTGTTTTCCCTCTGTCAAGTTAATTCATGTTTCAGTGATCATTCATTTCCTTTTCTTCTTTGGCAATCATGTGACTCTGGTGCTTTGAGCTGTCCTGGGTGAATGGTCTTTACACCGTGTCTTGATGCCTTCTTGTACCCAACATCCCGATTGCCCTGCCACTCATTATGTATTTCGATGTTCTTGAAAATTAAATCTCTGTATTCCTGTGTCCTATTGGTTCCCTTTTGGAAAACGATTTTACTTGGATTACCTCTTATTGATTTCCTTTTCTGGCCTGTAGCTACTAGTTTTGTAATAAAGCTTGACTATTATTTGTTACTTTGAATCCTGAGTCTGCACTTCACTCCTTTCACCAGATGGACTTTGAGTGGACTGCCGAGGAACTCATGGATAGGAGGGAGATCCGCGGAAATGTAACAGAAGCTCTCGCCTCTCTCCCTGTGTCCACCTTACTAGATGTTGATCAGATCAGTGCGACACTGTCGCAGTCTGTGGTAAGGAACCCACAGACAATGCCCAGACAATAACTGTGAGCTTGAGGGGAAGAAGCAACAGTTTGACATTTTGGAAAAATTTACTTGGCTTTCTGGTAGAGAATTGAAGGAAAAGGTCAGCACCACTCCCCCACTGCAAGCTTAATTTAGCTCACAGATGTGAAATGGAGCAACTTTGGGCTTCGGTATCTTGCTGTGGGGGGTTTATGACAAAAGTAGCAATACTACAATGCAAAAAAAAAATTACGTACCTACTTATTATGCAGAAATTCAGCCTTTTACATTATATTACTGGATCATAATTATAGATTTAGTAACAAGAGCATGACTTTTATGTTTTATGTACTATGTGAAGTGTAAATATCAACACTGATTCCTCAGAGACATCCGATGGAAGACAAAACACTGCTCAGTAGACCATTTAACACTTTATTACTTCTAGAAGGGAGATGCGTCCTGCATGACACGTTGCCGTGGATCTCAAAATGGTGGTGTGCCCCTGACAGTTTTATTACAGAAGCTCTCTCATTCTAGTCTAAACAACAGTGTCTCAGTAACTTTCCACTAGAGATGGTCCCCTCTTATCTACATTTTCCCAAGCAAGCGTGAGTGAGAGTCTACAGCTTTCTACTCCCCAATGGTCTAATGCCTTTATTTTTCAGGGCTGTGTCCACTTAATACTACACTATATAACTTTATAACACTTATTATTAAAAAGCATAGCATTATTGAGGCACTGCAAATTATTTAATCCCAACAGAAGCATAGTCGTCTTCTTTTTCTTTTTGCTTGCATTGACATTGCATGTTTTCTTTATTCCAGGCTGTTCCCAGTGAGTTGGTACGTGAAACCTCTCAGAAGAAAGTTTTGGAAACTGTGGGGAAGATGATCCATGTAATAGAGAAAGAGACGGATCCTGCCGTTTTGTCAGCTGCAGATACAGGAAGAAACATCCTTAATGTTATAGGTGCTGGCCAACCACCATCTCCTGCATGAAATAGTCATGTACTGACATGAAATTTACCATATTTTTATGTGTTTCCAGGTAGTACTCTGGCAGCTGCGTCTGAATCATCCAGTGGTTTTTACCCAGCCTACTCGGGAACTCTGCAGGGAGCATCAATAATCTCCCTGTCAGCACTGAGTCATGCTGGAGCTCTAATGCGCACACTGATGCGTTCATATGTTTCTGGCGAGGTGCCTTTTTTGCTGTCCACCAACTATATCACCTCAGTGGGTTTCCAAGGAGACCCTTCTGATCTTCTCTGCCAGTCAAACCAGATAACGAGACAGTCATCATTTCCTGACAAATCTAAGGCTTCTCATCATTGTCAGTTTACTATGCCCTCCTCCCTGATAGCTCATCTGGAGAATACAGAGTCTGAGGTGGTGCAGGTGTTGTTTGGTTTGGATAAACTACTGGATAACAACGCTTTACTGGAAGGAGCCAATCCTCCAATTTCCACCACTCTTGTGGCCATGGAGCTCAGCACTCCTCAGGGTCAGCCCATACCCATTGTGGGTTTGGACCCTGAACAAGCCATTCAGGTCTCCCTGCCAAATAAGTACTCCTTGGATCATGGAAATGAGAGAGTAGGTGAAGATGGGAATGGGACATGTCTTACTGTAACACTACCGACTAAAGGACAGCTGAACTTCACAGTAAAAGTTCCAGATAGCCTGGATGAAAATGCAGGTTTATATATCGCCTTCAAGTTCACCTTGGCTCCAGGTACAGTTGCTTTATTTTTTTCTTACTCTGGGTCTGTCCTGCTCCAGATTTGTTTCCTGTTTCTGTTTTCATGAGTGTAGAATTTTTAGCTAAATACCCATTACAAATATGAACACAAAAGCTACTATTTCTTAGTTTAAAGCCTCTTATTAAGTCAATACACACTTCCTAAACTCTATGGGGTCCTTTAGCATATCACAGCTCATTGCTTTTATAGCCTGATACTTAATGGAGCTCTGTGGGGTTTTCTTGCAAACACAGTTACAAAAGTTCATATTGAGTTTAGAACATTGTGTGTTTTTTAGGTCTGACATAGATTTTAAAGACATTAACCTCTTCTTTTCATAAAATATTCGCAAGGCTGATATAACTGTTTAACATCCTGGACTGTTGTTTATAAATAAATACATTTACTAGGTAAAGAAGAGTGAGCTGGGGAGCTATCAGCTAATGCTTGCGCTAACTAGCTATCTTGATTACCAGGATGCATTTATGTTTTTACACCAGGAAAAATAGGTGTAAATAAGTGCTCTAGTCTGAAGCCTTGAGATGAGCAATGTCATCATCACTATTCTTGTGTTTTGAAACCAGATGTGCCGCGCTAGTAGCCAGGATCTCAGTGCAAAAATCATACACTTATTAGCTAACTATCTCAAGCCTTAGCCAACCCACATAGCAAGCAGGTCTGGCCCAGATCTGGTATCAATTAACTGCTGGTTAATATCTATTTAGTTCTTAAATAGATCCAGCACAGGATCTATTTAAGAACTAGATCCGTAGGGTTAGGGGTTAGGGTTAGGGGTTAGGGTTAGGGTGGGCCAGCACAGGACCACCAGTGTGTCTGAAACTGGCCTTGTGCTGGCCCATGTGTGGGCCACCTCTGGCAAACCAGATCTGAGCCACCAAAGGGCCGTCATGCTTTGCGGTATGGGGGCCATGTGTAAGGACATTGTGTGGGACAGATCAGGGCCATACCAATTTTGCTATGTGGGAATCAGCCTAGCCAGGATAGGTCATTTCTGGCACTATGACCTAAATTTATAAAATGGATTAAATATTTTATTCATATAACCCAAAATGAATACAACGCCAAGGGAATTTTCTTATATACTTCAAAAGGACCAAACATTTTTTGCAGCCTCCTGGTGGCTGCTAAATAATAAACAGGTTTGGAGCTTTTCAGACCCAAAGCTACTGTGCTATAAAAATATATATTTGCCCCCTTTCTTACACAATATTTTTTGCACATTACACATTTTATCAAACCTGTACATTTTATATAAGAAGCCAAATCATAATATTAGACAAAGATTTAAATTATGTCTTTATTTTAGTAAATAGCGATATCATTTATTAAGAGAAAGAAGTTATCCAAACCTGGTTCTGGTTACAATTGCACTCTAAAACTAATTATACTTGGCAGCAAGTGCAATCAAGTATTTGAAATAACTGGCAGTGAGTCTTTTACATCGATGTGGAGCAATTTTGACCCACTCTTCCTTGCAGAATTGTTTTAATTCAGCAAGATTTGTGACTTTTTGCGTGGATTTTTAGACATTCAGAAGTCGACTTGCTGGTGTGTTTTTATCGTCCTACTGCATACACAAGTAAATTTAAGATTCAGGACATGAACTGGTGGCTGGACATTCTCCTTCAGGATTTTCTGGAAGAGAGGAGAATCCATCAGTACCACCACCATGTTTGACTGTTGGTATGAAGGTCTTTTATGAAATGAAAACAGATGCAACAGGAATCAAACCTTCCAAAAAGTTCAACTGTATTTTCCCCAAAAGTCTTGGGGATCATCAGGATGTTTTCCATGGTTTTTGCCATGGACCTCTCCCGTGCCATTTTTGCCCAGTCTCTTTCTTATTATTAAATCTTGAACTCTGACCTTAAGTGAGGCCTGCAGCTGCTAGATGTTTTTCTGGGTTCTTTTGTGACTCCTGGGTGAGCTAGTGATGTGCTCTAGAACTAATTTTAGTAGATCGGCCACTCCTGAGAACATTCATCACTATTCAAAGTTTCTTCCATTTCTGAATAATGTCTCACATCATACCACTTTTTCAAATAGGGCAAGGTAGATTTACAAAGTTTAAAAAAACCCAGCTATTTTGTATTTTTACAGGTTATCTTTGTCTAATGCTAAAATTTGTTGGAAACGTGTGACAAATATGCAAAACAAAAAAAGAAAGAATAGCAGTCTACGTCTGTTGTGCATGATTCTAGTTTTTAGTCAGTTTATTACAGTCCATAGTGACTACCTCAGGGGGCACACATCACAGTCAGGGAATAGCTTTTTATCTTTTTAGATAAATAAAATAATACTGTTTAAAAATGATCAGTGTGTTGCTGTTACTTATGTCAGTCCCGAACAATGCAATGACTACTATACTTACAAAGTATGAATGCATTTTCATTAATAAATGTACTAATAACATGACTGTACACATTTCAGGATAGGAGGTATCTTTCAGGACCAACCATGTAGTGCCTCTTGTACATAATTATTTATTAAACCTGCAATATATGTTTGTGCTATTATTAATAAAATTACTGCTTTTAAACTACATTATCCACCACTAGGAGCAACTCCACTGCCTGTAGGACATGTCAAGATTGAAGCAAGCTCTGCAGTGCCGAGGACTAATGCATCCCAGGATTCCCTGATGAGAGAGTGGGCTCTTACACTCTCTCATCTGGCCAGCTCCTTGGAAGAAACCATTTTTCTATCTCCCCTGTGAGTCACGGCTCTCTTCTGCAACTCACTGCTCTAATTGCTCATTTTGATGAATAAAGATGACCTTCACATGAATTAATTTTCCTCTACAACAGTCTGAATGGGACAGATACGCCTCTTTCTGTCAACCTGAGTTCATCTCTGGTCGACGGCGGTCCAGTCAATGTGTCGGTGTGCGTGTTCAGCTCTCTGTGCCAGTACTACAATGTGAAGGAGAGGCGTTGGAGCCGGGAAGGTCTTCGACCACTGGAGGGCAGCACACTCCACACAGCGCTATGTCTCACCCAGCACCTCACCATGTTTGGGGCCAGTTTGTTTGTTCATCCAGGGGCTGTTGTTTTGCTACCACCTGTACGTGAGAACACAGAGGATTACAGCAGATGTAGATATTTTAAAATAAAATAAATGCATGATTTTTGCTCTTTTCCTTTTCCCCCTATTCAAATCTGCAGTCAGGAGAACCCGTGAGGAACATGGTAGTAGGGATTATCTGTGCTGCCCTGGTTTTGATTCACCTGCTGGTGGGGCTCATTGCCCACAAACTGGACCACTTAGACAGCCTGAGACTGAGTCAGGTACCACTGTGTGGGCGACCCGGGCTGTACCACTACAGAGTGCTGGTAAAGACTGGCTGGAGGCCCGGGGCAGGTCAGCCAAAGACAAGACATTAAAGAGACAGAAAATGAAAAGCCAAACATTACATGTAATGGCTGAATTGTCCTGTTTGAATGCTTTAAAATTAAATGGAAAGTGATCGTTTCTGTGGTGCTACCCTTCAGGAACTACGGCACACGTTGGCATTAGTTTGTATGGTCTGAAAAAGAGCGGCTCGCACCATCTGCAGAGGGATGGAGCTTTCCAGCGTGGCAGCCTGGACCAGTTTCATGTGGAGACAGATGACAACATGGGAGAAGTCTGGAAAATTCGCATCTGGCATGATAACACAGGTACATTATGTGGTCACAATTACTGGACCAGGCCTCTTCAGTTATTTCCAGTTCTGTTCCCTCAGGTGTACAAAATCAAGCACCAGGCCGTCTAGTGCAAAATAGCAAACAAATCAAATGTAAGAATGATATTTCTTTTGTTTTGTGTTTTATTTTTGTTGTGTTTTACACACGGTCACTTTGAACATGTGATCACATTTTCCTTTAACACCCCTCTGTTAGCATTTGGGAACTCAGGAGAGAAGTTGCTTAACAGTTTACCGCCTCTTTTCTCCTGTTTTTAGTCATAATGTCCAAATTTTTTACTGGGTGACAGGTGTGAGTTACAGGTGTGAAAGCTGAGCACCCAACTCTTGCTCCAGAACTATACATTCTCAGCATGGTTTGGCATTGCCTTTAATTTCCGGATGACAACATATGGTGCCCCAAAACAGTATATATATTATTCATGAATAATGGTGCCTTCAAAGATGTTAGAGTTACTCATTAATGCCATGTACACCAATGCACCCTCATGCCACCACAGATGCTGAGTTTTTAATTGCGCACTCATAAAGAAATAAATAATAAATTGTCCCCTTCTTTAATAGTCAGTGTACACGATTAGCAAAAGGAAATAAATATTTTATTGGACAGTTTTCCATCTTAGCTTGGGCCCCGGGGACTCAGGAGCAAAAACAAATTCCCTTTTTAATTGGAAGAACTTTATAATACAGCCTATAAATTTAAATTCTATTGTAATTTTCATCAAATTGAGCCTTATATTTGAGCTACAACTCTGCAGTCGTGGGCTGGTTAGTTCACTTTATAATATTGCTCACACAGCTTAAATTATTGTGTAATTATGGTTTAGGATGCAGCACTTAGTCCACTCAGCATTACAACCTGCGTCCTTAAAATTATTGTGTGGTTAAAATGTAAGGCAAGAGAAAAAAGGAACTACTAACATATTTATTTACTGTATGATTTGTGTCTCCTTTATTAAAATATTCAAAGGCTTCCTTTAAAAATGCTTACAGTACTTTATTTCTTCTTACCAGTAAGACCTCAAATTGTTACTCCCTCATTCTTGTATACTTCCTGGTAAATATTTTAAGCTAATTAAAATGACAACTTAATTTTGGATAAATTGTATCAGAAATACACAGTAAACTTTGGGGAAATTACACCCTATGTCATGGGCTGTTTTATTAAGTGCTACCTTTTCTTTGCATGGTAGAGTCCATACTTGCCTCTGTGGACAGACACAAAACACCATGTTCAATAAAGTGGTCCTGTATTTAAAGTATAGGGATTAACTTATTAAATGGTTAACAGGTTTGCTTTCTGCATTTATGTTTTACACAGGAAACAGTTTTTCTAGTGAATGAAATGTGTGATTAATTAGTAACAGTAAGTGTTTAAGACATGTCTGCGTGTGTGCGTGTGTGTGTGTGTGTGTTCACATGCATGTAAATACAGGTTTGGACCCATCATGGTATGTGCAACATGTGGTGGTGTGGGACCCTCAGACAGACCACATGTTCTTCTTCCTGCTAGACGATTGGCTCTCTGTTGACAATGAGACGAACAGCACAGTGGAGAAGGAAGTACTTGCCTCTTGTAAGGTTACAGATGTTACTCTGAACTTAACTGTTTAAATGGAAAAGCACTAAGGCCATTTCTTAAGCAGACCTATCAAAGTTCCACTTTGTGTGCTTTCTCTTCCTGTAAACTGAAATATTTTTCTTTCATTGTCTTTGAACCGTTCCATTTGTCCCCAAAGGTCCAGAGGAGCTCACTCCATTTAAAAGGGTGTTCACCTCCCAGCTGATATTTGGCATGGTCGACCGCCACCTGTGGCTATCCCTGTTGGAACGCCCCCCTCACAGCTGTTTCACGAGGGGACAGAGAGTTACTTGCGGTGCC